>NC_138094.1:7354088-7954088 GCF_964212035.1 Myotis nattereri
TCCTGGAAGCTTTCCAGGCGGCACCCCCCACCTCTTCTTTCCTGCCAGCCTCCTTGCTGTGCAGGAGTCCACTTGGTTGCAGCACGGCCTGTGGAAAAGGTAAGTGCACACTCTAGGATTTGCTGTTTCCAGGGGTGAACTTGCTGTCTCTGGAGGTGAACTTACTCTAGTCACTTGTAACCCACAGCCCCTCCCCCGCAGGATTTTTCTATCTGAAAATGAGTTCCCACCTGGTTGGAGTGAAGGCCTGAGGTCCAAACCTGGCTCGATGGGGTGAGGCCAGCCGCCTGTTGCACCAGAGTGGGAGCTCGCTGAGGGGATTTACATGCAACAATTCATAGAACTTTGGCATCGGCCTTTATTGTGTGACCTCAGCTGGCAGAGTTTTCACTTGACAAAGGGGGTCCCCACAGCACTCGGCGCCAACTCCCCCGGGATCTGGCTCCTCAAGTCTGTGGGGTCTCAGGCCAGTCCAGCCGTTCTCAGGGTGTGGGGGACAGAGAGGGGGCAGAAAAGTGGCTGCTGGACTGTGGGCAGTGTCCAGGAGGGAGAGGTCACTCATCATTGTCCTCTGGTTCAGCTGGTGAGAATGCACTGGTCAGGCTGGGAGATAAGAGGTGATTCCCACTGAGAGCAGCAGAGCCCTCTCCTGGTGTGAGTGTGCCTGTGCCTGAGTGTGCGTGAGTGTGAGTGTGTGAATTCTCACCTGATGATATGTTCCTGGGTTCCTTTTCTTTCTCTCTTATTACTGACTAAGGTATTACATTTGTGTTCTTATCCCCCACTGCCACCACACCCCCACCCCGACCCCGCAAGCATGCCCTCACGCTCACCCCCTGGTGTCTGCGTCCATTGGGTAGGCTTATAGGCATGCATACAAGCCCTATGGTTGATCTCTCCCCCTTAACCCCACCCTACTCTACCTTCCCTCTGAGGGTGATGGTCTGATCCATGCATCTCTTTCTCTGGATCTGTTTTTGTTCATTGGTTTATGTTGTTCATTATAATCCCATGATGAGTGAGGTCATGTGATATTTATCTTTCTCAGACTGACTAACTCGCTTTGCTTAGCATAATGCTGTCCAGCTCCATCCATGCTGTTGCAAATGGTCAGTGCCCCTTCCTCTTTTGTGGCAGCATACTATGCCCGTGTGTAGATGTACCACACCTTTTTAACTCACTCATCTGCTGAGCAGCACTTAGGCTCTTTCCAAATCTTAGCTATTGTAAATTGTGCTGCAGTGAACAGAGAGGTGCATGTATCCTTTCTGATTGGTTATTCTAGGTTCCTGGGATATATTCCTAGAAGTGGGATCACTGGGACAAATGGGGGTTCTGTGTTTAGTTTTTTGAGAAACTCTATACTGTTCTCCATAGTGGCTGTACCAGTCTGCATTCCAACCAGCAGTGAAGGAGGGTTCCTTTTTCTCCCCATCCTCACCAGCACTCGCCCTTTGTTGATTTGTTGATGATAGCCATTCTGACATCTGTCAGGTGGTACCTCATTGTCCTTTTGGTTTGCATCTCTCAGATGATTAGTGACTCTGTGCATGTGTCTCTTGGCCTTCCTTTAGTCCTTTCTGGAAAAGTATCTTTTTAGGTCCGTTGCCCATTTTTGTGATTGGGTTGTTTATCTTACTTTTGTTAAGTTGTATGAGTTCCCGATAAATGTTGGAGATGAAACCCTTATCAGAGAGAACATTGGCAAATATGTTCTCCCATGCAGTGGGCTTTGTTGTTGTCTTGTTGATGGTTTCTTTTGCTATGAAGAAGCCTTTTATTTTGATGTCGTCCCATTTCTTTATTTTAACTTTATTTTGCATTGTCCCAGGAGCTGGGTCGGTGAATATATTGCTTCAGCATATGTCTGAGACTCTGCTGCCCGTGGCTTCCTCTAATATTTTTAGTTTCCCATCTTATTTTTAAGTCCTTTGTCCGTTTTGAGTTTATTTTTTGTGTATGGTGCAAGTTGGTGGCCTAGTTTCATTTTCTGAATATATCTGACCAAATTTCCCAGCACCATTTATTGAAGAGACTGTTTTGTCTCCATTGTATGTTTTTGCCTCCTTTGTCAATATTAATTGAGCTTAGTGGTTTGGATTGATTTCTGGGTTCTCTATTCTATTCCATTGGCCTATATGTTTATTTTTGTGCCAGTGTTAGGCAGTTTGGAGAACAGAGGCTTTGTAAAACAGCTTGATATCTGGTACTGAGATACCTCCTACTTTGTTCTTCTTTCTCAGGATCGCTGCAGCTATTTGGGGTTTGTTTGTTTCTTAAATATATTTTATTGATTTTTTATAGAGAGTAAAGGAGGGGGATAGAGAGTTAGAAACATTGATGAGACAGAAACATGGATCAGCTGCCTCCTGCACACCCTCTACTGGGGATGTGCCCCCAACCAAGGTACATGCCCTTGATCAGAATTGAACCTGGCACCTTTTAGTCTGGAGGCCGATGCTCTATCCACTGAGCCAAACCTGTTCAGGCTCAGGGTCATTTTTTTTAGTACAGATGGATTTTTGGAGAGTTCATTCAACGTCTGTGAAATATGCTTTTGGTATTTTAAGGTGCAGTGTATTGAATCGATAGTTTGTTCTGGGTAGTATAGCCATTTTCATGATGTTGATTCTACCAAGCCATTAACATGGCATGTTCTTTCATCTGTTTTGTCATCCTCTATTTCTTTTTCAAAGTCTTACAGTTTTCTGAGTAGAGGTCTTTTACCTTCTTAGCTAAGTTTATTCCTAGGTATCTTAATTTTTTTTGGTGGATGATAAATGGGATTTTTTTTTCAAACTCTCTTTGTGTAAGTTCACTATTGTTGTATAAAATGCCATACATTTCTTGGCATTAATATTTTACTCTGCTACATTGCCGAATTCATTTATTAAGTTTACTAATTTTTTGAAGGAGTCTTTGGGGTTTTCTATGTACAGTATCATGTCATCTGCAAATCATGACAATTTACTTGTTATTTTCCAATTCGGGAGCCATTTATTTCTTTTTCTTGTGTGATCACTGTGGCTAGCAGTTCCAGTACCATTTTGTAGAGAAGTGGTGTAAGCGAGCATCCCTGTCTTGTTCCTGTTCTTGAGGGAAATGGCTTTAGTTTTTGCCCATTGAGTATGATGTTGGCTGTAGGCTTTTCATATGAGGCTTTTATATGGGTAGTGATGATCCTTCTATTCCCACTTTGCTGAGTGTTTTTATCAGAAAAGGCTGTTGCACTTGGTCAAATGCCTTTTCTGCACCAAATGATGTGATTGTGTGGCTTTTGTCTCTCAATTTTTTTTTTATGTGATGTTTCATGTTTATTGATTTGAGGATATTGTACCAGCCTTTCATCCCTGGGATAAATCCCACTTGGTCATGGTGTATGATCTTTCTAATGTAATGCTGGATCCAGTTTGCTAGAATTTAGTTGAGGATTGCAGCATCACTGTTCAACTGGAATATCGGCTTGTAAGTCTTTTTCTTTGTGGTGTCTTTTTCGGATTAGGGTAATGATGGCTTCATAAAAAGAGCATGGAAGCATACCTTCCTCCTGAAATTTTCGAAACAGTGTGAGAAGAATTGGTTTTACTTCTTCTTTGAATGTTTGGTAAAACCCCCTTGTGAAGCCATCTGGTCCAGGGCTTTTGTTTTCTGAAAGCTTTTTGATTACTGTTTCAATTTTATGACTAGTTTTCGGCTTGTTCACTTTGTTTGCTTTTTTCTGATTTTGTATTGGAAGCTTGTATTTTTCTAGGAATGTGTCTATTTTGGCCAGATTGATGAGGGATGTTTAATGAACCAAAGACGCAAAGGTAAGACAGCCATATAGGATGATTGATGCCAGACAGAGGGCTACAGCTCACTTAGGCATGTAGCAAACTTTGCACTCTCACCATTGCTTTTATTGGGGTTTTGTACAAGGTCAGTGCATCAGCAGTTAATCAATTAAATCTTGTTTTGTTCTATATTATTACAATAGCTTATTGAGGACAACTTGCAGCTGTGCCCTCCCTTTCTGTTCTACAACCATGACTATTTAATCCTAGCCTTTCTCATGGATGCAAATGTTCCTGGAACTCAAGATTGTGTGCAGTGTTGACCCAGCGTGACTCGCTTGCAAGTCATGCTGTGTTCCTGATAAACATTCACTCCTTCTTGGCAGGACTTCAGGTCCTCGTTTACATATATCCAGCTACAAATCCCCCTTTTTTCTTGCTTCATTTGATGGAGCATCAGAGATAACACAGCTGTTTTTCTCTTAATTATTTTCTAGGTTTTCCAGAGTCCTTGGGAGACTAAATATAAGATGATACAGAGATAAAGTATTAATAATTGTATTCCAGCAGAGGCTCCTAAAGTAGCTTGTAAATGGGGTATAGGATTTAATTGTTGCAATTCCTTAACCATATTTTTAACACATTTTGCCCAGTTAATTTATGCAATTTCTTTTGAAATATTTTTTGTATATGTGATTGTAAATGTAGAATTTCTTTTGTTATATTTTTATGATTGAACAAATGTTTTTTAACCTTTTCCCATGGAAACAGACTTCCATTCTAAGGTACAGGAGTAATGCAAATTGATGAATAATTCTAGTTATATTTCATATGCATTTGTCTTTGCAGACTTACAATTTGATCTTCTATCATTAATAAAAATGGTAATCGAACACAGGCTTGTACAAAGGCTGTTCTGTTAGCATGAATTGTAAGGTGTAATTCCCAGAGTTATTTTTATAGATTTGCTTATTTTATGCAAATATATGCTTTCAAAGAGTGTAAGGCAGACCCCAGTTTTCATAAGTCAGATTCAACAGGATGTCCTTCTTGATGAGGTTTTGGGGGAGAAAATGCTCCATCATGCCATACAATGCTCACATTCACTTGCGTGGATATGGACTTATTTTCTCCTCTACGCCTTCTTAGATCAACTCCATTGGCTTTGGAACAAGCAGAACCTGAAGGGCTCCAATCAATGACACTTCCATAGGAAGTATTAGATAAAACCCAAACTGTCTCTCCTCAACAGGATTCCCAATGGACCCAATCGGACAAGTGCGTAAACGTAGGAACATAACATGGGGGAAGTAATGGAGGTGTACTGTTGTTATCCCAACTAACATTTTTAACCCATGGGCACTCAGAAGAATCAAATGCGTTTTTTGTTTCAGTAGTAGTTTTTTCAAAATGTTCAGCATGGCTTGTACCTGTACTGTTAAACCATGGTTTCCTTGACCTAAGCATATTGGCACTCACTGCGTTCCAGTGGTATGATTTTTTATGACTCTACCTTCCTCTTCTGGTTTTAATGGACCTTGATCATCATAAGGTCCAGGTAACCAATTTGAGTCATTAACATAAATTAGAACCTTTAAATCCAACCAAGAAGCACCTCTATTCAGTGGGGGATTAGGAATGTAAGCCCAGTATGTATGCTTCCCAGCATTTACCTGAGTGGTTATTAGTGCAAGCATAGCAAGGAACAAAGTCAATGGCATCACTTCTTTACCATGATGCCAAACCAGTTGTTCTCCCTCTTGGGTAAGCTTCTTCACCTGACCCCACGTTGGTACAGATGAATGTTGTGTTGACCTTAGAGCTTTGTGGGTAGGAGGCCCCATCAACGTCATCTCTGAGAAATCCTTGGTCAGGTCACTTAAGTAGAACTTCCTTTTGGTTCCCATGTCTCCGGTGAAGATGCCTCTCAGGAGTCCAGAACTTTTCTTTACCTGTGGAAATATAAGCATAACCTCGCTCCCATTGTAGGACCCATGCAGGATCCCACGACTGAGAGGACTCATTATGATAAAACACAGGTTGATTGAATTCTTGTGAAACATCCTTTACACAATGTCGCTGAGCAGCAGTACTGTCAGTCTCATCTTGATTTAAAAAAATTAAAGTAAATAGAGCTGTTGATAGTCCTCATTTAGGGGATTCTCCCCCTTTTTGTTTTTTGAGCATTTCCTTTAAGGTGTGATTTTGTCTTTCAATAATCGCTGGTCCTGTATTGTTACAAGGGATGCCAGTGATGTGAATGATATGATGAAATTGAAAAAATGTTTGATATTTTGTAGATAGATATGCAGAACCATTATCAGTCTTAATATTTTGAGGTATTTCCATTACTGCAAAAGCTTTTAGTAAGTGAGTAATTACTGCATATTGAGAATCAGTGACAATATTTACAGCTTGAGGAAAATGTTGTAGTAATAAAACAATGGCAAATAGTTCTGTGCATTGTACAAAAGTGAATTACCTTTGTTAGCTGTTGAAAATGAAAACCAGCTATTCCTACCTTGTTAGCATTGGTATAAACAGTAGGGCCTTGAATTGGTTCATTAGCTATAATATGATGAGGCCATATTCACTGAGTTTTCTTAAGAAATTGTAACCTTTTATTTATAGGATAATGATTATGTATTTTCTCTAAAAAATGAGCACAAGCAGTTTGCTAATTATCACATATTTGAAACAATTTTTGAATTTTTTTGACAGTAAAAGGTACTATAATTTCTTCTGGATCTAAACCACATAATGTTCTTAATCTTAATCTTCCCTTGTAAGTAATTTGGCAAATTGTTTGAATATAAGTCTGTATTTTTTTCTGTGATTTATGAGGCAAGAAAATCTATTCAATAACATTACTATCTTGAACAAGTAAACCTGGAGGAGAATGCTCAGTGTGGAAAACTAATAATTTAAAATTGTCTATGGGGATAAATCTATTTAATTGTGTTTGTTGTATATGCTTTCCTATCCAAGTTAATTCTTTTTCTGCATCAGGGTTAAAACATGTGGGATATTTAATTCAGATGGCCCCTTTAGCATTTGAAATAAATTAGTCAATTGATATGTAGGTATATCAAGACTGGGTCTCAACCAATTAATGTCTCCTAATAACTTTTGAAAATCGTTTAGAGTCTCTAAACTGTATCTTCTAATTTGAACCTTCTGTGGTTTAATGGAGACATCTGTTAATTTTTGCCCAAGATATTTCCATGGCTCCTGCCATTACTTCTTTTCTGGGGCTACTTCTAATCTATAGTCTTAGAAATTTTCAAGGAGGTATTGGTAAATCTCCTGTAATTGTGATTGAATTTCAGAAGCTATTAAAA
Organism: Myotis nattereri; assembly: GCF_964212035.1. Lineage (NCBI taxonomy): Eukaryota > Metazoa > Chordata > Mammalia > Chiroptera > Vespertilionidae > Myotis > Myotis nattereri. Next base: position 7,361,203 of record NC_138094.1, read on the forward strand.
TATCATCTATATAATGATAAAGTAGAGTATTAGGAAATCTTTTTTTGACTATTTCTAAAGGTTGATGCACATATGCCTGACATATAGTGGGACTGTTGAACATTTCTTGTGGTAAGACTTTCTATCGATACCGTTGAGTGGGTTGAGACTGATTTAAAGCCAGGACAGAAATGCAAATTTCTCATAGTGTTGAGGTTGTAAAGAAATAGTGAAGAAATAATCTTCATGACTCTTCCTGATAGAGAGACTTTTTAATTGCTGTTGTTAATCTTGACAGAAAGTCAGTGTAAGGCTCCCCTGATTGTTGAGTAATTTTAGTAAAAGCGGGAGATGCCTTTCCAGGTGTATCCACTCTCTGCCAAGCTCTTAAACAACATAATTTTATCTGAGTGATATGCAAATCTGAAAAAGGTGCCTGTGCTTGCAATCGCCCATCCTGTCCAGACCCAGTTAATTCCTGAAATGTTGGTCCTGGAGGCTGTTTTGCTGCATTTTCTCTAGCCATAACGTCAGCTTCCTCTCTCCACCATGTTTTAAATTATTAAAACAGGGTTTAAATATTAAAATATTTAAATATATTCCTGGATTCAGTACAGTTTAGGTCAAAGCTTCCCAATCTAGGGGAATTAGCAAAAATCCCAAGGCATAACTAGTAAGTAATCCCATCACAAACGAGGAATGCATGCCATAAGAATTAATTGCCTCTTTTAAACTTTTGAGCAGTTTAAACTCATGAGGACTGAGGACGATGAGCCACATTAGCATAACCATTTGGATATTGGGGATATTATTGCAGATGCTGTGGCATTTGCTGCCGCTGTATTAGAAATGCAAGGAAATCATCATCTCTTCTAAGTGTGGGAGGAACAATATCATCTCCAGGTTCTGAATCAAATAATATTTTGTTTATTTCAGTAGGCCAGGGCAGCTGGAATTGCCTATGTGCCCCTGTGGAATAATGTGGTGGGTCTGGAGGAAGAGCCGAAGGAGTTACTCCAGCCTTCTCTGACAGTGGCTGTTGAACTGGAAAAGCATTTTTGATTAATTCCTGTAACTTTTTAGTGGGTTTAACATGAGGCGGTGGGATACCACATATTAAAGCCTTCATATGAATCAGCAAATCTTTTAAGAACTCTTGTTTGTCATTCCTTGTTTTGCTTTTCTTTTTTAATCTCTTCCATTCGCTACCACTAGAATCAGTGCTACTAGTTTCACTTTCTTTTTTTTAATTTTATTTTTTTTAATATTTTATTGATTTTCTTCAGAGAGGAAGGGAGAGAGATAGAGAGTTAGAAACATTGATGGAAGAGAAACATCGATCAGCCGCCTCCTGCACATCCCCCATTGGGGTTGTGCCCGCAACCCAGGTACATGCCCTTGACCGGAATCGAACCTGGGACCTTTCAGTCCGCAGGCCGACGCTCTATCCACTGAGCCAAACTGGTTTCGGCTAGTTTCACTTTCTGACAAATCCTGGATGCCCTCTTTATCAGTCTCTTCTATATCTTCATATCCCTTCAACTTCTGTTCAAAATCTTTCCTTTTTTAACAGGAGTAGTCTTATAATCTGATTTTGACTGCAAAGATTTAAGAGCCATAGTAATCAAAGTACACAAGGACCAAACTTCCTGTCCTATAGGATCTCCATTCGATGAGTGTGACGTAGCGCATGAACCTTTAGATTTAACTGATTTCTGCCTGTTGGCTCAAACCAAAAACAATGCCTTTTTATTTCTCTAGCTAATTTCCTAAAAGTGTCTTGAGACACACTAACCTCAGTACTTTAAAGCACTGAACGCAGCAGAGTCATATATTGACTCTCTGCCGTTGGGGAGTTCCCCAATGCGCTGCCTGGCTTGCCGAAAGTTTTGCATACACCATTGCAGACTTTTTGCCTTTCAGTCCTGTGCATTCCCAGTACTTACCTTAAGGTCCCTATTTGGGCGCCAAGTGTTGAGGGATGTTTGATGAACTGAAGACACAGAGCTAAGACAAGCACTCAGGATGATTGATGCCAGACAGAGGGCTACAGCTCACTCAGGCATGCAGCAAAACTTGCACTCTCACCATCGTTTTTATTGGGGTTTGGTACAAGGTCATGTGTCAGCAGTTAATCAGTTAAATCTTGTTTTGTTCCCTGACTGGTTTGGGTCAGTGGATAGAGCTTCAGCCTGCGGACCCAAGGGTCCCAGGTTCGATTCCGGTGAAGGGCATGTGCCTTGGTTGCGGGCACATCCCCAATAGGGAATGTACAGGAGGCAGCTAATAGATGTTTCTCTCTCATCGATCTAACTATCTCTCTCCATTCCTCTCTGTAAAAAATCAATAAAGAATAAAATAAAAAAAAAATAAATCTTGTTTTGTTCTATATTATTACAATAGCATATTGAAGACAACTTGCAGCTGTGCCCTCCCTTTCTGTTCTACACCTACACCTATTTAATCAGAGCCTTTCTCGGGGACATAAATGTTCTTGGAACTCAAGATTGTGTGCAATGTTGACCCAGCACGACTCGCTTGCAATTCTCGCTGTGCTCCTGATAGAACATTCACTTCTTCTTGGAAGGACTTCAGATCCTTTACAAATGTCCAGCTACACAGGTTGTCCAGTTTGTTGGAGTAGAGTTGTTTGTTGTAATTTTTTATAATCCTTTTTATATCTGTGGGGTTATTTATCACTTCACCTCGTTCATTTATAATTTTGTTTATTTGGGTCATCTCTCTTTGTTTTTGGTAAGCCTGGCTAGCAGTTCATGATTTTTGTGTATCCTTTGAAAGAACCAGCTCGTGGTTTCATTGATCTTTTGTATTTTTTTGGTCTCTTTGTTGTTCATTTCTGCTCTGATCTTTATTATCTACTTCTTTCTGAGGACTTTGGGCATTTCTTGTTGCTCTCTTTCTATTTGATTAAGTTGCACAGTTAGATACTTCATTACCATTTTTTTCTTGTTTTTGGAGGTAGGGCTGTAGAGCTATGAACTTCCCTCTCAGGACTGCATTCATTGTGTCCCATAGATTTTGGATTGTGTGTTTTCATTGTCATTTGTTTCCAGGATGCTTTTCATTTCTTCTTTGATCTCTTTGGTAACCCAACCATTGTTTAATAGCATGCTATTTAGCCTCCAAGTGTTTGATTTTTTCATTGTTTTTATTGCAGTGGATTTCTAGTTTTATGCCATTGTGACCTGAGAAGATGCTTATTATGATTTCTATGCTCTTGAATTTGAAGAGATGTTGCCCGTGTCCTAATCTGTAGTCTGTGTTTGAAAATGTCCCATGTGCACTGGAGAAGAATGTATACTCAGTAGCTTTGGTGTTGGGGGCCAGATGTAAGCTGGCAAGGTCCTTGCACCTGAACGGGCTAGCAAGGCTGGGACCCTAACCCACACAGTTTTCCCAGACTTGTTTGGATGGCGATTTTCAGTAGAATGGGAGTAACATTTGTAGAATGAGAACAGCCTTTCATAGCTTGCCAAGAAGTCTATAACTATTTACTGAGATATGCTGTACTGAGAACTTGTCCTTCTGCTGTATCTCTCCCTTAGAGATTAAGAGGAACAAAGAATACATTCCTCTTGACAGACCTCCGATTCAGTGTGTTGTGTATAAATAGGATTGTATAGCTAATAAACTCGCTTCAGTTCATCAAGAGAACTGGGGTCCTCCTGACCCCGCTTTCCTGTCTTTCTTTCTTTTCTCAATTCCCACCTCCCTGCCTCAGCCCGGCTCAACCCTGTCAGGCTGGCCCTGACAGATCTGGCGCCCTAGCTAAGGGACTGAGGAACTGGGAAAAAGACGGTGAGGAACTCCGTTGGGATTGGAGAGACGACCTGAGGATCTCCTCCAGATAAAGAGTGCACTCGTTAAGGTAAGGGAGGAGCAATTTTTTGATAATCGTGAGTAAAGCATGGGGCAATTAGAATTTAGAGAAAATGCCCTTTATGGGCAAATATTAAAGTTTATACTCAATAGTAGAGGAACTAAGGTTAATGACAAGCAAGGAGAAAATTTTTTAAAATTCATTCAGGAGGTCTGCATTTCCTTATGGAATTTAATACGGGATTATTTGGATCCCAGGCATGACCATAATCAACCGTCTCTTAAGCCAGAAAAAAAGGAGAAGCAGCGTGATAGCACAAAACAGGTGTCTAAAAAAGACAGTATATTAAAAAGAAATAATGTAACTTTTAAAGACAATTTAACTCCTCAAGATGAGGAGGATTTTGAAGAAGCTGCTGCTCTTTGTCATGACGATAATACAGGTATTGTTCAGGCAAAAGAGGAGGAGGAATATTTTTCTGCTGGAACTGAAGAGGGCAGTGATATAGAGGATGTGTTTGAATCCTTTTTAGAAACATTAAAGCTTCTTGGCAAGAAAAAGAGAAGCCGTGGGGGCCGTTCCCGCCGCTCTCCGCTGCCTTGTGCAGCACCAGTTCCACTTTCCCCTCTCCAGATGGCCTTGCAGGAAGCACAAAAGTGTGGTGAGGAATTGGGTATTCACGCCTTCCCTGTTATGGAACGGGTGAATCCTCACACGGGACAGCGTGAGCGTGCTTATGACGCGCTTCCTTTTAAAACCTTAAAAGAGTTAGAAACAGCCTGTGCTCAGTATGGGCCCACTTCCCCTTATACTTTAACCATCTTGGAAACTATGGCCCTAGAAGCTCTCCCACCTAATGATTGGAGAGCTATTGCCAAGGCTTGTTTATCAGGAGGGGATTATCTCTTGTGGAAATCAGAATATGATGAAAAGGCTAAGGAACAAGCTTCTCGTAATCGAGCGGACCAGATTAATATTTCTTATGAAATGCTGGTAGGTGAAGGAGTCTATGCTGATACCCACAATCAAATTCAGTACCCCCAGGAAGCTTATGGACAGATTAAGGGAGCTGGAGTCAGAGTCTGGAAAAAGTTACTCACCTCTGGTCAGAAAACAGAGGAGCTCTCAAAAATTATTCAAGGGCCAGATGAAAAGTATCAGGATTTTGTCTCTCGGCTATTACAGGCTGTTGGCCGAGTAGTGGTGGATGGAGAGGCTGGCATGTTGATAGTTAAACAGTTGGCATATTAAAACGCCAACACTGCCTGCCATGCTGCACTGCAGGCCTATCAAAGACAGGGTACTCTCTCAGATTATATCCGCATTTGCGCAGATATTGGTCCCTCATATATACAAGGAGTTGCCATTGCGGCTGCATTAAAGGGAACCACCATTGAAGGAATTCTTCAGCAACAATTTAGCACAGGGAAACGTCAAACATACAAGTGTTACACTTGTGGAGGAATAGGACACATAGCAAAACAGTGTCCTTCTAATAAAGGGGTTAATAAAGGAAATGGCAGAGGTCCCAAACAACCTGGACTATGCCCTAAATATAAAAAAAGGAAAACATTGGGCAAATGAGTGTAATTCTAAGACAGATATTAAGGGAATTTCTTTGCCTCAACACCAGTTGGGAAACTACCAAAAGGGGCCAGGCCAGCCATGGCAAATAACAGGGGCATTGTCTATTTACCCTCCTGTCCCTGTGTCGTCTCAAGGCCAGCAGGCTACACAGCACCCAGTCTTCCCCAGAGAGCAAAATAGATACAAGAGCTATTCTGAGCAACCCCCCGAAGTGCCGGGCTGGACCTTGGATCCATAGGAATAAGACATTCTGTCTGCCCTGGGTGCTGCCCTTGCCTACTGAAATAAACAAAATATCATTAGATTTAAAACCTCCCACATAGAGAAGAAATGTTGATTTCCTTCCATTTTGATACAGCTATAGCAAATGCCACCAGATCTGAACTTTAAAAATACGTCAGGGATTTCTGTACACGTGTAAAGAGAAAACTGGCTTGGAACTGAGGCACGCATTGTCCGATTTTGGACATTTAGATAGAGTTTCAAGCTAAAATCTCTTTACAAATATACAAAATAAAACCCAAGACTGATTATTTCCTAAGAAAGATGGCAAAATTTAACCCAAAAGAAAAAAGATGCTGGCTAGATTCTAGCAGCAGGATTAGCATTTCCATAATAAAGAACAGTTTTTAAATACTAATAAAGAATATTAAAAAGTGAATTTCAAGGCCAAAAAGGAAAGTCAGTAAAATTGTCTCTTTTAGAAAAATTTGCTAAAGAATATGCCTTAAAATAATAAATTGAATTTAAATCTCAAGAGTTATTAAAATATATTAATTATAAAAATATATGTAGCCCAGGTAAAAGACGGCTACGCCCTCTATTTAAGGCTGGCTTCCCAAAGCAATTTCTAATAGAGGAAGGGCTAGCCTCCCTTCCCCCAACAGAGCAGGTAGGCCAAAAATTTCCTGCCAGTGACAACTTTTAAAGAGAGGCTTGCTTCCCAGTTTCCCATCCTTGGTAGAAAGAATGTAACTAATTTGCATTTTAATGGTTACCTCTTTTCAGTGAATGGCACCCCAAGGCTTAGGAGTTTACTAAATTAAATTAGATATTCTGAAATAACAAAATGCTAAAATATTAATCTAAATGTCCCTCACGAAAAATCTAGAGGACAGAATTAAATCTATTTGATTATGTCATGTATTTTTGAAGTTTATTCTTAAAAATGTTACTGATTAAGAAATACTAAATATTTAACTTGCCAGCTAAGAGTTTAAAGTTCTGGTTACATAAATTGGGAGAAATCATATAATTCAAATAAAATTTCAACATTTATCTAATTGAAAAAAGAGGATAAATTCTATAACCAAAATTTTTAAATACAAAGATCAGTTTTAATTTAATTGTTATCTCTTAATAATTATAAAAGGTATATAATCTTTAAATTATATATACACATATATATTTAATAGTTTTTTAAGTTAGATTTCAAAACTATAATCAAGGAATGACTTTAGGACATTTCATGGGCCCTGAAATGTTTTCAAAATTTTATTCTCTTTTCTTGAAGGATTTTTTAATAAGGCTAATTTAATATACTTGAAATCACATAGAAAGCTTTATCAGATAAATATTAATAAATATATATTTTAAGTTTTTGCCTCTAAGAAAGGGCAAAACAAGTTATCTTATTTTATATTTCTTAAAATACAGCAGTACAATTATAAGATATAATTTAATATAACAAAAGCTCATTAATAATTTTTAAGATTTTACAACAGCATATTAGCATTTATTCCAAACAAGCTTACAAACTAATTATCTGGCAGGAATTTAATAGAACATAAAAGGATTTTATCCCTTCCACTGTGTGGAAGGCCCCCTGGGAAGGCACTTAAGCATTCTATATTGACTTCTCTTGCCCTTTTTGACAAGGGGGTCACTTTCCAATTGTCCACAGCTGTTACCTAAGCTCTCTGTTCATACTGAGGTTGAAGCCTCATGGTGGCTGGTAACACGGATCTGTCTCTTGCCCAATGGCATAAGCTGGGCCCTCTCTAGAGAAGAAATCTGGGTTCCCCATGATCAATGCCAGGGCCCCGCCAGCAGGCGAGGGGATCCAAAGGCAATTACTGGGCATGGAGGCCACAGGGGCATACGCTACCAAGGAGACAAAACTAAACCTCACATCACCCTGCTTGGCCCCGGAGAATGGCTGGTTAGTCAACGACGGGTAAGACCCCTCTGGGAGGGGCGACCTAAGACAGGCACAGTCGCAGGGGGCCTCAGGGGAGAACTTGGGTGTCAACAGAGGTGGGGCAGAGATCCTCACCCCCCCCCCAACTATGCAGGGGCTTGAACACTCGCCCCTTCTGAGGGAGGTCTCCTGCCCCCATGGCTGCGGCTCTTCCCATACCCAACTCAGATCAGGACCCAGATAACAGAAAGAGACTTAGGCCAGCCGAAATCAATACCCAGATAACAGAGACTTGGCTAACAGAAACTACCCTATATCTAAATCCAGCTTAACACCAGGAATGCTCGGGACCTTCTCAAGGATGCAAAATAATCCTTTCCATTAATATTTACAGTATAAACTAATATTGTTATTAAAGTAATAAATTTAACAGTAAAATAGTAGTCAAGTTTTCAGATTAATTAAATTTTACTAATTAATATAAGTAATTATTCAAAAAGTATTAACCAAAATTTTCATTTCATGGATAAATTGCTTAACATACTATAAACCTAAAGCAGTCATATTTTTATACAAAAAATTAAAATTAAAAGTTATCAAGATTACACTAAAAAATTTCCTAAAACCTCCTAATATTAAAAAATAAAAAGGGGGGATAGTGGAATAATAACCTGTTAAGTAAATGATAACCTGTTAAGTAAATGCCTTAATTGCTTTAATATTTTTACTTGAAAATTAATTTTTTCATTTATAATGCTAATAGCAAGACACCCATGGAAAACATAGGTGGTGTCAAAATAGCCAAAGGATAATCATTTGGACAAAAATTAAAAGAATCCCAAGTCTAAATTATAGATATGATTCTTTTATTAACCTTTGGTCAAGAATACATTTGTATATTTTCAGAAAACAACTCCAAGACCATGTGGATTCCTGCAACAGAGAAGAATTATCAGGACTGCTCCAGCCACAAAATAGCAGTGGCCCCGTGAGAAAACAAGAAGAGAAGCAGTCCAGAAATAAAGATGGTGAAGACGCCTTATCATGCTAGCAGTCAGCAGCTGTGCTTCGCTGCAGGTTGCCCAGGAGCAAACCAGAGAGGGTCGGACCTACATTGCCACCATTTGTCCACCATCCAGAACTGAAATATTACTGCTGACATATACACATAAAAAACTGTAGGACACTGAAACATGAACTTCGCCTAAAATACAAAGAAGGGGAATCTGTTAGGGGCCAGATGTAAGCTGGCAAGGTCCTTGCACCTGAACAGGCTAGCAATGCTGGGACCCTTACCCACACAGTTTTCCCAGACTTGTTTGGATGGCGATTATTAGTAGAATGGGAGTAACATTTGTAGAATGAGAACAGCCTTTCATAGCTTACCAAGAAGTCTATAACTATTTACTGAGATATGCTGTACTGAGAACTTGTCCTTCTGCTGTATCTCTCCCTTAGAGATTAAGAGGAACAAAGAATACATTCCTCTTGACAGACCTCTGATTCAGTGTGTTGTGTATAAATAGGATAGTATAGCTAATAAACTCGCTTCAGTTCATCAAGAGAACTGGGTTCCTCCCGACCCCGCTTTCCCGTCTTTCTTTCTTTTCTCAATTCCCACCTCCCTGCCTCAGCCCGGCTCAACCCTGTCAGGCTGGTCCTGACACTTTGGGATGAAATGTTCTGAAGATGTCAAGTCCATCTGAACTGGAGAGTCATTTAGGATTGCAATTTCTTTGGAGGTTTTTTCTTTAGCGGGTTTATCCAGTGGTGTCAATGGGGTATTAAAGTCCCTGACTATGACTATATTGCTATCTGTCACTTAATACCTTCCAGAAGTATGTATTTTATGTATTTGGGTGCCCCTGTATTGGGTGCATATATGTTTACCAGAATTATATCTTCTTGTTGAATTGCCCTCTTTAGTATAATGCAGTGGCCTTCCTTATCTCTTGTTATGGCCTTCACTTTGAGTTCTATTTTGTCAGATATAAGTATTGCCATCCCAGCTTTTTTCTCATTTCCATTTACCTGAAACACTTTTATTTTCCATCTCTTCACTATCAGTCTGTGTGAATCCTTAGCTCCGAGGTGGGTCTCTTACAGACTGCAAATATATGGGTCATGTTTTCTTATCCATTCACCTACCTTATGTCTTTTGATTGGAGCATTTAATCCATTTACATTTAATGTTGTTATTGATATGTACTTGTTTGTCATTACTTTTATTCTTATATATTTTTTTCATTTTGCCTTTCTGTTTCTTCTTTTTACAGCAGTCCTTTTAGCATTTCTTGTATTGCTGGCTTGGTGTTAATAAACTCTCTTAGCCCTGTTTTGTCTGTGAATGTCCAGATTCCATCTTCAATTTTGAATGGTAGACTTGCTGGGTATGGATTCAGTCCCTTGTTTCACATCACTTTGTATATTTTATTCCATCCCCTTCTGGCCTGGTGTGTTTCTGTTGAGAAATCAGTTGATATTCTAATGGGAGGTCCCTTGTAGGTAACTTTCTCTGCCTCTCTCTGACAGCCTTTATGATTCTTACTTTGGCATTGATGTTTAATTATGATGGGGCTTGGTGTTGGTCTTTTTGGATTCATCTTGTTTGGGACTCTGTGTGGTTCTTGCACTTGCATAGTTATTTTCGGGCCAATATAAGGGAAGTTTTCTGTCGTTATCTCTTCCAACATGTTTTCTATTCCTTGCTTCACTTCGTCTCCTTCTAATATGGCTCTTATGCAGATGTTGGTTTGTTGGGTGTTGTCCCAAATCTCCCATAGGCACTCCTCTTGCATTTTAAACTTTCTTCATCTGACACGTTATTTGCCTCCATTTCATTTAACTCCTTTTCTGTAGCTGTCACTTTATTCATTCCTTTGGGGATTGCTTTTTTGTCTCCCTATGTTTTGTTGTAATATTTGTATTGTATTGTATAATATTTGTAATATTTATATTGTATCTGTGTGCTAGATTCAACTTCTTTGCTACGCAGGTTCTTTTGGTGGTGTGTCTACTTATGTGATCTCTCAGGTCTTCTGGGATTGGTAATCTAGGGGAGCTCATTACTTGAGCTATTTGGGTTCTCTTGAGGTATTTGGGTCTTGACTGTTAGTGTCTTATTTGTGGATGAAGTGTTATCACGGGTTAGCAATGTGAATGACCCCCAGCATTGTTTTGCAAGGTGCTTTGGATGTGATTATTGTTCCGGCTCTTGTGGAAAAGGTTTTCTGAGGTCTCACTGGTATGTGCTCACTGTTTGTTCCCAAAGACCATTGACTGGGATTAAGGAGTCTTGGGGACTGCAGCTCAGGAACTGTGACTTTAGTAGGTTGCCGGGGTCCAAACCCAGCAGGTCCAGGGGTCCCCAAAGGTGTGGACGGAGTCGGCGAAGAAGGAATGACAGGGAGACAATGTTCAGTTGATCAGCAGCCTAGCCAGGATCTCCAGCCAAGTTCTGGTCTCGATCTCCAGAGAGGTTCTGCTTAGGATCTCCAGCCAGGTTCTGTGTCCATGGTCTCTTGCTAGGTTCTCCAGCCAGGTTCTCCAGGTTCTCCAGCCAGGTTCTGTAGCCATGTTCCCTCGCTAGGTTCTCCAGCCAGGTTCTGTCCAGGTTCTCCAGCCAGGTTCAGTCACCAGGTTCTGGTCAGGTTCTCTTGCCAATTTCTGTAGTCAGGTTTAGTCCAGGATCTTTTGCCATGTTCTCTCCAGCGAAGTTCTTCTGTCCCTAGAGAACGTTCTGTGTAGGTTCTGTGCCTAGGTTCTGTCTCTCTCTCTCTTTCTCCTAAGTTCTGTGTCTTGTTGTCTTGTTACAACTGTATTTATACCAGTTGATTCAATCCTATCAATCTCTATTACAAAGGTTAGGGCGTTTCTTATCTCCATTCCAGGGAGTAAAGATTATGTAGCTTAAGCATGATTGTTTGTAGTTAAAGTGATTAACTACCCGCCTGGCACTAAGTTAAGGAGTTTCATCCCCTCCCTAACTTCAGGGAAAAATCCCTACCTGGGGAAACAACCTTTCTCAGAGAGGAGACCTTGGTTAAAACACATAGTGCCAAGAAGGTGAGCAAACATTTTAAGAACAGTATGCCATATATGCCAGGTCCTTTGAAACAGCAAGGATGGACCGGCTCCCGGCAGTAGGTGTGGTGTGACCATAGCTGGATTAGCATTACTCTGAAACTCACTATGAGGTCCCAGTGCCCATGAGTGTGCGGAGGCGGGTATCTCATAGTTTGTGGTTGAGGAGGTGGAACTCTGGCCAATGTGATTTCCCTCTGAATCACGAAGGAGTTTAAGATTCAGCAGCAGACCGTCAAGAGGGAGGTAACCTGGGGTGTGTGTGTGGGGGGGGGGAGGGGAGGTGCTGTGGATCCTACTGAGGGAGCTATGCACCCTCAGATGGAAAGACACATGCACAGTGATAGCACACAGAAGGGTCCAGGAGCTGTCTGCAAGGGGTGTGTGCTTGTGGGGCCCACGCAATGGATCAGAGTGATTGTTCTTTGCCTCTGGCCTGTGTAGGGAGAAGTCCCATTTTCTGCTTTGGGGGATGAGAAAACATAGTTGGACTAAAACACTCCTCCACACTGGAAGCCTCCATCGCTGGCCTGTGTCTGCTTAATAGTAGGGATTCCCTGTGCACAAGACAGGCCCCCAGTACTGAAAGGGACATCAGCCTGCCAGGGAGTCAGAGCCCTGGCCTCACAAGTCCATGCCTGTCATTCCCCTGGATCCAGCCCTTTCTTGAATTCAAGTTCCTGTGGCCTGTAAACACATTTACATTCTTTTCAGCAAAATACTAAGCTGGCATAAACCTCTGCTTTTTCTGTGTCCCGTCCTAAGAATAGGACATCCTTTTGTAGAGGATGGTCTAATGTTCGAAGACTTTCCCCTCATGATCCTCCCTCCCATCAATCAAGGAGGTAGTAAAGCAACTCTAAGCCAGTGACAGGCCCTGGGTCTGAAGAGTGGACAACTCCAAGCCAGTTCTCAGAGAGCACTTAAGTAGACACAGGTGTAGGTCACACTGGGGAAATGGGGGTGTTGAGGGCCACCCTGAGGGGCAATACAACCAAGTGAAAGGGAAATGTCCTAGTGTGCTGTTGGAACCCACAGTCAATGAACAGTTAGCTGGCCAGCAAGGAACAGGCTCCCTGCCCACCAGCCACTGCATTCTGGCCCTAGGCTGTCTCAGTTTGCTCACTGAGTGGCCTGCCAGAGGAGCACCTAGGGAGAAGGCCACACATCCAGGCCCAATGGAAGGGCTCCATTTGCCTCTATGTCTCCCTAAATGTGAGGAAGGCAGTCCTGCTTTTTCTCCTTCTGCCTCTCATTGAGTGCCAGCCACTCATGCTTGCTGCTCTCTACTGCATGTCAGCAGCTTCCTAGCTTGTCACATACAGCACCTCACCCTTCCTTCTCTTTTTATTGCTATTCCTTTCTTTCTCTTCCACTCTTCCAGCTTGGACCCATCAGTGTAGGAGCTCATTTTCCCATTTCTTAGTACATTTCTTATTGATTTCAGAGAGGAAAGGAGAGGGAAAGATCGAAAAAACATCAATAATGAGACAAAATCATTGGTTGGCTTTCTCCTGCACATCCACCTGGGGATCCAGGTGTAAACTCTGGCCCCTGCTCCAACTGAGAATTGAACTATGTCCTCTTGGTTCATAGGCCTACTGAGCCACACTGGCCAGGCACAATTTGCTTCTTCTAGTGGGAAGAGAAAATGCTGAAGTCTCTGTAACAGTCGGTGAGCTTCCCACCCGCCCCAAAAAGGGGATAAGAGAACAAGGGTCAGAAAATGTATATCTCTTACAGCAAAGGCTCTCTTTCTCTTCCTGTCTATTATTCTCTCTCCCTCTCCCTCTCCCTGTTGTTCTGTCTGACATGCACCTTGCCTTCCCATTCCCCACCTTGACAGGGAGTAGTGTCCATAATGGGAATCAGAACCTCTGGCATTTGTGGAAAAGCACAAAAATTGGCAGGATCTGAGGGAGGAAGAGCAAAGGCAAAACATCCTGTGGTCTGGGTGTTAATTCCTCCACACATAGAGATCGTGCCCATTACTTTGTGGGGAGATTCACCTGTGGGGCCAATTTATGAAAAGCTCTTGTCAGCATGTCCTCCTCTGGAATTGCCCACTATTATTAGCATTGGTGGTATTTATTAACCACCAGATGCAAGATAAGGAAGAACATAAAAGTCAGTGCACCCTGGCAGTGTGTCTGGGCATTATCCTGTGCACCAGAAAGTGTACCATTTGATTTCTGGCCAGGGCACATGTCCAGGTTGCAGATTCAGTCCCCAGGCATCAAAAATTGTTTCTCTCTCACATGAATGCATGCTTCTGTCTCTGTCTCTCTCCATTCACTTCTCTCTAAAGAATCAATTTTAAAAACCCACCATATTAATGCAAAACAAAAGAAAACTCATTGCTGCATGTTGCCTCTAAAACCAAGTGTCCTGCACTTGACGCTTTATTTGCTCTCGAGACCACAACTGAGAAATCCAGAGAAATTCTATATTGGAATCTGGACTTTTCCATCAAAATATTCAGAAATGCGTTGTATCAAGGCAATGAGGCTTAGAAAGCTTAGATAGAGATTGCATCTATGAAGATGGGCACAGAAGAGACCTGGATAGGAGGTGATTGCTGGTGCACAAAGACCTTGTACCTGAAGGCCCTATGGGCGGAGTCTCTAGGGCATCAGAAAGCAAGCGGGGAGAGTAAGGCACACGTAGTAGGTTCCTTACTACTAGAATATACCCCAGAGTCCACCAATCTGCACAGCAGTCAGGCAGGCTGGATACGGGGCAGCTGGAGCACACGAATGTCAAAGGAAGACTCTGAATAAAGAAGAGCCAAAGCCTGACCTGCCTGGCTCAGTGGATGAGTTTCGACCCGTGAACCAGGAAGTCAGGATTCAATTCCCAGGCTGGGACATGTCCCCGTTGTGGGCTCTTAACCCAGTAGGTGTCTTATAGGAATCAGCACATCAAGGATTCTCTCTTACCATTGATGGTTCTAACTCTTTCTCTTTCAGGGCCAGCCTGACAGGGTTGAACTGGGCTGAGGCAGGGAGGTGGGAATTGAGAAAGGAAAGAAAGACAGGAAAGCGGGGTTGGGAGGACCCCAGTTCTCTTGATGAACTGAAGTAACTTTATTAGCCACACAATACTATTTATACATAACACACTGAATAGGAGGTCTGTCAAGAGGAATGTATTCTTTGTTCCTCTTAATCTCTAATGGAGGGACACAGCAGAAGGAAAAGTTCTCAGTACAGCATATCTCAGTAAATAGTTAGACTTCTTGGTAAGCTATGAAAGGCTGTTCTCATTCTACAAATGTTACTCCCATTCTACTGATAATTGCCATCCAAACAAGTCTGGGAAAACTGTGTGGGTAAGGGTCCCAGCCTTGCTAGCCCCTACAGGTGCAAGAAACTTGCCAGCTTACATCTGGCACCCAACATTTCTCCCTTTCCCTTCCTCTGTGAAATCAATGAAAATAAATATGTCTAAAAGTATGTACATAGCTTAAGGTTTTGATACCCAGAATATCTGTTTAGAAATACAAGAAGGCGACTTTTGTCATGGTCAGGATTTTTATGCCGTTCCTACTTCCCCTTTAATCTTCCTTTCTAGTCCACTTCCCCATGGGATTGTATATAAAGTGATCTATTTCATGATGCGAAGTTTTGTATTATTTGTCTAGTATTTCTCTACACCATAGCACATTACCAGTACAAACCTACAGTGGTAAAATTAAGCTGAGTAAATTTGGCGTCCAAATGGCTTATTTAGGTATTTCACCAATCCAGCAGCATTCCAGCTGGCAATGAAAAAGGGGCTCACTGAGCCATACCAACCAGGGTTTGTCCCCCTACCATCTCCAAGTCTAATAGGCTAGACTTTAAAGTCCTTAAACAGTTGAGGTTCCAGCTTCAAAAATTAATTTCCCATACAGTATTCCAGTAAAAATAACTTTAAGAAACCAAACATTTTGGGGGAGATCTTTAAAATTGAAGTTGGAAGGCTTGTTGAAAACTATACACTCAACAGTCCAACAGGTGAGTTTTTAAAAATTTTCCCATTTGGGACGTTTGTTGACATTCACTCATAAAAATACTGAGGCTTCAAGATAACTCAATGTTTGGAGAGCATATATTAAATGTCAAAAAGTTGAAGAGGAAGTGCATGAGTAGTTCTATAGAAAAATACGTATATCAATCGAAGGGCACTTTTGTTTATTTAATTCAGAGGTATATTCAGGAAAGCTTGTTAAGTGGCAAATTCTGTTTCAGTCTTGTTATTCCCACTTCAGAAAGGTGCTGATGGCATTTCAATAGGCAAAAGGATGCTTACATTTAGATTTGTTCAAACATTTATATAATTCCATATAATTTTTCTTCCTACTTATACTATTCCTTTAAAGACTGAGGCCATAAAAAATGCCACATGAATGAGGTGAACAATTGCTTTGCAGCCTTGATGGAGGTGCCTCAATTCTTTTTTCCACTTAGGGTTTCCAAGAATATGTCATTTGATTACCTCCCACCCACAACTGGAAACAGGGCAGCATGCCATGAAGAAGTAACACAACGCTTCATTTTGTATGCAGTTCACTTCAAAGACTTTATGCACATGTGGACAAAGACACCTTGGGAAATTTAGGGCCAAGAATTCACCTCACCATCCAAATACATTGCTTTTATGTGTTTGTAGTAAAATGAGACAAGAAATCCCATTTAGTGGAAAACTTTATTCTGAATATTTTAACAATACAGATATTCAATTTAAACATTAAAGTATATTGTTATTAAAATCAACACTTATAAAATAACCTTCAAGAATTCAAACTTTGCATCCTATGCAGAAGTTTCACAAAGGTATCTAAAATTCTTGCTTCTTCCCCAAACTCACCATTTGCTTCTATTCTTTCTTAAATAACAGAAGACAATTTCTTTTCAAATAAAATGTCATCCATAACTTAGCATTATTTTTAAGTTCAGTTTCTACTTCATCTTTCACAGGGACTTCCCTCCTGGCAACCATTGAGAATTCCAAGAAGTTGACCTACAGCACTGCATGATTCACTCTCTTGCATAGATGGTGAATCCTATGATCCCCACCAGCATCATGCTCACGGCCTCTTACAGAGGTATCCCATTGGCTGTTGCAGTAATTGTTTTGCCCCGCCATCATACCAATCTCATGTGAGGCGGTAATGATCATCCCAGCAACTCCTTCCACCATAAGTCAGAGGGGGTCCTCGGGTTGACGGTGCACCAACTGTGCATCCTGTAAAGTCAGTGACCAAATAATACTTTAACATCTTAATGAATAATTTTATGTCAGTATGACATGACCCTAGTAAAGTCTTAAATAGTTGGGAAACCTATGCTTTTATACACCTGCGCTAAAAATATGTCAGTAAAGCTGAGGTAGACAAGGGAGCATACAATTATTTAAAATACAGCTGAAGAATAATGTTTTGACTGAAATAATTGACTATGTATACATATGAAGGCACATTTTCTAAAAACGGGCTGGAATTCTGACCTTCATATTATTCTTATGCTTCACTCTGTCAAATGCTCTTTCTGATTAAAAAATTATAAAACACCCCCTGGCTGCTGTACCTAAGTGGTTTGAGCACTGGTCTTGGCACTGCAGGATCCCGGGTTTGATTCCAGGTTAAGGGCATGAGCCTGGTTTGCAGGGTCCATCCCTGGCCCTGGTTTGGGATTGTGCATGGGGAAACCAATCGAAGTATCTCTCTCACATTGATGTATGTCTCTCTCAGCCCCACTCCCTCTGTCCACTCTCCCAAGATCAGTAGAGATATATCCTCAGGTGAGAAACAACAAAAAAGAAAATGTTGCACTTCATTTCTTTAATAAGGAAAATAAATGAGTATGATCCTTCACTCCTGAAAGATTTGGACTGTTCCAAATGAGCTACTAAGAAAAGAAAACAAGACTTCCAAGATAATACAAAACACATACTGCATATAGTACTGCCTGTGGCAAATAAAAGTAAAATTCGAGTTAAACACAAGATGGTCTGTTAATTCCAATCCTGTCACTTGCATGCAGTATATCTGGACACTTACCACAGCTCTCATATGAACCTCTGTAAAAATAGGAAAATGCAAATGGACAGAAGGCTTCAAGAGTCATTTCTCTGAAGAAGATACACAAACAGCTAACAAGCTCATGGAAAGAGGATCAAAATAATGGGTAGTTAGGGAAACGCCAACCAAAACCTAAGTGAGATACCACTTTATTCCTAAGTATGTCTCAATGTTTGAAGAGGAAAATACCAGGGCTTGTTGGGAATTTAGAGCCACTGGAATCCTGTGCACAAGGAACAGAAAGGGGACAATGCGTGGCTGCTGTGGAAAATACTGGAAACTCCTACAACAAACATTTAACACTGAATTGCAATATGACTCCGAAATTCCACTCTAAATTTTGCACCGACAGTAACTAGAGACTTCTATGAAATACTAGTCCAAGAATGCTCACATCAGTCCTCTGGTGGAAACGACCCCAACGGTTGAAGTGGTAAACGAGCTGTGTGCCCTAGAGCTGCAAGGGAATATTTAACCAGCCATTAAAGTGGCGGTGAACTGATTACTGACACATGGATGACCCTTGGACACATTTATGGTAACAGACACAAGCCAGGCACAAAAGGTCCTATCCTGTAGCATTCTGATACTACGATCTGTGGAAAACAGGTGCATCAATACAGACAGAACACTGGTTGGTGTTTCATAGAAGCTGGACGAGGAATAGAATGGTAGTGACTGCTTTACCTGCAGAGCTTTTATGTATGGGTGACAAAGATGTTTTGGACCTACTCAGATATGGTGGTGGCATAAGACTCTGAATATACTACATGCTCCTTAGTTGGTCAATGGTAAATATTTAGTGTTATGATAGATGAACTTAACCTCAACAACAGACAGTGTATTGTATCATTTAGGTGTCTTACGCTTTATTGCCCATTACCTATAACTAGTAGTGCAATCATCATCTCTTGGAGATATATGGTAATTTCTCCTGGAAGGGATTGTGTCTTTGCAAGGAATGCCTGCATTACTCCCTCTCCCACGTGACAGCATTCCTATAAATGACAAATATTTACGTGAGGATATCACATTGGAGAGCAATTTTTTAAGGGAAAACAGTAATTAAAAACAACACTTTACTTCCTCTTTCCACAGCAATGTTTAAATTTATTCTTAGACTCTGTTTTGGCTAATGCTTGTATGCGCTGTGATATGTTATTCTGGAATGTATTATCTTCTGACATCTTGTCCTCCCTTTACATCTTCCTTAATTTCTTAAATGACCATTAGTGGGAAAAACCTTTCCGATTCTGAACAAAGTGCAAGCAATTTCCATGATGTCCACATACATATTTATCAGTGCCTACCTATAGCTTGACAAGCCTCTATCGACTTTTCTCCTTCTCTACTTTGCTCTCTCTTGCTCACAATCTCTTGTCAACATTACTAAAAACTTCCTAAATTTCCCGTTACACTCATTTCTTCATGCACTTTCACCTAAGAACTAATAGTTATTTTGGTACGCAAATATTGAATTATTAGCATCTCCGTTAAAACACTTTCATTGCTCCTGGATGCCCACAATATAGAGGCAAGTTATGTCCATTTAATTTCAAAATTGACTGTCTCACTTACCTTAGAACTTTTATACTACACTTTCAACTACATTCTGGACTCAGGAAAATCCACATGTGCTAGTTGTGCACTTGGATCTATTCTAATACTGGCAAGATATCACCTGTGCATAGTAATATTTTATTGGGCCAGTACATGCCAAATTCATTACACATATAATTTTATAATTTATCACCAATTTAGCATGGCTCTATCCTAATGCTGACTAGTTTAAATGTATAACCTTAGTTTTGGTAATGATGGCAATATAAATTTTACTGCCTTTAGCTGTACTACTAGCATTTAACAGCTCATATGAAGAGCACCGGATCTCCTTCAAAATATGAGAAATATTACATTTCCCATAAATATGACCATGTTTCAGTGCTAATTCTTATTCCAAATGTCCACAAATGAGCCTTTAATTTATGTGCTTACTAGCACATCCAAAATCGAAATGGGTAGATTTTTTGTGTATATTCAACTACAGAGGCATATTGTTCGTAAGTACACTGATTCCCTCAATGGTTTCAACTTTCCAACATAATTAATAGTGAGAGTCTCTATGTTAGACTTTAATACATCTCTGTACTGATATGAATGAGTCACGTTTACCTTATTTTTTCACAACTACGTGCACTCTGTGATTTAGCAACTTGCAATGCCTGACTCTTTCAAGTGTGCCTTTCCACCGTCATTTTTATTAAAAACAGACCTTATGAACCCACACATATCACTTTTCAGCCTGTTGACAAAATACTTATATAGTATTAATTAAGATGTGTTAATATGGTTGCAATATTTCCTCAACAAGCATATGATTCTTGGAATCACAAAATATATCTTTATGGATATACCAGTGGCCCGGTGCTTGAAATTCGTTTACAGGAGGGTGTGTCCCTCAACCTGGCCTGCACTGTCTGTAATCTGGGACCCCTTGGGGGATGTCCGACTGTCAGTTTATGAATTGAGCCTATTCCAGAAGTCACATATCCCTCTTGAAATCCAGCACCACTGCCTCCTAACAGCTTGCCTGCCTGCCTGATCTCCCCTAACCACTCTGCCTACTGGCCTGCTCACCCCCAATTGTCCTCCATCCCCCCAAACACACTGCCCTTCTCGCCCCAAGCTATCGAATAGGGAGAGAGTAATGGATACTCAGGCATCCTCCTAAAGGGCCAAGGCACAAATTTCCATGTGCTCTGGCAAAGGGAGGGTGAAGTGCACTGGAGCTGTGAGGGAAGAAGCCAGGACTAGGGACTCAGCGGATACAGCTCAGAAGATAGATACCCAAGACTCCTGGGAGGAGTCATTCCCTCATGCAGAGGAGTACATTTGCCTGTCTGGGAATAGGACAGTGGACACACCCTATTGTAAAAAACTTTGCTTGGAGGCCACTTAAGAGATTAAGAATTACAATTGGTCTCCAGTAGAAGCCACTGCCCCACCATGTTGAAAAGAATCTATTGCCTGAGGATGACTGCCTACAGGGGCAATTCAAGTCAGAAGCCTACAAGTGTGTAGCCAGAGGTGGTCTCCTGAGGCTTTGAGTCATTGCCTAACCTAATTAGTCAGTAACAGCCTTTAACGCTGTCCTGCATGACTAACTGAGAGGTGTAGAGCAGCGGTTCTCAACCTGTGTGTCACAACCCCTTTGGCGGTAGAATGACCCTTTCACAGGGGTTGCCTAAGACCAATCTGCATATCAGATATTTACATTACGATTCATACCAGTAGCAACAGTACAGTTATGAAGTAGCATCAAAAATAATTTTATGATTGGGTCACAACATGAGGAAGTGTTTTTAAAGGGCCAGGAGATTAAGAACCACTGATAGAGGATCTACATAGCTCATCATCACAAACCCAAACAGAAAGCCAAAAGTAGGAAACAAAGAAACAACCCCAAAATGAAAGAACTAGAGAATTCTCAGAAGAGAAAAATGAAGTAGAGATAAGAAATTTACCTGAATCAGAGTTCAGAGCAATCATGGTAAAAATGCTCAATAGCATGAAGAAAGATATAGTAGCTATGAAAAAGGAAAAGTTGGCAGACAGCCGCGTCCCTTGGGACAGGCACAGCCCCTGACGGGGGAAAGGAGAACCAGGGCATTCCTGGCGCCGCCGGGGGAATTGAGAGCCGGGTTCTGTGATCACAGAGGACTGAGCCTAAAGGGGGCAGCCTGAAGAGCTGACCAGACCATGCAGTCCCGGTAAGAGAAGAAGCTTACAGAAACCAAGCCTTCCCCGTTACCGCGGCTGGCGTTTGTTTGTTTGTTTTCAATGAATCCTGTTCATGGGACATTTCGAATACAGACACTCACCTGGGCTGAAGAGAGGGAGAGGGTGCGGAGGAGTGGAGTCTGGGGAGAGACTGAGGAGAGAAGGGGGACCGGGAGAGGTGGCAGCGAATTGAGTGCTGAGACACCCCTAAGCCCCGGTCTGGGGCAGCCATTCTCTCCAGAGAGTGAGACTCCTCCCCCCAGCCCCCAGGCAAGGAGCACAGCCACACCCAGATTCCACCCTGTAGGAGATCAAGGATTAAAATAACCTGATCAGTCCCTGGGAGTTAACAGGGTCTGGCCTATAGAGGGATTTTCAATCCCAGCAACAAAACAGCGCCGGTAACTAACTATTATGCAGCCAGCTCTGGGCAGTGAACTTCCACCGGAAAGAGAGGCCCTATAGCCTCAGAGGCCAACCACAGAACACTGCCACCCAGAGGCTGACCCACAAACTGACTCTTTGCTAAACACAAAATAAGGCAATCTGGGAAACAAATGCAGCCTGCTTTATAATAAGGACTGTGGTTTACAACACAGAGGAACAGTGTATCGCAGGGAAACTCAACACTCTCCTGAATACCTGGCAGGTCTAAGGCGAGCCACACTGAAGAATAGAAGAACCGAAGGACCTTCACTACTGCAATTTTTTTTTTCTTTTTTCACCTTTTAACTAAGAAACCAATTTTTTTTCTTTTTTTTCTTAATTCTTTTTTCCATCACCTGATTTTACCCTTTCAATTACTACCTTCTTATTTTTAACCAGTATAATTACTGCTACCATTTTACCATTTTTTAAAGTGCCATTTTATTTTCTCTTTATTTTATTTTGGGATTAGTGTTCTCCATTCTATTTTCGTCGTTATATTATTGGTTGTTTCTAGTTTGCATTCATCTCCAGGGAGCTGTTGCTGGAATTTGTTGGGATTAATGGCTGTTCTATAGGAGTATTC
Organism: Myotis nattereri; assembly: GCF_964212035.1. Classification (NCBI taxonomy): domain Eukaryota; kingdom Metazoa; phylum Chordata; class Mammalia; order Chiroptera; family Vespertilionidae; genus Myotis; species Myotis nattereri. The sequence goes on from NC_138094.1 coordinate 7,383,689, forward strand.
TCCTCATATAAAAGGTCTCTTCCCATCTTCCACTTCATTCTCTCTTTCCGCTCTTTTTTTTTTCTTTTTTCTCTTTCTTTTTTTCCTTTTCTTTTCTCGCTTTTATTTTCCCCCCTCATTTTTCCCAATTTCACTTTTGTAGTCCTTTTTTTGGTCCCTACTTTTCTTTTCTTTTTTCTCTTTTATCTTTTTCCCTTCCTTCCTTCTTATCCCCTAATTCTCTTAATTCCGGTGGTCACATTTATTTGGGGTTATTAATATCGTGAATATATTTGTGTATACTGCCTGGTACGTGGTGCCTTGTTGTGTTGTATTTTGTGCCTTTAAATCAACGCAGCAGATCCAAGCCACAGCAACCTCCTGAGCACCACACCCTCTGCTGAGGAACAGCAGCTGTACGTGAAACCTCGCCCCACCAGCCAGAAGAGCCACCACAGCTGTGAACAGCACCCACCAGAGGAGCTGCTACCAACTGAAGAGCAGCTGCTACCGCAACCCCCCGAAGAGCAACCACAGATCAAGGAGTCACTGCCACCAAGGGAGCAACCACTGAATGACTCAACGTCTAGATATGTCAGTGAGATCAAACATGGGTAGACAAAGAAAACCCCAAAGGAAAGAGAAGGAGGACTCTCCAGAAAAGCAGCTAAGTAATACAGAGGCTTGCAACATGACAGAAAAAGAATTCAGAATAAGGGTCCTAGAGTGCATAAACAGGATGGAAGAAAAAATCGACAACCTCAGCAAGAAGCAAGAAGAAACAGATGAAAAAATCGATAACATATGGAAGAAGCTAGAAGAAACAGATGAAAAAATCAACAACTTAAGTAAGACCCAAGAAGAAATGAAGAGTGATATAGCTGCAATGAAAAACTCCATTGAAAGTATCAACAGTAGACTAGGAGAAGCGGAGGACCGAATTAGTGAATTAGAAGACAAGGAAGCAAAACACACCCAAAATGTACTGCAATTGGAGAAAAAAAATAAAATACAGGAGGAGAGCCTAAGGGAGCTTTGGAACAACATGAAAGGAAACAACATGCGAATAATAGGGGTACCAGAACAACAGAACGATGAACAAGGATTAGAAAACTTATTAGAAGAAATAATATCAGAAATCTTCCCGGAGGTGGGGAAGAAAAAAGTGACACAAGCCCAGAGAGTCCCAAACAAGGTGAATCCGAAAAGACCCACACCAAGACACATCATAATTACCATGGCAAATGTTCAGGACAAAGAGAGAATCTTACAGGCTGCAAGAGAGAGACGGAAAGTTACATACAAGGGATCTCCCATTAGATTGTCAAATGATTTCTCAACAGAAACACATCAGGCCAGAAAAGAATGGACTGAAATTTACAAAGTGATGCAAAGCAAAGGACTGAATCCAAGAATACTCTGTCCAGCAAGGCTATCATTCAAACTTGAAGGGGAAATAAGAAGCTTCACAGACAAAAAAAAAGGCTAAGGGTGTTTATCACCACCAAGCCAGAAATGCAAGAAATGCTAAAGGGACTGGTGTAAAAAGAAGAAATAAAAAGCTCAGAAAGAAAACAGCCACACAAAAAAAGAAATGGCTACAAACAAGTACCTTTCAATAATAACTTTAAACATAAACGGACTAAATGCTCCAACCAAAAGACATCGAGTGGCTGAATGGATAAAAAAAACATGACCCACACATCTGCTGTCTACAAGAAACCCACCTCATTAGAAAGGACTCACACGGACTGAAAGTGAAAGGATGGAAAAATATCTTTCAGGCAAATGGAAAGGAAAAGAAAGCTGGGGTAGCAATACTTATATCGGACAAAATAGACCTCAAAGTGAAGACCATAAGAAGAGATAAGGAAGGCCACTTCATAATACTAAAGGGATCAATACAACAAGAAGATATAACCCTGGTAAACTTATATGCACCCAATGCAGGAGCACCCAAAATTCATAAAAAAAACTCCTGGAAGATATCAAAGGAGAGATCAACAACAATACAATCATAGTAGGGGACTTTAATACACCACTGAAAGCACTGGATAAGTCCTCTAGAAAAACAATCAGCAAAGATACAGCAATCCTAAATGACTCACTAGATCAGATGGACTTAATAGACATCTTCAGAATACTTCACCCCAGTGCCACGGAAAATACATTCTACTCAAGTGCTCATGACCCATATTCAAAAATAGATCATATATTGGGTCACAAGCAAAGTATCCCCAAATTCAAGAAGATTGAAATCATAAAAAGCGTCTTCGCAAACCACGATGGCATAATATTAGAAATAAACTACAATAAAAACAACCCAAAATACTCAAACACCTAGAAGCTGAATAGCATGCTATTAGATATTGATTGGGTTACCAATGAAATCAAAGAAGAAATTCAAAACATCCTGGAAACTAATGACAATGAAAACACAACAATCCAAAACCTATGGGACACAATGAAAGCAGTCCTGAGAGGGAAGTTTATAGCGCTACAGGCCTATCTCAAAAAACAAGAAAAAATGGTAGTAATTCATCTAACTCTACAACTCAAAGAATTAGAAAGAGAGCAACAAGAAAACCCCAGAGTGAGCAGAAGGAAGGAGATAATAAAGATTAGAGCAGAAATAAATGACATAGAGACCAAAAAAACAATACAGAAAATCAATGAAACCAAGAGCTGGTTCTTTGAAAGGGTAAGCAAGATTGACAAACCTCTAGCCAGACTCACCAAGAAGCAAAGAGAGAGGACCCAAATAAACAAAATCAGAAATGATAGAGGTGAAATAACAACAGACCCCACAGAAATACAAATGATTGTTAAAAAATACTATGGACAGCTCTACTCCAACAAACTAGACAACCTGGAGGAAATGGACAAATTCCTAGAAAAATACAACATTCCAAAACTCAATCAGGAAGAATCTAAAAATCTCAACAGGCCAATAACTATGGAAGAAATTGAAGCAGTCATCAAAAAGCTAACAGCAAACAAAAGCCCAGGACCAGACGGCTTCACAGGGGAGTTTTACCAAACATTCAAGGAAGAACTAAAACCTATCCTCCTCAGACTACTACAAAAAATTCACGAGGAAGGAACACTTCCAAGCTCATTCTATGAAGCCAGCATCACCCTAATACCAAAACCAGGTAAACACAACACAATGAAAGAGAATTACAGGCCAATATCCCTCATGAACATAGATGCCAAAATCCTCAACAAAATCTTAGCAAATCGGATCCAGCAGTACTTCAGAAAAATCATACACCATGACCAAGTAGGATTTATACCAGGGATGAAAGGATGGTACAATGTCCGCAAATCAATAAATGTGATACATCACATAAACAAATTGAAAGAAAAAAACCACATGGTCATCTCAATTGATGCAGAAAAAGCATTTGACAAAATTCAACACCCATTTTTGATAAAAACTCTCAGCAAGGTGGGAGTAGAAGGATCATACCTCAACATAATAAAAGCCATATATGACAGGCCCACAGCCAACATCATACTCAATGGACAAAAACTAACACCATTTCCCCTAAGAACAGGAACAAGACAGGGATGCCCCCTCTCACCTCTCCTGTTCAACATAGTACTGGAAGTGTTAGCCATTGCAATTTGGCAAGAAGAAGAAATAAAAGGCATCCAAATTGGAAAAGAGGAAGTAAAACTGTCCTTATTTGCAGATGACATGATATTATACATACAAAACACTAGAGACTCCATCAAAAAGCTTCTAGACTTAATACATGAACTTGGCAATGTAGCAGGATACAAAATTAACCCCAAGAAATCTGAGGCATTTCTATACACCAATAGTGAACTTTCAGAAAGAGAGATTATAAAAACAATCCCGTTTACCATCGCACCAAAAAAATTAAGCTACCTAGGAATAAACTTAACTACAGAGGTAAAAGACCTCTACCCAGAAAACTACAGGACGTTGAAAAAAGATATAGAGGAAGACATAAACAGATGGAAGAACATACCGTGTTCATGGATTAGTAGAATCAACATCATTAAAATGTCCATACTACCCAAAGCAATCTATAAATTCAATGCACTTCCCATTAAAATACCAATGGCATACTTCAGAGATCTAGAACAAACTCTCCAAAAATTCATCTAGAATAAAAAAAGACACCGAATAGCTGCAGCAATCCTGATAAAGAACAAAGTAGGTGGGATCTCAATACCAGATATCAAACTGTATTACAAAGCCACTGTTCTAAAAACTGCCTGGTGCTGGCTCAAGAATAGGCATATAGATCAATGGAATAGAATAGAGAGCCCAGAAATCGGCCCAAACCAATATGCTCAATTAATATTTGACAAAGGAGGCAAGAATATACAATGGAGCCAAGATAGTCTCTTCAATAAATGGTGTTGGGTAAATTGGACACATATATGCAAGAAAATTAAACTAGACCACCAACTTACACCATACAGAAAAATAAACTCAAAATGGATAAAGGACTTAAATGTACGACAGGAATCCATAAATATTCTAGAAGAATCCAAAGGCAACAAAATCTCAGACATATGCCAAAGCAATTTCTTCACTGATACACCTCCTAGGGCACTTGATACTAAAGAGAAAATGAACAAATGGGACTACATCAAAATAAAAATCTTCTGCACAGCAAAAGAAACCATCAACAAAACAACGAGAAAACCCACTGTGCGGGAAAATATATTTGCCAATGTCATATCTGATAAGGGCCTAATCTCCAAAATTTATAGGGAACTCATACAACTTAACAAAAGGAAGATAAACAATCCAATCAAAAAATGCACAAAGGTTCTAAATAGACACCTTTCAAAAGAGGACATTCAGAAAGCCAAGAGACATATGAAAACATGCTCAAAATCACTAATCATCCGAGAGATGCAAATCAAAACAACAATGAGGTACCATCTCACACCTGTCAGACTGGCTATCATCAACAAATCAGCAAACGACAAGTGCTGGAGAGGATGTGGAGAAAAAGGAACACTTGTGCACTGCTGGTGGGAATGCAGACTGGTACAGCCACTATGGAAGACAGTATGAAGTTTCCTCAAAAAACTTCAAATGGAACTCCCATTTGACCCTGTGATCCCACTTCTAGGAATATATCCCAAGAAACCAGAAACACCAATCAGAAAGGATATATGCACCCCTATGTTCATAGCAACACAATTCACCATAGCTAAGATCTGGAAACAGCCTAAGTGCCCATCAGCAGATGAATGGATTAGAAAACTGTGGTACATCTACACGATGGAATACTATGCTGCTGTAAAAAGGAAGGAACTCTTACCATTTGCAACGTCATGGATGGAACTGGAAAGCATTATGCTAAGTGAAATAAGCCAGTCAATGAAGGAAAAATAACACATGATCTCACTCATTCATGGATAATAGAGACCACTATAAACTTTTGAACAATAATAGATACAGAGGCAGAGCTGCCTCAAACAGATTGTCAAACTGCAGCAGGAAGGCGGGGAGGGTTGGGGGGCAGGAGGTAGGGGGGTAAGAGATCAACTAAAGGACTTGTATGCATGCATATAAGCATAACCAATGGACATAAGACACTGGGGTATAGGGGAGGCTAGGGGACTGTCTAGGGCGGGGGGATAAAATGGACACATATGTAATACCCTTTGTAATACTTTAAGCAATAAAAAAAAAGAAAGAACAAGGAAAAGGTCAGTTGACAAAAAAAAAAAAAAGAAAGAAAAAGGAAAAGTTCGAGATTAAAAATATGACATAACACTATTAAAGAACACATTGGAAGAAATACACAGCATATTAGGGAAGCTGAGGATCAAATCAGTGAATTATTAGTCAGAGAGAAAATATCACATAAATAGAAAAACCAGAAAAAAAACAACTATTAATAAACAGGAGGACAGGTTAAAGGAACTGTGAGACTATCTGAAATGTAACAATATTAGAGTAGTGTGTGTGCCCAAAGAGGCATAGAGAAGGTGTTTGAAAAAGCAATAGCAGAACACTTCCCTAACTTCTTAAAGGAAAATGCCACACAAGTGCAGGAACCACAGAGAACCACAAACAAGAAGGACTCAAACAGGCCCATTACCAGACACATAATAATTAAAGTCCCAAAAATTAAAGAAAAATAGATAATCGTTAAGGCAGCAAAAGAAAGGAAATATGTTTCCTACAATAAAGTTCCAATGAGGGCTGACACCTGGATTCTCATCAGAAACTCTACAGGCCAGAAGGGAATGACATGAAGTACTTAAAATAATGGAACGCAAGGATCTGAGACTAAGATTACTATATCCGATAAGGCCGTCATTCAAAATAGATTTTTAAATAAAGAGCTTCCCAGACAAAGAATGGCTAAAGTATACAACACCACAAATCCAGAATTACAAGAAATCCTAAAGGGACTGCTGTAATGAGAAGAAGAAATGAGAGGGAAACCTAGGCATACAGAATTAAAATGGCAATAAATCAGTATCTATCAATAATAACCCTTAAAGTAAATGGCGTAAATGCTCCAATCAAAAGGCATAGGGTTGCAGAATGGATTCAAAAATATGACTCAACTATTCTCTGTCAACAAGAGACCCACCTCAAAACAAAAGACTCACACAGAATGAGAGTGAATTTTGCATGCAAATGGAAAAGAAAAGAAAAGCTAGACTAGAAATAAACATATCTGACAAAATAGTCTTTAACATGAAGGCCATCACAGCGGACAACAATCCTAAACAACTCACCAGATCAGTCAGACTTAATTGACATCTTCAGAACAGTTCACCCCAAAGATACAGAATATACATTCTACTTAAGTGTTCATGGGAGATTTTCAAAGATAGACCACTTGAGACACAAGCAAAGTCTCTTCAAATTAAACAAGATGGACGTCATATCAAGCATCTTCTCTGATTACAAAGGCATACTACTATATAATATGCAAATAATTCCTCACGTCCTGACAAGATGGCTGCCTATGACCTGGCTGTCAGGGGGTTTAGTGAGGGACAACCAAATGACTGAACAAGCAGACTGCATGGGGAGACCAGACTGGTGGGGGGGTTAATGAGCCACGACCAAACGACTGGACAGCAGGCTACTTGGGGCGATCAGGCCAGTTGCGGCTTAGTGAGGGACAACCAAACAACTGAACAGCAAGTTGTGTGGGGCAACCAGGCCTGTGAGTGTGCTTTGAGGGGCAACCAGGCAGACAAGGGGGATGGTAGAATGAAACCAGCCTAGTAGGGGAGCAGTAGAAAGTGCCAAGGCAAGCGGGTGATGGGGCAGTAAGTGACCAAACTGGCAGAGGGAGAGTTAGGAATGACCAGTCTGGCAGGGGCTTAGTTGGGGGCGATTAGGCCGGCAGTCGGGGTAGGGGCAGTGAAAGGTGACTAGGCTGGTGAAGGGGCAGTTGTTGGCGACCAGGCTAGTAGGTCAGGGGCATTTGGAAGTGACCTGGTTGACTACAGGGCAGTTAGGTGAGACCATACCAGCTGGTGGGGCAGTTAGGAGTAATTAGAGCAGCAAGTAGAGACAGTGAGGGTTGATCAGGCTGTAGGTGGGGGGGGGGGGACAGTTAGGGGTGACCAGGTAGGTAGGCAGGCAGGCAGGTGAGCAATTATGAGCCAGCAGTCCCGGATTGGAGAGGTTATAGGCTGGTCTGAAGGAACATCACCACCCCTCATGGAAGAATTTTTTGCACCAGGTCTCTAATATTAGATATAACCTACAATAAAAATTAACAAAAATTCAAATACTTGCAGGCTAAATGGTATGTTATTAAACAATGTTTGTGTTATCAAAAACATTAAAAAAGAAATTAAAAACATCCTGGAAAGAAATGACAATGAAAACACAACAATTCAAATTCAATGGTATATACTGAAAGCAGTTCTGAGAGAGTAGTTCATAGCATTACAGACACACACACACAAAAAACAAAAAAAACAAAATATAACTGGTAATAAATTATCTAACTCTACAACTTAAAGAATTAGAAACAGAGCAACAAGAAAAGCCCAGACTGAGAAGAAGGAAGGAAATAGTAAAAATCACAGCAGAATTAATAACATGGAGAAAAAAAAAAAACTACTACAAAATATCAATAAAAAGAAGAGCTGGTTCTTTGAAAGGATAAATAACATTGATGAACTTCTTCCAGGCTCATCAGGAAGCACAGAGAGAGGACCCAAATAAACAATCAGAAATGAAAGAGGCAAAATAACAACTGACCCCAAAGAAATAAAAAGGGTTATAAAAATACTCTATTGCAACAAACTGGTCAACCGAGAACAAGTGGATGTATTCCTAGAAAAGTACAACCTTATAAAATTCAATCAAGAAGAATAAAAAAGTATGAATAGATGGATAAACAGAAGGTAATTGAAGCAGTCATTGAAACAATTCCAGCAACCAAATCCTTGGGCCAGACAGCTTCACAGGATGTTTTACAAAACATTCAAACTAAAACCTTTCCTCCTCACACTATTCCAAAAAAATTCAAGAGGAAGGAACAATTCCAAGCAATTTCTTGAAGCCAGCATTATCCTAATCCCAAAGCAGATGTAGATACTACAAAAAAATGAATATCTGATGAACATAGATTCTAAAATCCTCAGCAAAATCCTAGCAAATAAGAACCAGCATTACATCAGAAAGATCATACACCATGAGCGCATGGATTTATTCTGTGCATGAAATGATGGTGCAACATCCCCAAATCAATACACATGATGCATCAAATTGAGAGATAAAAATAAACAAATTGAGAGATAAAAATCACATAATCATATAAATTGATGAAGAAAAATAATTTGACAAAACCCAACACACTTTTTGGTAAAAACTCTCAGCAAACTGGGAATAGAGGGATCATACCTCAACATAATAAAAGCCTTATATGACAAACATATACCCAACACTATACTCAATAGGCAAAACAAAAACAAGTCACCCAAGAACAGGAACAAGACAGGGATGCCCACTGTCACCACTCCTGTTTGAGTGAGTACTGGAAGTGCTACCATATAAATCAGGCTGCTTGTGGCATGACCCAATTGAGGGATGACCAAAGGATTGGTTTGGGGCCGGGCTGGCCAGACTGCACACATACACAAATTTGAGCACTAGGCCGCTGGTAGAAAATAACTGCCCAATAAATGGGGATTTTGTCTTATTCATAATCATTATGCAACATAGTGTGTAGGCTACTAAATATCACTTGAAAGATGACACTTAGGAATAATGTGTACACAAACTACAATTTCTATTGCTTAGCCCTTGAGAAACAACATCAACTATTCTTCATAAATCAAATAAATGGACTTCTGAACTCAAGAAAAATCATGAGATGGAACTGGAGAGCATTATGCTAAGTGAAATAAGCCAGTCAATGAAGGAAAAATACGACATGATCTCACTCATTCGTGGATAATAGATACCATTATACACTTTTGAACAATAATAGTTACAGAGGCAGAGCTGCATCAAACAGATTGTCAAACTGCAGCTTTAAGGCCGGGGAGGTTTGGGGGGCAGGAGGTAGGGAGGTAAGAGATCAACCAAAGGACTTGTATGCAGTCATATAATCATAACCAACAGACATAAGACACTGGGGGGTAGGGGAGTTAAGGGGATTGTCAAGGGTGGGGGGGAAAGGACACATATATAATACCCTTTGTAATACTTAAAGCAATAAAAACAACTTAAAAAAAAAGAATCATTGGGAAAAAAAAAAAGACTGATCAAGTAATTTGCTCTATCAAAAAAAAAAAAAGCAAGAAAGAAAGAAAGAAAAATCATGAGACAAATCCAAATCTTGGCTGTCCACAAATCCTAAAATATAAATGTAAAGTAAAAGGATCAATATGTATTGACCTCCTTCAGTGTACCATAAAACAATTTTTTCATTTAATAAATGAATTTGGTAATGTAGCAGAATACAAAATTAACACCCAGAAATCTATGGCTTTTTGATACACCAATAAAGAATTCACAGAAAAAGAAACCAACAAACAAAAACAAAAATCCCATTTACAATTGCAACAAAAAATGAAGATACCTAGGAATAAACTAAACTAAATAAGTAAAAGATCTGTACTCTGAAAACTACAGGACATTGAAAAATAGTTAGAGGAAGACATAAACAAATGAAGAATATACCAAGTTCATGTATTAGTAGAATAAATCTCAATAAAATGGCCACGCTACCCAAAGCATTCTACAGATTTACTGTAACCCCCATTAAAATACCAATTACATATTTCACAGACCTAGAACAAATCTCCAGAAATTCATATACTATAAAAAATGAAAAGACCCCGCAATAGTCCCAGTAATCCTGAGAAAGAAGAAAAATGTTGGCTGTTCACAATAGCAGATGTCAAGTTATATTTCAAAGCCACTGTTCTCAAAATCACTGGTACTGGCACAAGAATAGACGTGTACTAGTAGACCAATGGAACACACCTGAGAACATAGAAATAGACCTGAGCCTTTATACCCAATTAATATTTGACAAAGGAGGCAAGAACATACAATGGAGTCAAGACAGTCTTTTCAATACAGGAGGTTGGAAAAATTGGATAGATACATGCAAAATAATGAAACTAGACAACCGCCTCACACCATAGAGGAAAATAAACACAAAATGGATAAAGGACTTAATTGTAAGATGGAAACCATAAAAATCTTGGAAGAATCCATAGGCAGAAATATATGAGACATATTCCAAAGAAGCTCTTTACCAATATAACTCCTAGGGTAATGGAAAATAAGGAGAAAATAAACAAATGGGACGACATCAAAATAAAAATCTGCTGCAGAGAAAAAGAACCCATCAGCAACACAAACACACACAAAAAGCAAAAACAAACAAACAAACAAACAAACAAAAAAACAACAAAAAAACCCCCCAAAAAACAAAACAAAACAAAAAACACAAGAAAGCCCATGGCTTTGGAGCACATATTTTCCAATGTTATATCCAATAAGGGCCTAATCTCCAAAATTTATAGGAAACTCAGCCCTCAAAAAAAAAAAAAAAGGAAGATAAACAATGCAATCAAAAAATGGACTTAGATACTTTTGAAAAGTGCACATACAGAAGGCCAAGAGACGTATGAAAACATGCTAAAAATCCTTAATCTTCCTAGAGATGTAAATTAAAATGACAAGGAGATACCATCTCACACTGGTAAGAATGGCTATCATCAACAAATCAACAAAATAAAAGGACTGAGGAGGATGAGGAGTAAAAGTAACCCTCTTGCACTGCTCGTGGGAATACAGTCTGGTAAAGCCACTGTGGAGAACAGTATGGAGTTTCCTCAAAATATTAAAAAGGAACCGACATTTGATCCAATATTCCCACTACTATGGGTCTTTCCCAAGAAATTAGAAACACCAATCAGAAAGGATATATGCACCCATATGTTCATAGCAGCACAATTTACGATAGCTAAGATTTGGAAACAGACTAAGTGCCCATCAGCAGAAAAATGGATTAAAAATGGTGGGGTACATCTACATAACAGAATACTACACTGCTGTAAAAAGAAAAGAATTCTTCCCTTTTCAAAAAGCATGGAAGGACATGGACAGCATTATGGGAAGTGGAATAATCTAGGCAGAGAAAGAAAAAATATTGCATTACCTCACTCATTTGTGGAATATAATGAACAACAGAAACTGATCAACACAAATAGATCCAGAGAAACAGAAGTATGGGACTGACTGTCAAAATTCAGAGGGAAGGCAGGAGGCTAGGGGAGGTAAGAAATCAACCAAAGGACTTGTATGCAGGCAAATAACCATAACCAAGGGACACAGACACTAGGGAGGTGAGGGCATGTGATGAGGGTGGGAGTGGCTAGGGAGGGCACAATGTGGGGAGAAGGAGACATATATAACACTATATTTATACTTGAAACAATAAAGAATATAAAAAGATGAGTTCCTAGAAATATACCTTTAAATATAGTACTTGCTAATATACAAAAATTCCTCAGTCTCCCAATAACTTCATGATGGTTGATCTTTTAGCCAAATCTACGTAACTTGTGTAAACATAGCTCAGGTCATTGTAATTGCTCCACATAAAACTCTTTGGATGCCTGGAATGATTTTTGGAAACAAATCTGAAGTCACATATTCCACCAAGATGCCTGGCACTGATTGGCAGTGACACAAACTAAACAGCCACTAGACACAGTTCCCACCTTAAGGAATCACTTGAGCTTTCTGGGTCCAAAATATTTTCCACAGCGTTGTACACCACCTCTTCCTTCCCAATGTTTGAGATTCAGCAAACATCCCTTGATTTCCTTAATTTTATGAATAAAAACACTATGCCCTGCCCATACTACCTCTAAAAACAATTACCTCCCATATTTTCCCTCTTGTACTTTTTGTGCATGATTATACTTTCTTAACTTTTATTATGTCGTTGTTATTTTCACCATCTCTCTCTATATATATTAAAAAAGCCAGTGACTGGAATGCCTTAACAGCCAGAACAACCGGTCCAATGAGGCCAACTGTGGCCAGGGAACCAGCCAGCTCTGGGGGAGGCCTAGGCCAGCCAAGTCTCCCCTCCCCCACTACCATCCCGACCCTAATCTCAGTCCACGCCAATAGGGAGAGGCCGGCCTAGGCCACGCCTTCTGCAGCCCCTCTGTCCGCCCAGCCTCACCCCATATTGGTCGCCTGACCCTGATCAGGGCCAGGGCAGGCTGCTAACTGACTGTGGTCCTTCCTCCTGGCTGGGACAGCCCCTAATAGACCCGCACCACATGAATCAGCCCACCACCTATCCACCCAGCCAGCACTGCCCCATTGGTACCCCACTGAGGTCAGGAGCAAGACTGCCTGGCCAACCACCTATGGCCCCTCCCCCAGGCCAGTGGAACCGATCGCCGCCCCCCCACACACCTTATTTGGGTACAGGGACAGCCCCTCCTGAGGGCCGGCCCCATCCCTGGTCAACCCCCACCACCCAGATCAACTTGGCACCTTATCACAGCCAGCCCCACAAGCAATAGTGGGGCAGGGATTGCTGGCCAATTTCCTACAGTCTCCTTCTCCTGACAGGCCTGGCCCTGATCTGATCCACTGGGGCTGGGGCTACTGGACCTCATCTGTGCATGAATCCATGCACCAGGACTTTGGTAGAAAATAGTGTCCAATTAATGGGGAGTTTGTCTTATTCATAATCATTATGCAGCACAGTGTGTAGGTTATTAAATATCACACGAAAGAAGGCTCTTAGGAATAATATCTACACAAACTACATTCTCCTCTGCTTAGAAACTAGGAGAACAACATCAACTATTCTTCATAAATCAAACAAATGGACTTCTGAACTCAAGGAAAATCATGAGATAAATCCAACTCTTGGCTGTCACCAAACCCTAAAAGATAAAGGTAAAGTAAAGCGATCAATATGTACTGACCTCCTTCAATATATCATAAAACAAGCTCTCCAAATAAAGGACAAGGACATAAGTGATTTATGTACTAAAAGTCATTGAAGAGCAACAACTTAATATATGGCATAATGAGTATACACACAAATTAACATAAATACATGATCAAAAGTGTAGCAAAAGCACAATCTTGGTTATTGATGTAGAAATCTGCATATGTTAACTTGTCCCAGGGAAGAGTGATTCTTAATAAATCCAAAAGAACATGGCTTAAAATAATGGTATGGTATATTGGAAATATAGTGGGGCCTTAACTTAGGAGTTTAATGTGTTCCCTGACGGAGCTCATAACTCAAATTACTCATATGTCAAATCAACAGTGAACGAGTGAGATATGTGATGCTGGGCTGATGTTGTGGCATTCACTGTGACGTTCCCTGCGCCAACTAGCGGTGGGGTATCTGAACCTGGCTCGTAACCTGAATTTTACCTTGCAACTCAAAGCAAACAGTAGGCCAAGACACAGCTGGGATCTCAAAAAACTCGGTAGTCAGGTCACTTGTAAGTCAAGGCCCCACTCTATCTGAAAATATAACAGAACCAAAGAAAATATGTTACCATAAGAGGCCCTAATGGAGTGACTTTGAGGATAATATCCAGGAATACTTGTGCAACCACCTGAGGCAACTTTGAAGGATATAGGACACACTTACATTGGCTAGACTTTAAGATTAAAGAGAAATAAGACTATTTCTATTACTAGCACATTAAAGACCAAATAAAAGGAACTACTTTAAAATAAATCAGGATATTTACATTTTACAAAAATCACTCTTGTTGCACGATTTAAAAATATTTAAGCAGAGAAAAGTTAAGGGCAGGAAGGTCAATTAGTTATGGCACACCCCATCTCCTAACTCACATAATTTCCTGCCTTCAAGAATGAAATACCTAGCCCACCTGCTGTGACTCTGTGAGGGTTGAACATCCAATTGTGATCCTGGAGGTCACGATTCCATTCCTGGTCAGGGGACAAGCCCAAGTCACTGGCACAATCCCTAGTGGGGGATAAGGAGATGACAGCCAATCAATGATTCTCTCTCATCATTAATGTTTCTATTTCTCTCTCCCTCTCCTTTGCTCTCTGAAATCACTACAAATATTTTAAAAAATGTATACCAACTTGAGTGTAAAAGAACTACACATACCAACTTTTCAAGACCGTTTTGTGAAAAGTACAGGGAAGTCACCTTTTCCAACTTGTCTTTGTGGACTTTTTTATGCTATGGAAATGTTTGCATCATTTGCATTAGCTTTTTACCAACAGTGACATGATTTCTGCTGCCATTATCTTAATGGGGGTGGGGGGGGGGTCAGGCTGTTCTAAATTAGAAAGGTCTCTGAAGGCTTAAAGCCTGATTCCATTTGTATTCATATACTAAAGTAACGAAGTTTAATGTAGTATGTTGCTAATCAAAAAGGAAATTTCACCATCCTTCCAACCCCACAGTCCAGCACTTTTGTGACAAAAAGAAAAGTGATAGCTAAATAATCATGGCTCATATGGTATTATGGAACTTTCAAAATAAGAAGGAAACCTGGAAATACTGTTACTTGAAACACAGTGCTAGAATTTTATTAAAAGACTTACTTTTCCGTTAATTTCTTTGGCGGCATCTGTAGCATCTTCAGGATTCTCAAAGGTAATAAAAGCAAAGCTTCTGGACTTGTTTCTTGCTCCCTCCTTTATAAAACTCTCTGGAATTTAGAATTTTAAATGACACATGCCACATAAAATTTATCCTCTTAGAAATATTTCAATATCTCTAAGTTTTTGAGAAATTCTCACAGAGCCCCTTAATCCTATGTAATAAAAGGTTAATACGCAAATTGATAGAACAGTGGAATGATCAGTCGCTATGACACACACTGACCACAAGAGGGCAGACACTCAATGCAGGAGCTGCCCCCTGGTTATCCCTAAGCTCCCCAAAGGGAACAACACTCATAGAAAAGCCCAGCTCAAAATCTGCAAGCATAGCAGTGATGGCAGGAGCCTCTCTGGATTCTGTGGCAGCGCTAATGATATATGACTGATGCCTTAGGCCCACTTCCATAGCCAGACATTCCCCAAGGGCTCCACAACTGTCAGAGAGCACAGCCCTGGCTGAGGGACACCCACACCCTGCCCCCAAGTGCACGAGTTTCATACACTAGGCCTCTAGTTTAAATAAATTGAGAGATATTCATATCAATTGGTGCAGAAAAAGTATTTGACAAAATCCAACACCTAATCCTATATAATAAAAGAGAAACATTCAAATTAACATGTAACATGTTTGCAAGTAGGTAGATTAATTCTTGGGCAAGAGGAATAGAGAAAAAGACAAGAAAATCAAGCCCGGCCAGTTTGTACAGCTTGTAGAAAGTCCTTAATCCGCCCCTGCCAAGGACACCTGATCAGAAGTGGTTAATACCACTCTTCCCACATTACAGACTATATAGCAAAATCACCCTGGAACTTCTAAGGTGGGAGTGAGGGAGGAGGTTGTACAGAAGGGGCAGTTTTGTCTTGCCCACTAAACAAACCAGCCTGCTGTCTTGCGAAAGGGAGGAAAGGGGACTTTATCTCACTCACTAAGCAAAGAATCAACAGCCTTGGGACTTGCCAAGATAAAAATTGTCAGACATTCTCACCAACTCTGAGACAGCTATGGCCAGTAAAAGGAGACCTTGAAATGCAGTCTGTGCCCAAGATACTGGGCAGAGGAACCTTGAATCCTATAGAACGAGAGATTTATAAATCCCCTTGAATCCCACTGGGCAAGCCAGAGTAGTTAAGAGCACACCTGTGCTTTACCAAAGGTGAATTTCCATAGTTAGGCCTACATTGTTTTTTTTTTTAAATAAATTTGCTAGCTTTGTTCTTTTACATAGTTCTTTGTGTTACTAAAATGCTGCTATCACTCTGCTAAATTTCTTCTCATGTACATGCCAAGATCTGAGGGGGGAGGGGTAGGAAGTGCTCTCCCTTCCATTCAAGGGCTGTCCAATTACATCATCTCTGGTTTTGGGGTGCCCTATAACAAACTGTTTAACTCATTTCTAGAAGTGCTTTCACAATGGAATAGAGAAAAATAAAGTTATAATAATACTTTGAAGAACACAAAGTAGTCTTAACTTATGTGGTCCATGTTACTATTTGCTATATGTTTAGTCTGAGCAGGTAGGCATTCTAAGACATACCATCTTTAAAAGGACCAAATTTTCCGAACACTCTCTCAAGTGATTTTTCATTGCTCTGTATACTCAGGCCTCCTACAAACAGCTTCCTAGGTCTCTCTACTTCCACCATTGTGCTATAAATGGTTAAAAATACACACATAGCAAAAAATTAGTTATAAGCCAAAGAACATAATTTTTATTAAACTGCCTTTCAAATATTCAAGTGAAGAAACATACACAAGCTTACTTTTAACAATGTGTATTTTTATTTTGTATCCTTATTATTGTTGAAAATATTACTGATCCACTGCCCAATTTTTCCCCCAGAGTCCACTCTGCCAGGTGCCAGCTTTACCCTGGCCCTTCAACACCCTACTATATGTGTCCAAGGGCAACGTATGTATGAATAAAGGTCCTTTAGTTAATCTCTTCACAACACAGCTACCCCACTTCTTTATGAGGTTCATGAGTCTTTTCCACGTTTCTATGCCTCTGGTTCTATTTTATCGATCCGTTGATTTTGTCATTGAATTTCACATATAAGTGCATGCAATAATGAGATATCTGTCATTCTCTGACTGGTTTAGTTCACCTACATAAAGATCCCAGGATTCCTGCAGTCTCAAAGAAAAAGAGATCCTTCTTTTTTATACCTACATAGTGTTCCAATCCTGGAAACGTAGCACAGCTTTTTTATGCACTCCTCTATTGATGGGTGCTAGGGCTGTTTCCCCTTCTTAGTTTTTGTAAAGAGGGCTGACATAAACACAGGGGTGCATATATTCTTTCTGAATGGTATTTGGGGATTTTTAGGGTATCATTCCTAGATGTCTGTCCCAGGATAAAACAGTGGTTCCATTTTTAACATTTGTAAGAATCTCCACCCTGTGTTCCATAGTGGTTACAAAAGTCTGCGTCCCCTCCAAACTTGCTGTTTATTGATTTATTCATGATGGCCGTTCCGGCATGTTCCAGGTGATACATCATTGTCATTTTCATTTCCAAGTCTCAGATGGTTAGTGATGTTGAGCGTTGTTTCATATGTGCCTTGGCCCTTCTTACATCCTCGTGGGAGAAGTGACTATTCAGGTCCTATCCCCATTTTTGCATGAAATGTTTGTGTTCATTTTATGACTTTGTATAAGATCTTTATGTATTTTGGAAAATGCTGCCTTATCAGATTCATTATGGGCAAATGCGTTTTCCCATAGAGTAGTTTCTCTTTTCATGTTAATGCTTGTGTCTTTTGCTGTGCAAAAGCTTTCTATTTTGATGCAGTCCCATATCTTTAGTTTTTCATTTCTTTCTCCAGCCCTTGGCAAAGTGTCTGTGAAAACTCTGCTAGAAGAGTGAGATGTTGCTGCCTAAGTCCTCCCCTAGGATTTTTATGGTATCACGACTCATATTTAAGTACTTTTTTCCCCTTATGGATTTATTCTATAGTATAGGTGTAAGTTAGAGGTATAGCTTAATTTTTCTGCATATACCTGTCCAATTTTCGCAACACCATTTATTGAAGACACTGTTTCTATTCAATTATATTCTCATTCACCCTGTCTCAAATATTAATTGAGCTTAATGGCTCTGAGTGATTTCTGAGGTCCCTATTCTGTTCCATTGGTCAATATGTCAGTTCTTGTGCCAGTAGGAGACTCTTTAGTTAGCAATGGCTTTGTAATATGACTTGATTTCAAGTATTATGAGCCCTCCAATTTTGTTTTTCTTTCTCAAGATTTCTGCACCTACTCAGAGTCTTCTTTGGTTGCTTATACATATTCCAGTATTTGTTTTTGATCTATGATTTATGCCCTTGTTATTTTAATAGAGATTGCCTGAGACCTACAGATTTCTTTGTGTTACACGGACATATTAATGATGTTAATTCTTCCCACCTATGAACATGGTAAATGCTTGCATCTTGTTTGCATCTCTCTCCTATTTGTATTTCTGAAAAGCAACTAAGTTTGTAGCTCTGTTTAAAAGAAATAAAGGCTTTTAAAAGAAACTCCACAAATATGGCCTGGAAAAAACTCTGAGAGAAAAAAACAGAAGGATATTCCATTCAAATATCTAGAAAACTGTAATTAAAAATGAATCTATTAAGCCTCAAAAAGTAAACAATTTGCATTTTGCCTCTCTAAACAAAGTTTATTTCAATATACTAAAAGACTGATAGCAGAAATCCAATTAGTGTCATTTACTGTCCGCATCCAAGGACAAAGGAAGTTAGGAAATAAGCCTTATTTTAGACTGATTTCTATTAGCAAATGAAAATAAAAGAATATTCAGGGCAACTTAGTTGTAATAGGCAGAAACCTACTCCTGGAGAAGTCACTGTTTTTACTGATAGTGCATCTCATGGTATAGCTGCTAATACTGCAATGAATTCAGACCAAGTCATTCAGACCAGTCATACTTCTGTGGAAAGAATTGAATTAGAAACTAACAAGGCTGATTTGCAGGATTTCCATAAGCCTCTTCATATTATTTCTGATCTGCCTATGCTGCTAGCCTGGTAAACAGAACTGCAACTACTCAATTAAAATGGCTCGGTGACCGAAGCCTATCTATTCTATTTGAACAAGTCCTGGTCCTTTAACAAAAGGAAATTCATATGCCTATCAATTACTTATTTTATTAAAACAGGCCACAGAATCTCATCAGCTTTTATTTACATCAGCCTGCCAAAATATTGTACAGCAGGCAAATCAGATTATCAAGAAATGTCCCCCTTGCATGTTACATCTGCTACAACGGCCTCTAAATCCTAGCTTGAAAAACAAAAGTGGGGGAAATCTCCTGTAAGTAGACTAAACCAAGCCTTAATTTCTGTAATTTTTTCCCCCTTGCAATGCTGATGGAAAGACACCCATGGAAAGACACTGGTGAAAGAATAAGCCAAAGCAAAATGGTCTGGTTAAATGGAAAGATACGGAGTCTGTTTTATGGAAGTGTCCCTTTATTAACTTTTGGTCAAGGATATGCTTGTGTATTTCCAGAAAACTCCTCCAAGCCTGGGTGGATTCCTACAACATGAATCTGAGAGGGGAACTGGCCAGACTACTCCAACCACCGATAGCAGTGGCCCAAGCACCACACTGACAGAGGAGAAAAATCCAGAGATGGGGGATGGTAAAGACACCTTGCCATGGTAGCACTCATTAGCTGTACATCAGTACAGGTTGCGCTGGGCAAAGCCAAATAAGTCATTGTCATTTTTCACTGTTGTCCACCATCCAGAACTTGAACATCACTGCTGCATGTCACAAGGTGACATTAACTGGGGAAGGGACCCATAAAGAACTGACAGCCCAGAAAAAAGTCTACAGAGATCGAATTCCTTAAATACCTGACAATGGTACTTAAAAGGACATGAAATAACTTAATCCTTTTCATTGAATCTTCCTATATTTCCTTTTCAGAATAACCACTATTGCCTCTCTTTCTTGTTCTTCTATGTTTACTTCTAGTCTGAAGATGCAGATTGAAAAGTCTTAAAAGGATCTGAGCCCTGCAAATAGCATAGACCTTTCTAAACTAATTAATAAAACAAAAAGGGAGAAATGCTGGGGTAAAGATGAACAGTAGTGAACATATCAATGCGAGAAGTCCAATAGAAGGCTAATGGACTTTGATATTCTGCAGGGCTGAAAATCAGCATTATGTAACCCTTCTGCTGGCAAAATGGTCAGTGCTCCTTCCTTTTTTGTGGCGGCATACTATTCCACTGTGTAGTTGTACCACAGTTGTTTAACCCACTCATCTGCTGACCAGCACTTAGGCTGTTTCCAAATCTTAGCTATTGGAAATTGTGCTGCAGTGAACATAGAGGTGCATGTATGTATCCTTTCAGATTGGTAATTCTAGGTTCCTGGGATATATTCCCAGAAGTGGGATCACTAGGTCAAATGGGAGTTCCATTTTTAGTTTTTTGAGGAAACTCCATACTGTTCTCCATAGTGGCTGCACCAGTCTGAATTCTCACCAGCAGTAAAGGAGTGTTCCTTTTTATACCAGTCTTCACCAGCACTCGCCCTTTGTTGATTTGTTGACAATAGCCATTCTGACAGCTGTGAGGTGGTACCTCCTTGTCCATTTGATTTGCACCTCTTGGATGATTAGTGACTCTAAGCATGCTTACATGTCTCTCTTGGCCTTCCTTTTGGCCTCTCTGGAAATGTATCTATTTAGGTTCATTGCCCATTTTTGTGATTGGGTTGTTTAACTTCCTTTTGTTAAGTTGTATGAGTTCCCTGTAAATGTTGGAGTTGAAACCCTTATCGGAGAGAACATTGGAAAATATGTTCTCCCATGCAGCGTGCTTTGTTGTTGTATTGTTGATGGTTTCTTTTGCTATGAAGAAGCTTTTTTTTTGGTATCATCCCATTTGTTTATTCTAACTTTATTTTCCATTGTCCCATGAGCTGGGTCTGGGAAGATATTGCTTCAATATATATCTGAGACTCTGCTGCCTGTGGCTTCCTCTAATATTTTTATATTTTCCAGCTTCATGTGTTAAATCATTTATCCATTTTCAGCTTATTTTTGTGCAAGGTGTAAGTTGGTGGCCTAGTTTCATTTTCTGCAAGTGTCTGACCAAATTTCCCAGCACCATTTATTGAAGAGACTTTTTTCTCCATTGTATGTTTTTGCCTCCTTTGTCAATAGTAATTGAGCTTAGGGTTGTGGATCGTTTTCTGGGTTCTCTATTCTATTTCATTGGCCTATATGTCTATTCTTGTGCCAGTGTCAGGCAGTTTTGAGAACAGTGGCTTTGTAAAACAGCTTCATATGTGGTACTGAGATACCTCCTACTTTGTTCTTCTTTCTCAGGATCGCTGCAGCTATTTGGGGTTTGTTTGTTTTTTAAATATATTTTATTGATTTTTTGCTGAGAGTTAAGGAGAGGGATAGAGAGTTAGAAACACTGATGAGAGAGATACAAGGATCAGCCTCCTCCTGCACACCCCCTACTGGGTATGTGCCCCCAACCAAGGTACATGCCCTTGATCAGAATTGGACCTGGGACCTTTCAGTCCGGAGGCCAACGCTCTATCCACTGAGCCAAACCTGTTTGGGCTCAGGGTCTTTTATTTTTATTCCAGATGGATTTTTGGAAAGTTGGTGCTAGGTCTGTGAAATATGCTGTTGGTTTTTAATTCGGAGTGCATTGAATCTATAGATTGCTTTGGGTAGTATAGCCATTTTATTGATGCTGTTTCTACCAATCCATGAACAAGGTATGTTCTTCCATCTGTTTATGTCTTCCTCTATATCTTTTTTCAACATCTTCTAGTTTTCTGAGTGGAGGTCTTTTACCTCCTTACCTAAATTTACTCCTAGGTATCTTAATTTTTTTGAGGGATGATAAATGGAATTCCTTTTTCAATCTCTCTTTCTGTAAGTTCACTATTGGTGTATAAAAATACCATATATTTCTGGGCGTTAATTTTGTAGTCTGGTACATTGCCAAATTATTTATTAAGTTTACTAAATTTTTTAAGGAGTGTTGCGGTTTTCTATGTACAGTATCATGTCATCTGCACATAATGACAATTTACTTCTTCTTTTCCAATTTAGGAACCATTTTATTTCTTTTTCTTGCGTGATCACTGTGACTAGGACTTCCAGTACTGTGTTGAACAGGAGTGGTGAAAGTGGGTGTCCCTGTCTTGTCCTGTACTAGAGGGAAATGGTTTTTGTTTTTACCCTTTGAGTATGATGTTGGCTGTAGGTTTGTCATATAAGGCTTTTATTATGTGGAAGGATGATTCTTCTATTCTTATTTTCCTGAGTGTTTTTATAAGAAAAGGCTGTTGCACTTGGTCAAATGTCTTTTCTGCACCAATTGATATTATTGTGTGGTTTTTCTCTCAATTAGTTTATGTGACGTTTCACGTTCATTGATTTGTGGATATTGTACCATACTTGAATCCCTGGAATAAATCCCACTTGGTCATGGTGTATGATCTTTCTAATGCAATGCTGAATCCGGTTTGCTAGAATTTAGTTGAGAATTGCTGCATCAATGTTCATCTGGAATATTGGCCTTTAAGTCACTTTCTTTGTCGTGTATTTTTCTGGTTTGGGGATTATGGTAATGCTGGCTTCATGAAAAGATCTTGGAAGTATGCCATCCTCTTGAATTACTTGAAATAGTGCGCGAAAGGTTGGTTTTACTTCTTCTTTGAATGTTTGGTAAAACTCCCCTGTGAAGCCATCTGGTCCAGAGCTTTTGTTTTTTTGG
Source organism: Myotis nattereri (assembly GCF_964212035.1). Classification (NCBI taxonomy): domain Eukaryota; kingdom Metazoa; phylum Chordata; class Mammalia; order Chiroptera; family Vespertilionidae; genus Myotis; species Myotis nattereri. The sequence goes on from NC_138094.1 coordinate 7,406,571, forward strand.
AAGCTTTTTGATTACTGTTTCAATTTTATCAGTAGTTATAGGCCTGTTCAGGATTTTTGCTTCTTCCTGATTGAGTTTTGAAAGCTTGTCTTTTTGTAGGAATGTGTCCATTTTGTTGAGCTTGTCCAGTTTGTGTAGTAGAGTTGTTCATTGTCATTTTTTACAATCCTTTGTATATCTGTGAGGTCGTTTGTTACTTCAACTCTTTCATTTCTGTTTTTGTTCATTTGGGTCCTCTCTCTTAGTTTCTTGCTGAGCCTGACTAGAGGTTCATCAATGTTGTTTATTCTTTCAAAGAACCAGCTCTTGGTTTCATTGATCTCTTGTATTATTTTTTTTCGTCCCTACGTCATTTATTTCTGTTCTGAACTTTATTATCTCTTTATTTTTGTGTACTGTGGGCTTCTTTCTCTAATGGAGAGGCACTCTGAAACCCAGGACAAAACAGCTTTTATTTACTTGAATACACATTTGCCCTTCAGCAAAGCAAACAGGCATATCAAATGTAAAGTTTGGTAAACAATAGTATAGTCATGGTAGGAGGTTGCCTTCAGCCATTTTTCCCACAGAAGGGTAACAAAATGCTGATTTTCTGCCATGCTAAATATCAATGTCCATTCGACTTCTGTGGGACTTCTCACATTAATATATTGACTACTTTTGGTCTTGGCCCCAAGATTTCCCCCTTTTTGTTTTTTTAATTAATTTAGAAATGTATATGCCATTTGCTGGGCTCAGATCCTTTTAAGACTTTTGATTCTGCTTCTTCAGACTGGAAGAAAACGTAGAACAAGAAAGAGAGACAATATTGGTTATTCTGAAAAGCAAATGTAAGGAGATTCAATGAAAAGGATTGAGTTCTTTCATGTCCTTTTAAATATCATTTTCAGGTATTTAATACTTAGTCCATAGGAGGCTTCTTTTTTGGCTGTCAGTTCTTCATGGGTCCCTTTCCAGTCACTGTTCCCTTGTGACATGACAGCAATGAAGTTTGAGTTCTGGATGGTGGACGAATGGTGAGAAATGACAATGCAGGTCTGACCACTTTTGGCTTTGTCAAGAGCCACCGACACCTAGGCACAGCTGATGAGTGCTAGCATGGAAAGGCGTGTTCACCATCCCCCATCTCTAGATGTTTCTCCTCTGTCTCCTTAGCATGTTGCTTGGGCCCCTGCTATCTGTGGTGGGAGTATTCTGGTCAGTTCCTCTCTCAGATTCATGTTGCAGGAATCCACAAAGGCTTGGAGGAGTTTTCTGGAAATACACAAGCATATCCTCAACCAAAGATTAATAAAGGGACCCTTTCATAAACCAGACTTGGTATATTTCCATTTAACCATACCATTTTGCTTTGGCTTATTCTGACACCTGTGTAATTCTATGGGTGTCTTGCCATCAACATTACAAGGGAAAAATTTAAAATAATTAGGGCTTGGTGTGGTCTACTTACAAGATATTTCTTCACTATTCCCCCACTTTTGTTTTTCAAGTTGGGATTTTAGAGCACTTGTAGAAGATGTAACATGCAAGGAGGGCATTTCTTCATAATCTTTTTTGCCTGCTGTACAATATTTTGGCAGGCTGATGTAAAAGCTTGTGAAATTCTGTGACCTTCTTAATGAAATAACTAACTTATAGGCATATTCATTTCCTTTTGTTAAAGGACCAGGACTTGTTCAAGTAGAATAGATAGGCTTTGGTCACCGAGCCATTTTAATTGAGTAGTTGCAGTTCTGTTTACCAGGCTAGCAGCATAGGCAGATCAGAAATAATATGAAGAGGCTATTGGAAACCCTGCAAATCAGCCTTGTTAGTTTCTAATTCAATTCTTTCCACAGAAGTATGACTGGTCTGAATGACTTGGTCTGAATTCATTGCAGTATAAGCAGCTTTACCATGAGATGCACTATCAGTAAAAACAGTGACTGCTCCAGGAGTAGGTTTCTGCCTATTACAACTAAGTTGCCCTGAATATTCTTTTATTTTCATTTGCAAATTGAAATCAGTCTAAAATAAGGCTTATTTCCTAACTTCCTTTGTCCTTGGATGCGGACAGTAAATGACACTAATTGGATTTCTGCTATCAGTCTTTGAGTATATTGACATAATATTTGTTTAGGAAAGTAAAGTGCAAATTGTTTTCTTTTCTTTTTTTTTAGGATTCTGTTCTTCTCTTTTTTTTAATTAAATCTTTATTCTTCAGATTATTACATTAGTTACTCTTTTTTCCCACCATATCTCCCGTCCACCCAGTTCCCTCCCTACCTTCCGCCCTCACTCCCAACCCTCTGTCCTCATCCATAGGTGCACAATTATTGTCCAATCTCTTCCCTAATCCCCACACCCCTTTCCGCCCTCAAGAACAGTCAGTCCATTCCCTTTCTATGTCCCTGATTTCATTACAATCACCAGTTCATACTGTTCATAACATTATTTATACACTTGATTTTTAGACTCACTTGTTGATAGATGTGTATTTGTTGTTTATAATTTGTATCTTTACCTTTTTCTTCTTCCTCTTCTTAAAGGATACCTTTCAGCATTTCATATAATACTGGTTTGGTGGTGATGAACTCCTTTAGCTTTTTCTTATCTGTGAAGCTCTTTATCTGACCTTCAATTCTGAATGATAGCTTTTCTGGATAAAGTAATCTTGGTTGAAGGTTCTTGGTATTCATCACTTTGAATATTTCTTGCCACTCCCTTCTGACCTGCAAAGTTTCTGTTGAGAAATCCACTGACAGTCGTATGGGTATTCCCTTGTAGGTAACTGTGTTTCTTTCTCTTGCTGCTTTTAAGATTCTCTCTTTGTCTTTTGCTCTTGGCATTTTAATTATGATGTGTCTTGGTCTGGTCCTCATGGGATTCCTTTTGTTTGGGGTTCTCTGCGCTTCCTGGACTTGTAAGTCTATTTCTTTCACCAGGTAGGGGAAGTTTTCTGTCATTATTTCTTCAAATAGGTTTTCAATATCTTTTTTTTTTAATATATTTTACTGATTTTTTACAGAGACGAAGGGAGAGAGATAGAGAGTTAGAAACATCGATGAGAGAGAAACATCGATCAGCTGCCTCCTGCACATCTCCTACTGGGGATATGCCCACAACCCATGTACATGCCCTTGACCGTAATCGAACCTGAGACCTTTCAGTCCGCAGGCCGAAGCTCTATCCACTGAGCCAAACCGGTTTCAGATCAATATCTTGCTCTCTCTCATCTTCTGGCACCCCTATAATTCTGATGTTGGTACGCTTGAATCTTTCCCAGAGGCTCCTTACACTACCTTTGTGTTTTCAGATTCTTTTTTCATTTTGCTTTTCCGGTTGGGTGTTTTTTGCTTCTTCGCATTTCAAAGCTTTGACTTGATTCTTGCGCTCCTCTGGTCTGCTATTGTGAATCTGTATAATATTTTTTTATTTCAGTCACTGTATGCTTAATTTCTGGTTGGTTCTTTATCACAACATCGAGGGTCTCATTAGATTTCTTGAGGATCTCTTAACGTTTATCAGGGCTTCTACACAGTTCTTTAGAGACCTTAAATGTGTGGTTTTGAGCTCTATATCCTCCATTTCTGTCATTTCTGTCCTGTTTCTTTGTCTCAGCATTTTTTATGCTTTCTTTGTGCACCCCTACTGGTCTTTGTGCACAGTCTTGTTGTAGTTATGCCTTGATTGTTGTCAGTAATACTGGGGGTGATTTGACCTCCAGGCCAACTGGCTCTGAGAATCAGCTGTGTCTGCAGTGAGAGAACTTCTGTCCTCTGGGGAGGTGCTAATCTAGCCTTTGCCTGAGGCTATCTGGCAAATGCCTCTGTACAGGGCTTGTGTGAGGCGGTTGCAGGGCGGGCTGAGCGAGCAGTTATGGCTGCTATCAGTCCTGTCCCCAGAGGCTCTGCCTCTCAGAGTCCCAGCAACCGCTGCAAACCTCGGAGAGAAAGCTGCCTTTGAGTTCCAACCGAAGTCAGTCTCGCTTATCCTGTTTGAGTCTGGGTCCCTAGAGACTCGCCCAGTACTGGAGCTCAGAGGCTGAGATTCCCTCCTGATTGAAACAGACAACCATGCTCTCAGCTGCCAGCCCACTCCGAGCGCACCTCCACACCTTTGTATTTTCCACACTGCGTCTCCTCTGAGTCTCGGTATGCTGTTCTCTTTCCTTCTAGTTGAAGAATTTCCCCTCAGCCAGCCTTCCTGTGGTTCCTGGTGATGTCTGTTCCATCTTTTAGTTGTATTTTTGAAGTGGTTGTGCGAGGCAGCAATCTCCATTGTTTACCTATGCTGCCATCTTGGTTCCCTCCCGGGAAAAAATCCAAATTGTTTTCTTTTTGAGGCCTAATACATTTATTTTTAATTGCCAGTTTCTAGATATTTGAAGGGAATCTCCTTCTGGTTCTTCTTCCAGATAAATTTCTAGGCCACAGATATGGAGTATCTTTTAAAATACTTTTCCTTTCTTTAAATCCTGCTACAAACTTGGTTGCTTTTCAAAAGTACCAATAGGAGAGAGATATGCTGGCCAATACTGTAATGCATACAGATTAAGTAAAACTATCTTTTTACATATCGTGTCTTATTAATGGTGAGATTTAATGCTTGAATGAGTTTTTTTGTGTGTTTTTTTTAAAGATATTTTTATTGATTTTTAACAGAGAGAAAGGGAGAAGGATAGAGAGTTAGAAACATCGATGAGAGAGAAACATCAATCAGCTGCCTCCTGCATACTCCACACTGGTATGTCCCCACAACCAAGGTACACGCCCTTGACAGTCTTCATTTTTGGCTCTGGTGACACTTCTTCTCCAGATGTCCCACATTGGGCGCCAGAATGTTGCAACCTTTTGCAGCAATGATTCAGGATCTGGGAAAGGAGCTGCACACAAATGAATACACTAGACAACAAATATTAATTTAGAAGGCATTGGGGAACCAGGTGGAGACCCTTTTCTCTAGCGGAGAGGCTTCCTGAAAACCAACACCCATCAGCTTTCAGTTACTTGGCTGTAGGTTTCTCATATATGCCCTTTAGCAAAGCAAACAGGCATATCAGTAGTAAAGTTTAATGCCTTCAGCCATTTTGCCAACAGCCGTGTAATATAATGCTGATTTTCAGCCCGGCTGAATATCAAAGTTCATATCAAAGTTCATTAGCCCTCTATCAGATATATATATATATATCTATATATCTATATAGATAGATATATATATCTATCTATATAGATATATAGATATATAGATATATACTTATATATCTATATATATCTATATATATATATCTATATATATATCTATATAGATATATATCTATATATCTATATAGATATATAGATATATAGATCTATATATCTATCTATCTAGATAGATATATATATATATATCTATCTAGATAGATAGATATATAGATCTATATATCTATATAGATAGATAGATATATAGATATATATCTATATCTATATCTATATCCACACACATGTACACACACACACATTCTACTGTTGGTCTTTTCCTCCAGCACTTTACTCTGAGGTTTAACAGTGTGATCAATGCTTCTTTGTGTCTGGATATCTGGTTTTTCATCAGTTAATGTTGTTCATTATATTCCACAAGTGAGTGAGATAATGTGATATTTATCATTCTCTGACTGGCTTAATTTGCTTAGTATAATGATCTCCAAGTTTATCCATGCTGTTGCAAATTATAAGAGTTCATTCTTTTTTACAACAGTAGAGTATTCCATTGTCTAGTGTATTCTTTTGAGTTCATCCACTTTTTCAGATCCTGAATCTTTGATGCAAACTGTGCGACAGGAAAGGTAGGTGGAGGTGGGGATTAGGGGTAGACATCAACCAAAGGACATGTAGGAATGCATATAAGCCTGACTAATGGACACAGGCACCAGTGGGGGTGATGACATGAGGAGGTGTAGGGGTGGACAAATGGGGGAAAAGGACACATACGTAATACCTTAATCAATAAAGAAAAAATAGCCCTAGCTGGTTAGGCACTGTGGATAGATTATTGGCTTCCATGCTGAAGGGTCCTAGGTTCAATTCATGCCTGGGTTGTGGGCTCGGTCCCCGGTGTGAGGCATGCAGGTGGCAGCGGATCAATGATTCTCACTCATCACTGATGTTTCTATCTCTCTCTCCCTCTGCCTTTCTCACTGAAATAAATAAAAATATTTCAAAAAATAAAAAAAAATAATAATCAGATGAATAAAATAGAGCCAGAGTAAAAAAAAAAAATGTTTTAGAATATAATAGAAGGAATCCTATTATTTTCAGATATTTAATAATTCCTACAACATTTGTGATAAAATAGGTTTTCACTCTTCTGGTAATATTATATTTAAATTATTTTTAACATATTTTTATTGAATGTAACACTATATTATAAAAGGCTAATATGCAAATTGTGCCTTCAAACAGGAGTTTGACCAGGAGATCAACCATGGGGTGGGACTGTGAAGCTATAGTCCCCGTCTGCACCCTCCAGCCAGCCGCACACTGTTCGATCCACCGCCCCACCCCCCTGAAATGACCAAGGACCGCCAGCCAGAGCCCCTTCCCCTGGCCTTCATCTTCCCCCAGTCTGATTCCCCACTCGATCGGGGTGGGGCCAGCCAGCCAAACACCTGAATCCCCTCCCCCTGGTCAACCCAGCGATTTGGGTGCGAATGCCAGACACCACCCATGCACGAATTTGTACACTGGGTCTCCAGTATTTTTATATTTAAAATTGTTTTTCTTGGAATATTAAAGTTTATTGCCCGTAAAATAATTACATTTAAAATATTTTGTTTGAAATATTAACATTTATTGAATGTACCATTATGATACTAAAATCATTTTTCTTAAAATATTAAAAAAGTAAATATAAAAAAGAGGGACACTGTATCAACATGGATTAAAAGGAATGCATTCCTCACTCTGGTGTTATCTACTTCTAACCTCACTAATTAGAAGCTGAAGAATTATTTCCTAACAATGAAACAATAAGATAGTGTTCAGTACAGATGCCCATCCACTACTCACTTTCCACATGGCTTCCTGAAATTAAAGTGCAGCATTCCTTTTAAAACAGCTCATTACTCTAATCCATGAAAGGCTCTACCATTTACCTTGACTTCCCATCCCAGTAGTGCTTTGCCTTGGAACAGAATGGGCAGGTCTTGTAGGTGGAAGATCCCAACTTCTGGAAGATGGAGCCCTTATCAGTGGAAGGGAACCCATCCATGGAACCACTTCTGTGAAGATTAATTGTATGTCCGCCAACCTCTGTGTCATAAATAACATAATTCTACTTGAGTAGGATCAACATTTGTTAAATGGTCAAGTCTGGTTATTGTGTATAAATCTTTACCAAACAGGATCATGGTCATAAGCATGCTGGTTAGCCCAAAATGATAAAATTCTATCTTTACATGTCTTCAGTACAGTGCTCAGATTTATTGAAAATCAGTTTGGATAACTGAGAAAGAACTGAAGCAGCATTATATATACGTGCCAAAAAACAAAACACACACACACACACACACACACACACACACACACACACACTCACTAACACAAAGAACACAAACACACCAGAATTTGAATGCAGAGAATTCAGATATAGTAAGTGAAAGAAGTTAAAGATACAAGAAATCAGTCCCAACTAGTCTTCAAATTAGTTTCATCTCAATAAAAGCTTTTTAAACATGTAATGTCATAGTTAAAAATTAAAATATAAAATGTCAAAACATGATGCATCACAAAAAAGTGTTATTTAATGAGTGTTATCATATCATGCTTTCAGTTCATTCATAAAATAATTCTTTGATCAGAATACTATACTCTATTTTAATAGTATTTAAAGAAAAAATGTTGAATAATACATATATAATAATCACTGTTTTCATTTTTAAATAGAAAATAGGTTTATCTTCCAATTCTGTAATTTGCCATGGGAAAGAAGAACTATGAGCATCCTCATATGTGGCCTAATATGAACTGGCAAACTCTAATCAGTATCATCCAAATGGGAAAAAGAGGAACATTCACCTTCATCTTGCACAAACTCTGCAGTAACACTTTAGAAAATTTCCCGTGAAATGTCACACACCTAATTATCACAAAAGGACACTAAATCTTTGAAATTGGGGAAACTGGTTAATATGAAACCAACTTTTCCTCCTAAAGATATATTGAAATGAATATACCTTCCTTTCGTAGTCAGTAAAATAAGTAAATAGATAAATTAATTACAAGACAACTTCCCTGAAAATATCTCATCAACATTTTTATTCAGGTTTCATATTCCTCATATACAAGAAAGAAAGGAAGAAAGAAAGAAAGAAAGAAAGAAAGAAAGAAAGAAAGAAAGAAAGAAAGAAAGAGAGAGAGAAAGAAAGAGAAACTTGGTGAATCATTGGTTTTTAGCCTTTTCCTGAGTCAGAGACCCCTTTGTGAATCTATTTAATACCATAGACATTTCTCTTATGTAGTTTCCAAATGGAAAGTTCTCTATACCAAACATAGGTACAAGACCATCTTACAAAATAATAATACAGATTATTATTTTACACAGTACACGGTTGCACATTCCTATACGCAAAACAAGTATTTAAAATCCAATTCTTAATAATGAAGTCTGTGTCCTTGAGTTTATATAGTTAGATTAAATTTTATTTCAGTGGGAATTTTCCAAGGTGAACTGATGTCCTTTTTTTCAGACGAAAGAAGTGTATTTTCAGAACAAATTCTTAGTAGTTCAGTATGTATGAATCTTCACTTTAAACCTAAATGACTTCTTGTTCCCAAAGTGTAACATTCTAACATAAATCAATAGAATTGAGTTCTTCAGAGAACTGTTGAAGTGACTAGAGGCAAACAGTAATGCTAAAATAGACTGAATTTAGCTTGAGGTTTAAATCCTATCCCTGTTAAGGTCATTAGGAGTGTTTCACACATTACATATTTTATTCATTATTATAAGTGCTATGCCTCTTTAACAATTGCAAATAATATTGATCATCAGTATACATTCTCAATCTAATGAATGGTATCATTTCTTTTGCTTTGAAAGATATGAATTAAATTGAGGTGTATCTCTTCATTCAATGTCTCTGTTTTCACATAAATAACGGTTTCATCCTCATATCATTATTTTTTAATTTTTTAAAGAACATTTGAGTTACTGACAGTTTCTGCACTCTTTATTGAATTTATAGGAGTTAATATGATCACATAGGCTTCAGGTACACAATCTATGATACCTTATTTGCATATTGCATTACGTGTTTACCTAAGTCAGATCTCCTACCATCACTAGATTTAGAAACATTACCTAAGATATTTCCACATGAGGGTACATTTGCTTCTCTTACTTCCTCCTCTTCCACTTCTCAGACTTCTTACATCACCTCTATTTCTTGATGGAAGTGGTGTCCTCTCTCCACCCTCACTTTGAAAAGATGGTGTCTTGGTGTAGTCTACTTTAATTGTTTTTCCATCCACAGACTAAAATGAGTACACATAATATCAACACTACATAACATTTATCCTGAAAAAATGAACAACTGTTTGAAACCTACTAATTATTGCAACTAAAATCAAGATCTACCTCAAATTCTTCTCCCAAACCAAGCATTTCCATCAAAAATTATAGAGTCCTTTTCCATGATATGGTTATGAAACACTCCATTATTACCAATATTCCATTAAGGTATTCAACACAGAACCATATATGTTGGTTAATAAAAGTCCTTCAAAGACCTCTAGTAATAAGCACTAAAATGTCTCACATTCCAGGAGAAAACACATACATTCCATTCTTGTTTTTTAATAGGATTTTTCTTGGTTTTCTGGAGAGAAAGGGAGAGGGATATAGAGATGGAAACATAGAAGAAAGAGAAATATTTTGATCAGCTGCTTCCTTAAATGTCTCATACTGGCGAACCAGCCAACACCTTGGGCATATGTCCTGACCAGGAATACATGACGAGACATCTTGGTTCACATTTCTATGCTCAACCATTGAGCAATACTGACTGGGCGATGTGGATTACTTTTTAGAATGTGTCTGTTACTTCATTTTTGTTTTGACAACATCTATTTCATTTTTTTTCCCAGTGCACTAGGCTTACATAAACTATTTATTTTTTAAAACAGTCATTCATTCAAAATGATTAGGTACTTTATTCCTGCTCTACCACATCTAAGATTTCTTACTTTTACTATTTCTTAAGTTAAAATGACAGAAAAAATGTCCAGTATTACTGCAACTCGGGATTTACATAGTACTGATTTGTTTCTACATTCTATTTTTAATAGGCCCCTTGCACCATCTTTAGAAAAAACAGAAAGCAGGTGGATATCCTAAGGGAGATTGGCGACAACATGAAACAAAGTAACATATGTATAATAAGAGTGTCAGAAGGACAAGATGAGGAACAAGGATTAGGAAACCTATTAGAAGAAATAATCAAAAAAACTTCCTGATATTGGGAAGAAAAAGTCACACAAGCACAGACAGTCCCAAACAAGATGAAACCAATAAGACCTATACCAAGACACATTGTAATTATAACGGCAAACAATAACGACACACACAGAATCTTAAAGGCTGCAAGAGAGAGACAGAGAGTCACCTACAAAGGCTCTCCTGTTAAATTATCAAATGATTTTTAACAGAAACATATCAGGCCAGAAGGGAATAAAAGAAAATATAATAAGTGATACAAAACAAGGGACTAATCCAAGAATACTTATCCAGTAAGTCAATCATTCAAAACTATAAGGCAATTCAAAGTCTTCACAGAAAAATAAAAAAAAAAATCTAAGGGAGTGTTTCACTACTAAACCATCAATGCAAGAAATGCTAAAGGGACTGTTGTAAAAAGAATTACAGAACAGACAGAAGAAACACAGGCATAAAGAAAAAAGTGGCAACAAGTCAGTACCTATCAAAATAACCTTAAACCTAACTGGAGTAATCACTCCATTCAAAGGTTATAGAATGGCTAAAATAATAATAAAACAAGATCCATGTGTATGCTCTCTATGAGAGACTCAAATCAGTATAAGGGACTCACATGGGCTGAAAGTGGAAGGAGAGAAAATATTTTACAGGCAAAGGAGGGGAAAAAACTAGGGGAGCAATAATTATATTTGAAAAAATAAATCTCGAGAAGCCAAGATGGCGGCGGAATAGGCAGACCCGTTCCAGGGCTTGTCCTGGAGCAAATGGAGTGAGCAGCTGAAACTAATAACACTCACCCCAATTTGGTGATGTACACTCAGGTGGTGAGACAGTTTGCAGCCGGGGAATGGCAGAGTTCCTCTGGTAAGGTAAAAACCAGGGATCTGGGTAGGAAATTTTGCCACACCTCTGAGCCCAGAGGGTCAGAGGGAGACCACGTGGCACACAGCCACGACTCTTGGGATAGGCGCAGCCCCTGACTGTGGAAGGAGATCCATGGGACTGTTGTGCAGGGGGATTTGAGATCTGATTTCCATAATTACGGAGGACTGAACCTAAAGGGGCAGCCCGAAGCGCTGAGAAGACCATGCAGTGCCAGAAAGAAAGGAGCTTACAAGGAATCAGCCATCCTCGTTTCTGTGGCCGGCATTTGTTTGTTTGTTTTCACTGAACCCTGTTCATAGGACATTTCAGATACAGACACTCACCTGAGCTGAAGAGGAGGAAAAGGTGTAGATAAGTGGAATCTGGGGAGAGGCTTTGGAGAGAAGAGGGACCAGGAGAAGTGGCAGTAAATTGAGTGCTGAGTCACCCCTGAGCCCAGAACTTGGGCAGCCATTTTCTCCTGAGGCTATAATTCCTTGCTCCAGGACCCAGGCAAGGAATAGAGCCACAACCAGATTCCACCCTGAATGAGATGAAGGATTAAAATAATATGATTAGTCCCTGGGAGTTAACAGGGTCTGGCCTATAGAGGGGCTTTCAATCCCAGCAATGACAACAACAACAACAACAACAACAACAACAAAAACAAAAAGCACAAACATTCCTGAAAACTGGGATCTTAAGTCAGCCAAAGGAATGGCATTTCAATTTTTCATCCTTATTACTTTTTTGTTAGCTTTTTTTTTGCATTTTTCTTTGTTTGACTTTTTTTGTTTGTTTGTTCCTTTATTTACAACTTCTTTTCACATTATTTTTTCAACCACGTGAGCAGCATCCATGTGAGAGGCACGCTCTTGTCCAGGGAACATCAGCCCCGTGAGAAGCCTGCCTCGAGCCTAAGAGCAGCAGCCTCATGTGGTCTGCCCTGTCCAAGGAGCAGTAGCTGTGTGAGGGCCCGGTTCCCCATCCGAGGAGCAGCAACCACGCGTGCAGTCCGAACTATCCGAGGAGGAGCAGCCACATGAGCAATTTCCTACTTGGGAGGAGCGGCAGCCCTGCACAGCCCACCCTATCCAAAGAGCAGTAGCTGCTCACATCCTCCACTAGTCCGAGGAGCAGCAGCTGCACAAGCATCTTGCCCTAGCCCAAGCAGCAGCAGCTGCACAAGCACCCTGCACAATCCAAGGAACAGCAGCTGTGTGAGCAGCCCGACCTCATCTGAGGAGCAGCAGTTCTGCGAGTGGCCAGGCCTCATTTAAGGAGCTGCACCAGCCCACCCCGTTGTGAGGAGCAGCAGCCACACGAACAGACCGCATACTTCCGAGGAGCGGAAGACCTGAGCAGCACGCACCCGTCTGAGGAGCAGAGCCACAACAGCCTGCACCTGTCTGACTAGCAGCAGAAGGATGAGTGGCAAATTCCCATCTGAGGAGGAGCAGCCACACGTGAAGCTCACTGCCATCCGAAGAGCAGCAGCCTCGCAAGCAGCCCACCCCCGTCTGAGGAGCAGTAGACTTGAAATCAACCTGTCCAAGTCCTAGGAGCAGTAGCCCCACAAGAAGCCCACCATATCAGAGGAACAGCAGCAGCGTAGAGCCAGGCCCCATCCAAGGATCAGCAGCCATGTGAGCAGTTGGCCTCAGATCAAGGAGTAGCAGCTGTGTGTGTACCCTGCCCCAATACAAGGAACAGCTGCTTCATGATCAGCACACCTTCTGTCTGAGGAATGGCAGCTGTGTGTGAAGCCACCCCCACCAGCCAGAGGAGCCACCACAGCTGTGAACAGCACCCACCAGAGGAGCAACACCCAACTGAGGAGCAGCTTCTACCACAACCGCCCAAGGAGGAACCACAGCCCAAGGAGCCACTGCCACCCGAGGAGCAGCCATTGAACGACTCAACTTCTAGATATGTCAGTGAGATCAAATATGGGTAGACAAAGAAACCCCCAAAGGAAAAAAAAGGAGGACTCTCCATAAAGCACTAAGTGAATCAGAGGCATGGAGCATGACAGAAAAAGTATTCAGATTAAGGGTCCAGGAATGCATAAACCAGATGGAGGGAAAAATCAACAACTTATGCAAGAATCAAGAAGAAACGGAAGAAAAAATAAACAACTTATGTAAGAATCAAAAAGAAACGGATTAAAAAAATCAATAAATTATGTAAGAACCAAGAAGAAATGAAGAGTGATATAGCTGCAATAAAAAACACCACTGAAAGTTTCTATAGTAGACTAGGAGAAGCAGAGGACCGAATTAGCGAATAAGAAGACACGGAAGCAAAACACTCCCAAACTGAATTGCAATTGGTGAAAAAATTTAAAAGACAGGAGGAGAGCCTAAGGCAGGGGTGGGCAAACTTTTTGACTCGAGGACCAAAATGGGTTTTTAAACTGGACCGGAGGGCCCGAAAAATAGCATGGGTGGAGTGTTTGTGTGAACTACTATGATTTAAAAGTAAACATCATTACATAAAAGAGTACGGTATTTTTTTTTTTTTTTTTTTTTTTTTTAGTTTTATTCATTTCAAAAGTGCCGGATCCGGCCCGCGGGCCGTAGTTTGCCCATGGCTGGCCTAAGGGAGCTATGGGACAACATGAAATGAAACAACATATGAATAATAGGGGTGGCAGAAAAACAGAAAGAGGAACAAGACTTAGAAAAACTATTTGAAGAAATAATATCAGAAAACATCCATGAGGTGGGGAAGAAAAAAGTCACACAAGCACAGAGAGTCCCAAACAAGGTGAACCCGAAAAGAACCATAGGTAAACTCATCATAATCACCATGTCAAATGTTCAGAACAAAGAGAGAAACTTAAAGGCTAAAAGGAAGACTGAAAGTTACATACAAGGGATCTCCCAATAGATTATCCAATTATTTATCAACAGAAACACATCAGGCCAGAACAGAATGAATGGAAATTTACAAAGTGATGCAAAGCTAAGGACTGAATCCAAGAATACACTATCCTGCAAGGCTATCATTCAAAATTTAAGGGGAAAGAGGAAGCTCACAGAAAAAAAGAGGCTAAGGGAGTTTATCACCACGAAGCCAGCAATGCAAGAAATGCTAAAGAGACTGGTGTAAAAAGAAGAAATAAAAAGCTCAGAAAAGAAACAGGCGGAAATAAAAGAATTGGATACAAACAAGTACCTTTAATTAATAACTTTAAATGTAAATTGACTAAATTCTCCAATCAAAAGACTTCGAGTGGCTGAATGGATAAAAAACCATGACCCATATATTTTCTGTCTACAGGAGACCCACCTCAGAAGAAGTGACTCACACAGACTGAAAGTGGAGGGATGGAACAATATATTTGAGGCAAATGGAAGTGAAAAAAAGCTGGGGTAGCAATACTCATATCAGACAAAATAGACCTCAAAGTGAAGGCCATAACAAGAGATAAGGAAGGTGACATCATAATACTAAAGGGATCAATACAACCAGAGGGTATAACCATGACAAACATATATGACCCAATACAGAAGTGCCCAAATAAATAAATAAAAAAATCATGGAAGATATCAAAGGAGAGATCGACAACAATACAATCAGAGTAGGGAATGTTAATACATCACTGACATCACTGAATAAATCCTCTAGAAAAACAATCGGCAAAGAAACAGCAATCTTAAATGACTCACTAGATCAGATGGACTTAATTGACACCTTCAGAACATTTCACCCCAAAGCCACGGAATATAGGTACTTTTCAAGTGCTTATGAGACATTTTCATAAAGGACCACATATTGGGTCACAAAAAAAGTCTCCCCAAATTCAAGAAGATTGAAATCATACCGAGCATCTTCTCAGACCACAGTGGCATAATATTAGAAATAAACTACAATGAAAACAACCCAAAATACTCAAACACTTGAAAGCTGAATAGCATGTTATTAAATATTGATTGGTTTACCAATGAGATCAAAGAAGAAATGAAAAACATCCTGGAAATTAATGACAATGAAAACACAACAATCCAAAACCTATGGGACACAATGAAAGCAATCATGAGAGGGAAGTTTATAGCTCTTCAGGCCTATCTCAAAAAACAAGAAAACATGGTAGTAAATCATCTAACTCTCCATCTCAAAGAACTAGAAGGAGAGCAACAAGAAAAGCCCAGAGTGAGCAGAAGGAAGGAGATAATAAAGATTAGAGCAGAAATAATTGACATAGAGACCAAAAAAAAAAACAAAACAATATATAAAACCAATGAAACCAAGAGCTGGTTATTTGAAAGGATAAACAAGATTGATGAACCTCTAGCCAGGCTCACCAAGAAGCAAAGAAACAGGACCCAAATAAACAAAATCAGAAATGATAGAGGCGAAATAACAACAGACCCTACAGAAATACAAATGATTGTTAACAATACTATGGACACCTCTACTCCAAAAAACTAGACAACCTGGAGGAAATGGACAAATTCCTAGAAAAGTACAAAATTCCAAAACTTAATCAGGAAGAATCTACAAATCTCAGTAGGCCAATAACTATGGAAGAAATTGAAGCAGTCATCAAAAATCTTCCAACAAACAAAAGCCCAGGACCAGAAGCCTTCACAGTGGAGTTTTACCAAATGTTCAAAGAAGAACTAAAACCTATCCTGCTCAGACTATTCCAAAAAATTCAAGAGGAAGGAACACTTCCAAGCCCATTCTATGAAGCCAACATCACCCTAATATCAACACCAGGTAAAGACAACACATTGAAAGAGAATTACAGGCCAATATCCCTCATGAACATATATGCCAAAATCCTCAACAAAATCTTAGCAAATCGGATCCAGCAGTACATCAGAAAGATCATACACCATGACCAAGTAGGATTTATTTCAGGGATGCAAGGATGGTACAATATCCGCAATTAAATAAAGGTGATACATCACATAAACAAATTGAAAGAAAAAAAACACACATGGTCATATCAATTGATGCAGAAAAAGAATTTGACAAAATCGAACACCCATTTTTGATAAAACTCTCAGGAAGGTGGGAAGAAAAAGATGATACCTCAACATAATAAAAACCATATATGACAAACCAACAGCCAACATCATACTCAATGGACAAAACTAACACCATTTCCCCTAAGAACAGGAACAAGACAGGGATGCCCACTCTCACCACTCGTCTTCAACATAGTACTGAAATTATTAGCCATTGTAATTAGACAAGAAGACGAAATAAAAGGCATAAAAATTGGAAAAGAAGAAATAAAACTGCCGTTATACGAAGATGACATATTATACATAAAAACCCTAAAGACTTCATCAAAAAACTATTAGACTTAATACATGAATTTGGCAATGTAGCAGAATACAAACTTAATGCCATGAAATCTATAGCATTCCTATATGCCAATAGTTAACTTACAGAAAGAAAGACTAAAAAAAAAAATACAATTTACCATCGCACCAAAAAATTAAGCTACCTAGGAATAAACTTAACCAAATAGGTAAAAGACCTCTACTCAGGAAACTGCAGGATGTTGAAAAATTAGAGGAAGACAAAAACAGATGGAAGAACATACCATGTTTTTGGATTCGTAGAATCAACATCATCAAAATGTCCATCCTACCCAAAGCAATGTATACATTCAAAGCACTCCCCATTAAAATACCAATGGCATATTACACAGACCTAGAACGAACTCTCCAAAAATTCATCTGGATTAAAAAAAGATCCCGAATAGCTGTAGCGATCCTGAGAAAGAACAGAGTAGGTAGGATCTCAATACCAGATATCAAGCTGAATTACCAAGCCACAGTTCTCACAACTGCCTGGTACTGCCACAAGAACAGGCATATAGATCAATGGATTAGAATAGTGCCCAGAAATCAACCCGAACCAATATGCTCAATTAATATTTGACAAAGGAGGCAAGAACATACAATGGAGCCAAGATAGTCCCGTCAATAAATGGTGTTGGGAAAATGGACAGACACATGCAAAAAAATGAAACTAAACCACCAACTTACACCATACCCCCCCCAAAAAAAAAATAAAAATTGATAAAGGACTTAAATGTATGATAGGAAACCATAAAAATATTAGAAGAATCGAAAGGCAACAAAGTCTCAGACATATGCCGAAGCAATTTCTTCACCGATACAGCTCCTAGGTCATTGGAAACTAAAGAGAAAATAAACAAATGGGACCACATCAAAATAAAAAGCTTCTGCACAGAAAAAGAAACCATCAACAATACAAGAAGAAAGCCCACTGCATGGGAGAAAATATTTGCCAATGTTATCACCGGTAAGGGTTTAATCTCCAAATTTTATAGGGAACTCATAAAACTTAACAAAAGGAAGATAAACAATCCAATAAAGAAATGGGGAATGGACCTAAATAGACACTTTTCAGAAGAGGAAATTCAGAAAGCCAAGAGACTTATGAAAACATGCTCAAAGTCACTAATCACCCGAGAAATGCAAATCAAAACAACAACACCTGTCAGAGTGGCTATCTTCAACAAATCCACAAACCACAAGTGCTGGAGAGAATGTGGAGAAAAAGAAACCCTTCTGCACTGCTGGTGGGAATGCAGACTGGTGAAGCCACTATAGAGAACATTATGGAGTTTCCTCAAAAAATTAAAAATGGAACTCCCATTTGACCTCATGATCCCACTTCTATGAATATATCCCAAGAAAACAGAAACACCAATTAGAAAGGATATATGCACCCCTATGTTCATAGCTGCAGAATTCACCATAGCTAAGATCTGGAAACAGCCTAAGTGCCCATCTGTAGATGAATGGATTAGAAAACTGTGGTACATCTACACGATGGAATACTATGCTGCTATAAAAACAAAGGAACCCCTACCATTTGCAACAGCATGGATGGAACTGGATAGCATTATGCTAAGTGAAATAAGCCAGTCAATGAAGGAAAAATACATGATCTCACTCATTTTTGGATAATAAAGACCATTATAATCTTATGAACAAAAATAGATACAGAGGCAGACAGCCTCGATTAAACTGTCACACTACAGCGGGAAGGCCGGGGAGGGTTGGGGGGCAGGAGGAGAGGGTAAGAGATCACCCGAAGGACTTGTATGCATGCATATAAGCATGACCAATGGACATAAAACACTGGGGGTTAGGGGAGGCCAGGGGATTGTCAAGAGCAGGGAAAAAAAGGATGCCTATGTAATACTCTTTGTAATACTTTAAGCAATAAAAAAAATTAAAAAAAAAGAAAAGAGAAATCTCAAAGTAAAGGTCATAAAAAAATAGATAAGATAGATTGCTATGATGTGCTCTGACATTCCGGGAGTAGACTCTCAATGCAAGGGCTGCACTTGGTGGTCAGTGAACTCCCACAAGGGCAGCACCACTCAGCTGGAAGCTGGGCTGACGACTGGCAAGTGGAGCAGCAGTGGCAGGAACCTCTCCCACTTCCACAGCAGTGCTAAGAATGTTTGGCAACTGGGATTAAGCCTAAGCCATCACTTGGACATCCCCTGATGTCTCCCAGACTACCAGAGGTTGAGGGACTCTGCCAAGTGTACAAAGATCATTCACTGGGCTTCCAATATTACAAACAAACCAAAATAAAATATAACAAAGTTCATATACTTGGAGGCTAAATAGTCTTTTATTGAATAAATGGAGGCCCAAGGTATGAATTTGTGCACGAAAGCAGTCCGGTCGAACTCCCCAGATGGGTAGCATGGGGCCAGGCTGCCAGGGGTTAGTGGCCATTGGCAGTTAACCAGAAGGCCATGCCTCCAATCTGGGTGTTAGCGCATATAGGGGATGTGGCTGACCAGGAGGAAAGGCCAGGGGTGGTTTGCTTATTAGTCCGGCCCTGAATAGGAGATTGGGGGCCGATGGGAGGCCAGGCTGGTTAGGGATATGGCCGTTTGGGTCCCAGATAAGGCTGGTTGGCTGCCGCAATGCAAGTCATAGCCACCAGCCATTCTGGTCATTCTGCCATTTTGGTCACGGGGCTTTTAGGTACAAAGATAGATGACTGGATTACCACATAGATTAAAGAAGAAATTAAAATCATCCTGGAAATAAATGACAATTAAAAATAAAAATCCAGCCGAAACTGGTTTGGCTCAGTGGATAGAGCTTCGGCCTGCTGACTGAAGGGTCCCGGGTTCGATTCTGGTCAAGGGCATGTACCTGGGTTGCGGACACATCCCCAGTGGGAGATGTGCAGGAGGCAGCTGATCGATGTTTCTCTCACATCGATGTTTCTGACTATGTCTCTCCCTTCCTCTCTGTAAAAAATCAATAAAATATAAAAATAAAATAAAAATCCAAAATCTAGGGACACACTGAAAGTAATCCTTAGAGGGAAGGAACTTAATACCATTACAGGCCTAACTCAACAAGAAGAAACATTAACAAATTATCTAACCCCCACAACTTAAAAAGTTAGAGAGAGCAACAGGCAAAGCCCAAACTGAGCAGCAGGAAGGAAATAATGAAGATCACAGCAGAAATAAATCACATAGAGACCAGAAAACCCCACAAAAGATTAATATAGACGTGAGCTATTTCTTTGGAAGAATAACCCAGATTGATTAACATCTAGCTAGGCTCACCAACAGAACCCAAGTATACAAATTCAGAAATGAAAGAGGGAAAATAGCAAAAGACCCCACAGATATAAAAGGGATTGTAAATAAATACTATGGACAACTCTACTCCAACAAACTGTTCAACCCTGAAGAAATGGACATATTCCTAGAAAAATACAATCTTCTTAAACTCAGTTAGGAAGAATAAAACATAGGACTAGACCAATAACTACTCAGGAAATTCAAGCAGTCACCAAAATAATTTGTAGCAAACAAAAGCCTGGGCTAGACGGCTTCACAGGGAGCTTTACCAAGTGTTCAAAGAAAAACTAAAACCTTCTTCCTTAGACTATTACATAAAATTCAAAGAAAGTACCATTTCCAAACGCTTCCTATGAAGCCAGCATTACTCTAATTCCAAAACCAGATAGAGAAAATACAAAGAAAGAAAAATGCAGGCCAATATATCTCTGATGACCATAGATGTTACAATCCTCAACAGAACTTTAACAAACCCGATGCAACATTACATTGGAATGAGCATACACCAAGCCAAAGCAGATATATTCTGGGGAAGAAGGATGAGTGAACATCCAGATATCAATAAATGTGATGCATCACATAAACAAATTGTAAGAGATTCATATCAATTGGTGCAGGAAAAGCATTTGACAAATCCAACACCCAATTTTGATAAAAACTCTAAGCAAACTGGGCTTAGAGAGATCATACCTCAAGATAATAAAAGCCTTATGTGACAAAACTACAGACAAAATCATACTCAATGGGCAAAAACAATTTCTCTAAGAAGAGGAACAAGACAGGGATGCCCACTCTCACCAATTCTGTTCAACAGAGTACTGGTAGTGCTAGGCAATGCAATCAGACAAGAAGAAGTCAAACAAGGCATGCTAAGTGGAAAAGAAGTAAAACTGTCATTATTCACAGAAGGCATGGTAATGTCCATAAAAATACCTAAAGACTCCATCAAAAAACTAGGAGATTTAATAAATGGATTTGGCAATGTAGCAGGGTACAAAATTAACACCCGGAATTCCATGGCTTTTTGATACACCAATAATGAACTCACAGAAAGGGAAACTAAAAAACAAAACAAGAAAAATGCCATTTACCAGTGCAACAAAAATTAAGGTACTTAGGAATAAACTTAACTAAGGATGTAAAAACCTGTTCTTGGAAAACTACAGGAAATTGAAAAAAGTGATAGAGGAAGACTAAAGCAAATAGAAGAACATACCATATTCATGGATTGGTACAATCAACATCAATAAAATGTTCATACTACCCAAAGCAATGTACAGTTTTAATGTATTCCCCATTAAAATATCAATGGCGTATCTCACAGACCTGGAAGAAAGTTTCCAAAAATTCCTATGGATTTAAAAAAAGACCCCAAATAGTTACAGCAATCTGGACAAAGAAGAACAAAGTTGGAGGGATCACAATACCAGATATCAAGCTATATTACAAAGCCACCATTCTCAGAACTGCCTGTTACTGGCACTAAACAAGACATAAAGACCAATGGGACAGAACAGAGAACATAGAAGTCGACCCTAACCATTTAGCCCAATTAACCTTTGACAAAGGAGGCAAAAGCATAGAATGGAGTCATACAGTCTCTTCAATAATTGGTGTTGGAACCGGGGTGCTGGTCCGGCCTGGGCGGGGTTGGGCTGGGTTGTCAGCGCCTGCGCTAGGACCACGCCGGCGCTGGCCCTGTTGTGGGGACTCTTGCCCTTCAGCGGGGTCTGGGGCCTCAGGGTGGGGCCCCATGGAGGACCTTAGCCTGGACAGCTGCAGAGAGGAGGACAGGGCGCCAGACCAAGGGGTGACCCGCACCCCAGGCGAGGGTGCACTCCCACGTGACAAGGTTCCTCATGGAGGAAGGTGTCAAGCTAGGGATGCAGTCCACTCCCCTCGCCACTGCCTGTGCCATTTATCGTAAGTTCTTCTGTGAGATCAACCTGGATGCCTATGACCCCTACTTGGTCGCCATGTCTGCCCTTTACTTGGCTGGCAAAGTGGAAGAACAGCCCCTGCGAACCCGTGACATCATCAACGTGTCCAACAGGTACATTTGACAAAGGAGACAGGGAGCCCTTGTAGCTGGACTCCGGATTCTGGGTGATCCAGGACAGCATTGTGCAGTGCGAGCTCCTTGTGCTGCGGGTACTGTGCTTCCACATCTCCTTTCAGCACCCACACAGGTACCTGCTCCACTACCTGATTTCTCTCAAGAACTGGCTGAATCCTTACAGCTGGCAACGGACCCCCATCTCCGTCACTGCCTGGGCCCTGCTGCGGGACAGCTACCACGGGGGGCTGTGCTTCCGGTTCCAGGCTCAGCACATAGAGGTGGCGGTGCTCCACCTGGCCCTGCAGGTCTATGGGGTCCAGGTGCCTGCCGAGGCCAAGGCCAGGAAGCCATGGTGGCAGGTGTTTAGTGACGAACTTACCAAGCCAATCATTGATGACATTGTGTCTGATCTCACTTGGATTTATACCATGGACACAGAGATCCCGGAAGGCCCTGGCCCAGGCTTGCCCAAAGAGAATCCTGGGATGCTCTGCTGCCAGGGGACAGCGCCACCACATCGCCCTGAGGGCTGGTCCCCAGAGCACTGGATGGGAGGACTGGTTTTGTGCTGCTGGAGACAGGCCGGTGAAGGAGATGACATGCTGCCACTTTGATTCTCAGGCTTTGACTGTCCCTGGCAGCCATGGTCCAGATGGGGATGGGCGCTGCACCTCCCACAGGCAGGAGGGTGCTGCAGGCAGCTCTGAGGCCTCCAGGTCTGCTTTTGTCCTTTGAAAGGACGCAGACTACAGCCGAGTTTTGGGATTAGTGGAAGGAAAATCAAAGAACGGATGGGACTGTGCCCCAGGGGATTTTTTTAAAGGCCAGATTTAGAGAAAGCAGGACTCAATTAACATAGAGGAAATTTTATTTTGTTTCATTAAAGATATTACAAAGCCAAAATAAAAACATAATAATTGGTGTTGGACATATAGCACAGATACATGCAAAAAAATTAATCTAGACCACCAACTTATACCATACACAAGTATAAATGGGGAATGAATAAAGGACTTAAACATAAGTGCGTAACAATGAAAATCTTAGAAGAATCCATAGGCAACAAAAAAGCAGGCATCTGTTTCAGCAATACCTTTACTGATACAGCTCCTAGGGCAATGGAAACTGAGGAGAAAAGAAACAAATGGGACAATGTCAAATTAAAACGCTTCTGCAGAGAAGAAGAAGCCAACAAATACAAGAACATCAACAACAACAAAACAAGGAAGTCCACTGCCTGGGAGAATATATTTGCCAATGTTATATCCGATAAAGACCTATTCTCCAAAATTTATACTGAACTCATCCAATTAAACAAAAGGAAGATCAACATTCCAATAAAAAGATGGGCATAGGACTAAGACATTCTTGAAAGTGGACATACAGAAAGCCAAGAGGCACATGAAAATATGCTCAAAACCATTAATCATCCAAGAGATGAAAATCAAAAGGACAATGAGATACCATCTCACACTGGTCAGAATGACTATCATCAACAATTCAACAAAAAACAAGTGCTGCCGAGGATGGGGTGTAAAAGGAATCCTCTTGCATTACTGGTGGGAATGCAGACTGGTATAGCAACCATGCAGAACAGTATGGAGTTCCCTCAAAAAATTTAAAAAATGTTGCTCCCATTTTAACCAGTAGTCCCACTACTAGGAACATATCTCAAGAAATGACAAACAACAATCAGAAAGGGCATGTGCACCCACATATTTATAGCAGCACAATATACAATAGCTAAGATTTGGAAGAAGCCTAAGTGCTCATCAGCAGATAAATGGATTAAAATCTGTGGCACATATACACATAGGAACAATACACTGCTGTAAAAAATAAAGAACTTTTACCATTCCCAAAAGCATGGAAGGACATGTACAGCATTATGCTAAGCAAAATAAGCCAGTTGGAGAAGGATAAATACCACATGACCTCACTCATTTGTGGAATACAATGAACAACATAAACTATTCAACAAAAATAGATCCAGAGACAGAAAAGCATGGAAATGGTGGTCAAACCTCAGAGGGAAGGCAAGACTAGGGGGAAAGAGATCAACCAAAGGATTTGTATGCATGCATATCAGCATAACTATGGAGATAGACACTGGGGGCAGGGAGGGTAAGGGCATGTGTGGGAGGTGCAGGTGCACAATGGGGAAAAGGAGACATATGTAATACTATATGTAATCCTCTAAACAATAAATATTTTTTTAAAAATGTGTCCCTAGCATTATACCTTTTAAATATAGTAATTTGATTAACATACATACCTAAATTCCCCAGTCTCCCAATAACTTCATGATGGTTGATCTTTTAGCTAAATCAACATGGCATGTGTAAACATAACTCAGGTCAGTGTAATTGCTCCACATAAAACTCTTTGGATGTTTGGAACTATTTTTGTAAACAAATCTGAAGTCACATATTCCACCAAGATGTCTGGCACTGATGGGCAGTCACACAAACTAAACAGCCACTGGGCACAGTTCCCACCTTAAGGAATCACTTGAGTTTTCTGGTTCCAAAAAGTTTTCCACATATTTATACACCATGGCCTACTTCCTTACATTTGAGATTCAACAAACATCCCTTGATCCCCTTAATTTTATGAATAAAACACTATCTCCTACCAATATATCTTCGAAAAGTAATTACCTCCTATATTTTTCCTCTTATCTTTTTTGTGCATCATTGTACTTATTTACATTTACTTGCATGTTTATTATTTTTACCATAGAAAATAAGTGCCCAATCAGTAGGGATTTTGTCTTATTCAGAATCATTGTGTAGGCTACAAAACATCACTTGAAAGAAGACACTTAGGAATAATATCTACACAAACTACATTTCTTCTGCTTAGAAACTAGGTAAATAACATCAACTATTCCTCATAAATCAAATAAATGGACTTCTGAACTCAAGGAAAATCATGAGACAAATCCAACTCTTGGCTGATGACAAACCCTAAAAGATAAAGGTAAAGTAAAAGGGTCAATATGTACTGATCCCCTTCAATGTATCATAAAACAGGCTCTCCAAATAAAGGACAGGGACATAAGTGAATTATGTACTAAAAGTCATTAAAGATCAACAAGTTAATATATGGAATAATGAGTATACACACAAATTAACTTAAATATAATATCAAAAGTGTAGGCAAAGCACAAACTTGGTTATTGACATAGAAATCTGCATATGTTACCTTGTCCCAGGGAAGAGTGATACTTAATAAATCCAAAAGAACATGGCTTAAAATAATGGTAAGGTATATTGTAAATATCTGAAAATATAACAGAACCAAAGAAAATATGTACCCCAAATGATGGCCGAATTGTGTGACTTTCAGGGTAATATTAAGGAATATTTGTGCAATGAGCACTGACTACTTTGAAGGATATGGGACACACATTGGCTAGACTTTAAGATAAAAGAGAAATAAGACTATGTACTTCACTAGTACATTAAAGACTCGATGAAAGGAACTCTTATCCACTACTTTAAAATAAATCAGGATACATACATTTTACAAAAATCAGTCTTGTTGCACGATTCAAAAATAATTAACCAGAGAAAAGTTAAGGAAGGAAATGTCATTGAGTTATAGCACACCCAATCTCATAACTCACATGAGTTCCTGTCTTGAAGAACTAAATACCTAGCCCACCTGCTGTGACTCTGTGATGGTTAACCATCCAATTGTGAGCCTGGAGGTCACTGTCCTATACCTGGTCAAAGAACAAGCCCAAGTCGCTTGCTTAATCCCCAGTGGGGGACAAGGAGATGGCAGCCGTTCAGTGATTCTCTCTCATCATTCATGTTTTTGTTTCTCTCTCCCTCTCCCTTGCTCTATGAAATCAATACCAATACTTTTTTAAAAAGTATACCAACTTGATGGTAAAGAGACTACACATACCATATTTTCAATACCTTTTTTTTGTGCTATGGATATGTTTTCATCAATTGCATTAGCTTCTTACCAACAGTGACCTGATTTCTGCTGACATTATATGTCTGGGGTGAGCAGGCTGTTCTAAATTAGAAAGTGCTTTGAAGGCTTAAAGCACAATTCCATTTGTATTCAAAGTAACTAAGCTAAATGTACTATTTTGCTAAACAAAACGAACATTTCAACATCCTTCCAGCCCCACAGTCCAGCACTTTTGTGAAAAAAAAAAAATAAATAAATAAATAAATAAAATGAATAGTGATGGCTAAATAATCATGGCTCATATGGCATTATCAAATTTTAAAAACAAGAAGAAGGAAACCTGGAAATACTATTACTTAAACCACAGTGCTAGAATTTTATTAAAAGACTTACTTTTTCTTTTTTCAAAAATATATTTTATTGATTTATTTTACAGAGAGGATGAGAGAGGGATAGCAAGTTAGAAACATTGATCAGCTGCCTCCTGCACACCCACCAACTGGGGATGTCCCCGCAACCAAGGTACAAGTCCTTGACCAGAATTGAACCAGGGACCTTTCAGTCTGCAGGCTGATGCTCTTCCCACTGAGCCAAACCGGTTAGGGCAAAAGACTTACTGTTTCATTCATTTTGTTGGCAGTATCTGTCGCATCTTCAGAATTCTCAAAGGTAATAAAAGCAAAGCCTCTGGACTTGTTTCTTGCTACCTCCTTTATCAAACCTACTGGAATTTAGAATTTTAAATGCCACATGCCACTTAAAATTTAACCTCTTAGAGATATTTCAATTTCTCTAAGTTTTTGAGAAATTCTCACAGAGACTCTTAATCCTATATAATAAAAGACTAATATGCAAATTGACAGAACAGTGGAAAGACCAGTCACTATGACACACACTGACCAAAAGAGGGCAGACACTCAATGCAGGAGCTTCCCCCTGGTAGTCAGTGCACTCCCATAGAGGGAGCACCACTCAGTGAAAAACCAAGCTCACAAGTGGCGAGCACAGCAGTGGTGGCTGGAGCCTCTCCCGCCTCCATGGGAGTGCTAATATCGGACTGACGCCTTAGGCCCACTTCCACTGTCAGACATCCCCCAGGGGCTCTGGAACTACCAGAGGGCTCAGGCCAGGTTGAGGGACCGCCCACTGAGTTGCATGCACTAGGTCTTTAGATTAATATAATGGACACAGTATAGTACCAATCTTCTGAAACTTGGTAAAAAAAAAAAAAAAAAAAAAAAAAGACAAAGCATTTTGCATCCTCATTACCTTCCCAAAAATCTGTAGGGAACAAACACCACAGTTAATCTGTCTTATGGCACTCCATGAACCAACCCCATAATAAACTCACAATGTCTTACTTTTCCTCCTTATTACCTGGGACTGTAACATGATTGCAAGGAGGTAGATTAATTCCTGGGCAAGTGGAATAGAGAAACTGAGACAAGAAAATCAAGCCTGGTCAGTTTGTACAGCCTGTAGAAATTCCTTAATCCTCCCCCGCCAAGGACACTTGAGAACAAGTGGTTAATTCAGGGGTGGGCAAACTTTTTGACTCGAGGGCCACAATG
Source organism: Myotis nattereri (assembly GCF_964212035.1). Lineage (NCBI taxonomy): Eukaryota > Metazoa > Chordata > Mammalia > Chiroptera > Vespertilionidae > Myotis > Myotis nattereri. Next base: position 7,434,073 of record NC_138094.1, read on the forward strand.
GGTTCTTAAACTGGACCGGAGGGCCAGAACAAAAGTATGGATGGAGTGTTTGTGTGAACTAGTAAATGTTAACACTGCTGCTGGTGAAGGAGCAGCGGGGAGAGTAAGAGAACCCTCCGCTCTTTAGGCTCCGCGAGCTGGATAGAACAGCCGAACGGGCCGCATACGGCCCGCGGGCTGTAGTTTGCCCATGGCTGGGCTAATATCTCTCTTCCCACATGAGAGACTATTCAGCAAAATCACCCTGGAACTTTCAAGGCGTGAGTGAGAGAGGAGGATGGATGGAGGGGCAGTTTTGTCTTGCCCACAAAACAAACCAGCCTGCTGTCTTGGGGAAGGGTCGAAAGGGGACTTTATCTCACTCACTAGGCAAAGAATCAACAGCCTTGGGACTTGCCAAGATAAAAATTGTCAGACATTCTCATCAACACTGAGGCAGCTATGGCCAATCAAAGGAGACCTTGAAATGCAGTCTGTCCCCTCCCTGCCAGCCCCTCATGCAAGGGCAAAGCCTGGGACTTTCACCCACTCTCCTTCCCCGCCTCCAGAAGACACACCTAGGAAGAAACTAAAGGGCGATTTCTGGAAACAAGCCTCCACACACTCCCCCAGGAGTCCTCTACAGGGCCATCCATGTTTATAGGACCTTCCTGGGCCTTTGGACAGGAAGCAGCCTGACAGGGAATGAGTGTCCATTACCCATCTCGCCAGCCCCAGGCCACAGCACAGCTCTGCATTCTTCTCCTCAGGCATGGCTTGCTATATTGTCCCCAACATTGTGAGGCCCTAACCTTTTTGTCCTCATGCAGTGGGAAGCCATGGCTCAGAGCTACTCAGAGAGGCGCGGCCCTCTAGTGGCTGGCATGGCCTGGCTCCAGAAGCAGGGAGGCTGAGAATCCTGGATGTTATCATTAAGCCAGAGTGGCTGGGGAAGGTTGCAAGGCATGGAGACCAGCATTTGTTGTCTTTCTCTCTCAGGGCATCTGTCTGTTACCTGCCTGTGTGCATATCATCTCTTAGCACCCATCCATTCTCTTTCTTGCATGCATCATCTCTTAACCCATTATCTGTCCTGAGTGCCAACCACCATGCATCACCCACCTGCCATCCTCTGTCATGCCTTGTCTACCTCTCCCTCATCAGTTCTTAAGATTAGTAATCCTGAGCCACTTTGTGGGTGCTGTGAGTCTCCCTTTTCCCCCAGGCATCCCAGTCCTCCATTTATACCAGCTACTTCTCCCCTCCCAGGGGCTGTTGAAAGGGATAAGGAGAATAAAACAGGGCAGAGAAAACCTTATTTTGCTTAGCAGATATCTTGTAGCAAGCTTGGAGCCTTGAGCACAGCATAGCCCAGATAACCAGAAGACACCTGGCATGGGAGGAACCAAGGACAGACCAGACCCTCATGTCAGCAGAGCGGCTTGTAGCCATCAAAAATAAATAAAAACTCTCTATCTGCTCTCATGACTGATGACTTTCTCTGTCTCAACCCAATGGCACCCACGTGTCTGGAATAAAATCTCTTTTGATACATCTTGTACCCCCAGACGTCCCACCTCACACAGGAACAGCACTCATGGACAAGATGAGGGTGTGCCTTTCAGCAGAGGATCCCCTACCAACAGCCATATCCTGGCAGAATCCCTGTTTGGCACAGAGGACATCCGCTTCCCAGTACCTGCAGAGCTTAAGCACAAGCAGAGGGCCCACAGAGGGAATATCACAGCCACCTGCATGTGGTGGTGAGAGGAGGCCACTGGTCCCAAGCCTCCAACACATCCTAGGGCATGGTGTTTTCCCAGTCTCAGGGGGGCTGTTGCTCTGAAGCTCTCTCAGCAGGGTGGTGCTGCTAGATGGTCAATGTCAGTTCCTGTTGCTACATACTTTGACCCTCAGTCTGGGGCAGGGAAGGGCCTGGCACAGTGAATATGAAAGATGACCATCAAGCCTGGGGGAGGGATGAGCAAGGAGCAGAGGAACAGGAGACAGGTAGGGGAAAGCTGGGGGCCTCTGTGTTATTGCAGAAGCAGTGAGCAGATCTCCCTTTATTAAAATCGACATCACCACTCTGAAAACTAAAACTGGGGCTCTGTACCATAAGGACCTCCTCAGGCAGGAAGCTGGGTCACCAGCCTCTTTCAAGCCCCCTACCAACTCTACACCAGTGTTGTGGCTCTGCAGCCTCTCAATCTCTTTTCCTCTTAGACATTGGTGCATTGGGATTTTCAGTAACTTTTAGGCGCCTGGAGAATTTTTTCAATGTTGGTTTTATTATATTTAAGAGGCATGATGTATCTGTGTGTTTTGTTGATGCTGATCCACCTTAGGGGACCTTTTTCCATTGATGACCTTTTCAACAGAAAGCATGGAAGGGAAGGTGGGAGGGAGAGCAAGAGGGAGAGAGAGGAGGAGGGGGAGGGGGAGGGGGAGGGGAAGGGGAGAGGGTGGGGAGGATAAGAGGGAGGGTAAGTGGAAAGGGAGGGAGAGGGGAGGGGGAGGGGGAGAGAAGGAAACATCCATTGTTTAACTACAAGCCAGGAACATGCCCTTGACCTGGAATGAAATCTGGCATCCTGCAGTGCCAAGACTGTTGCTCCTCCAACTTAGGCACAGCAAGCCAAGGGGGTAATTTAACATTTTTAATCAGAAGGAGCATTGGACAGCGTGAACCATAGAAATAATATGAAGGTCAGAATTTCAGCCCATTTCCAATGAATGTGCCTTCATATTCATTCATAATCAATTATTAAAGTTAAAACATTATTCTTCAGCTGCATTTTAAATGAATGTAAGCTCCCTTGTCTACCTCAGCCTCATTGACACCTTTTTAGCTCAGGCAGATAAAAGCATAGGTTTTCAAAATAGTTAAGACTTTACTAGTGTCATGTCATACTGACATAAAAATTATTCATAAAGAGGTTCAAGTATTGTTATTTGGTCACTGACTTTACAGGAGGCTCAGTTGGAGCACCACCAGCACAAAGGCCCCCTCTGACTTATGGTGATCCAGTCCCTGTGATGATTATTACAGCCACACAGGAGATGGGTATGATGGAGGCACGGCAATTACTGCAACAGCCAATGGGACACCCCTGTAAGAGGTCCTGAGTGTGGTGCTGGCAGCGATCACAGGATACACCATGTACGCAAGAGAGAGTGAATCATGCAGTATAGTAGCTCACCTGATTGGGCTCTCGGGGAGTCACGGGGGAAGCCCCTGTGACAACAGAATTAGACACTGAAATTAAAAATGATAAGGTACAGACATTTTATTGTAAAGAATTTGGCTTCTGTTATTTAAGAATGACTAGAAGCAAATGGTAGGTTTGGGGGAAGCATCAAGAATTGTAGGTACCATTATGAAATTTCAGGATTGGAGGCAAGGTTTGAATTATTCAAGGTTGTTTCATAAGTGCAGATTTAAATTACAATATACTTAAATGTTTAAATTTACATATTGTATTGTTAAAATATTCAGAATATAAGCACAACCAACAGACCAACAGAGGAAAGACACTGGTAGTGGGTGGATGAGAACAAGTGACTAGGGATACGGGAGGCCAGTGGTAGGTCAGTAGAAAAAAAGAAAGAGACATATATATTACTATTTGTAAAACCTTAATCACTAACATTACAAAAATTTTTCAAAAGAAAGTGTTCTGCAACATGGGATTTCTTGTCTGATTTTACGACAAACACATAAAAGCAATGTTTGGATGGTGAGTTATATTCATGGCCCTAAATTTCCCAGGGTGCCTATGACCATAAGAGCATAAAGTTAAAGTCTTTGAAGTGAACTGTATACAAAATGAAGCAGTGTGTTATTTCGTCATGGCATGCTGCCCTGTTTTCCAATTAGGGAGAGTGAACAAATGAGGTATTCTCCTTGGGAAAACCAAATGGATAAAAGGATTGAAGAACCTCTGAAAAGGCTGCAAAACAAGGATTCCTCCAGCTCTGTGGCCCACACTTTGCACCCTAAGATACGGATAAGGAGCAGGCCTCTCCCACTGGCCCCAGGAGGAGGAGGAGACCTTGGGGGAAGAGATGGTGGTGAGCAGCAATAGAGCAATGTGGCGTGGCAGCACAGCAGCCTAGGCCTTTGCATAAGGAAGATTCGCAGACACCTGTGCAAAGGAGTGTAGGAGGAACATGTCATGCCAGCCCCTGTTGAGGGGCAGGTGGCAAGGCCTGAAGGTGCTGTGGGCGGCCTAGAGGGAGAATTCAGAGGAGTGGCTGAGGTAATCTGCTTTGACTCTGAGAAACAGTGGACATACACACTCCCTCCTCCTGCCTAACTGCCCCTGCCTGAGCTGGAATTGCACTGCCCTTGTTTTGCTGGTAGTTCCTGTCTCAGGCCCATACCATGAGGCCCTGGTGTCACAGACTGTATTCCTCCCAGCATCCAGGTGTCCCTGTGAGAGAAAAGTAATGGCCCAGGAACCTGGCAGCACACCAGGGGAGAGCCCAGGCATCCCCTCCTCACCTTTCCTGTCCACTAACTGGGGGTCATTGTCCTCTCATAGTACTTCAGGGGATTGAGCCACAGGTCCTTGTTGGTGATCTGGTAGGGCAAACAAACCTGGGTCAGGGGAGCACAGGGACCCAAATCGAAACCCAAGCAGCAGGCGGACACAGGAAGCTGTATGCTGGCATGGCCAGTGACATCCCACCTTAGCAATCCTGCGTGATCCTGCCACACTGTGGTCAGAGAACCAGTAGAAGAAGCTGGGGCTGCTGTCCTGGATCCTGTGGCTCTAGGCTTGTCATTCACAATGCTGGGACCACTGAATTGGAGTGGCACGGGACAACCTGTATCCTGCAAGAGAGGGGTCTGTGAAGCTGGGCACATCGCCTTCCAACCCTGCCCACCACCATCTTCAGCCCATGCAGGGAGTCTCCTCTTACCTTTGAGGGTGATGAGATACTCCTTCATAATCACATGGTTGTGGAAGTAGGGGTTGCTGCGGAAGCAGTCTAATGGTGCAGCAACCCCAGGGATGCCTGTCTTCCCTCACCTGCAGAAGGAAAGTGGATCCAGGGAATGAAGTCGCAGCCCTGGGCTCCTGCCTGTAGCTGTTTTCAGGGACAGGCCACTTCCACACCTGCCCTCCACCGCTCCTTGGAGCAGAAGGACTGACCTTCAAATTGATCATGTGGCCGAGCATGTTGTCATCTTGGACACTGGACATAGCCAACAACTCTGGGTCGTTGACAATCTTCTTTGGGTCAAGGAGCCTGCACTCTGGTAGCTGGGCATGGACCAGCTAGAAAGAGCAGCCTGGCCTCTCCTTCCCTAAGGCCACTCCTTCTCCATAAAAGGCAGAAAGGGGCACAGCACCACTCTGTTTCCTGACAGACCCTGATGCCCACCAGACTGTGTTGTGCTGAGGGCTTGACAGGTTACACATCACACATTCCTGCTTCTCACTGAGGAACCGGACATACAGATGGCCTGTAGGGCAGCGTTATTTAGTCCCAGAAGAGCCCATGCAACAGAGCCCTGTCTGTGGCCATCAGCACCTTGTGTATGCGTGCCTCTGCCTTGGAGCTCGGCCCCTGGACCCCCTGGTACCGCTGCTATGGTGCCTATATAAGACGGAGGGTGTCTCCAGGATCCTGGGCCAGACCGGGGCGCACTGCCCCTAGCTTGTCCTCAATGTTCTTTTCTAGGGGAACCATCCCCGCTAACACCGTTCTCCTGCACTGTACCATGCTCCTTGTGATCCTGCTCCTCTACCCTCAAGGATACAGCTGTGAGCCAGTACCCAGGGATTCGCTGGATATTGAGGCTTTTCCATTCAAAATAGTGCTTGAGCCTCTGCCGAGTCCTGCACCTAAGCCGAGAGAAGGCCCTGCTGGCTTGCTCATTCATGGACTCCATCTACAATTGGAGGGCCTGGAGCACGTGGAGAGGGGACCAGGTGAACTTGGCCCTGGGCCCTGACTGGGCCTGCTCCTGCTGCACTGGCTGCTCTTCTTCTGGCTTTGCTTTGGCCTTGGACTGTGGCTCCACCTCTTCCACTGCCTTCATGGTGCCCTCCACTCCCCTTGCAGGACAAACTGCTACCCTGAAATTAATTGCTCCTCCATCCACCTCTCCTCCTGGTGGTCACTCCCTTGCGGATCACCTGGAGCCTGTGCCTCCAGCCTCAGCTCTTCACTCACCACCTCCTCCTGCCTCCCCACCTGCAGATATGGGAAAACCTCCTTCCTTGCCCACGTGCACTGCCATGGCACCACCTGCAGAAGGCCTGCAGTCCACAGGACAAACTGAGCCTGTGGTGCAACTCCTCCCCCAGGCCCTCCTTGTCTTCCCCTTGCTCCTCACTCTGGGTTCCCTGCTGCACCTCACTCTCCTTTCCCTGCACACACTGCTCTGCAGGCACCCAGTCCTCCCCTTCCTGCACTCAAGATAAAGCCAAGCCTGCTGGCTTGTGTCCAACCTCAGCTCCAGGGTGTCAGCCTCTCCAACCTGCATGAAGTTCTCCGGCTTTAGCCCCAAAGCTACGCTCTGAACCTCCTGTGCGCTTATGTACTGGGTATCACCACTTTCCTGCACCGAGGTGAAGCTAAAATCCTCCTGGGCCAACCTGATTGCCCTGTGCTTCCTGGTGCAAAGGCCCTGAGGTTCACTTTGAATCCTCAGGGGCCCTGCAGTTGAAAACTCCCTAGTGGAGCTGAGAGGAAGCGTGCTGCCCCTCTATCTCCCAAATTGCTGCTTTAGAAGATAGGACAGAGTCACACAGGAAGCAATACAATCTGAATAGCAATTGGAGAAAAATTATCAACCAGGAGGAGAGCCTAAGGGGGCTTTGCTACATCATGAATGCAACTAATTTCTGTATAATAGGTGTGTCAGAAGAACAAGAAGTGGAACAAGAATTAGGAAACCTATTAGAAGAATGAATGACAGAAAACTTCCCTGATATGGGGAAGAAAAAACTCACATAAGCACAGAGAGTCTCAAATAAGATGAGTACACATTTTCATTACAATGACAAAAGGTAATAGCACAAACAGAATCTTAAGGCTGTAAGACAAAGTCAGAGAGTTACCTGCAAAGGATCTCCCATTAGATTATCAAATGATTCCTCAACAGAAACACATCAGGCTAGAAGTGAATGGGAGGAAGTATAAAAATTGGTGCAAAGGAAGGAACTGAATCCAAGATTACTCTATCCAGCCAGGCTATCATTTAAATTTAAGGGGATTTCAGGAAATTCACAGACAAAGCAAACAAACAAACAAAAAGGCTAAGGGAGTTTATTATAAGAAGAAATGATAAGGGTCTGTCATAAAAAGAAGAAATAAAAGGGTAAGAAAGACCATAAGGAGAAAGAACAAAAATGGCTAAAACAAGTACATACCAATAATTATCTTGAACATAAATGGACTAAATGCTCCATTCAAAAGACATAGAGTGGCTGAAATGAGAAGGAAACATGACCCATATATATGCTGTCTACAAGAGACCCACCTCAGTACAAGGGACTCATACAGACTGGTAGTGGACAGATGGAAAATAGTTTTTAGGAACAGGGAAATGAAAAGAAAGCTGGGGAAACAAAACTTAGACCTGACAAAATAAACCACAAAGTGGAGGCCGTCAAAAGAGAAAAGGAAGGCCACATCATATAACTAAAGGGGTCAAGATTACAAGACAATATAACTCTGGTAAACATATATTCATCCATTGCAGAAGCACTAAATACATAAAAAAACCCAAAAACTGGAATATATCAGGGAGAGATCAACAGCAATAAAATCATAGTAGGGGGCTTTAATACCTCATTGACACCACTGGATAAATCCTCTAGGCAAAAAAGCAAATCAGGAAAGAAACAACAATCCTCAGCAACTCACTAGATCAGACAGACTTAATCGACATCTTCAGACCATTTCACCCCAAAGCTACAGAATATACATTCTACTTAAGTGTACATACGCCCTTTTCAAAGATAGACCACTTGAGACACAAGCAAGCTCTCTTCAAATTCAAGGAGATGGAAGTCATATCAAGTACCTTCTCAGATCACAATGTCACGCTCCTACATAATAAAGATGTAATATGCAAATAAAAAGTCACATCATCACAAGATGGCTGCCTATGACCAGACTGGCAGGGTGTTAGTGAGGGACCACCAAACGACTGAACACACAGGCTGCATGGGGAGACCAGACTGGTACGGGGGTTAATGAGCGATGACCAAACGACTGGACAAGCAGGCTATGTGAGGAGAGTAGGCCAGCTGTGCTTAGTGAGGGACAACCAAACAACTGAACAGCAAGTTGTGTGGGAGAATAGGCTGGCGGGAGAGGGGGTTTGGGGCATTCAGGCAGACAAGGGGGACAGTATGGGCCAACCAGCCCAGCAGGGGAGCAGTTGGGGGTGGCCGGGTCAGCGGGGGATATGGCAGTAAGAGGCGACCAGTCCAGCAGCAGGACAGTTAGAAGTGACCAGTGTGGCAAGGCGGGGTGCAGTTGGGGCAACCAGGCTGGCAGGGCATATTTGGGGGCGACTAGGCCAGCAGGTGCAGTGAAGGGAGACTAGGTTAACAGAGGGGCAGTGGATGTGACCAGGACAGCAGGAGGGGCAGTTAGGAGTGATTAGTCTGGCATGCAGAGGCAGTGAGTGTCTGACAGGCTGACAGGGTTTGGGGGGCAGTTAGGGGTTCCCAGACAGGTAGGCAGGTGAGCAATTAGGAGCCAGTGGTCCCGGATTGGAGAGGGTGTAGGCTGGTCTGAGGGAACCCCCGCCTGCCCCTGCTCCCCACTCCTTCCCACCACACACACACACACACATGTAAACATTCATATTCTCAGGACAGGCCCCATGGCTTCTGTTGAGCAGTGCCTCATTTTGAAAAGGCCAGCTATCTTCTGTCTGACCATGGCATGTCTATGTGAGTGAATGCCCAAGCCAAGGGAGTTGAGAGCCTAAGGGTCAGGATCTCATGTCAGGCCCCTGCACTCCTGTAGTATACAAGTTCCCTATTTTCTGGCCAAATTACAAGACTTCTCATCAGAAGTCTGTCATTCTTCCCTCCTCCTCCCAAAACACACCCTGAAAGAATGGAACAACATCCATAGTCCTTCTAAGGCCTTGTGTCTCCTCTTCTGTAGCCCTGCCTCTGCTGCTTCCACAGCCTCTTGTTATCTCTTTGCCCAATACTATTACAGTCCCCTGCTACCAACAACACGAAGACAGCAACACCTTTCCAGCTTCTTTATGGTTCTTTAATGTTTTTGGTGTTCTCATTAAGATTATTGTTTCAATATGTCCTTGAAGCTCTCATTAGCATCTTTGAGAAAATTTATAACCATTGTCTTGCACTCTGTATGCAGTAGTTGGCTTGCTTTCATTTCATTCCTTTGTCTCTGCATCTTGGGTGCTTCCCTGGTTTGTTTCTATATACTAGGTAGATTTTCTGTGTCTCCTGACTAGATAGAGTGCCCTTGTGTCATTGCTGTTCAATAGGGCCTAGTGGCTCAGCCTGCCCAGTTACCTGAGCTGGCACCTCCAGGTGGACCGGTGTGGGTGGTGTGTTCAGTCTTGTTGTAGGTGAGCCTTGATTGCTGTTGGCATCCCTGACCTGCAAGCCAAATTGCTGTGAGGACCAGCTGAACCACAGTGGGAGAGGTGCTGTGCATGAGACCCTCCTATAGATCAGGGCTTGCTTCAGTGGGGCTTTCATGCTCACTGAATGTACCCGTGGAGTATGTCGCTTGTGGGTGTGTAGAGATGTAAGCTGGTAGGTTTGGAATCTGTGCAGCAGGTGCACTGTCCCTGCGCCCTCCCAGGAGGGGCAAAGTCAGCCACTGCCTAGGGACACCTTGCAGGAGCTAGGTTGTCTGGAGATGCCCTCTATTTGTATTGGACTTAGAAATGCCCAGGGGAGACCCAGCATGAAGCAATGCAGATTTCTGCTAGTGCTGGATCTTGGCTTGTTTTTAACATTTTTTTCTGATGCCAGCTGCTGCTTGTTCGATAGGTGTTAGAGAAGTCTGAAGCCTAAGCCAGGCCAGGCCATGCAAATGGAAAAGCTGTTACAGACAGCTTGGTTGGAGCTGCCGATTAGGTGGGGTGTGGTCTCAGGAAACCACTAAGGTGGAGGAAAAAGTGTGGGCCAAATATGTTGATTAATAAAAGTTATTCAAATGCCCTCTAGAAATAAGCAAAGTTTTACATGTCTCCCATATGATGAGAGATTACATGCATTGCCCTCTCTTCGTTTTTTGCATTGTCAACTTTTATTTATTTTAAAGTGTGCCCAGGTAGTCTACAAGTGTGCAATAGTTTAGAAATAAAGTACTGAATCATTCGTTCAGAGTGATTGGTTATTTTACTTATAGTCTGTATTATTTCTCCGGTTAAAATGCGAGAAGTAAAAATTCTCCGTATGAATTGCATGTCTTTGCTTACAGTTTTAAATGATTTCATCTTTTTTTTAAAATATATTTTATTGATTTTTTTACAGAGAGGAAAGGAGAGAGATAGAGAGTTAGAAACATCGATGAGAGAGAAACATCGATCAGCTGCCTCCTGCACACCTCCCACTGGGGATGTGCCTGCAACCAAGGTACATGCCCTTGACTGGAATCGAACCCGAGACCATTGAGTCCACAGGCTGACACTCTATCCACTGAGCCAAACCAGTCAGAGCGATTTCATTTTTTCTATTTTGAAATAGAATTCTTACATAATCTATAATATGTTTATATCACTCAGCTATTTTTACTTAAATGGGTCCATGAATATAACATTTTAAAGTGTAGTATTTTCATTATAGTAAGTGCTTAAATTCCTTGATGTCCCAAAGTCAAATTGGCTGTGTAAACATAACTCATAGAATAGTAACTGATCCACATAAACAACTTTAGTAAGAAAATTTGGTATTACTTTTGTAAACAAATCCCAAAAAGATTTCTGCCACACAGGGACCCTGATACAAAATGACAGCCATAGAGCCATTCACATATTCTGGGACTAAAATATTTCCTCAATATCTATGCACCTCTGCCACATTCCCAACATTCAAAATTTAGCTAATACCCCTTGGTCCCCTTGATTTTTTATGAATAAAAGCGTTTTCTATTGCCCCACCTGATTCCACATAAATTAACACCCATATTTTCCTTCTCAAGATTCTTGTGCATAATACTACTTAACTTTCTTTTCCTTGAATATCTGTTATCTTTGCCACAAACTCATTGCTCAATAAAATATGGGGTTTGTCTTATTCAGAACCATTAGCACTCAGAAGGCACACGTGTATATATCTGCTGAAAGAAGACATTGAGGAATAATGCCTACACAAATTACATTTTCTTGTGCTTAGAAAGTAGCAAAAAGGGAATGACCATCAATTATTCTTAGTAAGTCAAATAAATGGATCTTTGAATTCAACAAAAATCATGAGACAAATCTAATTATTAGCTACTACAAAACCCTAAATATGAAGGTAGAGTATAAGGGTCAATATGTAAAGAGCACCTTCAACATCCCAGAAACTAAAAGGACATTGAGCAAATTAAAATGACAATGAGAAATCACCTCACTCCTGTCAGAATGGGTACCATCGACAAATGACAAGTGCTGGCAAGGTTGTGGAGGAAAGGGAACCCTAGCACACTGATGATGGGAAAGCAGACTGGTGCAGCCATAACGAAAAACAAAATGGGATGTCCATAAAAAACTGAAAACAGAACTCCCATATTACCCTGCCATCTCACTTCTAGGAATAAATTTTAGGAAACCCAAAACACACATCAGAAAGAATATATGTTCCCCTATATTCATATCAGCAAAATTTACAATTGCTAAGATTTGGAATGCACCTAAGTGCCTATCAGCAGGTGAGTGGATAAGACAAAGAAACTGCTGTACATTTACACAATGGAATACTACTCAGCAGAAAAAAAGTAAGAACTCTTTCATTTCCTAAGCATGGGTGGACCTATAGAACATGATGCTAAGGGAATAAGCCAACCAGAGGTAGACAAGGATCACGTGATCTCACTCTTATTTGGAATCTCATGAACAAAATAAATTGATTTTAAAAAATGGGGGCAGAGACTTGGAAGCATGGACAGACTGGAAACTCACAGGGAAGGCAGGGGAGTGTGAATGGGTGATGGCTGAGAGATAACCAACCAAGGACCTTGGGTGAATGTATGCACAACCCACAGAAGCAGACAATGGGGGCGGTCAGGGCCTGGGGAATGGAGCTGGAGTGGCCTGGAAGGGTCGCTGGGGGGAAGGAAACAGACATATGTAATACTTTCAACAATAAAGATTTAAAAAAAAAATAACTGCCATGAAAAAAATGGAAAGAAAAAGGACATGTTATCCGTTTTCAGGGGACAGGGGCTGTGTACACATCAGGAGGACAGGGGCCTGATGTTAGCTCCTGATCCATAGGTTCTCAATACCTTTTACTTGGGTAGTCACTGACATTGCAATTTTCTCAGACACCTCCCCTTGTCAGCACAGAAGACAGGTGACATTTTCAAGTTGCCATCACTGCTAAACCAGAAGACGCGGAACCGGACCCAGAAGTTACCAACCCTGATCCTCATGGTTCACTGGCTTGTGGATAGCTGACATGAGCTAACCTCTAGGCCAAGCTCCATGGGATTCTCATTACCCAGAGACCTGTGGGGAGTCAAGGGTTCCATGCACTGTCAGAGGTCTTCTCTGAGCATTGCAGGTGGATTCATCCCTTCTAAGTCCCAAGGCGTTCCTACCAAGGTGGGGAAACCATTAAGGAGAGAGTGCTGTCAATACCTCTCAAAAATGGACTGGGGTCTGTCCGAAGGTGTATCCTTGCTTTCAAAGAAGAAAGGCTTTACCATGGGCCACACATCTTTGCCCAACATAAGCCTTTCTGGTGGAATTTAAAGGATCATGAATTGGATCAGAGGGGCCTGGGCCCTGGTCATGAGCTGGGGAGGGAGGACAGGAGTTGGAGCAGAGCATGATGCTTGGTATTCACTACCTAAGGCCACAAGGGGTCAGCAAGGGCCTGTAGTTGGGAAAGGTGCTTTCGTTGTTATCCTTTGCTGTGTAGAGTCTCATTAGCTGCATGCTGAGCCATTCCTAAGGGGGACACAAAGAATGTTGACTGCATATGTCAATGCTTATTGTGTCAGAATAATTCCTTTTCTGGAAGTACAGGTAAGCATCTCCCAACAGAGCATGATCAAGAAGGGGTTGAGGGAGAATTACCAATCTCCACCTCTGCCTGTGGTCTCCAAGTAGGGCAGGAATTGGATGGCCCTAACCCCAGCCATCCTGTGATGTTCTTGTTACCTTTGTCCCACACAGCAATGTGGGTATGTCCTACGATTCCTCTGCCTTCAGCACTGTAACTCCTGCAGTAGGAAAGTAAGGACACCCCAAGTCAGGCTTGATTTCCTCAGCTCTGTCATTGGGCTCAGTCTGTCCTGAGTCAGAAACACATGGATGGGGCACAGGCAGGTTTACAGCTGTGAGTATGGGAAACACAGAGTTTATGCCTGTATTATTATTTATTAATCATGGTATTCTTGTCCATATGAACAACTGTAAAGCTACTTTTGCCCCCCCCCCCCCCAGATATATGCCCAGCCTTTGTGAGGAATTGACTCTCACATGGTTATTGATTACAGAGGTAGGCAAGTCTCATGAGCTGCCCTATAAGCTAGAGAGACAGTAAAGCTGGTGTTGCCATTCAATTTCAGTACAAAGGCCTGAGAACAAGGGGAAAGGATGATGTGAATGCAAGTCTGAGGGCAGGAGAAGGTGAGATGAGATGCCCCCCTTCAATCCTTGAGACAAAGTGGATGTGAGTTCCTTCTTCCCTGGCCTTTTGTTCTGCTCAGACCCTCAAGTGGGTTGTTTGAGCTCAATCTCATGGGAAGGGCAATGTGTCTTCTATACTGAATCAGCCAGTGAAATGCCGGTCACATCCAGGAACACCCTCACAGACATGTCCGGAAATAATGTGTAATCTGGGAACTCGGTAGCCCACTCAAGATATCCATAATATTAATCTTCAGAGAATGAGGACCTTGCTACAATATGGCACTTTTAGTGCTAAAACCAGGAAAATTCTGGAAAAATGGGAAGAGTTGGTCACAGTGCAGTTTTTCTGGTGCTTAAGCCTACTGATTGAGATGTCCAAACGGTCCTTGGCATTGTATATGCACAGCAGAAATACATATGTGCCAGGTAGAAATTGGATTGGCTCATCGACATATCACAGACACCTTGAGGGTCCTTGAAAAAAGGAGGACACACCATCCAGTATCTCTTTCCTTGTGGGGAAAAGGGAGCCATTTTGGAAAGGCCAGGATCAGAGGTCCTCAAGCTTCTTAAAAGGGGGGCTGTTCACTGTCCCTCAGACTGTTGGAGGGCCGGAGTATAGTTTTAAAAAAACTATGAACAAATTCCTATGCACACAGAGGCAGCAAAAACATCCAGAGGGCCAGATAAATATTTTCAGTGGGCCGCATGTGACCCCTGGGCCGTAGTATGAGGACCCCTGGACCAGGTGATGGAGAGACAGGCATTGTGAGAACTGTCTCCAGATTTGGAGTTCATTGCTCTAAGGAAGAGGACGTGCTCCATAAAACAGAATTGCAACTCCAGACTTACACTGTTCAGCTTCCTTGGATATGGTGTCACAATGAGGTATCCCAAAAGTCTGATAGCACCTAACTCTCCTCTGTCCCTCAGCAACACAGTCACCATTTCTCACTCTTCTTTCAGCAACGGGCCCAGAGAGGGACCACCCACTGAGGAAGGACATCCTGCCAAGAGAGCCTGGGCACACAGAACTGAAGTGGGCAATAGTAGAAGAAAATCCATCTCTGACGCTCTGCTCTGCAGTAGAGATGAAAGCACTTAAAGTGGAGATTCTCCTGAGAACGGTAAAATGGCCCCACGCATGCATGCCCTCTTTTCTCCATGACTGCAGTTGAAGAGTTGGAAAGAGTTGCATATTCTTGGACTCTGACACATAGGTAAAGAGGAAACTGTCACTGTCCCAAAAGAATAAGCTAGAGAGATGGTTTGCGTGCCATGGTGAGAGAGGCTCCTGAAATGTTTCTCCAGCCCATTGTGAATGAAGGCTGTGGAAGCATCTTCAGAGCATGAAGGGAGCCTGTGAGCACAGGGCCAGTTTAGTTCCCACTGTCCCATGAGCCGGCACCACGGTGTAAAGAGTGTCACTCCTTATATGTAAGCAACAGTAAGGGTCAGCCTCATCCTCTGACTGCAGCCCAGGCATGGTCAGCTTGGCCGTGTTGCCAGACTTGGGGCCAGAGAAGTGCTCAGGGATTCCTGAGGGCCCAAAGCTGACCCCATAAATCAGGAGGTTAGGGTCCATGATAGAGACATAAACAGTACCAGAAGGCATAAATGTAACACGCAGTGCCATCACTGCTTCCAGCAAGGAGATGGTGACCTACTTTCTAGGTGTGCCAGACACTGAGGGCAGACAGGACACAGGACCCTGAAAAGACTAAGAACACAATCTGGCGAGCCAACCTGAGAGAATGGGAATAGTTTGACATGTTTCTTCTCACTCAGGACACACTGAGACCTGGACCCTGGAGCCAACATTGGATGCCCCTGTCCTACCTCCTGTGGGCATCAACGTGGTTCTTGTCTGAGGAATTGAGGACTTCCCTCATGTGATATTAGGAGGAAGGTGAGGTCAGTGACTGAGGTTATCTAGGAAAACACCCAATCGCTGAGATTTTCCCAAGAAACAAGGGCAAATCTGGACTCTCATTCTTTTTCAGCCTTTTCCTTGACACTCTCAGTTGCAATGAGTCCTCATGCCCCCTTGTCCCATCTGCCCAGTGTCTGAGGCTCAGGGCCCTTCATTTCCACTTCCAGAAGTAGAAATATTGGGAAGTTGAAATGTTGGGACGCATCAGACATAGAACATTCCCCTCTGTGGCAGACACAGCCTCAAGGGAATCTCCTGATAAACACCAATGAGGACTTCATACCGGTCAGGGGTAAACCACAGCAAGTTTCCTATCCAAATTAGGACAGCAGCGTACTCTGGAGGCCTCAGGTGATTCTACTGGAGCACCAGAAAAGGCAGCTGAGAGGGAGGTGGCAGACTCTGCTCTGTCTTCTTCTCTTACTCTTTCAAGTCCAATCCAGCTCAGTACCTGGCCCTCGATAATTCCTACATGCATCTGAGCCCAGTTACCTTTGTATCCCACTTCCTTTCGCATGGGCTGTCACCTGCCACAGGAGGTCGACCAGACCCTCCCCTTAGGAACATTTTTCTTGTTTTTAAGTAGTTTTGGCAGAGGGTTAGTGCTCCTGAGGTAGTTCTTTGCCTGGCTTGAGGAGACATTAGACGTTGAGTAAAATCAATTGCAGGAGGAGAAATGGATGAAAAGAAATAGGGTCAAAGGAAGACTTCCCACAATGTTGAAGGTCACAATACCCAGGATGAAGAGAAACCTCAGTAGGATTGATTGCCACTGAGAGGAAAACAGGAAGTGGAATCCTGAGTTTGAGATTCTGGAAGGTGACTTGGCAAGGAGCCCTATCCCAGGTCTTCTCCGAAGAGGGTGGCAGGATGTCAGTTGGGACACACCATGTTTTTCGCTGTGCTCCCTACAGGATCCACTGAAAATACTTACCTCTGAGCCATGTGACTTCTGGAGGCAAAATCTGACTCATGCACAGAGAGATGGTTGGTGTAGTGTATTTTTCAGAAAAGAGTTGGATTTGGAGAACAGATAAGTCAGAACAGACTGGTCCTTGCCAGAGTGACATGGCACTGTACTCAGGTAATGACTGGAAGTTCTATGGATCAAGATGCTCCCACAAAGCTAGGGCAAAAAGTTTGTATTGAGTTCATACCGCAGCACAGACATTCGGAAGAGCAAAGAGTGGTGACACCTTGGCTAAGGAAGGTCAGACATCTTTGATGGGATAGAGCTGTGTAAATTGGATATGTTAGGCAGTGGCAATATTCTATGTGATACCATGGCTTCAGTGTCAGTGCCTAAACATGTATGTGCTCCATTAAGTCAGTTTCCACAGTAATGTCTTTGGTGTGAGATAACACTGAAATGGTACTAATCCCTGACCTGTTCAGAAACCCATCAGCTGGACCTGTGGACCAAGTAGACTGAATCCTCATCTCCTGGGAAAAGCGTGGGAAGCCCTGGGCACATTCCAGTTATCCTCATCCTTCCTGCAGGAAGCAGACCTCTGACCTTCATGGAGTTGCACCTTGTCCTCGTTCATTGCACATTGTTCTGTCAGAACCACAGGGACCCAGAGCCAGTGTTGCAGGAGTAACCACTCTCATTAAACAAAATCCTCTACCCGTGTGCCCACATGATAACACATGACATATACATGCTAAGCATGATGGCTGCCAGATTAGGCAAAAGGACCACTTGCAACAATAGTTAATAACTAATAGAGCTAAAGAAATTCATTAAAACACACTAATATTTATTCCTGTAGTGCCCAGATTTCGAAGTTCCCAAGACCCCCAGGGAGCCAGTCAGTCCAATGCAAAAGCAAAGAGTCATTTATTTCAAACCTAGGTTTGGCTCCCCTGCCACACTCACCGATGCAACGGTAAGCTCCAGTGGCCGAGAGAGAGAGGCCTGATGGGACAGAGGGTTTTAAAGGGGGGTGGAGTGAGGGCAGGAGAGGGGACTGTGGGCCCCGCTGATTGGCCAGGCGCGAGTCGGTATAGGATGTGGTCATAGTGATGGCGTGCACTTCCCTTGATTATTATTGGTTAGTCCAGAGAAATCCTGGGTGTGGCTAGCAGTGGCTTCTTCCCGTGAGGAAGCACATGGCACCGTCCCAAAATGGAGGACCCAAGGCAAGATGGAGGGCGCACATGTCTCTGTTACAAGATGGAGGACCCAAGGCAAGATGGAGGGCGCAGTCCTTGCCTGGATCCTGCTGCTGCTGCTCGAACTCGCCACAAGGCAGGATGGCCCTCCTGCACAGCACCCGCAGCTGGCCTGTGGGCAGACTGGGACTCCAGCGCATCTGGGCGGCACAGGCCCAGCAAACGGGGTGTGGCCGGTGGAGTGGCCCAGCTCTGGAGGAGCGGCATCCACTTGGAGTAGGCCCGGCCATGGGGCCGGTGCACTGCAGCATGGCGGCCTCCTCGAGCTAGGGCACACGCCCCACTCCGCTGTCACTGCTGCTGCACTGGGCCCGGTCCTGGGGGCAGCGGGCGGGTGGCAGCCTGCGCCGGGCTCCCGCCGTGGGCCGGGGAGCCAATGCCCCCCCCCATGGGGCCCGGTGGCTGGCCCACACAGGCCCCGGTCCCCCCAACCGGGCCCCGAGGGCCTCATGGACCCTCAGCCCCAGCAGAGGCAAGCGGGGAGCGCCGACCACGGGGGAAGGGAGGAAAGAGCCAGGCAGTGAGGCCTTCCGCTCCCATGACCTCCCCCTTGGTCGGTCGCCGCCCGGCCCCACCCCTCGGCTCGCCGCTGGCCACCACGCAGCCGGTCCGGACACTCGGACCCGCTCTGGGGAGGCCAGGCCCTCCAGTGGGCGTGGAGGGATTTCAGAGCCCAGAGGCCAGACTCCTCCTCCCCCACCGCCCGGAGAGGCAGGTGGTGCGCCTTTCAATTCCCAAACCCATACTTTCAGGTCAAAGAATCACAGTAATTTCCTTTCAGAATGCCAATTAGGAAGAAGATTAAACATCTGGAAATAGTACATGATAAAGAGAGAGGCACCTGACACGGAGGTTCTGTGACACATGAAAGGTCAAGCCCTGTGGTGCTGAGTCTCTGACTGAAACTTATGGGAGAACAGTGGTGGGTACATTGGCCATAGTGACACCAAAAACACTTCTAATCCCTTCCATCAAAAATGACCCTTCTTCCACATCCGATAAAAATTAATAGGTGTCCAATGGTGTTAATTGAGAAGGCAGGGACCATGTCTACCATCTGCGACCCCAAATACCCAGGGAACAGTGTGCTTCTTATTCCAGCAAGGTCTCATCAGAGAGACCCTGATCACCCAACTGCTTGTCCTGGTTCTCCTTGTAATAGTCCCTCTTATGAAATAGTGACTACCTTCTCAAAAGGAAAAGGTGGTCCACCACTGAGGAGAAACACTAGAAGGGCCAATGGGGGCTCCCACAGTCCTATGAACATCGAAATAACATGCAACCTATGGGCCTTGCTGTTACAGTCAGGGGCCATAAACAATCTCAAATGCCAAGGTGGAGGGTCAGCAGAGCCATTACTCTCTGGTCCCTACTGGTGTCCAGCACAGGGACATTGCTCCCCCACCCCACAAACACACACACAAACACAAACACACGCACCCTACAGGCAGGCTCACCCCTCTGACCAGCTTTACACAGAGTGGGACTGAGACTCAGGATCTTCTCCGTGTCTTCATTAGCAGAGACCCTTTCCCACTGAGCTGTGACACGACTCGAGGGGGTCCACGTGAGTCACTGTTGCAGCTTGGACGATTAAAGCATGATGGTAAACAAAGCAGTACTTGGAAAAATATCACCAAGTGACTTAAATGGAGAAAATTATAGCAAAGACTTAACTTCCAGGTAGGGTGATCATCCATGTCATTTCTAAGAGCTGACATCTGCAGGGCTGAAAGTTGGAGAGGGCTTACAGCCTTTGCATCATGAGGTCACACACCAGGGCTTGTGGCACCTTGGCCCAGCTTCCTTCAACAGTCCTGAACTTCTTGGCCTGATAGTTATGTGTACTTGTACTGTTTGATGCACTTTAACTGGGATTATCACTGGAAATGTGTTGCAGCATCACGGAAATCTTTGGGGACCCCTGAGGAATGGGGCCACCACCCACAGATTCTGCAAGATCCAAGCAGCCATGGCTGCTTCTAGAAGCATCCTTTAGGTACCTGAGCACAGAGGTGATTCTGAGAGGACACAGAACCTTTCACTCAAACCTGAGCCTCAAACCTTCCTTGGTTCTGGGAAATATTGGGAACATAAAAAGAAAGAAAATCAAATAGGAATGAGGGGAGAAAGGAAGAGAAGGAAATAAATTTTTTTTCCTTTATTCTCATTCCCACTTCATTGTGGAGAACTGAATCCAGGTGGTCTGCACAGGTATGAGAGGCTAAGGGATTTAAAGTGAGGATTTCCCAGAGGATTGTGGGAAATCTACCCAACAAGCACATAAGGGACCTGTTACAATGAAAGTTTTGAATGAGTGGTCATCTGGATGCACAAAACACAAGCAAAGATAACAAGCCAGTAACAGAGAGTTTCCTTTGGGGTTGTGTATGAGAGAGGACACTATCTGAAGAAAACAAGCTGCGCTCTCAATGCTTAGGGAGCAGAGGGTTGACAGAGAAAGGATGAATTTTCCTCAGAGCCATGTTGCATGAACCCCTGCTCGGGGTGGGGAAGCATCTTAAGAGCAAGGAGGGAGCCTGTGAGCCCAGGGCAGGTGTTGGTCTCACTTTCGCACAAACTAGCACCACTGTGGATAGTGCCACGGCTCATGTGATGAACAACAGTACTAATCAGCTCCATCTCCCAATGGCAGCCCAGGCCTGGGCAGCATAGCTGTTTTTCCACATTTTAGCAAGAGAATAAATAAGGGATCACTGATGGCCATTTTTGGATTTTATAAACCAGCAGTATAGGGCCATGCCTTGTCATTCTTTGTACCAGGAGACATGATCATAAACACTAAAATCATCGCTGCATCTGGCACAGGTGGAGGAGACTGACTGTCCCAGAGCCTTGGACACTGAGTGAGGCTGAGTCAGGGCAGACTGGGCCCAGGACCCTGAAAACAGCAAAAGCACTCACTGGTGGGTGCAGTGCTGGGGACCTGGTGAGCCTGAAGAGGAGGCAAAGAATCAGGCCAAGGTGAACCCACGGTCCCTTCCATGGAGGCCTCACCTGGGCCCTGAGTGAGGAGGGTGAGCAGGAGCAGAGGCCAGGTCATGGTGGAGCTACACCAACAATGCTGCCTTCTGACACCCCAAGCCTGAGCCTGGCTCCCCACACTTCTCTTATCTTCTCTCCTGCCTCAGAGGAGGGAGGGGCCTCCATGCAAATCTGCTTCCTTCACCTGCCTCACCACATTCCACTCCAAACTGACCTGGAGTCAACATACACCTGCAACCCTGGAAAGAAGAGCTTTACCAAGAATGAAGCTCTTGTCCTGGCTGGGTAGCTTAGTGGGTCACAGTATCATCCTGTTATGGCAAGGTTGCCTGTTTATTCCCATCCAGTGCACATACAGGAATTCATAATGAGTGCTTATGTAATCAGAACAAAAACTCCATGTTTCTCTCTCTCCTCTCCTCTCTCTCTAAATTCAATCAGTAAATGCTTTTGAAACAGTCAAACTCTTTCATATACTATAAGTAAGGTCAGACTGAGCCCAGGACAGCATGCAGAAATGGAGCCAGTCAGGGGATACCTACCTTTTCTCTTGGGGGAGTCCTGGTGTCTCCTGGATGAGCTATCCCAGGACTTCCCCTTTGTGTGGTGTGGGCAAAGGTAAAGGCAGCTTGACTGAGGAATGTTCCGGCACTGCATTTCCTGGGTGTGAATGGCAAAGCTTGGGACTGCATATTGCCCTCCACTCCATCTTATTCCCCTTAGTTAGGATGGCTCCTCTGCATGGTTCCATCCTCTGTCTTTGCAGTGGTTTCATACTGAAGCTGAGCCCTTGCATGCATCGGTTCTTTTAAGAGATATGTATCTGACACAACAGTTTGGGGACCTCATGTGCTCGCAGGGAAGCAGCACTTCAAACTTCATCCCAGTACAGCATAAAGCCCAGCAAGTACCTTCCCCACATCCAGGCTCTTTTGTCCCTAGGTTCCTAAGACTATACATCCCCCTGGGGGTTCAAGACTGTACATTCCTCAGGGAAGGCAGCCGAGGAGAAAGGGGCGATTCCCAGATTACTTCCTTCCCATCTTCTGTCCCTTCCAGCTCAGTACCAGATCCCCTGACCCCTTCAATTTCCCGGTGAGCCCATTGCCGTTTTTCCATCAACTTCCCTTGAACTGGAAGGTGTCGCCTCCCACACCAGGTGGTCCAGATGCTATTCTCAGGGCTGATTAGCATGTTCTACCATAGACTGAGTACAAGGGTGCTGCTTGTGAGGCAGCTCTTGGCTCAAGGCTGAGGACACATTACCTAAAACCACTGAGTAGGAAGTTTGGGTGAGAATCATGGTGCCAGGTGAGACATACTGATTTGTCAAATTGTGAGGAGAAAAGATATTGCACAAAGAAGCAAAGGCTCTGTGGGATTGAGAAGTCCCAGGGGCTTAGAATAGCACAAGTCAGGGTGAGAGATGGGCAGGTTCCATGTGGAGATTCCAGGGAGAGTCTGTTTCCTGGCTCCTCCAGTTGCTAGGTCGCCAGCATTCCATAGCTGTAGCTACATGACTCCAATCTCTGCTCTGTGGTCCCATCTCCTGCTCATCTTCTGTCTTCAACTCTGCCTGCACACATTGGTAATCCACTGTATAAATCAGGGTTCTTCAGAGCAGCAGGAGGATATGAGGACTTGGCTGGTGTGATTACAAAGACTGAGAAACCCCAAGATCTGCAAGCTGGGGGCACCTGGAAAGCTGTTGGTCTAATTTGGCCTGAGACTGAGGCCCTGAGAACCAGAGGAGCTGATGGTTTAAGATGCAGTGTGAGGACAGAGGCCTGTGAGAGGAGATGTGATGTCCCAGCCCTATGGTGATCCATGAATATAAGGGTGAGTTCCTCCTTTTGTTCTAGTTAGGCTCTCAGTGCATTGATGCTGTGCACATAGGGAGGATGATGTTTTTTTAGGAGTCCACCACTTCGAATGCTAATCTTCTCTTGAAACTAGCTCAGAGACACACCCAGAAATCATGTTTCAGTTGGGCTCCTCTCATGTCCTGTGGGCTGTGAAAACAAGGTATACAATTAACAATCCCAGTCCCCATCTTAAAGTCTTCATCCCATCAGCAACCTCCCTTTTGCCTTATTAGCTAACATTCCCAGATCTCAGGGATTAACACCAGGATATCTTTGTGGCCTCATTACTCAGGCTCTAGAACCAGCCTTCCAGTCCTGCACAGCGATACACACACACACACAAACACACACACACAAGGCTCTGAGAGGCTGTTCTCAGCATGTTTTGCACAGTAGCACATGGAGGTGATTCAGACACAGGAGCTGTTATGCCCAGAGCTCGGGGTCCCCAATAATCCACCACCAGGGAGCCTCCTCCGATGCAAAAGCAACGAGTCTTTATTGATCAATTCTAGAATTGGCTCCCAGCCTCTATCCGGTGCAGCGGTGAGGCGAGAGAGAGTGTCCCAGGAGAACAAAGGTTATATAGGGCTAGCTGTTTGGGGTGGGCTTTAGGAGTGGCGTGAGTTACAGAGATTGGTCAGGGTTTTACAGCATAAGGGTCAGGAAGTGACCATCACATTCTGAAGGTTGGAGCCGTCCTCCACTGTAGCCTTATTAGGACCGTAGCTACATTTCTGGAGCTTCATTGGTCCACTCAGGTGGGTGGTTCGGAGAGTTAGGACAATACCAGCATTCTTGTGGTCACTCTCGGGGGGAGGGCGGGGCGGCTTGGGCTGAGGGCCCAGCCTTGCAAGACAAGATAGAGGAGAGGGAGAAGAGTATGTCCCTGCTTCGTCCTTGAAGAGGGAGGAGGGTGCATTTCTGCTTAGTTCTGCTTAGTTCTTTCAAGTTCCATTCTGTCCCTTCAGAGCTACCCCAAGCCTCCTTTTAAACAGCCTTTAAATTGACCTGGCTGTCCTTTTCTTGAAATACTTTTAATATTAATGGAAACCTGAGAGTATGTTCCCACTGCTTAGGACTGCAAACAAAGCAAGGGAAAGATCTAGAAATATCCATCAGTATAACCTTGCTCAGAGTCTCGCTTCTGCAGCCCTCACTAGTGCGTCCCATTCAAATATGCCTTACCATACACCAAAGAGGACATTTTCCTCCTACAATCAAAGACATTTTAGGACATCACTTATGAATTCCAACACTGGTTCCCACGTGGTTCTTTGTTTAAGGAATTCCTTCCCTCCCATCACAGGCAGGAAGAGGCTTTCCGTGTAGAGCCTGGGTGACATCTGTTGGCACCACTCAACTTTCTGCCTTTTTTTCCTTGATGTCTAAGGAGGCACCGGGCCCAGCACCTACCTGGCATTACAGAATTGAAGGACAGGTGATCAGGGTGTGACTCCATCTGATAGAGGAGAGGCTCTCCCTGGTCCCTCTGAGGCTCTGCTCCAGGAGGGGCAAGGAGGTTCCTCAAGTGTGGACTGATGGCTACACTCTGAGTTTGGGAAAATACGGAAGAGAGAAGAGCTGGGTACACAAAACTCTGGAAGCACAGCCCAGGTTTGTTCAGAAGGTCTGCACTAGACTCAACATTCATGACACCTGTGGGTGGATGAATTTCTTCATGCTTTTGTCTAGGCATGTTAGGTGAATGCAGTTAGGAGGAAGTTTCTCACCAAACAAATCCCCACACTATCTTTTAATGGGTGGGGCAAAGGAGTCAATTTGGAAATATTTCATCAAGATGGAAAGGACACTGTGCCAAGCGTGGTACAAGGGCAGCGGGTAGGGCCTTGGGGAAGGCAATTCTGTACAGAGCACAGGATTTGTCCCTCCAACTCTCCCCCAGCTCAGTCCTCATGAAATATTCACTGATTGTTGTGTCAAAGTAGACAGAGAGCCTAAAGGAAGTTCTCATCTGTGGTGTCTTTTGTGGTACGCTTTTTTTCAAGGGGCCACCAAACTGGAGTAGGTTCCTCGTGTCCATGTTGAGAGGTGAGAGGAGTTCAGAGAGAACTCCAGCCATGGAGACATAAATGTCCCTGCACACAGGGAAGCAGGAATTAAGTGAGCAGGGATCCTGGGAGCTCAGGCATGTTTGCTCTCATTTTCCCCAGTTGCTTGAGGCACTGTGGTAAGTGCCACAGATGGGATATAAAATAATGACATCAGCCCCCTTCCAGGCTGGAGCTGAGAGATGATCACTGATGCTGGAGTGCTGAACCAGTAGCCAGAGGAATTGTTTGAGTTCCCTGAAGGCTACAAACTGACAGGATCCATCAGGAGTTGAGAGGCAGTGCCCTTGCCTTATTGGTGGTAGGCCACCTCATTATAACCCGCACTCCTCCCCACCCAGTGTCACTGGCTCTTCTAGAGCTTCTGCTTCAGAGACCTGAATGCTGAGGGAGGTTGAGTCATGAAGAGAGAGTTCATGAACTTGAAAATGAAGACAAAGGCACAGAGAGATTGCAAGTCCAGGACCATGGCTCCAGTTGAGCCTCAATGAAATAACTGGTCACCCAAGAAACAAACTATGCCTGTGCAGTGATCAAGGTTGGTGAGGAGCACAGGAACCCAGAGATGCTAGAGGCTCTCAGAGTGCCTCCTGAGCCCAGAGCTGGACAGGGCAGCCTACCCCTGGGGTTATTGGTCTCAGCAGGCTGTCCTGTGTTGGGGGTGGAGGTGGGAAGTTGTTCATGCCTATTCATTCAAAGGCCATCTCTGAGCCTGGACTGTCTTCACTGTCCCCCCTCACTTCAGACCCCTAAAGGTGGTACCATCAAGAGTGTTTGCCTCTTTGGGACCTGGCCAAGAGGATGTGCTTGGTATATATGTTTAAAAATAAATCCAGGAGTGCTCCCCATGGAGACAAGGCCACTGAGCCGATTTACTCAAGGGAGAAGGGCTGAGACCAAAAGACCCAATAAGTGTGAGCCAAGGTTTGTTCCAAAGTTCCACAACAGTCTAAACCAGTGTTCTCAACATTCCTAATGCTGTGACCCTTTAATAAATTTTCCTCATGCTGAACCGGTTTGGCTCAGTGGATAGAGCATCGGCATGTGGACTGAGGGGTCCCAGGTTTGATTCCAGTCAAGGGCATGTACCTTGGTTACAGGCACATCCCCACTGGGGGGTGGGCAGGAGGCAGCTGATCGATGTTTCTCTCTCATCAATATTTCTGGCTCTCTATCCCTCTCCCTTCTTCTCTGTAAAAAATCAATAAAATATATTAAAAAAAATAAATTTCCTCATGTTGTGATGACAGCCAACCATAAAATTATTTTCATTGCTACTTCATAACTGTAAGTTTGCTACTGTTATGAATTGTAATGTAAATATCTGATATGCAGGATGTGTTTCCATTGCTCGTGACCCAGAGGTTGACAACCGCTGGTAAACAAACATTCATGATACTTGTGCATAATTCACTTTCTCAACTATGGGTGCAAATCTAATATAATTTAGGAGCACTTTAGGGTGCCTGGAGCCTCACCCCACACCCCACACCCACACCCCACTTGGAGGTTTGGCAGAGCCCAGAGATCTCTGCTCAGCACAAAACTTAGTGAGCCCTGGACTGAGGTTGGGGACACTGGGGCCCAAACAAAGTTTCCCTGCTGTGTCCCTAATTGTGGCTGCAGCTGCCATACAGGCAAACAGAGCTGCAGCATCTACCCTCCTCACAGTGTCTCCCTGTGACCAGTGCTTGCAGCATCTCCCCTGGGACCAGTTTCACCAACAGCAGCCCTCCCCACCCCTGGAAACAAGGTACTCAGCCTTGTAGTACCTGCTGTGCTTCACATAGCAGATGGTCAGGGCCTCCCTGTCCAGTACGGTAGCTACCAGCCTCATGTGATGATTAAGCCCTTGAAATATATCCAGTGCAATTGAGGAGCTGAGTTTTTATTTTAATCTATCAAGGTAACATATACTTTGGTTATTGTTTAGAACACCTTGGGTGTGTGAATGAATCTATTTTCTCAAATGTTAGGAAATGCAAATACAGACCCAGCATTCCTGATTTAAAAAGATACAATTTAGCACTCAGTCCTTAGTGAGATGGCCTGTGAGAGACATCAAACTAAGAAGACTTTGTGCAAAACATGAAGGTAAAATACCTCATTAATATTTTTGTGGCTGCTTGGTTCTTCTAGGCTGGGTGAATAGCCAAATTAACAGACAGAGATTAACAGGAGAAGATCAGGGGTTAGTACATGTGCAAGAAGGTTTCACATAGAATTGATGAAGCCATAAAATTACAAACACACTGAGGCAACATTGGGTATATGACATTTTTAAAGTTTTTAAAACAAGTTTTTTATTGATTTCAGAGAAGAAGGAGTGGGGACGAGAGGTAGCAACATCAACGATGAGAGATAATCATTGATCCTCTGCCCCCCAGGGGCACCACCCAGCGGATGCAGCGTGAAATCATTTTCCTACCATGTTCCCTGACAGGAAAATGAATCCTGACGCCTGGCTCATAGGTCGATGCACAACCACTGAGCCAGGCAGACTGGACTATATACTAAGTATTTTGAACAAAGAAGAAAGGAGGGATAATATTTTTCAGAAGTGTGAATGGGCGATTTGCAGGTAGTTGAGGAAGAACAGAACATACCTGTCAGGGAAGTTAAGAAACCATGAGACCCTGGCTATGTAGCTGACAGACATCTGCCTGAACCCTCCTTTAGCCTATAGTTAAGAAATAAAGAAACCAAGATTCTGCCACCCTGAAGCTGATTTTTGTGATATTGATTTTCAGCTGTTTATTAAATAGCCAAAGTGTTAGAGAGCACCTTTGGGCAAACCCAGTGTCTTCCTGGACAAAAGAGAGAGAGGGAAAGACTTTCTTTAGGAAGGTTGTTGCCTTTGCCTGATTGGAGTGGAACATGGTAAACAAGAGGGCTTCAGCAGATGTCTATTAGCTAGATACCCCTCCTCCCCTGTCACCATCAATCAGCAGTGTGGGAGTGGCTCCCAGACATTGTTGGTCACAGGAGGCAGGGTTATAAATTCCAGTGGCTGCTGTGTCCAGTGCTGGAATTGGTGGCAGTTCAGCTCACCCAGCACACCTCCTGAGCCCACAGCTGGACAGGGCAGAGGCTGGGTCCAGGCTGGCTGGGACCAGGGCCTGGAGAAGAGGGGGAAATGCAGAGGAGGATGGTTCAGGTGAACCTGGAGGGAGGGAGAGGCGTCAGCGCAGGTACCCCCATGAACTGTCCTTGGGAACGGTCACGTGTGTCCTGAGGAGAGAGAGGGGAGTAGAGCCCAGGCCATGGGGGAGACCCCGCCAGGACAAATAATTGCCAAATGCATCTAGGAGAGAGGTGGGAGAGCTAGGCTGAGTCTATAGTTCCAATATAAAATAATAGAGTTGGTTCTTATTTGTTTGTTTGTTTCTGTTTTTTATCTGCTCCGCTCTAGGTGCCAATCCCAGATCCACTAGGGCTGAGAGCAGTCATCTCATTTGTCCTCATTCCTCCATCTATGTAGCTGGAAACTTTAAACTTTGCTAGTTCATAGGCATGGGGAACGTCTGGAGGAATGGCAGGGTAGGGACACACCAGAAGCCAGCCTCACCACCCTGCTGTTACGCTCCGCCTCCACGACCTCCCCACAGCCTATGATGAAGAGATGCAGGGTCACCTGCATGACAGGGACACAGTGTCCTCTGCCCACTCTCCCTCTCAGATAAGGTCTCACAGTTTGCAGAGTCTGAATATTCCCCAAGTCTGAGTGAGGAGGAGAAAAGCAGCACAATGTGTCTGAGGCTGCCTGTCACTACTTGAGCCAAGTTAAGCAGAGACAGGGTTGAACCACACAATGAGTGTTTACTTCAAGGTGCCCTCAGTATGGGGAGAGCATTCGATCACCTTCGAAATTTGGCTCTCAGCCTCTTGGGGAGACGATAGTACCTGTAGCTGCCAGCTGCAAGTGTCACATACAAAGGGGAGGGGAGGGCCTGCTGTCTGGCCTTCAGGAGCTCTAAGGCTGACCACAAGGTGGCTAATCTTCTAGGACTTTAGGAACAGCTCAGCCCCTTCCTGGGATGAGATTGGAATGGTCAGCCTTCCTGAGAAAGACCCCAGGAGGGGGTCAGGGTGCGGGCACAGCTGCCAAATCAAAGCCTATCCTGTGCCTGGTCTCTTTGCAAAATGCAGTTCTTTTCTGAGTAATGGGCCATGGAGGCAGCCTGTTTTCAGTAGAGCCTGTTTCATCCTCCAGTGTCCCAGGGCCTCGTATTTATAGTTTGTAAGTAATGATTAAACAACTGCGGCTCTATTCTTATTACAAGCCCTTCCTCACTAAGAGAAGCTGATTTCCAAGGACACCCAGGAGATGCCTCAGGCCAGCTTGGATGACAGGGCTGGGCCTCAGCTTTGCTCTTACCCTATCCCTCTCTCCTCACAAGCCTGACTTTTGTCTCCTAAAGAGACTATGGAAAAGCAGGCAGCAAAACCTGCCAGACTGAGCATGCCAGGCCCCCTGTGTGCCCTGGAGGCGTCACCTGAGAGGAGAGCCCTGGGTTAAGGTTCAGCTAAGGGGCAGCTCTGCCAGAGCCTGAGCACCAGGCTGTGGCTGGTGCCTCCCCACCTCTCCTCATCTTTGTTGGCCTGCTCCTCCTCAGGAGCCTCCTGCCCACTTGTTCTGCTTTCAGGCCCAGGTGTGACTTTGCCAAAGGGATTTGTTGGTGAGAGGAGAACCCCTTCATGAGCAGGGAGGAAGGCCAGGAGGCTGCCATCACCTGAAGGCTTAGGGGAGGTGAGCAGAGCAAAAGCTGGATTCAGGCTTGTCAAAGAGCTCTGGTGACCCAAACCCCAGGGGAAGGCTGAGGAGAGCACCTGAGGAGAGAGACAATGTAATTGCATCTGGCCAGGTCTCCTCTTCCCTGGGGGTTACTAAAATGTCCCCATCCAGACAGTAGGGACAGTGGACTAGCCCAGGGCAGGGAGCTCTTTTCTAGACCGAGGGCTGCGGTGGGGTGGGAGTGAGGCGCCAAGCCTGGCCCAGGGAAGGAGGAAGGTAAGTGGCAGCCACAACCACAGAGGGAAAGGGGTCCCCAGAAACACAGACCAGGGGTGGCGAGTGGGAGGTTAGCTGGGGGTCTCGGCCTCCTGTTTCTCCCTCCACATCCGCGACCATCCCCACCCTCATGCCTGGAAGCACAGGGTCCCCCTGACAGCCACCCACCCTCTGCAACCCCTTGCAGCCTGGTGGGTGTGGCACAGGCGCATCTGTCCCCACCTTCTCTGGGCCTGTTAAAACATGCCCCCCCAACACCTCCCACTGCCCCCTGATTTTGGGATGCTCCTGGTCTCCTGATCTCAGGAGATTTCGACTCCACAGGAACCAGGGCGCCGCCCCAGGAAGCGTGCCAGGTGGCGCCCCTAACCACTTCCTTCCTGCCCCCCTCCCTGCTGAGCCAGAGACCATGTGGTGAGGAGCGTGTCCTATGGAAAAGGTAAGTGCACACTCTGGGTTCTTGCTGTCTCTGGGGGTGAACTTGCTTTCTCCAGGAGTGAACTTGCTCTAGTCACTGCAACCCGCAGCCCCTCCCCGCCGGCTTTTTCCATCTGAAAATGAGTTCCCACCTGGTTGGAGTGAAGGCCTGAGGTCCAAACCTGGCTCGCTGAGGTGAGGCAGGCCGCCTGCTGTGCCAGAGTGGGAGCTCGCTGAGGGGACTTACACACAACAATTCAAGGAACTCCAGCGTTGTCATTTATTGTGTGACCTCAGCTGGCCAATTTGCACTTGACCAAGGTGGCCCCCACATCCCCCGGTGCCAACTCCCCTGGCCCCTCAATTCTGTGGGCTCTCAGGCCAGCCCAGCCCTGCTCAGGGCGTGGGGGACAGAAAGGGGACAGACAAGTGGCTGCTGGACGGTGGGCAGTGTCCTGGAGGGGGAGGTCACTTTCCGCAGAGCACCAGGCCCATCACTCATCATTTTCCTCTGGTTCAGCTGGTGAGAAAGCGGTGGTCAGGCTGGGAGAAAAGAGGTGATTCCCACTGAGAGCAGCAGAACCCTCTCCTGGTGTGAGTGTGCGTGCGCCTAACTGTGGGTGAGTGTGAGTGTGTGAATTCTCACCTGATGATATGTTCCTGGGTTCCTTTTCTTTCTCTCTTATTACTGATTAAGGTATTACATATCTGTTCTTATTCCCCACTACCCCCACACCCCCACACCGACCACGCAAGCATGCCCTCACGCTCACCCCCTGGTGTCTGTGTCCATTGGCTAGGCTGTTAGGCATGCATACAAGCACTTTGGTTGATCTCTCCCCCTTAGCCCCACCCTTCCCTACCTTCCCTCTGAGGGTGATGGTCTGATCCAGGCTTCTCTGTCTCTGGATCTGTTTTTGTTCATCGGTTTATGTGGTTTATTGTAATCCACAGATGAGTGAGGTCATGTGATATTTATCTTTCTCAGACTGACTGACTGGCTTTGCTTAGCATAATGCTGTCCAGCTCCATCCATGCTGTTGCAAATGGTCAGTGCCCCTTCCTTTTTTGTGGCAGCATACTATGCCAGTGTGTAGATGTACCACGGCTTTTTAACCCACTCATCTGCTGACCAGCACTTAGGCTGTTTCCAAACCTTAGCTATTGTAAATTGTGCTGCAGTGAACATAGAGGAGCATGCATCCTTTCAGATTGGTAATTCTAGGTTCCTGGGATATATTCCTAGAAGTGGGGTCACTGGGTCAAATGGGAGTTCCGTTTTTAGTTTTTTGAGGAAACTCCATACTGTTCTCCATAGTGGCTGCACCAGTCTGCATTCACACCAGCAGTGAAGGAGGGTTCCTTTTTCTCCCCATCCTCACCAGCACTCGCCCTTTGTTGATTTGTTGGTGATAGCCATTCTGACAGCTGTGAGGTAGTACCTCCTTGTCCTTTTGATTTGCATCTCTTGGGTGATCAGTGACTCTGAGCATGTTTTAATGTGTCTCTTGGCCTTCCTTTTGTCCTCTCTGGAAAAGTATCTATTTAGGTCCGTTGCCCATTTTTGTGATTGGGTTGTTTATCTTCCTTTTGTTAAGTTGTATGAGTTCCCTGTAAATGTTGGAGATGAAACCCTTATCAGAGAGAACATTGGCAAATATGTTCTCCCATGCAGTGGGCTTTGTTGTTGTCTTGTGGATGTTTTCTTTTGCTATGAAGAAGCTTTTTATTTTGATGTCATCCCATTTGTTTATTTTAATTTTATTTTCCATTGCCCCAGGAGCTGGGTTGGTGAAGATATTGCTTCAGCATATATCTGAGACTCTGCTGCCTATGGCTTCCTCTAACATTTTTAGTTTCCCGTCTTATGTTTAAGTCCTTTATCCATTTTGAGTCTATTTTTTGTGTATGGTGTAAGCTGGTGATCTAGTTTCATTTTCTGCATGTATCTGACCAAATTTCCCAGCACCATTTATTGAAGAGACTGTTTTGTCTCCATTGTATGTTTTTGCCTCCTTGTGAATATTAATTGAGTTTAGTGGTTTGGATTGGTTTCTGGGTTCTCTATTCAATCCCATTGGCCTATATATGTATTCTTAATCCAGTGTCAGGCAGTTTTGAGAACAGTGGCTTTATAAAACAGCTTGGTATCTGGTACTGAGATACCTCCTACTTTGTCTTCTTTCTCAGGATCGCTGCAGCGATTTGGGGTTTGTTTGTTTTATAAATATAGTGTATTGATTTTTTATTTCTTTTTAAATATATTTTTATTGATTTCAGAGAGGAAGGAAGAGGGAGAAATAGAAACACCAATGATGAAAGAAAATCATTGATCAGCTGCCTCCTGCAAGCCCCCCACTGGGGATTGTGCCCAAAACCCATGCCTGTGCCCTTGACCAGAATCAGACCTGGGACCTTTAGGTCCCAGGCCACTGCTCTATCTACTGAGCCAAACCGGCGAGGGCAGGGCTGCTTTTTTCTTTTTCTTTTTTACGCCCCTCCCTCCTGCCCCCCAACGCTGCTCACACTACCCGCTGCAGTTTGACAATCTGTTTGAGGCAGCTCTGCCTCTCTATCTATTATTGTTTATAATGGTCTTTATTATCCATATCTGAGTGAGATCATGTGGTATTTTTCCTTCATTGATTGGCTTATTTCGCTTAGCATAATGCTCTCAAGTTCCATCCATGCCGTTTCAAATGCTAAGTGTTCCTTCTTTTTTTAAAGCAGCATAGTATTCCATCGTGTAGATGTACCACAGTTTTCTAATCCATTCATCTACTGGTGGGCACTTAGGCTGTTTCCAGATCTTAGCTATGGTGAATTGTGCTGCTATGAACATATGGGTGCATATATCCTTTCTGATTGGTGTTTCTGGTTTCCTGGGTTATATTCCTAGAAGAGGGATCACAGGGTCAAATGGCAGTTCCATTTTGGTATTTAGAGGAAACTCCATACTGTACTCCATAGTGGCTGCACCAGTCTGCAACCCACCAGCAGTGCACAAGTGTTCCTTTTTCTCCACATCCTCTCCAGCACTTGTCGTTTGTTGATTTGTTGATGATAGCCAGTCTGACAGGTATGAGATGGTACCTCATTATTGTTTTGATTTGCATCTCTCGGATGATTAGTAACTTTGTGCATGTTTTAATATGTCTCTTGGCTTTCTGAATGTCCTCTTGTGAAAGGTTTCTATTTAGATTCTTTGCCCATTTTTTGATTGGATTTTTTATGTTCCTTTTGTTAAGTTGTATGAGTTCCCTATAAATTTTGGAGATTAGGCCCTTATCAGATATGATGTTGCCAAATATGTTTTCCCACACAGTGGGTTTTCTGGATGTTTTGTTGATGGCTTCTTTTGCTGTGCACAAGCTTTTTATTTTGATGTAGTCACATTTGTTCATTATCCCTTTAGTTTCAAGTGCCCTAGGTGCTGTATCAGTGAAGAAATTGCTTCGGCATATGTCTGAGATTTTGTTGCCTTTGGATACTTCTAGAATTTTTATGGTTTCCCATCGTACTTTTAAGTCCTTTACCCATTTTGAGTTTATTTTTGTGTATGGTGTAAGTTGGTGGTCTAGTTTAATTTTCTTGCATATATGTGTCCAATTTACCCAACACCATTTATTGAAGAGACTATCTTGACTCCATTGTATGTTCTTGCCTCCTTTGTCAAATATTAATTGAGCATATTGGTTCCGGCCGATTTCATGGCTTTCTATTCTATCCCATTGATCTATATGCCTGTTCTTGTGCCAGTACCAGGCAGTTTTGAGAACAGTGGCTTTGTAATACAGCTTGACAGCTGGTATTGAGATCCCACCTACTTTGTTCTTTCTCAGGATAGCTGCAGCTATTCGGGGTCTTTTTTTATTCCAGATAAATTTTTGGAGAGTTCGTTCTAGATCTGTGAAGTATGCCATTGGTATATTCATGGGAAGTGCGTTGAATTTATAGATTGCTTTGGGTAGTATGGACATTTTAATGATGTTGATTGTACCAATCCATGGACACGGTATGTTCTTCCATCTGTTTATGTCTTCCTCTATCTCTTTTTTAAATGTCCTGTAGTTTTCTGAGTAGAGGTCTTTTACCTCTTTAGTTAAGTTTATTCCTAGGTAGCTTAATTTTTTTGGTGCGATGGTAAATGGGATTGTTTTTATAATCTTACTTTCTGAAAGTTCCTATTGATGTATAGAAATGCCTCAGATTACTTGGGGTTAATTTTTTATCGTGCTACATTGCCAAATTCCTGTATTAAGTCTAGAAGCTTTTTGATGGAGTCTCTAGTGTTTTGTATGTATAATATCATGTTGTCTGCAAATAAGGACACTTTACTTCATCTTTTCCAATTTGGATGCCTTTTATTTTTTCTTCTTTTCTAATTTCAATGGCTAATACTTCCAGTACTATGGCAAAGAGGAGTGGTGATAGTGGGCATCCCTGTCTTGTTCCTGTTCTTAGGGGAAATAGTGTTAGTTTTTGTCCATTGAGTATGATGTTGGCTGTGGGCCTGTCATATATGGCTTTTATTACGTTGAGGTATGATCCTTCTACTCCCGCCTTGCTGAGAGTTTTTATCAAAAATGGGTGTTGGATTTTGTCAAATGCTTTTTCTGCCTCAATTGATATGTCCATGAGGTTTTTTTCTTTCTATTTGTTTATGTGAAGTATCACGTTTATTGATTTGCCGATATTGTACCATCCTTGCATCCCTGGGATAAATCCTACTAGGTCATGGTGTATGATCTTTCTGATGTACTGCTGGATACGATTTGCTAAGATTTTGTTGAGGATTTTGGCATCTATGTTCATGCGGGATATTGGCCTGTAATTCTCTTTCATTGTATTGTCTTTACCTGGTTTTGGTATTAGGGTGATGCTGGCATCATAGAATGAGCTTGGAAGTATTTCTTCCTCTTGAATTTTTTGTAGTAGTCTGAATAGGATAGGTTTTAGTTCTTCCTTGAATGTTTGGTAAAACTCCCCTGGAAGCTGGCCAGTCCTGGGCTTCTGTTTGCTGGAAGCTTTTTGATGACTGCTTTAATTTCTTCCATAGTTTTTGGCCTTTTGAGATGTTTTGATTCTTCCTGATTGAGTTTTGGAATGTTGTATTTTTCTAGGAATATGTCCATTTCCTCCAGGTTGTCTAGTTTTTTGGAGTAAAGTTGTCCATAGCATTTTTTAACAATCATTTGTATTTCTGTGGGTCTGTTGTTATTTCGCCCCTGTTGTTTCTGATTTTGTTTATTTGGGTCCTCTCACTTTGCTTCTTGGTGAGCCTGGCTAGGGGTTTGTCAATCTTGTTTATCCTTTCAAAGAACCAGCTCTTGGTTTCATTGATTTTCTGTATTGCTTTTTTGGTCTCTATGTCATTTATTTCTGCTCTAATCTTTATTATCTCCTTCCTTCTGCTCACTCTGGGGTTTTCTTGTTGCTCTCTTTCTAATTCTTTGAGTTGTACAGTTAGATGATTTACTACCATTTTTTCTTGTTTCTTGAGATAGGCCTGTAGAGCAGTAAACTTCCCTCTCATAACTGCTTTCGTTGTGTCCCATAGGTTTTGGATTGTTGTGTTTTCATTGTCATTATTTTCCAGGATGTTTTTAATTTCTTCTTTAATCTCATTGGTAACCCAGTCAATATTTAATAACATGCTATTCAGCTTCCAAGTGTTTGAGTATTTTGGGTTGTTTTTATTGTAGTTTATTTCTGATATTATGCTGTCGGGGTCTGAGATGATGCTTGGTATGATTTCAATCTTCTTGTATTTGTGGAGACTTTTTTTGTGACTCATTATGTGATCAATTTTTGAATGTGTCTCATGAGCACTTGAGTAGAATGTATAGTCCGTGACTTTGGGGTGAAGCGTTCTGAAGATGTCAGTTAAGTCCATCTGATCTAATGAGTCATTTAGGATTGCTGTTTCTTTGCTGATTGTTTGTCTAGAGGACTTATCCTGTGCTGTCAGTGGTGTATTAAAGTCCCCTACTATGATTGTATTGTTGTCGATCTCTCCTTTGATATATTCCAGGATTTTTTTTTTTTTTTTTTTTTATAAATTTGGGTGCTCCTGCATTGGGTGCATAATGTTTCCCAGGGTTATATCTTCTTGTTGTATTGATCCCTTTAGTATTATGAAGTGGCCTTCCTCATCTCTTATTATGGCCTTCACTTTGTGGTCTATTTTGTCTGATATAAGTATTGCTACCCCAGCTTTCTTTTCCTTTCCATTTGCCTGCAAGATATTTTTCCATCCCTTCACTTTCAGTATGTGCGAGTTCCTTCTAACGAGGTGGGTCTCTTGTAGACAGCAAATCTATGGGTCATTTTTTTTATCCATTCAGACACTTGATGTCTTTTGGTTGGAGCATTTAGTCCGTTTATGTTTAAACTTATTATTGAAAAGGGCTTGTGTAGCCATTTCTTTTTGTGTGTGATTGTTTTCTTTCTAAGCTTTTTGTTCCCTCTTTTACACCAGTCCATTTGGCATTTCTTGCATTGCTGGCTTGGTGGTGATAAATTCCCTTAGCCTTTTTTTTTGTCTGTGAAGCTTCTTCTTTTTTTATTATTAGTTAAGGTATTACAAATGTGTCCTCATCCCCCCCATTAATCCCCAGCCTCCCCCCACCCCACATACAAACTCATGCTCCCATCCCCCTGTTGTCCATGTCCATTGGTTTGGCTTATATACATGTATACAAGTCCTTCGGTTGATCTCTTCCCCTTACCCCTGCCATCCCCTACTTTCCTTCTGGGGATTGATAGCCTGATCGCTGTTTCTCAGTCTTTGGGTCTGTCCCTTTTCATCAGTCTATGTTGTTCTCTATAATCCACAAATGAGTGAGATCATGTGGTATTTATCTTTCGCTGACTGGCTTATTTCACTTAGCATAATGCTCTCCAGTTCCATCCATGCTGTTGCATAAGGCAAGAGTTCCTTTTTTTTTTTTTTTTTTTTTTTTTTTTTTTTTTTTTTTTTACCACAGCATAGTATTCCATTGTGTATATGTACCACAGTTTTCCAATCCACTCATCTGCTGATGGGCACTTAGGCTGTTTCCAAATCTTAGCTATGGTGAATTGTGCTGCTATGAACATAGGGGTGCATATATCCTTTCTGATTGGTGTTTCTGGTTTCTTGGGATATATTCCTAGTAGTGGGATCAATGGGTAAAATAGGAGTACCATTTTTAGTCTTCTGAGGTAGCTCCATACTGTTCTCCACAGTGGCTGCACCAGTCTGCATTCCCACCAGCAGTGCAGAAGGGTTCCTTTTTCTCCACATCCTCTCCAACACTTGTTGTTTGTTGATTTGTTGATGATAGCCATTCTGACAGGTGTGAGATGATACTGCATTGTCGTTTTGATTTGCATCTCTCGTATAATTAGTGACTTTGAGCAGGTTTTCGTATGTCTTACGGCCTTCTTTATGTCCTCTTTCAAAAAGTGTCTATCTAGGTCCGTTGCCCATTTTTTTTTATTGGATTGTTTATCTTCCTTTTGTTAAGTTTCATGAGATCCCTTTAAATGTTGGAAATTAAACTCTTATCGGTGGTATCATTGGCAAATATCTTCTCCCATGTAGTGGGTCTTCTTGTTGTTTTGTTGATGGTTTCCTTTGCTGTGCAAAAGCTTTTTATTTTGATGTAGTCCCATTTGTTTATTTTCTCTTTAGTTTCCATTGCCCTAGGAGCATTATCAGAGAAGACATTTCTTCGGCACATGTTTGCGATTTCGCTGCCTGTGGATTCCTCTAGTATTTTTATGGTTTCCCGTCTTATGTTTAAGTCTTTTATCCATTTTTAGTTTATTTTTTTGTATGGTGTGAGTTGGTGATCTAGTTTCATCCTTTTGCATGTATCTGTCCAATTTTCCCAACACCATTTATTGAAAAGACTGTCTTGACTCCATTGTATGCTCTTGCCTCCTTTGTCGAATATTAATTGGGCATAGTGGTTTGGGTCGATTTCTGGGTTCTCTATTCTATTCCGTTGATCTATATGTCTGTTCTTGTGCTAGTACCAAGCTGTTTTAAGAACAGTGGCTTTGTAATACAGTTTGATATCTGGTATTGAGATCTCACCTACTTTGTTCTTTCTTAGGATTGTTGCAGCTATTCGGGGTCTTTTTTTATTCGAGATGAATTTTTGGAACGTTCTTTCTAGATTTGTGAAATATGCCGTTGGTAATGTAATGGGGATTGCATTGAATCTGTAAATTGCTTTGGGTAGTATGGACATTTTGATGATGTTGATTCTACCAATCCATGAACACGGTATATTCTTCCATCTGTTTATGTCTTCCTCTATCTCTTTTTTTAGTGTCCTGTAGTTTTCAGCATATAAGTCTTTTACCTCCTTAGTTAAGTTTATTCCTAGGTATTTTAATTTTTTTGGTGCAATGGTAAATGGGATTGCTTCTGTAGTTTCACTTTCTGTAAGTTCACTATTGCTGTAAAGAAATGCCATGGATTTCTTAGCATTAATTTTGTATCCTGCTACATTGCCGAATTCATTTATTAAGTCTAATAATTTTTTGATGGAGTCTTTAGGGTTCTGTATGTACAGTATCATGTCATCTGCAAATAAGGACAGTTTTACTTCTTCTTTTCCAATCTGGATGCCTTTTATTTCTTCTTCGTGTCTGATCGCAATGGCTAGTACTTCCAGTACTATGTTGAACAGGAGTGGTGTGACGGGGCATCCCTGTCTTGTTTCTGTTTTTAGGGGGAATGGTTTTAGTTTTTGCCCATTGATTATGATGTTGGCTGTGGGTTTGTCATATATGGCTTTTATTATGTTGAGGTATGATCCCTCAATTCCTCTCTTGCTGAGAGTTTTTATCAAGAAAGGGTGTTGGATTCTGTCAAATGCTTTTTCCGCATCAATTGATATGACTATGTGGTTTTTTTTCTCTCAATTTGCTTATGTGAAGTATCACGTTTATTGATTTGCGGATATTGTACCATCCTTGCATCCCTGGGATAAATCCTACTTGGTCATGGTGTATGATCTTTTTGATGTACTGCTGGATCCGATTTGCTAGGATTTTGTTGAGGATTTTGGCATCTATGTTCATGAGGGATATTGGCCTAAAATTTTCTTTCATTGTATTGTCTTTATCTGGTTTTGGGATTAGGGTGATTTTGGCTTCATAGAATGAGCTTGGAAGTGTTCCTTCCTCTTGGATCTTAGACATAGTCTGAGGAGGATAGGTTTTAGGTCTTCCTTGAATGTTTGGTAAAACTCCCCTGTGAAGTCATCTGGCTCCGGGATTTTGTTTGCTGGAAGCTTTTTGATTACTGCTTTGATTTCCTCCATAGTTATTGGCCTATTGAGACTTTTAGATTCGTCATGGTTAAGTTTTGGAAGGTTGTATTTATCTAGGAATATGTCCATTTCCTCCAGATTGTCTTGTGTGTTGGAGTAGAGTTGTTCATAGTATTTTCTAACAATCCTTTGTATTTCTATGGAGTCTGTTGTTATTTCTCCTCTTTCATTTCTGATTTTGTTTATTTGGGTCCTCTCTCTTTGTTTCTTGGTGAGCCTGGCTAGAGGTGTATCAATCTTGTTTATCCTTTCAAAGAACCAGCTCTTGGTTTTGCTGATCATTTGTATTGTTTTTTTGGTCTCTATGTCTTTTATCTCCGCTCTTATCTTTGTTATTTCCTTCCTTCCTTCCGCTTACAGTGGGCCTTTTTTGTTGCTCTTTTTCTAACTTTTCGAGTTGTAGAGTTAGGTCATTTATTCTCATTGTTTCTTGTTTCTTGCAGTAGGCTTGTAGAACTATGAACTTCCCTCTCAAGACTGCTTTTGCTGTGTCCCATAGGTTTTGGATTGTTGTGTTTTCATTGTCATTTGTTGCCATGATGTTTCTTATTTCTTCTTTGATATCACTGGTAACCCATTCGTTGTTTAATAGCATGCTATTTAGTCTCCATGTGTTTGATTTCTTTGGTTTTTTTTTTTTTGTTGTTGTAGTTGATTTCCAGTTTTATGCCTCTGTGGTCTGAGAAGATGCTTGATATGATTTCAATTTTCTTGAATTTGAAGAGACTTTGTCTGTGACCCAATATATGGTCTATCTTTGAAGATGACAAATGTGCACCTGAGGAGAATGTATATTCTGTGGCTTTGGGGTGAAATATTCTGAAGATGTCAATTAATTCCATCTGATCTAGTGAGTCATTTAGGATTGATGTTTCTTTGCTGAGTTTCTGTTTAGAGGATTTGTCCAGTGGAGATAATGGGGTGTTAAGGTCCCCTACTATGATTGTATTGCTGTCAATCTCTCCCTTGATCTCCTCCAGAAGATTTCTTACATATTTGGGTGCTCCTATATTGGGTTCATATATATTTACCAGAGTTATTTCTTCTTGTTGGACTGCTCCCTTTAGTATAATGAAGTGGCCTTCTTGATCTCTTTTTATGTCCTTCACTTTGAGATCTAATTTGTCAGATATAAGTATTGCTACCCCGGCTTTTTTTTCACTCCCATTGGCCTAACAAACCTTTTTCCATCCCTTCACCATCAGTCTGTGTGCGTCTTTTTTTCTGAGGTGGGTTTCCTGTAGACAGCAGATATATGGATCATGTTTTCTTATCCACTCATTTACCCTATGCCTTTTGACTGGGGAATTTAATCCATTTACATTTAAAGTTATTATTGATAGAAACTTGTTAGTCGCCATTTTTGTTCTTTACCGCTGCATTCCTTCTTTGTTTCCTGTTTTTTTCTATTTACAGCAGACCCTTTAGCATTTCTTGCATTGCTGTTTTGGTTGTAATAAACTCCCTTAGACTGTTTTTGTCTGTGAAGCTCCTGATTTGACCCTCAATTTTGATTGATAGCCTCACTGGGTATAGTATTCTTGGATTTGGACCCTTCCTTTGCATGACTTTGTATATTTCATTCCATTCCCTTCTTGCCTGATGTATTTCTGTTGAGAAATCGGTCGCTAGTCTGATGGGGGATCCTTTGTAGGTAACTTTCTGTCTCTCTCTGATTGCTTTTAAGATTCTTGCTCTGTCATTAGTGTTTGCCAATTTAATTATTATGTGTCTTGGTGTCGGTCTTTTTGGGTTCATTTTGTTTGGGACTCTGTGAGCTTCTAGGATTTGTGTGAGTTTTTTCCTTCCTATATCAGGGAAATTTTCTGTTACTATTTTTTCGAACAGGTTTTCTATTCCTTGCTCAGTTTCCTCTCCTTCTGGCACCCCTATTATTCGGATGTTGTTTCATTTAGCATTGTCCCAGAATTCTCTTAGGCTCTCCTCCTGCTTTTTAATTTTTTTTTCTAGAAGCTGTTCTGTTTGGGTAATTTTTTTCTATCTTGTCTTCTAGCTCGCTGATTCGGTCCTCTGCTTCTTCTAGTCTACTGTTGATGCTTTCTATTGAGTTCTTTATGGGAGTGATGTCATTTTTCATTTCTTCTTGGTTTCTCTTCATTTCCTCTTGGTTCCTACACATATTGTTGAATTCGTCTTTCATTTTTTTCATCCACCTTATGGCCATTTCTCTGAATTCTTTCTCTGACAGGTTGCTTGCCTCCATTGCCTCCATTTCGTTTACTTCATTTTCTGATGATGCCTGTTTCTCTTTCATATTTGGGTAGGTTCTTCGTTTCACCATGATTTCTCTTCTCAAGGTGTTTGGTTATGTAGTTCTCTCTCTGCTGCACTGATTCAAAGGCACAAAATACAACACAACAAGGCACAACGTACAAGGCACCAAACTAAATGCATTCACGATATTAATAACCCCAAATAAAGGTGACCCCCTGAGCGAAGAGAATTAGGGGATAAAGAAGAAAAAAGAGAAAAAGATTAAAGAGAAAAATAAAAAACAAAAAGGAGTGCCGAAATGAGATTGAGAAAAGGGAGAGAAGAAAAAAACAAAAAGACAAAAAAAAAAACAAAACAAAAACAAAAAACAAAAACGAAAACAAAAAACAAAGTAAGAGAATGAAATAGAGGTGGGGAAGAGGCTATTCGTATGGGGAGAAAACTCCAAGAGAACCGCAAACAATCTCAATGAACTCCAGCAGCAGATCCCTGGAGACTAATGCAAACTACAAACAACCACCAATATCAAGTGAGGCAAGGGAAAACAGAAGCACAAAAATAACCAGATAAAGAAAAAGTATGCAAAACAGAAAAATGAAAATGAAAAACAAAACATTTCCCACACAAGCATAAAAAACCCCAATATACTCAAAATCAAGCAAACACTAGCAAAACGACAGAGAGAGGAAAAAAATCAGATAGTGAAGAAAGATAAGAGAGAGGTGTATATGGATTTAGAGCGAGGGATTGGAAATTAGATATATAAGTAGGGTGAAATTTAGACAGTGGGTAGAAAGAAGGAATAGGGAAAATCCAAAGCAGGAATAGGGTAAGAGAAACAGGACAACAAAAGGGGAAAAGTGAGGAAGAGAGTTTTGGCTTAAGGGTAAATGTGAGATAGAGAGAAATGATGCTAAAGGAATGATGAAAATAGAGTGTAGAACACTAATCCCAAAATAAAATAAAGAAAAATAAAAATAATAAAAATAAAATGACACTTGAAAAAATGGTAAAAGGATAGCAATAATACTGGTTAAAAAATGTAGCAATTAAAAAGGTAAAATCAAGTGATGAAAAAAATAAAAAATTATAAAATAATAAAATAGGTTCTTAATGAAATGGTAAAAAAAGAATTAAATATATATAATATATATAAATATATATACATTTATATATATACATTTTTATATATAATATATATAATATATATATATATATATATATATATATATATATATATATATATATATATTATATATATATATATATATATAAAATATTCAGAAGTGAAGGTGCTTCAGATCTTCCACTCTTATTTTTGGCACGCCTTAGTCCTGCCAGGCATTCAGGAAAGTGTTGAACTTCCCTGCGATACACTGTCCCTCGTGCAGTAATCCACAGACCTGATTTTAAGGCAGGTTGTATTTGTTTACCAGACTGCCTTTATTTGTGATCACAGAAGAGACAGTTTGTGGCTCTGCCTCTGGGTGGCAGTGTGTCTGGATTGACCTCCGAGGCTATAAGTCCTCTCTATCAGTAGGGTTTTTTTGTTGTTGTTTTTTTTCCTCTATGGTATTAGGAACTGATTTGGGAAAGACCACTGCCCAGAGCTGGTTCCTTGCCACTGCCCACTGTTTCCCAGGCTCCCCAAAAAGAACTTTCCCCTACAGGCTCTGCAAATGACCCCAACTGGGGAATCCCATGCACTGGGTTTAATAATCAAATGCATGGATCTAAGGGGAACTGTAACAAGAGCCTGATAGTTGTGCGAATTCACAAGCCTCCACCTTCAAGGTCTGCGCACAGTCTCCGCACACAGTCTCCGCGTGTCCACTTGCCCCTGGCACCAAGAAGCCAGCAGATTGGCAAAGTCCAAGGCTGATCCTTTACATCCAGTCCAGCTATGGGCTCATTTTTCGTGTTCGCTTCTTCCAGCAGCCCTGTGGGGCCCCTTACCCACTCGCGGGTCACGCTGGTCCCAACGGCTGTGGACTCTGTGGGGCGCAGAATCCGCCCCGCGTGCATGGGAGCTCGGTCCTCCCTCCAACCCGAACTGCAAACTGCACCTTTAGGGGATGTCCAACCTTTCCGTGAGAAGAAGCAGTGCTCGTCTGCGTTCACGCAGTCACGCTGCTTGAGATCCCTTGTTTCCAGGTTAGTAGCTGGTCTCTGGATGCCGGCAACAACCACCCAAGATGGCGCAGTCTCCGCTGCTTAGCTGGCACACCACTAGAGGCTTCAGCCGCAGTCTCCAACTGTCCTTTTTTTCCTGGGGGTTCTTGGTCTTTCCTAACTGCAGACTGTCTCTCAGCTGAAAATCCTCTGCCTATTCAGGCTGCATGTTACCCGTTTCAGCTGTTCACACTTATCTGCTCCAGGACAAGACACCAGACACATCCGTTTATACCTCCACCATTTTCCCTCTCCGTGAAGCTTCTTATTTCCCCTTCAACTTTCAATGATAGCCTTGCTGGATAGAGTATTCTTGGATTTAGTCCTTTGCTCTACATCACTTTGTGAATTTCCGTCCATTCTTTTCTGGCCTGATGTGTTTCTGTTGAGAAATCATTGGAAAATCTAATGG
This sequence comes from Myotis nattereri, assembly GCF_964212035.1. Taxonomy (NCBI): domain Eukaryota; kingdom Metazoa; phylum Chordata; class Mammalia; order Chiroptera; family Vespertilionidae; genus Myotis; species Myotis nattereri. The sequence continues at coordinate 7,478,492 of NC_138094.1, forward strand.
GAGATCCCTTGTATGTAGCTTTCGGTCCCTCTTTTGCAGCCTGTAATATTCTCTGTTTGTCCTGAACATTTGCCATGGTAATTATGATGTCTCCTGGTGTGGGTCTTTTCGGGTTCACCTTGTTTGGGACTCTCTGTGCTTATGTGACTTTTTTCTTCCCCACCTCAGGGAAGTTTTCTGATATTATTTCTTCGAATAGGTTTTCTAATCCTTGTTCCTCTTTCTGTTTTTCTGGAACTCCTATTATTTGTATGTTGTTTTGTTTCATGTTGTCCCAAAGCTCCCATAGGCTCTCCTCTTGTCTTTTAGTTTTTTTCTCCTATTGCAGTACAGTTTTGGTGTGTTTTGCTTCCTTGTCTTCTAATTCACTAATTCAGTCTTCTGCTTCTCCTAGATTACTGTTGATACTTTCAATGGCCTTTTTTATTGCAGCTATATGACTCTTCATTTCTTCTTGGGTCTTATTTAAGTTGTTGATTTTTTTTTTATCTGTTTCTTCTTGCTTCTTGCATACATTGTTATTTTTTTCTTGTTTCTTCTTACTTCTTGTGGATGTTGTGGATTTTTTTCTCCATCTGGTTTATGCACTCTAGGACCCTTATTCTGAATTATTTTTCTGTCATGTCGCATACCTCTGTATCACTTAGCTGCTTTTCTGGCAAGGCCTCTGTTTCTTTCCTTTGGGGGTTTCTTTGTCTGCCCATGTTTGATCTCTCTGACATATCTAGATGTTGAGTCAATCAGTGTCTGCCCCCTGGGTGGCAGTGGCTCCTTGGGCTGTGGTTGCTCCTCAGGAGGTTGTGGCAGCAGCTGCTCCTCAGTTGGCAGCAGCTCCTCTGTTGGGTGCTGTTCACAGCTTTGGTGGCTCTTCTGGCTGGTGGGGGGAGGCTTCACGTACAGCTGCTGATCCTCAGAGGGTGTGGTGATCAGGAGACTGCTGTTTTTTGGGTCTGCTGTATTGATTTAAGGGCACATAATACAAGACAACAAGGCACAACGTACCAGGCACCTATTTTATTGATTTTTTACAGAGAGGAAAGGAGAGGGATAGAGAGTTAGAAACATTGATGAGGCAGGAACATGAATCAGCTGCGTCCTGCACACCCTCTACTGGGGATGTGCCCCCAACCAAGGTACATGCCCTTGATCGGAATAGAACCTAGCACCTTTAATTCCGGAGGCCGACTCTCTATCCACTGAGCCAAACCTGTTTAGGCTCAGGGTCTTTTTTTTATTACAGATGGATTTTTGCAGAGTTCATTCTAGGTCTGTGAAATATGCTGTTGGTATTTTAATGCGGAGTGTATTGAATCTATAGTTCACTTTTGATAGTATAGCCATTTTCATGATGTTGATTCTACCAACATGGCATGTTCTTTCATCAGTTTTGTCTTCCTCTATTTCTTTTTCAAAGTCTTGAAGTTTTCTGAGTAGAGGTCTTTTACCTTCGTAGCTTAGGTTATTCCTAGGTATCTTAATTTTTTTGGTGGGATGATAAATGGGATTTCTTTTTTCAAACTCTCTTTCTGTAAGGTCACTATTGGTGTATAAAATGCCATAGATTTCTTGGCATTAATTTTTTAGTCTGCTACATTGCTGAATTTATTTATTACGTTTACTAGTTTTTTGAAGGAGTCTGGGGTTTTCTATGTACAGTATCATGTCACCTGCAAATCATGACAATTTACTTCTTACTTTCCAATTTGGGAGCCATTTATTTCTTTTTCTTGTGTGATCACCGTGGCTAGCAGATCCAGTAGCATTTTGAACATAAGTGGTGAAAGCGAGCATCCTTGTCTTGTTCCTATTCTTGAAGGAAATGGCTTTACTTTTTGCCCATTGAGTATGATGTTGGCTGTAGGCTTTTTATATAATATTTTTATATGGGGAGGGATGATCCTTCTATTCCCACTTTCCTGAGTGTTTTAATCAGAAAAGGCTGCTGCACTTGGTCAAATTCCTTTTCTGCACCAATTGATATGATTGTGTTTTTTCTCTCTCAATGTGTTTATGTGAGGTGTCATGCTTATTGATTTGCGAATGTACCAACCTTGCATCCATGGGATAAATCCCACATAGTCATGGTGTATGATATTTCTAATGTAATGCTGGATCCAGTTTGCTAGAATTTAGTTGAGAATTGCAACATCACTGTTCAACTGGAATATTGGCTTGTAAGTCTCTTTCTTTGTGGTATCTTTTACTGGATTTTTGAGTAGGGTAATGCTGATTCATAAAAAGAGCTCGGAAGTGTGCCTTCCTCTAGAATTTTTCAAAAGAGTGTGAGAAGAATTGGTTTTACTTCTTCTTTGAATGTTTGATAAATATCCGCTGTGAAGCCATCTATATCAGGGCTTTTGTTTTCTGGAAGCATTTTTCTTACTGTTTCAATTTTATCAGTAGTTTTCAGCTTGTTCAGGTTTTTTGCTTTTTCCTGATTGAGTATTGGAAGGTTGTATTTTTCTAGGTATATGTCTATTTTGTCCAGATTTTTGAGGGATGTTTAATGAACTGAAGACACAGAGGTAAGATGAGCACACAGGATGATTGATGTCAGACGGAGGGCTACAGTTCGCTCAGGCATGTAGCAAACTTTGCACTCTCACCATTGTTTTTATTGGGGTTTGGTACAAGGTCAGTGCATCAGCAGTTAATCAATTAAATCTTATTTTGTTCTATATTATTACAATAGCTTATTGAGGACAACTTGCAGCTGTGCCCTTCCTTTCTGTTCTACTCCCATGACTATTTAATCCTAGCCTTTCTCATGCAGGCAAATGTTCCTGGAACTCAAGATTTTTTGCAGTGTTGACCCAGCGCAACTCGCTTGCAAGTCGCGCTGTGCTCCTGATAGAACATTCACTTCTTCTTGGCAGCACTTCAGATCCTTGTTTACAAATGTCCAGCTACAAATCCCCCTTTTTTTCTTGCTTCATTTCATGAAGCATCAGAGATAACACAGCTGTTTTTCTCTTAATTAGTTGCTTGGTTTCCCGAGTCCTTGGAAGACTAAATATAAAATGATACAGAGATAGAGAATTAATAATAGTATTCCAGCAGAAACTCCTAAAGTGGCTTGTAAATGGGGTAGGATTTAATGGTTGCAATCCCTTAACCATATTTTTAACACATTTTGCCCAGTTAATTTATGCAATTTCTTTTGAAATATTTTTTGTATATGAGATTGTAAATGTAGAATTTCTTTTGTTATATTTTTATGATTGAACAAATGTTTTTTAACCTTTTCCCATGGAAACAGACTTTCATTCTAAGGTACAGGAGTAATGCAAATTGATGAATAATTCATATGCATTTGTCTTTGAAGACTTACAATTTGATCTTCTATCATTAATAAAAATGGTAATCGAACACAGGCTTGTACAAAGGCAGTTTATTTAGCATAAAATTGTAAGGTGTAATTCCCAGAGTTATTTTTATAGATTTGCTTATTTTATGCAAATATATGCTTTCAAAGTGTGTAAGGCAGACCCCAGTTTCCATATGTCAGATTGAACAGGATGTCCTTCTTGATGAGGTGTTGGGGGAGCTAATCCTCCATCATGCCATACGATATTCGCATTTGCTTGTGTGGATATGTGCTGGGGTCCAACCCCAGCAGGTCCAGGGGTCCCCAAAGGTATGGGCGGAGCCGGCGATGAAGGAATGACATGGAGACAGTGTTCAGTTGTTCAGAAGCCTAGCCAGGATCTCCAGCCACGTTATGGTCTGGATCTCCAGCGATGTTCTGTTCAGGATCTCCAGCCAGGTTCTGTGTCCATGTTCTCTTGCTAGGTTCTACAGCCAGGTTCTGTGGCCATGTTCCCTCGCTAGGTTCTCCAGCCAGGTTCTGTCACCAGGTTCTAGTCAGGTTCTCTTGCCATGTTCTATCCAGGTTCTGTTGCCAGGTTCTGTCTCTAGGTTCTTCAGCCAGGTTCTCTCTCTAGGTTCTGTGTCTAGTTTCTGTCTCCAGTTTCTGTCCAGGATCTTTTGCCATGTTCTCTCCAGCGAGGTTTTTCTGTCTCTAGGTTCTGTGTCTAGGTTCTGTGTCTAGGTTCTGTGTTTATTTGTCTTGTTACATCTGTATTTATACCAGTTGATTCCAATCCTATCAATCTCTATTCCAAAAGTTAGGGCGTTTCTTATCTCCATTCCAGGGAGTAAAAATTATGTAGTTTAAGCATGATTGTACATAGTTAAAGTGATGAATTACCCGCCTGGCACTTAGTTAAGGGGTTTTATTCCCTCCCTAACTTCAGGGGAAAATCACTACCAGGGGAAACAACCTTTCTCAGAGAGGTGACCTTGGTTAAAACACATAGTGCCAAGAAGGTGAGCAAACATATTAAGAACAGTATGCCATATATGCCAGGTCCCTTGAAACAGCAAGGATGGACTGGCTCCCGGCAGATATGGACTTGATCTCTCCTCTACGCCATCGTAGATCAACTCCATTGGCTTTGGAACGGGCAGAATCTGAAGGACTCCAATCAATGACGCTTCCATAGGAAGTATTAGATAAAACCCGAAATGTCTCTCCTGGACAGGATTCCCAACCGATCCAATCGGACAAGTGCGTCAATGTAGGAAATGACATGGTGGAAGTAATGGATGTGTACTGTTGTAATCCCAACTAACATTTTAAACCCATGGGCACTCAGAAGAATCAAATGCCTGTTTTTGTTTCAGTAGTAGTGTTTTCAAAACGTTCAGCAGGGCTTGTGCCTATATTGTTAAACAATGGTCTTCTTGACCTAAGCATATTGGCACTCACTGCGTTCCAGTGGTATGCTTTTCTATGACTCTACCTTCCTCTTCTGGTTTTAATGGACCTCGATCATCATAAGGTCCAGGTAAACAATTTGAATCATTAACATAAATTCGAAACTTTGAATCCAACCAAGAAATACCTCTATTCAGTGGGGGATTAGGAATGTAAGCCCAGTATGTATGATTCTCAGCATTTACCTGAGTGGTTATTAGTGCAAGCATAGCAAGGAATAAAGACGATGGCATCACTACGTCTTCTTTTTTTTTAATATATTTTATTGATTTTTTACAGAGAGGAAGGGAGAAAGAGAGTTAGAAACATCGATGATAGAGAAAGATCGATCAGCTGCCTCCTGCACACCCCCCACTGGGGATGTGGCCGCAACCAAGGTACATGCCCTTGACCAGAATCAAACCTGGGACCCTTCGGTCCGCAGGCCGACGCTCTATCCACTGAGCCAAACCGGTTAGGGCAACGCGTCACTTCTTTACCATGATGCCAAACCAGTTGTTCTCCCTCTTGGGTAAGCTTCTTCACCTGACCCCAGGTTGGTACAGATGAATGTTGCGTTGACCATAGAGCTTTGCGGATAAGAGGCCCCGTCAACATCATCTCTGAGAAATCCTTGGTCAGGTCACTTAAGTAGAACTTCCTTTTGGTTCCCATGTCTCCGCTTAAGACGCCTCTCAGGAAGCCAGAACTTTTCTTTACCTGTGGAAATATAAGCATAACCTCGCCCCCATCGTAAGACCTATGCAGGATCCCATGACTGAGAGGACTCATTATGATAAAAAAAAAAAAAAAACAGGTTGATTCAATTCTTGTGAAAACTCCTTTACCCAATGTCGCTGAGCAGCAGTACTGTCAGTCTCATCTTGATTTAAAAAAATTAAAGTAAATAGAGCAGTTAATAGTCTTCATTTAGGGGATTCTCCCCCATTTTGTTTTTTGATCATTTCCTTTAAGGTGTGTTTTTGTCTTTCAATAATAGCTGGTCCTGTATTGTTACAAGGGATGCCAGTGACGTGAGTGATATGATGAAATTGAAAAAATGTTTGACATTTTGTAGATAGATATGCAGAACCATTATCAGTGTAAATATTTTGAGGTATTTCCATTACTGCAAAAGCTTTTAGTAAGTGAGTAATTACTGCATATTGAGAATCAGTGACAATATTTACAGCTTGAGGAAAATGTTGTAATAATAAAACAATGGCAAATAGTTCTGAATATTGTACTGAAGTATATGGAGACTGAATTACCTTTGTTAGCTGTTGAAAATGAAAACCAGCTATTCCTAGCTTGTTAGCATTGGTATAAACAATAGGGCTTTGAATTGGTTCATTAGCTATAATATGATGAGGCCATATTCATTGAGTTTTCTTAAGAAATTGTAACTTTTTTTTTGTAGGATAACGATTATGTATTTTCTCTAAAAAATGAGCACAAGCAGTTTGCTAATTATCGCATATTCAAAACAATTTTTGAATTTTTTTGACAGTAAAAGGTACTATAATTTCTTCTGGATCTAAACCACATAATGGTCTTTATCTTAATCTTCCCTTGTAAGTAATTTGGCAAATTGTTTGAATATAAGTCTATTTTTTGCTGTGTTTTATGAGGTAAGAAAATCGATTCAGTAACATTACTATCTTTAACACGTAACCCTGGAGGGGTTAAAATTGTCTATGGAAAGAATTCTATTTAATTGTGTTTGTGGAATATGCTATTCTATCCAAGTTAATTCTTTCTCTGCAGCAGGGATTAAAACACCTGGGTTATTAAATTCAGATGGCCCTTTCAGGATTTGAAATAAATTAGTCAATTGATAAGTAGGTATATAAAAGCTGGCTCTCAACCAATTAATGTCTCCTAATAACTTTTGAAAATCGTTTAGAGTCTTTAAACTGTCTCTTCTAATTTGAACCTTCTGTGGAATAATGGAGACATCTGTTAATTTTTGCCCCAGATCTTTCCATTGCTCCTGCTATTGTTTCTTTTCTGGGGCTACTTCTAATCTATAGTCTTAGAATTTTTCGAGGAGGTATTGTTAAATCTCCTGTAATTATTACTGAATTTCAGAAGCTATTAAAATATCATCTATATAATGATAAATTAGAGTATTAGGAAATCTTTTTTTGACTATTTCTAAAGGTTGATGCACATATGCCTGACATATAGTGGGACTGTTGAACATTTCTTGTGGTAAGACGTTCTATTGATACCATTGAGTGGGGTGAGCCTGATTTAAAGCGGGGACAGTGAATGCAAATTTCTCACAGTCTTGAGGTTGTAAAGGAATAGTGAAGAAATAATCTTCGTGCCTCTTCCCGAGAGACAGCCTTTTTAATAGCTGTTGTTAATCTTGACAGAAAGTCAGTGTAAGTCTCCCCCGCTTGTTGGGTAATTTTAGTAAAAGCAGGAGATGCCTTTACAGGTGTATCCACTCTCTGCCAAGCTCTTAAACAACATAATTTTATCTGAGTAGTATGCAAATCTGGAAAAGGTGCCTGTGCTTGCAATCGCCCATCCTGTCCAGACCCAGTTAATTCCTGAAATTTTGCTCCTGGAGGCTGTTTTGCTGCATTTTCTCTAGCCATAATGTCTGCTTCCCCTCTCCACCATGTTTTAAATTGTAAATATATTCCTGGATCCAGTACAGTTTTGGCCAAAGCTTCCCAATCTAGGGGAATTAGCAAAATTCCGAGGCATAACCAGTAAGTAATCATGCCTTAAGAGTTAATTGCCTCTTTTAAAATTTTGAGCAATTTAAACTCATGAGGACAATGAGCCACATTAACATAACCATTTGGATATTAGGGATATTGTTGCAGATCCTGTGGCATTTGCTGCCACTGTATCGGAAATGCAAGGAAATCATCATCTCTTCTACGTGTGGGAGGAACAATATCATCTCCAGGTTCTAAATCAAATAATATTTTGTTTATTTCAGTAGGCAACGGCAGCTGGAACTGCCTATGTGCCCCTGTGGAATAATGTGGTGGGTCTGGAGGAGAAGTCCTGGGAGTTACACCGGGCTCCTTCGATAGTGGAGGAACTGGAAAAGCATTTTTGATTAATTCCTGTAGCTTATTAGTGGGTTTAACATGAGGCCATGGGATACCACATATTAAAGCCTTCATATAAATCTTCAAATCTTTTAATAACTCTTGTTCGTCATCCTTTGTTTTGCTTTTCTTTTTTAATCTCTTCCGTTTGCTACCACTAGAATCAGTGCTACTAGTTTCACTTTCTGACAAATCCATGTTTGTTGACATTTCATATGTCCCTCTTTATCAGTCTCTTCTATATCTTCATATCCCTTCAACTTCCTTTCAAAATCTTCCTCTTTGGGTCAGTATTATTTTCATGAGGCAAAGAAGGTAATGTTCTATTAGGCTTGACTTTATCAGTTTCACAAGCAGAGTGAGAAGGAGAGTTAGTAACTTTAACTGGAGTAGCCTTATAATCTGATTTTGACTGCAAAGATTTAAGAGCCATAGTAATCAAAGTACACAAGGACCAAACTTCCTGTCCTATAGGATCTCCATTCTGATGAGTGTGCCGTAGCGCATGAACAATCTGTTTCCAAACCTGTAGATTTAACTGATTTCTGCCTGTCAGTTCAAACCAATAACAATGCCTTTTTATTTCTCTAGCTAATTTTCTAAAAGTGTCTTGAGGTACAATAACCCCAGTGCTTTTAAGCACTCAACGCAGCAGAGTCATATATTGACTCTGCTGTTGGAGAGTTCCCCATTGCGCTGCCTGGCTTGCAGAAAAGTTTGCATAAACCATTGCAGACTTCTTCCCTTTCAGTCCTGTGCATTCCCCGAACTCACCTTAAGGTCCCTGTTTGGGCGCGGAGTGTTGGGGGATGTTTAATGAACCAAAGACACAGAGGTAAGACGAGCACACAGGATGATCGATACGGGACAGAGGGCTACAGCTCACTCAGTCATGTAGCAAACTGCACTCTCACCATTGTTTCCCTTGGGGTTTGGTACAAGGTCAGAGCATCAGCAGTTAATCAATTAAATCTTGTTTTGGTCTATACTATTACAATAGCATATTGAGGACAACTTGCAGCTGTGCCCTCCATTTCTGTTCTACACCTACAACTATTTAATCGTAGCCTTTCTCAGGGAGGTGAATGTTCTGGAAACTCAAGATTTTTTGCAATGTTGACCCAGCGTGGCTCCCTTGCAATTCTCGCTGTGCTCTTGATAGAACATTCACTTCTTCTTGGCAGGACTTCAGATCCTTGTTTACAATGTCCAGCTACACAGGTTGTCCAGTTTGTTGGAGTAGAGTTGTTTGTTGTAATTTTTTACAATCCTTTGTATATCTGTGGGGTCATTTGTTACTTCACCTCTTTCATTTATGATTTTGTTTATTTAGGTCATCTCTCTTTGTTTCTTGGTGAGCCTGGCTAGTGGTTCATGATTGTTGTGTATCCTTTGAAAGAACCAGCTCTTGGTTTCGTTGATCTTTTGTATTTTTTTGGAGTCTTTGTTGTTCATTTCTGCTCTGATATTTATTATCTACTTCTTACTGAGGACTTTGGGCATTTCTTGTTGCTCTCTTTCTAATTGATTAAGTTGCAAGGTTAGATACTTCATTACCATTTCTTTCTTGTTTTTGAAGGTAAGCCTGTAGAGCTATGAACTTCCCTATCAGGACTGCTTTCATTGTGTCCCATAGATTTTGGATTGTGTGTTTTCATTGTCATTTGTTTCCAGGATGCTTTTTATTTATTCTTTGATCTCTTTGGTAATCCAACCATTGTTTAATAGCATGCTATTTAGCCTCCAAGTGTTCGATTTTTTTCATTGTTTTTATTGCAGTGGATTTCTAGTTTTTTGCCATTGTGACATAAGAAGATGCTTATTATGATTTCTATGCTCTTGAATTTGAGGAGACATTGCCCATGTCCTAATCTGTAGTCTGTCTTTGAAAATTCCCCCTGTGCACTGGAGAAGAAGTAGACTCAGTAGCTTTGTGATGAAATGCTCTGAAGATGTCAAATCCTCAGTCCATCTGAACTGGAGAGTCATTTAGGATTGCTATTTCTTTGGAGGTTTTTGTTTAGAGGGTTTATCCAGTGGTGTCAATGGGGTATTAAAGTCCCCAACTATGACTATGTTGCTATCTGTCCCTTAATACCTTACAGAAGTGTGTATTTTATGTATTTGGGTGCTCCTGTGTTGGGTGCATATATGTTTACCAGAGTTATATCTTGTTGTTGAATTGCCCCCTTTAGTATTATGCAGTGGTCCTCCTTATCTCTTGTTATGGCCTTCACTTTCAGTTCTATGTTGCCAGATATCTGTATTGCCACCCCACCTTTTTTCTCATTCCCATGTACCTGAAACACTTTTATTTTCCATCCCTTCACTATCAGTCTGTGTGAATCCTTTGCTCTGAGGTGGGTCTCTTACAGACTGCAAATATATGGGTCATGTTTTCTTATCCATTCACCTACCTTATGTCTTTTGATTGGAGCATTTAATCCATTTACATTTAATGTTGTTATTGATATGTACTTGTTTGTCACCATTTTTATTCTTATATTTTTGTTTCATCTTGCCTTTCTGTTTCCTCTTTTTACAGCAGTCCTTTTAGCATTTCTTGCATTGATGGCTTGGTGTTAATAAACTCTCTTAGCCCTGTTTTGTCTGTGAATGTCCAGATTCCATCTTCAATTTTGAATGGTAGACTTTCTGGGTATGGATTCAGTCCCTTGTTTCACATCACTTTGTATATTTTAATCCGTCCTCTTCTGGCCTGGTGTGTTTCTGTTGAGAAATCAGTTGATATTCTAATGGGAGATCCCTTGTAGGTAACTTTCTCTCTCTGACAGCCTTTATGATTCTTACTTTGCCATTGTTGTTTAGTTATGATGTGACTTGGTGTTGGTCTTTTTGGGTTCATCTTGTTTGGGACGCTGTGTGGTTCTTACACTTGCATAGTTATTTTCTGGCCAATATCAGGGAAGTTTTCTGTCATTATCTCTTCCAACATGTTTTCTATTTTTGCTTCACTTTGTCTCCTTCTGGTATCCCTACGATGCAGATGTTGTTTTGTTGGGTGTTGTCCCAAAGCTCCCATAGGCTCTCCTCTTGCATTTTAAACTTTCTTTGTCTGACATGTTAGTTGCCACCATTCCATTTAACTTCTTTTTTGTTGATTTCACTTTATTCATTCCTTTGGGGATTGCTTTTTCGTCTCCCTGTTTTGTTGTAACATTTGTATTGTATCTGTGTGCTAGGTTCAACTGCTTTTCTACGCATGTTCTTTTGGGGTGTTTCTACTGGTGTGATCTCTCAGGTCTTCTGGGATTGGTAATCTAGTAGAGCTCCCTACATGAGCTATTCGGGTTTTCTTGAGGTAGTTGGGTCTAAATAAGTTAGTGTCTTATTTGTGGATGAAGTGTTATCATGGGTTAGCAATGTGACTGACACCCAGAATTGTTTTGCAAGGTGTTTTGGATGTTATTATTGTTCCGGCTCTTGTGGAAAAGGTTGTCTGAAGTCTCAGTGATATGTACTCACTGTTTGTTCCCAAAGACCATTGCCTGGGATTAAGGAGTCGTGGGGTCTGCGGCTCACAAATTGTGACTTTACCTGGTGTGGTTTGACAGTTGCCTGATTAGCATTACTCTGAAACTCACTATGAGGGCCCAGTGCCCATGAGTGTGCAGAGGCGGGTATCTCGTAGTTTGTGGTTGAGGCAGGGGGATTCTGGCCAAAGTGATTTCCCTCTCTGAATCATGAAGGAGTTTAGGATTCAGCAGCAGACTGTCCAGAGTTAGGAAACCCTGATGGGGGGGGTGGGGCAGTGCAGTGGATTCTACCGAGGGAGCCATGTACCCTTGGTTGGAAAGGCACATGCCCAGTGATAGCACACAGAAGGGCCCAGGAGCTGTCTGCAAGGGGTGTGTGTTTGTGGGGCCCACACACTGGATCAGAATGATTGTGCTGTGCCACTGGCATGAGAGCCCACAGACTGACTTAACTGGTGTTTGGTGCCAGGTAAGTTTTGGTCTCTTCCCCTGAGCTTGCACCACTCAGGGTAAGGGATGGTTCTTGAAACAAAGTAACTAGTGCACAACCTGTCCCCTGGCTACAGCCCAAGGAGGTCAGGGAGGCCTGGGAGATAGAGAATGGGGATGGAGAGACCTAGCCCTCATGCATTGGGAGTATCAGGCCTCACACAGATGCTGCTGGTACTAAGGTCACCTGGTGGTAACCCCTCGTGTAACTAGTGTCTCAGCCACATTGAGAGTGGCTATTTAAGGACATACTGGTCGCAGGACCCTGAGAGGAGAGATCAAGGCCATGACTCCAGAGTAGTTTGGGCTCAGAGAATTGTCAGCTTTGGGCTGCCGGAAGGTGCCCTCCTTAGTATGATCCACCTGTGCAGAGGATGAGGCGGCGGGGCATAGCGGAGCTCAGGCCAAGAGGGAGACACCCTGGAGCTATGCCTCCTGTGGCCCCAGCGCTGAGCTGGGTTCCCCACCCCTTTCTTTCCCTCTACCTCAGATGTGGGAGGAGCCTACATGCATAACTGCTACCCAGATCTGGTGGGTGACACCTCATCTGTAAATTTACATATTTACAGATCATTCCTAGTTCTCCCTGGGACTATCACACCATCACCTCCCCCATCCTCCTGAAGACCTGACTGGGTCCCTACACCATGGCTGAGCACGGACCTGCCAAGCACCTGGATTGTAGCGGGTGATTGTCAACTAAATGGGCACTCCTGCTCTCTGCCCATGACCCTGATCGTGTCCACCGCTGCCACACATAGAGTGGCATGTTCCCATTTTCCGGTGACTTCTCTGCGCACACTCCCATCAGGCTGTCCCAGGTGATGGCCATGGGAGTCTTACATCAGGAACCAGTGCCTTGATCTTGTGTCACTGTCCCATGACCCACTTAGAGATACGAGTGCAGGCGACTGATTCAGGCCTCAGTTACTGCACGTGGAGAAGGAAGTCAATAGATGGCCCCTGCCAAGGTCTCTTGTCTGGAGAGAGAAGTAATGAGACTTGGAAAGTGAAATGCTTCCGTAATTTCTTAAATTCTGCCAAACATAAGGAATTACTTCTACTCATCATCGTGACTCAGAACCCAGCTTCAGGTTCACTGTGGCCAGCTATCAGACAAGTGTAAATGAGCAACATGGTTGTGACCAAAAAAAGGATGGAGAGGTCCCAGGGCAAGCCATGAGGCCAAAGAGCTTCACACTAAAGGAACTCTTCCAGAGACGGGTGCCCACATAGGCAGCAGGAAGGATGGGACCTTGGAAGCTTATCCAAACCTAGAAAGCAATGTGACAGTTGACCAGGGCATGGAAAAGACTCTCACTCTGTGTGGAAAGTTGTATAAGCAGAAGACCCGCAAGCCATGTTTAAACTACTCTTGAAATAGTTTGCAAAGGCGCATGTCAGTTTTTAATTCTCAAACATTTAAAATCACAGGGTGCTAACTAGTGATTTTACTACTTTATTTATTTACATGTATGGTATGTTTATAACAGAGTTTTTTGTTTTTTGTTTTTTCTTTTTTAAAATATATTTTATTGATTTTTTTACAGAGAAGAAGGGAGAGGGATAGAAAGTTAGAAACATCGATGAGAGAGATCGATCAGCTGCCTCCTGCACACCCCCCAGTGGGGATGTGCCCGCAACCAAGGTACATGCACTTGACCGGAATCAAACCTGGGACCCTTGAGTCCACAGGCCGACACTCTATGCAGTGAGCCAAACCGGTTTTGCTATAACAGAGTTTTTAATGTTGTGATAAAAATTTGTAATGGCTATTGAAAAATAACAACTTTCCCTATGGTTATTAGGATTGCTGGGCAGGGTATACCTGGAGGTACCATTCTGTGAGGCGTGCTCTACAGTGCAAAGCAAGACCAGCATGTGATTTACACATTTTCCTGCCCAGTTGTTTTGTTTTTTCATTTCTCTACTCAGACACGTGAGGGTTCGTGCCTCAGAGATACTCTGAGGAAGACCATGACATTCTCATGAAGTGTCCCTGCAGGTCACCCGGAATAGCAGTGAATGCACCTTAGGGACTCAGTGACTGTTCTTGAGTAAATCATGTATTGAAGAGAGAGAGGAGAGGAGTCTGTCTTTGGCAGGCGTGGATCATCCGACGTGACGACATCCCTGAGAACATGTCCACTCTGCCATTGCGTCCTGCCAGCCCTCCTACAGCGTCCTTGGCATTCAATGGCTAGACCCAGGCATGTCCTGGATGTGAGGCATGTTCTCCTTGGGGAGCAAAAAAGAGGGGCAATCCCTTGTTTAGGTCTAGATGTCATTGGGTCTGAAGTGAAACCAGGTCTTGTAGGGCACAGGCAGGGCAGGTAGTGCCAGCAGAAACTTGTGACTTTGAAAAAGGCACAGAGGACAAAATATGGTAGGAAGAGGTCTGACTGCAGAGGGAAAGAAGCCAGGTGGAAGGCTGTCTGCTCGAAGGCTGGGTTAAGAGAGCGGACGATGGGAAAGCCCATGCATGGGGACTGGTCCCCAGGGCCTCTGAAGGCCCACAGAGGCAGGGCTTGCTGTGGAACCCAGGAAGGGCATCCTCCTGCCTCTTTGGTGCCTCTTTGGATCCAGAAAGGCAGCTGGGATGTTGATTTTCCTTCTGTACACTGTAGCTTGTCATGTTCTCCAAAACAGCTCAGAAGAATTGGGGAGAACTCCTGATTTCTGTTATCAGTGGGTGTCCCCAGCATGAGATTCCTGATGGGCTGGCTGACATTCCAGGGATACATAAAGAGGGTCCCAGACTTGGAGCACATTCTAAGGACCCCCTTCCTTCAAGAAAAGCTCACAAGGGCAGATAACCTGGGATCGCACTAGGAATTTTGTGACTGGAGAAGGAGGTGGCACAGGACGGCCCTACTCATGGGCTGAGAGGCTACTGTGTCCTGTACATAAGTGAGGGCCATGATGAGAGCAGGTGGCAGGTGACCAGGATGTGGTGAAAACATCCCCCAAATTCATGTGTGGGTGCTGGGAGTCGGCGGGGCCTGTGCAATACTGGGCAGGAAGTTCTCCTGCCCCCAGTGCCATAGCACATGCCCTGGGAAAGCAGGCTCCACATGGGGGGGGGGTGGACAGAGGAGTGTTCCTTTCTCATGAAGAAGGCATGTTGGGCTCAGACTTTGTTTCTCGGTCATTCTATGTGGTCCCTCCTGCCTCCTTGTATCTCCTGGACACTGGGATCCCAGAGAGGCTGCCTGAGCTTGGGCTCCTAATATTTTCCAGTTTCTGCCTGGTGCATGTAATATCTGTGTTAATGAGAAAATGTCAGCCCCCAGGTGGCACAACTCAGGCATTAAGCCCATAATACCAAGTCTAGACTCAACTGCTGACCTAATTACTGTTTGAACCTCTTCTAGAAACCTCACCAGCCAGCCTGGAATTTTCAGGTCAACACCAGTGTGGTAATCTGTCACGTGGTCCCTCTGCCTGGAATATGAGAGTTATTTGGGCATCACAATGCAGGGGGTAGACTAGAGTAGAAAAGTTGCTCCTCTCTGTCTCTCTCTCTCTCTTTGCTCCCCAACCCCACTCACTGGCTCTATCTCTGTCTGTGTCTCCCTTGATTTCAAAAGATATAGTGTGTGACTCAGTACAGCATGGGGATATCCCAAACTATGGCATATCCTTACATGCCAAGCACAGCTTCAAATCTTCTGAAGGGGAAGGTATATCTGTGCACTCTGCTTAATCCTGAGAGAGGACATCTTCCCTCACAATCTGAGTGAGAGTTTTAGGCCTGGGCCCAGAAGGAGCTTTTTGAAGCCAAATTTGCATGGATTGTTCCCTGGGGTTGAGCAAATATTAGTCATTTATACAGACTTTGGCAGTCATGTTTAGGGCCGTGGCCCCTGGAACTTGGCTGGGAATCACCTGCTGCCTGTGAAAGGTTGGGATGTGGAAGAGGATGCCTGAGCTAAAGAGAATGGCCTCTGTAGCAGCTCCTTGGTAAGGATACACAGGTCTTTTGGCCCACATTTATTTTTCACTGTGCCTCCAAGATTCCAAAGAGCCCACGACTCTCAGCCCTCAGTGGCTTTCAGAATTGGATAAGTCACATCCCAGGTGCAGCTGCCACACCCCTCCTCTGGCCTCTACACAACCCACATTTTCAAATTTACTATTCTAAAGCCAGTTTGCTGAGCTGATCTGGTTCTTCTGGGAAGAAATGCCCTTTACCGCCACAGAGGGAGGGTGACAGAATCTCCTGCCTATACTCCCCGTCAGCTTGAGTTTAAGGGATCCACCCAGTTTCCTTCTACACCGCTAGCCTTTTAAGTTCTCAAGTTGATGCAGTCAGTGTCTTTGAGTTTCCCCAATGTTCACTTTGTCCTGGGTAATTCACTTGGTCCCATTCCAAATATGCAGCCTCTCCCTTCTCCTGATCAATCCCTACATGTGATTTTGGCCTGACCTCCTCTGGGGAAGGGTTGCTCCTCAAAACCTGGAAGACCAACTGTCCCTCTCTTCCTCTTTGAATGGGCACAGGATTTGCGATTGTAGGTAACATCAAGTCTTAGGGGCTGTTTGTTACTCAATGCTGTTTCATTGAAATTCTTTCTCTCTTGAGATGATACACTGCCTCCCTAAAGGTGTGTTAATGGGAACATTAGGGAATTTTTATGTGGCATCAACACCCCCATCAACTCTACTTCCAGGCTGGTTTCCTTTTCTTTTCCTTTCATGAATAGACCTAGGGTTCAGTTGGAGGTGTGGAGAGTGCAAAACCCCATCAGGGTTAAATGCCTGGAGATCCAGGGCTAAGGTTTTGCTCTCAGGTGGAAGTAGCTATTTCAGCTAGGACCTCAAAAGGAAGGTGTGGTCAGATGGGGCATAATGGCTTCTGAGGAGGCCGAGGAGGGAACAGAATCTAGAGAGTGAGAGTCAATGTCCAGCTCTGAGCACAGGGCTCCCTGCACCACGCTGCTCTGGTGTGTCAGGAGCCTAAGGTGGCCCCCAAGGATCTGCAGGGCAAGAACCCAGAGATTTGTCCTTTCTTCCTTACAAATGAGCGGACTTTGCCTTTGCCTCTGGATGCAGGTGTGCCTTAATCCAAAACGTTTTGATTTCTGTTTTGGCGTTTGCCATTCATAGAGGTTCAAAGGGTAAGTTTTCGCTGTGTCTGAAAGTCGAGTATTGCTAAGGAGCCTATTGTAGGCCAAAGGGGCAAAATCCTTTTTGTAGTTTTTAGCGGCCGGGCTGTGTGTGTGAAAACAGGTCTTAATGAAAGTCTTTCATAACAGCCAATTGATGTTTAGAAAGAGAGGAAGGGAGTGGGTGGAGAGAGAGACAGAAACATTGATGTGAGAAACATCCATCAGCTGGCTCCTGCCCACCCCCTACGGGGGTTAGGAATGGAGCCCTCAAGTGACCTTTGGGGGGCACGGGAGGATGCTCAACGCACTGAGCAACACTGACCAGGGCTTGCAGCCTCTTATTGTGAGGAGCCTTAGTTGTGACATGTGAGCCATCTGTTGTCATGTATAAAGTGGGCATTCTAATATTCATAGAAGGAACACACAGTAAAAATGTACATGTTGGAATTAATGGTTATTTTTCTCACCTCCAGCTCCCCCATGCTTCAAAAAACGTTTGTGTTGCTTTTATATTCCTCATTTAAAATGTGGCTAAGGCCTCAATGGTACCCATTGTGTGGGTGTTCCTTAATCTTCCACATCTATTTTATTTCCTGGAACTTAGCAAGAGGCAGTTCTGGGCCACGGGCTGCTCCCTACTCCAGGTGTTTTCAGTCCTTCAGTGATCCTCAGAAACGTTTTCCCTGGAAAGGGTGGGATCATCTCTCTGGTTTCCCAGTACTCACTGCACAGCAGAATTCCAGCTAGCCAGTGGGTAGATGCGGGAGGTGTCCAGTGGTCATCTCACCCCTCCTTGGTGCCTGGTTCTTGTCCTGCCAGTGGCAGATTAGAGGCAGGGCTGAGTGGCTTTGCGACCCTAAGTAGAAAACGGGGTTGGGGTAAATTAGTCGCGCTCCAGTTATTGCTGGAGCAGTGCCTTTGCCCCTCAGCTGGTCCCTCTGAAGGGAGAAGTTCCGGGGTTGCTCATGCTCAGCCTGACAAGATGCCTTCCTCCCGGCTGTCTCCCAGGGTCTCTTTCATAGCAGCTTCATGGGGATGAGTCTCCCAGCTCGACGCAGACTCCTGGAACTGGCATGTCAGAGCCTGCTGAGGGATGAAGCCTTGGCCATTGCAGCTCTGGAGTGGCTTCCTATGGAGCTCTTCCCACCTCTGTTCATGGCAGTCTTTGGTGGGAAGCACAGCTGAGTCCTCAAGGCAATGGTGCAGGCTTGGCCCTTCTCCTGCGTTCCCCCTGGGGCCCTGATGAACCATTGGCAGCCTTACCACAATATCTTGCAGGCTGTGCTCGAGGGACTCGATGCCCTGCTTGCCCAGGACACTCGACCCAGGTACGGGGGATTCAATAGCCTGGTAGCACCCTGGGGATCTGAGCAGTTACAGCTGGGATCTGGGAGTGTGAAGGGCCAAAGGGAGAGCTGAGGCAGGCCTTGGAGCCACCGCTGGGGTCATTCTGGGAACAGGGTTTGGATATATAGGGCTGGTGAAAATGCCGAGGGTGACCGAAGGGATATGAGCCCACACCTTCCTGGTGCCACCTAAAGGTACCAGAAATGGGGACCATGAAGGATCCCAGTAGCACCAGGAGCAGTTGATTCTGGGACATTGAGTCAAAAGTCCTGTCAGGTGTCTGGCCCAGCTGCCCAGATTCCTAGACTCATGGTCTTATTTCTTGTTATCATAATGCACCCCAGGATACCTCCTATTTTCTCCACAGGAGATGGAAACTGCAGGTGCTTAATTTACAGAAGAAAGTTCATCAGGAGTTCTGGATTGTGTGGGCCAGCAACAGAGCCCATCTGTGCTCACTGCTGGAGCCTGAGGCCCCGCAGCCCATGAGGAATAGGGGGAAAGTGCACAGCTTAACGGCCAGGCCAAACCCACCCTTGTCCCCCGTGGAGGTGTTAGTAGACCTTTGCCTCAAGAAAGGTGTCCTTGATGAGTCCCTCATCTACCTGATTAAGAAAGTCAGTGAGGGGAGAGGTTTGCTGCACCTTTGCTGTAAGAAGCTCCAGGTTTTTTTGATGTCGAAGCAAAACACTAACATCCTGGATATGGTGCAGCTGGTCTCTGTCCAGGATTTGGAGGTAAACTGTACCTGGAAGCTGTCCACTCTGAGGAAGTTTGCTCCTTACCTGGGCCAGACAGGCAATCTGCGCCGGTTCCGTCTCTCCCACGTCTTCACGTCTTCTCACACCACCTTGGAGCAGGAGGAGCAGTGTGTTAGCCTGGTCACCTCTCAGTCCTCATCCTGCCCCACCTCCAGGAGCTCAATTTGGATGATGTCTCCATCCTCAGAGGCCGCCTGGACGAGATCCTCAGGTGAGGGGTGGCGAACTTTCCCTGCCGACCAGAGCGAGCCCTTTCCATTTCTGTGCACAGAGACGGGCTGTCCTGTGTGCCATCCCTCAGCAGTGCTAGAGTGCCTGAGCCACTAGAGGGGCCACACAGTCAGTGTCTTGTTCACCGCTCTGTCACCTTGCATGTTGTAACATAACTCCCCAGACAAAGGTAGGACGTATGCACTAGGACAGAGGCTACTAAAGGGACTCCTTGCTAGGAATTGGCATAATGGAGGCTTCGGGCCAGGGGATGGTAGCTTTGGGCATCCTTGTAAGTGGTGTCGAAGGGAAGATGATGCAATAGAATCAAGTGAGGATTGCAATGACAAGGGGAAAGCCAATCAGAGGTAAGGTTTCAGGGGTTAAGTTCTGCACTTAGAGATTTGGCCATGGCAGGCTTTCACTCCAAACCTGCCTCAGTCACCTGTCTGCCAAGGGTTGCCATAGGCTCTCACAAACGGAATGCATGGTAAATGCAGGATTCCGGAGGGAGTCATTACAAAATGGGATAGGTGGTTTGGAGACAATGCAGTGATCTAATTTCTTGGAGGGTGGCAGCCCTCGCTGGATGTTGCCTGACTGTGCCCAGGTTGGCCCTTTCTGCACATCTGCCAGAGGTCTCATTGGGCTAAGAGATGATGGTGACAGGGGTCGAGGCTGTGGCTGGAAGGAAGCCCGAGTTGCAGGCATTTCAGGACATGTCTCCAATACTAAAATGCACTGGGTGCCTCCTGCTTCAGACCCTGGGTCAGGCTCCTTTCTGAGCTCCTCCCATCTTTACCTCCCACCTTTATGATCACAACACCTGTGTGTTTGGGCCAGGGGTGTATGATGTGCTCCACTTGATGGATGAGTAAATGGAGTGTGTGAGGTTTCATCCAGTTGAATCCACTACAGAGCAGATAATGATGGAGAAAGATTCCACTCAAATTTGCTCTGACTTGAATGTCACTTTTCACTGTGCAACATCCTGTGTTTGATCATCATCCGGAACACTGTAGGCTTTGGTGACATGGGCCTCTTTACCCTGAAGGCTTGCATCATCCTCACCTGCCTCTGCCCACCAGGTCCATCCCCCACATGTAACTGCTCTATGTCTCCCCAGGTGCCTGAAGACCCCCTTGGAGACCCTGTCCATCACTAACTGTCTGCTTTTCGAAAGAGACTTGAGACATCTCTCCCAGCACCTGAACTTCAGCCACTGAAAGGCCTGAGTTTCAGTGGGCTCAACCTAACCAATATCAGTTCTGGGTCACTCTAATTTCTGTTAGAGAGAGCCTCCCCCACTTTTCAGGACCTGGACTTGGATGAGTGTGGGATCATGGACCCCTATTGCTGGATATCCTGCCAGCCCTGAGCCACTACTCCCAGCTCACAACCCTAAGTTTCTGTGAAAACCCCATCTCCATGACCGTCCTGGAGGATCTGCTTCGCCACATTGTCGGGCTGAGGAAGCTGAATTGCATGATTTATGCGCCCCCCCTGGAGAGTTATGAGGAAACGAGTGGCACCATCAACCTGGGCCGACTTGCCCAGATGCATGCCGTGCTGAAGCATATGCTGCAGGAGTTGGGGTGGCCCAGCATGGTCTGGCTCTGTGGTCTTAGCCCTGTCCTCACTGTGGCTGTAGAACCTTCCATGACCCAGCTCCCATTCTGTGATCCTGTTGCTTGAGTGTCCAGCTGGGTGCACATCTCATAGGCTTTACTCTGGGCACTTGGGCACTGAAGCCCAGACATAAGTGTACCGTACAGGAACACAGCAGCCAGTTTCAGACAACTACTCAGGGTGGGGGGAAATGCTAACAGGGGACTCAATGGTTTCTTTGGGGAGATTTGTCCTAAGGAGTTAGAAATATGCACCTGAATCTCTCAGGGGGAGAGACTGAGGCTTGGGTGGTAGATCCGGGGATTACCTTTGCTTGAATGGTTGTGAATAAATGTCAGTAATAAAGAGAACTCGATGTTAACTGTCTGATATCCTCTATGACATGTTAGCCTGACTCTCCCACCTGCAGTTACTGGCCAAGTAAGAAGGCATGAGCATCGTGATGCTCAAACACTAGGCTGGTTGAGGTTGGTTCCAGGAGAACACATCACCATTTATCCTTTCTGGTTTAGTGGTTCTTTCTGGTGCACTGGTACCAACTCACTTACCTCTGTGACTGTTCAGTAGGTCAGCGCACACAAGGTACATCCACAGGGACTGGAACAAGTGGCTTCCAGTAAGCACCACTGAGGTACAACTTCTCTGGGGCAGTCACAGGTAACTAGTCCATTTTCTGGACTAAAACTCCTCCCCACTGTGAGCCTCCATCACTGCCCTGTGGCCGCTTCATGGTAGGGCTTCCCTGTGCACAAGTCAGGCCCCCAATACTGAAAGGGACATCAGCCTGCCAGGGACCCATACCACTGGCCTCACAAGTCCAGGCCTGTCATTCCCCTGGATCCAGCCCCTTCTTGAATTCAAGTTCCTGTGGCCTGTAAACACATTTACATTCTTTTCAGCAAAATACTAAGCTGGCATAAACCTCTGCTTTGTTCTGTGTCCTGTCCTAAGAATAGGGCATCCTTTTGTAGAGGATAGTCTAATGTTCGAAGACTTTCCCCTCATTATCCTCCTTCCCATCAATCCAGGAGGTGGTAAAGCAACTCTGGGCCAGTGACAGGCCCCGGGTCTGAAGAGTGGACAACCCCAAGCCAGTTCCCAGAGAGCATTTAAGTGGACACAGGTGAAGGTCACACTGGGGAGATGGGGGTATGGAGGGCCACCCTGAGGGGCAATACAACCAAGTGAAAGGGAGATGTCCTAGTGTGCTGTTGGATCCCACAGTCAATGGACAGTTAGCTGCCCAGCAAGGAACAGGCACCCTGCCCACCTGCCACTGCATTTTGGCCAAAGTCTGTCTCAGTTTGCTCACTGAGTGGCCTGCTGCCAGAGGAGCACCTAGTGAGAAGGCCACACATTCAGGCCCAGGGGCAGGGCTCCATTTGCCTGTATGTCTCCCTAATTGTGAGGAAGGCAGTCTTGCTTTTTTCTCCTTCTGCCTCTCATTCAATGCCAGCCACTCATGTGCTGCTGCTCTCTGCTGGGTGTCAGCAGTTCATAGCTTGTCACATACAGCACCTGGTCCTTCGTTCTCTTTTTATTGCCATTCCTTTCTTTTTCTTCTACCTTCCACTCTTCTAGCTTGGGCCCATCAGCCTACGAGCTCATTTTCTCATTTCTTAGTACATTTCTTATTGATATCAGAGAGGAAGGGAGAGGGAGAGATTGATAAAACATCAATAATGAGACAACATCATTGGTTGGCTTTCTCCTACACATCCACATGGGGATCCAAACATAAACTCTGGCCCCTGCTCGAACTGAGAATTGAACTATGTCCACTTGGTTCATAGGCCTACTGAGCCACACTGGCCAGGCATCCTGCTTCTAGTGGGAAGAGAAAATGCTGAAGTCTCTGTAACAGTCGGTGGACTCCCCACCACCACCCCCCCAAAAAAAGAGGATAAGAGAACAAGGATCAGAAAATGTGTATCTCTTACAGAAAACTCTCTCTTTCTCTTCCTCTCTCTCTTCTATTCCATCTCCCTCTCCCTTTCCCTCTGTCTGACATGCACCTTGTCTTCCCATCCACACCTTCACAGAAAATAGTGTCCATAATGGGAATCAGATTCTCTGGAATTTGAGGAAAAGCATAAAATTGGCAGGTTCTGAGGGAGGAAGGGCATAGGCAAAACATCCTGTGGTCTGGGTGTTAATTCCTCCACATATAGAGCTCTTGCCCATTACCTTGTGTGGAGGTTCACCTGTGGGGCCAACTTATGTAAAGCTCTTGTCAGCATGTCCTCCTCTGGAATTGCCCACTGTTATTAGCATTGATAGTATTTATTAACCACCACATGCAATGTAAGGAAGAAAATAAAATTCAGTGCACCCTGGCCAGTGTTTCTGGGCATTGTCCTGTGCACTAGAAAGTTTACCCATTTGATTTCTGGCCAGGGCACATGTCCAGGTTGCAGGTTCAGTCCCCAGGCATACAACATTGTTTCTCTCTCACATGAATGCATACTTCTGTGTCTCACTCCATTTACCTCTCTCTAAAGAATCAATTTTAAAAACCAACCATATTAAGACAAAACAAAAGGAAACTCATTGCTGCATGTTGCCTCTAAAACAGAGTGCCCTGCACTTGACGCTTTATTTGTTCTCGAGACCACAACTGAGAAATCTAGCAAAATATTGGAATCTGGACCTTTCAATCAAAATATTCAGAAAAGCATAGTATCAAGGCAATGAGGCTTAGAAAGCTTAGACAGTGACCGCATCTGTGAAGATGGGCACAGAAGGGGCCTGGATAGGAGACGACTACTGGTGCACAGGCATCTTGTACATGAAGGCCCTATGGGCAGGGTCTCTAGGGCATCAGAAAGCAAGCGGGGAGAGTAAGGCACACATAGTAGGTTCCTTACTACTAGAATGTACCCCAGAGTCCACCAATCTGCACAGCAGTAAAGCAGGCTGGATAGAGGGCAGCTGAAGCACACAAATGTCAAAGGGAAGACTCTGAATAAAGAAGAGCCAAAGGCTGGAATGCTTGTCTCAGTGGATGAGTTTCAACCTGTGAACCAGGAGGTCGGTTCAATTCCCAGTCTGGGACATGTCCCTGTTGTGGGCTAGTAGCCCAGTAGGTGTCTTGTAGGAAGCAGCAAATCAAGGATTCTCTCTCACCATTGATGGTTCTCTTTTTTTTTTCCTTTTTTTTTTAAATTCATTGCTTAAAGTATTATAAAGGGTATTACATATGTGTCCTTCCCCCCCCCCCCGCCCTTGACAATCCCGCTGCCTCCTATATCCCCCAGTGTCTTATGTCCATTGTTTATGCTTATATGCATGAATACAAGTCCATCAGTTGATCTCTTACCCCCCTCCCTCCTTCCCCCAAAACCTCCTCGGCCTTCCCGCTGCAGTTTGACAATCTGTTTGAGGCATCTCTGCCTCTCTCTCTATTATTGTTCACAAGTTTATAATGGTGTTTATTATCCATGAATGAGTGAAATCATGTTGTATTTTTCCTTCATTGACTGGCTTATTTCACTTAGCATAATGCTATCCAGTTCCATCCATGCTGTTGCAAATGGTAAGTGTTCCTTCTTTTTTAAAGCAGCATAGTATTACGTCGTGTAGATATACCACAGTTTTCTAATCCATTCATCTACTGATGGGCACTTAGGCTGTTTCCAGATCTTAGCTATGGTGAATTGTGCTGCTATGAACATATGGGTGCATATATCCTTTCTGATTGGTGTTTCTGGTTTCTTGGGATATATTCCTAGAAGAGGGATCACAGGGTCAAATGGGAGTTCCATTTTTAGTTTTTAGAGGAAACTCCATACTGTACTCCATAGTGGCTGCACCAGTCTGCATTCCCACCAGCAGTGCACAAGTGTTCCTTTTTCTCCACATCCTCTCCAGCACTTGTCGTTTGTGGATTTGTTGATGATAGCCATTCTGACAGGGGTGAGATGATACCTCATTGTTATTGTGATTTGCATTTCTCATATGAGTAGTGACTTTCAGCATGTTTTCAAATGTCTCTTGTTTTTCTGAATGTCTTCTTTGGCAAGGGGTCTATTTAGATGCTTTGCCCATTTTTTGATTGGATTGTTTATCTTCCTTTTGTTAAGTTGTATGAGTTCCCTATAAATTTTGGAGATTAGGCCCTTATCAGATATGATGTTGGCAAATATGTTTTCCCTCGCAGTGGGTTTTCTTATTGTTTTGTTGATGGTTTCTTTTGCTCTGCACAAGCTTTTTATTTTGATGTAGTCCCATTTGTTCATTTTCTCTTTAGTTTCAAGTGCACTAGGTGCTGTATTGGTGAAGAAATTGCTTTAGCATATGTCTGAGATTTTGTTGCCTTTGGATTCTTCTACAATTTTTATGGTTTCCAGTCGGACATTTAAGTACTTTATCCATTTTGAATTTATTCTGGTGTATGGTGCAAGTTCATGGTCTAGTTTCATTTTCTTGCATATATCAGTCCAATTTACCCAACACCATTTATTGAAGAGACTATCTTGACTCCATTGTATGTTCTTGCCTCCTTTGTCAAATATTAATTGAGCATATTGGTTCCGGCCGATTTCTGGGCTCTCTATTCTATTCCATTGATCTATATGCCTGTTCTTGTGCCAGTACCAGACAGTTTTGAGAACAGTGCCTTTATAATACAGCTTGACTGCTGGTATTGAGATCCCACCTACTTTGTTCTTTCTCAGGATTGCTGCAGCTATTCGGGGTCTTTTTTTATTCCAGATGAATTTTTGGAGAGTTCATTCTAGATCTGTGAAGTAGCCGTTGGTATTTTAATGGGAAGTGCGTTGAATTTATAGATTGTTTTGGGTAGTATGGGCATTTTAATGATGGTGATTGTAAAAATCCATGAACACGGTATGTTCTTCCATCCGTTTATTTCTTCCTCTATATCTTTTTTCAATGTCCTGTAGTTTTCTGAGTAGAGGTCTTTTACCTCTGTAGTTAAGTTTATTCCTAGGTAGCTTAATTTTTTTGGTGCGATGGTAAACTGGATTGTTTTTATAATCTCTCTTTCTGAAAGTTCACTATTGGTGTATAGAAATGCCTCAGATTTCTTGGGGTTAATTTTGTATCCTGCTACATTGTCAAGTTCATGTATTAAGTCTAGAAGCTTTTTGATTGAGTCTCTAGGGTTTTGTATGTATAATATCATCTCGTCTGCAAATAAGGATAGTTTTACTTCCTCTTTTCCAATTTGGATGCCATTTATTTCTTCTTCTTGCCTAATTTCAATGTCGAATAGGAGTGGTGAGAGTGTGCACCCCTGTCTTGTTACTGTACTTAGGGGAAATGGTGTTAGTTTTTGTCCATTGAGTATGATGTTGGCTGTGAGCCTGTAATATATGGCTTTTATTATACTGAGATATGATCCTTCTACTCCCGCCTTGCTGAGAGTTTTTATCAAAATGGGTGTTGGATTTTGTCAAATGCTTTTTCTGCATCAATTGATATGACCATGTGGTTCTTTTCTATCAATTTGTTTATGTGATTTATCACATTTATTGATTTGTGGATATTGTACCATCCTTGCATCCCTGGGATAAATCCTACTTGGTCAGGGTGTACGATCATTCTGATGTACTGCTGGATCTGATTTGCTAAGATTTTGTTGAGGATTTTGGCAATGATGGATATTGGCCTGTAATTCTCTTTCATTGTGTTGTCTTTACCTGGTTGTAGTATTAGGGTGATGCTGGCTTCATAGAATGAGCTTGGAAGTGTTCCATCCTCTTGTATTTTTTGTAGTTGTCTGAGGAGGATAGGTTTTAGTTCTTCCTTGAATGTTTGGTAAAACTCCCTTGTGAAGCCGTCTGGTCCTGGGCTTTTGTTTGCTGGAAGCTTTTTGATGACTGCTTCAATTTCTTCCATAGTTATTGGCCTTTTGAGATTTTTAGATTCTTTCTGATTGAGTTTTGGAATGTTGTATTTTTCTAGGAATTTGTCCATTTCCTCCAGGTTGTCTATTTTGTTGAAATAGAGCTGTCCATATTATTTTTTAACAATCATTTGTATTTCTGTGGGGTCTGTTGTTATTTCGCCTCTATCGTTTCTGATTTTGTTTATTTGGGTCTTCTCTCTTTGCTTCTTGGTGAGTCTGGCTAGAGGTTTGTCAATCTTGTTTATCCTTTCACAGAACCAGCTCTTGGTTTCATTGATTTTCTGTATTTTTTTTTTTTTTTGGTCTCTATGTCATTTATTTCTGCTCTAATCTTTATTATCTCCTTCCTTCTGCTCACTCTGGGGTTTTCTTGTTGCTCTCTTTCTAGTTCTTTGAGTTGTAGAGTTACATGATTTACTACCATTTTTTCTTGTTTTTTGAGATAGGCCTATAGAGTTATAAACTTCCCTCTCAGGACTGTTTTCATTGTGTCCCATAAGTTTTGGATTGTTGTGTTGTCATTGTCATTATTTTCCAGGATGTTTTTCATTTCTTCTTTGATCTCATTGGTAACCCATTCAATATTTGATAACATGCTATTCAGCTTCCAAGTGTTTGAGTATTTTGGGTTGTTTTTATTGTAGTTTAATTCAAATATTATACCACCATAGTCTGACAAGATGCTTGGTATGATTTCAATCTTCTTAAATTTGGGGTGACTTTGTTTGTGAGCCTATATGTGATCTATTTTTGAATCTGTCCCATGAGTCTTTGAGTAGAATATATATTCCGTAGCATTGGGGTGAAGTGTTCTGAAGATGTCAATTAAGTCCATCTGACATAGTGAGTCATTTAGGATTGCTGTTTCTTTGCTTTTTGTTTGTCTAGAAGATTTATCCAGTGATGTCAGTGGTGTATTAAACTCCCCTACTATGATTGTGTTGTTGTCGATCTCTCCTTTGATATCTTCCAGGATTTTTTTTATAAATTTGGGTGCTCCTGCATTGGGTGCATATATGTTTACCAGGGTTATATCTTCTTGTTGTGTTGATCCATTTAGTATTATGAAGTGGCCTTCCTTATCTCTTGTTATGGCCTTCACTTTGAGGTCTATTTTGCCCGATATATATTGCTACCCCAGCTTTCTTTTCCTTTCCATTTGCCTGAAAGATAATTTTTCCATCCCTTCACTTTCAGTCTGTGTGAGTCCCTTCTAATGAGGCGGGTCTCTTGTAAACAGCAGATGTATGGGTCATGTTTTTGTTTTTTTTTTATCCATTCAGCCACTCGATGTCTTTTGGTTGGAGCATTTAGTCTGTTTATGTTTAAAGTTATTATTGAAAGGTACTTATTTGTAGCCATTTCTTTTTTTGTGGGGCTGTTATCTTTCTGAACTTTTTATTTATTCTTTTTACACCAGTCCCTTTAGCATTTCTTGCATGGCTGGATTGGTGGTGATAAACTCCCTTAGCCTTTTTTTTTTCCTGTGAAGCTTCTTATTTCCCCTTTCAATTTTGAATGAAAGCCTTGCTGAATAGAGTATTCTTGGATTCAGTCCTTTGCTTTGCATAACCTTGAAATTTACGTACATTCTTTTCTGGCCTGATGTGTTTCTTTTGAGAAATCATTTGATAATCTAATGGGAGATCCCTTGTATGTAACTTTTCTTCTCGCTTTTGCAGCCTGTATGATTCTCTCTTTGGCCTGAACATTTGCCATGGTAATTATTATGGGTCTTGGTATTGGTCTTTTCAGGTTCAACTTGATTGTGACTCTCTCTGCTTGTGTGACTTTTTTCTTCTCCACCTCAGGGAAGTTTTCTGATATTATTTCTTCAAATAGGTTTTCTAATCCTTGTTCCTCTTTCCGTTGTTCTGGCACCCATATTGTTTGTATGTTGTTTCATTTCATGTTGTCCCAAAGCTCCCTTAGGCTCTCCTCCTGTGTTTTAATTTTTTTCTCCAATTGCAGTACAGTTTTGGTGTGTTTTGCTTCTTTGTCTTCTAATTCACTAATTCGGACCTCTGCTTCTCCTAGTCTACTGTTGATACTTCCAGTGGTGTTTTTTTTATTCCAGCTATATCACTCTTCATTTCTTCTTGTGTCTTACTTAATTTGTTGATTTTTTCATGTTTCTTCTTGCTTCTTGCATAAGTAGTTCATTTTTTTCATCTCTTTCTTCTTGCTTGTTGTATGTGAGGTTGATTTTTTCCTTCATTCGGTTCATGCACTCTATGACCCTTATTCTGAATTTATTTTTAGTCATGTTGCATGCCTCTGCATCACTTAGCCGCTTTTCTGGTGATTGCTCCTTTTCTTTCCTTTGGGGGTTTCTTTGTCTACCCATGTTTGATCTCACTGACATATCTAGATGTTGAGTCATTCAGTGGCTGCTCCCTGGGTAGCAGTGGCTCCTTGGGCTTTGGTTGCGGTAGCAGCTGCTCCTCAGTTGGCAGCAGCTCCTGTGGTGGATGCTGTTCACAGCTTTGGTGGCTCTTAGGGCTGATGGGGGGAGGTTTCACATACAGCTTCTATTCCTCTGAGGGTGTGGTGATCAGAAGGCTGCTGTTGCTTGGATCTGCTGCGTTGATTTATGGGCACATAATACAACACAACAAGGCACAATGTACCAGGCACCGAACACAAATATATTCACAATATTAATAACCCCAAATAAAGGTGACCACCTGAATTAAGAGGATTACGGGATAAGAAAGAAAGAAGAGATGAAGATAAAAGTGAAAATAGAAAAGAAAAGAAAAGAAGAAAAAGGAGTGAAAAAATGAAATTGGGAAAAAGGATGGGGTGAAAAAGGATAAAATAAAGAGAAAAAGAAAGAATGAAGTAGAAGAGGGGAAGAGACGATTTACTTGAGGAGAAAACTCCGATAGAACCATCACTAATCCCAACAAATTGCAGCAACAGATCCCTGGAAATGAATGCAAACTACAAATAACCAATAATATCAAGGGAGGCAAGGGAAAACAGAAGCACAAAATAACCGTGGAGGAGTGGGAGGTGGATGGAGGGAAAAACCAGCAGAAAAAAATAAAAAGAAAAAGCAAAACCACCTCAACCTGTCTTAAACCACACAAACACACACGAAAGCAAACAAACAAACAAACAAAAAAAACAAAACAATATACTCAACAATCAAGCAAACAGCAAAAAAACAATAGAAAGATAAAAGAAGGGTAAAAAAATTTTGGATAGTGAAGAAAGATAAGGGATAGGTGTATAAGGATTTAGAGCAGTGCAGTGGCTATAGGATATATAAATAGTGTGAAATTTTGACAGGGGGAAAAAAGAAGGAATCTGGAAAATCTAAAGCAGGAATAGGGTAAGAGAAACAGGACAACAAAAGGGGAAAAGTGAGGAAGAGGGTTTTAGCATAGAGGTAAAATTGAGGAAGGGAAAATTGATGCTAAAGGAACGAAAATAGAATGGAGAACACTAATCCCAAAATAAAATAAAGAGAAAACAAAATGGCACATTAAAAAATGGTAAGATGGTAGCACTAATAATACTGGTTAAACATAAAAATGTAGTAATTAAAAGGGTAAAATCAGGTGATGGAAAAAGAAGAAAAAAAATGGTTTCCTAGTTAAAAGGTGAAAAAGAGAGAAAAAAATTTGCAGTAGTGAAGGTCCTTGGGTTCTTCTACTCTTCAGTCTGGCTCGCCTTGGTCTTGCCAGGTACTCAGGAGAGTGTTGAGTTTCCATGCGATACACTGTTCCTCCTTGTTGTAAACCACAGTCCTGACTTTTTTTTAATTAAATCTTTATTCAGATTATTACATTTGTTCCTCTTTTTCCCCCCCATAACTTTCCTCTTCCCAGTTGCCACCCCACCCTCCACCCTCACTCCCCACCCACTGTCCTCATCCATAGGTGCACGATTTTTTTCCAGTCTCTTCCCGCATCTCCCACACCCCTTCCCCCCCAAGAATAGTCAGTCCATTCCCTTTCTATGTCCCTGATTCTATTATAATCACCAGTCCATACTGTACATCAGACTATTTATTCACTTGATTCTTAGATTCACTTGATGATAGATGCATATTTGTTGTTCATAATTTGTATCTTTATCTTTTTCTTCTTCCTCTTCTTAAAGGATACCTTTCAGCATTTCATAGAATACTGGTTTGGTGGTGATGAACTCCTTTAGCTTTTCCTTATCTGTGAAGCTCTTTATCTGACCTTCAAATTTGAATGATAGCTTTGCTAGATAAAGTAATCTTGGTTGTAGGTTCTTGGTATTCATCACTTTGAGTATTTCTTGCCACTCCCTTCTGGCCTGCAAAGTTTCTGTTGAGAAATCCGCTGACAGTCTTATGGGTATTCTCTTGTAGGTAACTGAGTTTCTTTCTCTTGCTGCTTTTAAAATTCTCTCTTTGTCTTTTGCTCCTGGCATTTTAATTATGATGTGTCTTGGTGTGGTCCTCTTTGGATTCCTTTTGTTTGGGGTTCTCTGTGCTTCCTGGACTTGTAAGTCTATTTCTTTGACCAGGTAGGGGAAGTTTTCTGTCATTATTTCTTCAAATAGGTTTTCAATATCTTGCTCTCTCTCATCTTCTGGCACCCCTATAATTCTGATGTTGGTATGCTTGAAGCTGTCCCAGAGGCTCCTTACACTATCTTCATATTTTCGGATTCTTTTTTCATTTTGCTTTTCTGGTTGGGTGTTTTTTGCTTCTTCGCATTTCAAATCATTGACTTGATTCTTGCGCTCCTCTGGTCTGCTGTTGGGTGTCTGTATAATATTCTTCATTTCAGTCAGTGTATGCTTAATTTCTAGCTGGTTCTTTATCACAACATCGAGGGTCTCATTAAATTTCTTGTAGATCTCATTAAGTTTATCAGCAGTTTCTAGAAAATTATTGAAAGACCTTAAAAGTGCAGTTTTGAGCTCTATATCCTTCATTTCTCTCATGTTTCTTTGTCTCCGCATTTTTACGCTTTCTTGGTGCACCCTCTTGTGGTCTTTGTGCGCAGTCTTGTTGTAGTTAAGTCTTGATTGTTGTCGGTAATACTGGGGGTGATTTGACCTCCAGGCCAAATGCCTATGAGAATCAGCTGTGTCTGCAGTGGGAGAACTTCTGTGCTGGATCTCTAGGGCGGTGTTAATCTAGCCTTTACCTAAGGATATCCTGCATATGCCTCTGTGCAGGGCTTGGACAGGGCAGATCCCAGGGGATTTACAGGACAGGCTGAGTGAGCAGTTATGGCTGCTCTCAGTCCCATCCCCAGGGGCTCTGCTGCTCAGAGTCCCAGCAACCACTGCAAACCTCAGAGAGAAAGCTGCCTTCAAGTTCCTACCGAAGTCAGACAGTCCCGTTTGGGTCTGGGTCCCTAGAGACTCACCCAGATCTGGAGCTCAGAGTCTGAAACTCCCTCCCAATTGAAACAGACAACCGCGCCCTAGCCGCCAGCCCTCTCCGCATGCACTCCGCACCTTAGTGTTGACTTCAGCACTGAGCCTCCTCTGAGTCTCGGTATGCTATTCTCTTTCCTCCTAGTTGTAGAATTTCCTCTCAGCCAGCCATTCCTGTGGTTCTGGATGATGTCCATTCCGTCTTTTAGTTGTATTTTTGAAGTGGTTGTTTGAGGCAGCAAACTCCAGTGTTAACCTATGCTGCCATCTTGGTTTTCCCCTAAATATTTTCCACAGTCCTGATTTTAAAGCAGGCTGTATTTGTGTTCCAGACGGCCTTAATTTGTGTTTAGCTAAGAGTCAGTGTGTGGCTCAGCCTCTGGGTGGCAGTGTTGTGGGGTGGGCCTCTGAGCCTATACGGCTTCTCTAACCAGTAGGAAGGGTTTATATTCTCTATTGCACTCAAAACTGGTTTGGGGAGGTCAACTGCCCAGAGCTGGTTCTTTAATCATTACCATGCTCTGTGTTATAGCTGGGACTGAAAGTCCCTCTATAAGCCAGACCCTGTTAACTCCCAGGGACTCATCAGATTATTTTAATCCTACATCTCATTTAGGGTGGAATCTGGGTGTGGCTGTGCTCCTTGCCTGGGGGATAGGTGGAGGAGTCCCACCCTCTGGAGAGAATGGCTGCCCCAGTCCTGGCCCAGGGATGTCTCATCACTCAATTCTCTGGCACCTCTCCTGGCCCCCCTCTCTCCTCAGCCTCTCCCCAGATTCCCCTCATTTCCACCTTCTACCTCTCTTCAGCACAGGTGAGTGTCTGTATCTGAAATGTCCTAGAACAGGGTTCAGTGAAAACAAACAAAAAAACGCAGGCCACGGAAACAGGGAAGGCTGAATTTCTATAAGCTCCTCGCTTACCAGCACCGCATGGTTTGGTCAGCACTTAAGGCTTCCCCCTCTAGGCTCAGTCTTCCATAATCACAGAACCCAGATCTCAAATCCCCAGGTTCCAGGAGTCCCTTGGATCTCCTTTCCCCAGTCAGGGGCTGTGCCTGTCCCAGGAGACAGGGCTCTCTGACACGCGGTCTCCCTCTGACCCTCTAGGCTCAGAGGTCTGGAAAACTTTCCTGCCCAGATCCCTGGTTCTTTTACCTTTCCAGGGGAGCTCTGCCCTTCCCAGCTGCAAACTGTCTCACCAGCTGAGTAATTTCGCCAATTCAGGGTGGGTGTTATTAGTTTCAGCTGCTTACTCCATCTGCCGGTTCTAACTCTTTCTCCCTTTCCCTTCCTCTGTGAAATCAATGAAAATAAATATGTCTAATAGTATGTACATAGCTTAGGGTTTTGATACCCAGAATATCCGTTTAGAAATACAAGAAGGAGCCTTTTATCATGGTCAGGATTTTTATGCTGTTCCTTCTTCCCCTTTAATCTTCCTTTCTAGTCCGCTTCCCCAAGGGATTGTAAATAAAGTGATCTATTTCATGATGCGAAGTTTTGTATGGTTTGTCTTGTTGTATTTCTCTACACCATAAGACATTATCAATACAGACCTACAGTGGTAAAATTAAGCTGAGTAAATTTGGCGTCCAAATGGCTTATTTAGGTATTTCACCAATCCAGCAGCATTCCAGTGGGCAATGAAAAAGGGGCTCACTGGGCCAAAACGACCAGGGTTTGTCCCCCTATCATCCCCAATTCTAACAGGCTAGACTTTAAAGTCCTTAAACAGTTGAGGTTCCAGCTTCCAAAATTTTCAATTAATTTCCCATACAGTATTCCAGTAAAAATAACTTTAAGAAACCAAACATTTTGGAGGAGATCTTTAAAATTGAATTTGGAAGGCTTGTTGATAACTATACACTCAACAGTCCAACAGGTGAGTTTTTAAAAATTTTCCCATTTGGACTTTTGTTGACATTCACTCATAAAAATACTGAGGCTTCAAGATAATTCGATTTTTGGGAGAGCATATATTAAATGTCAAAATGTTGAAGAGGAAGTGCATGAGCAGTTCTATAGAAAAATACATATATCAATCGAAGGGCACTTTTGTTTATTTAATTTAGAGGTATAGTCAGGAAAGCTTGTTAAGTGGTAAATTCTGTTTCAATCTTGTTATTCCCACTTCAGAAACGTGCTGATGTCATTTCAATAAGCAAAAGGATGCTTACATTTAGATTTGTTCAAACATTTATATAATTCCATATAATTTTTCTTCCTACTTATACTATTTCTTTAAAGATTGAGGACATGAAAAATGCCACAGGAAGGAGGTGAACAATTTTTTTACAGCCTTGTTGGAGGAGCCTCAATCCTTTTTTCCAGTTAGGTTTTCCAAGAATATGTCATTTGATTACCCCACCCGCCCACCACAACTGGAAACAGGGCAGCATGCCATGAAGAAGTAACACAATGCTTCATTTTTTATTCAGTTCACTTCAAAGACTTTATGCACATGTGGTCAAAGACACCTTGGGAAATTTAGGGCCAAGAATTCACCTCACCATCCAAACATTGCTTTTATGTGTTTGTAGTAAAATCAGACAAGAAATCCCATTTAGTGGAAAACTTTATTTTGAATATTTTAACAATCAGATATTCAATTTAAACATTAAAGTATATTGTTATTAAAATCAACAATTATAAAATAACCTTCAAGAATTCAAACTTTGCATCCTATGCAGAAGTTTCACAAAGGTATCTAAAATTCTTGCTTCTTCCCCAAACTCACCATTTGCTTCTATTCATTCTTAAATAACAGAAGACAATTTCTTTTCAAATAAAATGTCGTCCATAACTTAGCATTATTTTTAAGTTCAGTTTCTACTTCATTTGTCACAGGGACTTCCCTCCTGGCAACCCTTGAGATTCCCAATAAGTTGACCTACAACACTGCATGATTCACTCTCTCTTGCATAGATGGTGAATCCTATGATCCCCACCAGAATCAAGCTCTCGGCCTCATACAGAGGTGTCCCATCGGCTGTTTCAGTAATTGTTATGCCCCCCCCCCCATCATACCCATCTTGTGTGTGGCTGTAATAATCACCCCAGCAACTCCTTCCACCATAAGTCAGAGGGGGCCCTTGGGTTGGTGGTGCACCAACTGTGCATCCTGTAGAGTGACCAAATAACAATACTTTAACATCTTAATGAATAATTTTATGTCAGTATGATATGACCCTTGTAAAGTCGTAAATAGTTGGCAAACCTATGTTATTATACACCTGTGCTAAAAATATGTCAGTAAAGCTGAGGTAGACAAGGGAGCTTACAATTACTTAAAATACAGCTGAAGAATAATGTTTTGACTGAAATAATTGACTATGAATACATATAAAGGCACATTTTTCCGAAAACGGGCTGGAATTCTGACCTTCGTATTATTCTTATGCTTCACTCTGTCAAATGCTCTTTCTGATTAAAAAATTATAAAACGCCCCCTGGCTGCTGTGCCTAAGTGGTTCAAGCACCGGTCTTGGCACTGCAGGATCCCGGGTTTGATTCGAGGTTAAGGGCATGAGCCTGGTATGCAGGGTCCATCCCTGGCCCTGGTTGGGGATTATGCATGGGCAAACCAATGTAAGTATCTCGCTCACATTGATGTAGCTCTCTCTAACCCCACTACCTCCGTCCACTCTGCCAAGACCAGTAGAGATATATCCTCAAGTGAGAAACAATAAAAAAGAAAATGTTGCACTTCATTTCTTTAATAAGGAAAATAAATGAGTATGATCCTTTACTCCTGAAAGATATGGATTGTTCCAAATGAGCTACTAAGAAAAGAATATAAGACTTCCAAGATAATAAAAAACCCATACTGTATATAGTACTCCCTGTGGCAAATAAAAGTAAAATTCGAGTAAAACACAAGATGGCCTGTTAATTCCAATTCTGTCTTTTACACGCAGTATATCTGGACACTTACCACGGCTCTCATATGAACCTCTGTAAAAATAGGAAAATGCAAATGGACAGAAGGCTTCAAGAGTCATTTCTCCAAAGAAGATACACAAACAGCTAACAAGCTCATAGAAAGAGGATCAAAATAATGGGTAGTTAGGGAAATGCCAACCAAAACCTAAGAGAGGCACCACTTTATTCCTAAGTAGGTCCCAATGTTTGAAGAGGAAAATACTGTGGCTTGTTTGGGAATATAGAGCCACTGGATTCCTGTGCACAAGGAACAGAAAGGTGACAAGGCGTGGCTGCTGTGGAAAATAATGGAAACTCCTACAACAAACATTTAACACTGAATTGCAATATGACTCTGAAATTCCACTCTAAATTTTGCACCGACAATAACTGGAGACTTCTATGAAATACTAGTCCAAGAATGCTCACATCAGTCCTCTGGTGGAAAGGACCCCATCAGTTGAAGTGGTAAACGAGCTGTGTGCACTAGAGCTGCAAGGGAATATGTAACCAGCCATTAAAGTGGTGGTCAACTGATTACTGCCACGTGGATGACCCTTGGACACATTTATGGTAACGGAAACAAGCCAGGCACAAAAGGTCCTATCATGTATCTTTCTGATACTATGATCTGTGAAAAACAGGTGCATCAATACAGACAGAACACTGGTTGGTTTTTCACAGAAGCTGGACCGAGGAAGAGAATGGTAGCGACTGCTTTACCTTCAGAGCTTTTATGTATGATAAAGAGCTTTACCTAAAGAGCTTTTATGGGTAATAAAGATGTTTTGGACCTACTCAGATATGGTCGTGGCATAAGACTCTGAATATGCTACATGCTACTTAGTTGTTCAATGGTAAATATTTATTGTTATGATAGATGAATTTCACCTCAACAACAGACAGTGTATAGTAAAGTTTAGGTGTCTTATGCTTTATTGCCCATTACCTATAATTAGTAGTGCAATCATCATCTCTTGGAGATATATGGTAATTTCTCCTGGAAGGGATTGTCTCTTTGTAAGGAATGCCTGCATAACTCTCTCTCCCACGTGTCAGCGTTCCTGTAAATGACAAATACTTACATGAGGATATCACATTGGAGAGCAATGTTTTAAGGGAAAACAATAATTCAAAACAACACTTTATTTCCTCTTTCCACAACAATGTTTAAATTTACTCTTAGACTCTATTTAGGCTCATGCTTGTATGCGCTGTGATATGTTACTCTGGAATGTATTATCTTCTGACATATTGTCCCCCCTGTACATCTTGCTTAATTTCTTAAATGACCATCAGTGGGAAAAACCTGTCCACTTCTGAGCAAACTGCAAGCAATTTCCATGATGTCCACATACATATTTATCAGTGCCTACCTATAGCTTGACAAGCGTCTGTCAACTTTTCTCCTTCTCTACTTTGCTCTCTCATGCTCACAATCTCTTGTCGACATTACTAAAAATTTCTTAATCTTCCCATTACACTCACTTACTTCCCATTACACTTACTTATCCATGCACGTTCCCCTAAGAACTAATAGTTATTTCGGTATGCAAGTATTGAATTATTACCATTTCAGTTAAAACACTTTAAATGCTCCTGGTTGCCCACAATATAGAGGCAAGTTATGTCAATTTAATTTCAAAATTGACTGCCTCACTTACCTTAGAACGTTTATGCTACACTTTCAACTACATTTTGAGCTGAGGAAAAGCCACATGTGCTAGTTGTGCACTTGGATCTATTCTAATACTGGCAAGATATCACCTGTGCATAGTAATATTTTATTGGGCCAGTACATGCCAAATTCATTACCCATGTAGTTTTATAATTTATCACCAATTTAGAATGGCTCTCTCCAAATGCTGACTAGTTTAAATGTATAAGCCTAGCTTTGGTAATGATGGCAATATAAATTTTACTGCCTTTAGCTGTACTATGAGCATTTAACAGCTCATATGAAGAGCCCCAGATTTCCCTCAAAATATTAGAAATATTACATTTCCCATAAATATGACCATGTTTCAGTGCTAATTCTTATCCCAAATGTCCACAAATTAGCCTTTAATTTTCTTTGCTTACTAGCACATCCAAAATTCAAATGGGTAGACTGTTTGTGTATATTCAACTGCAGAGGCATATTGTTCTTAACTACACTGATTCCCTCAATGGTTTCAACTTTCCAACATAATAATGAGAGTCTCTATGTGAGACTTTAAGACATCCCTGTAATGATATGAATGAGTCGCGTTTGCCTTATTTTTTCACAACTATGTAC
This sequence comes from Myotis nattereri, assembly GCF_964212035.1. Classification (NCBI taxonomy): domain Eukaryota; kingdom Metazoa; phylum Chordata; class Mammalia; order Chiroptera; family Vespertilionidae; genus Myotis; species Myotis nattereri. The sequence continues at coordinate 7,516,818 of NC_138094.1, forward strand.
ACTCTATGATTTGGAAATTTGCAATGCCTGACTCTTTCAAGTGTGCCTTTCCACCCTCATTTTTATTAAAAACAGAACCTATGAACCCACATGTATCACCTTTCAGCCTGTTGACAAAATACGTATATTGCATTTATTAAGATGCGTTAATTTGGTTGTCATATTTCCTCAACAAGCATATGATTCTTGGAATCACAAAATATATCTTTATGGATATGCCAGTGACCCAGTGCATGAAATTTGTTCACAGGAGGGTGTGTCAATCAACCTGGCCTGCACTGTCTCTAATCTGGGCCCCCTTGGGGGATGTCCGACTGCCAGTTTATGAATTGAGCCTAATCCAGAAGTCACATATCCCTCTTGAAATCCATCACCACTGCCTCCTAACAGCTCGCCTGCCTGCCTGCCTGCCTGCCTAATCTCCACTAACTACGCTGCCTACTGGCCTTCTCACCATCAACTGTCCTCCCACCCCCAACCACGCTGCCCTTCTTGCCCCCAGCTATTGAACAGGGAGAGACAGATGCTTACTCAGGCAACCTCCTAAAGGGCCAACACACAAATTTCCCTGTGCTCTGGCAAAGGGAGGGTGAAGTGCACTGGAGCTGTGAGGGAAGAAGCCAGGACTAGGGACTCAGCAGATACAGATCAGAAGATAGACACCCATGACTCCTGGGAGGAGTCATTCCCTCATGCAGAGAAGGACATTTTCCCCACACAGACATTTGCCTGTCTGGGAATAGGACAGTTGACACACCCTATTGTAAAAAACTTTGCTCTGAGGCCACTTAAGAGATTAAGAATGACAATTGGTTTCCAGTAGAAGCCACTGCCCCACCATGTTGAAAAAAATCTATTGCCTGAGGATGACTGCCTAGAGGGGCAAATTCAAGTCAGAAGCCTACAAGTGTGTAGCCAGAGGTGGTCTCCTGAGGCTTTGAGTCATTGCCTGACCTAATTGGTCAGAAACAGCCTTTAACACTGTCCTCCATGACAGACTGAGAGGTGTAGAGCAGTGGTTCTCAACCTGTGGGTCGCGAGCCCTTTGGTTGTCGGACGACCCTTTCACAGGGGTCGCCTAAGACCAATCTGCATATCAGATATTTACAATACGATTCATACCAGTAGCAACATTACAGTTATGAAGTAGCAACGAAAATAATTTTATGGTTGGGACACAACATGAGGAAGTGTATTTAAAGGGCCAGAAGACTAAGAACCAATGACAGAGGATCTACATAACTCATCATCACAAACTCAAACAGAAAGCCAAAAGTAGCAAACAAACAAACAACCCCAAAATGAAAGAACTAGAGAATTCTCAGAAGAGAAAAATGAAGTAGAGATAAGAAATTTATCTGAATCAGAGTTCAGAGTGATCATGGTAAAAATGCTCAATAGCATGAAAAAAAATATAGTAGGTATGGAAAAAGAAAAGTTCTAGATAAAAAATATGACATAACACTAGTAAAGAACACACTGCAAGAAATACACAGCATATTAAGGAAGCTGAGGATCAAATCAGTGAATTATTAGTCAGAGAGAAAATATCACTCAATTAGAAAAACCAGAAAAAAAAACAATTAATAAACAGGAGGACAGGTTAAAGGCACCGTGAGACTACCGGAAATGTAACAATATTAGGGTAGTGGGTGTGCCCAGAGGCAGAAAGGGAGAAAGGCATAGAGAAGGTGTTTGAAGAAACAATGGCAGAACACTTCCCTAACTTCTTAAAGGAAAATGTCACACAAGTGCAGGAACCACAGAGAACCACAAACAAGAAGAACTCAAAGAGGCCCATTCCAGACGCATAATAATTAGAGTGCCAAAAATTAAAGAAAAAGAGATAATTGTCAAGGCAGCAAGAGAAAAGAAATGTGTTTCCTACAATAAAGTTCCAATGAGGGCTGACACCTGGTTTCTCATCAGAAACTCTACAGGCCAGAATGGAATGACATGAAGTACTTAAGGTAATGGAAAGCAAGAATCTGAGACCAAGATTACTATATCCAGTAAGGCTGTCATTCAAAATAGATGGTTAAAAAAAGAGCTTCCAAGACAAGGAATGGCTAAAGAATATGACACCACAAATCCAGAATTACAAGATTCCTAAAGGGACTGCTGTAATGAGAAGAAGAAATGAGAGGGAAACCTAGGCATACAGAATTAAAATGGCAATACATCAGTAACTATCAATAATAACTCTTAATGTAAATGGCCTAAATGATCCAATCAAAAGACGTAGGGTTGCAGAATGGATTAAAAAATATGGTTGAACTATATGCTGTCAACAAGAGACCCACCTCAAAACAAAAGACTCACACAGAATGAGAGTGAAGGGATGGAAACAATTTTGCATGCAGAGGAAAAGAAAAGAAAAGCTAGACTAGAAATAAACGTATCTGACATAATAAACTTTAAAATGAAGGCCATCACAGGGGACAAAAATCCTAAAGAACTCACTAGATCAGACAGACATAATCAACATCTTCAGAACAATTCACCCCAAAGATACAGAATATACATTCTATTTAAGTGTACATGGAAGACTTTCAAAGATAGACCACTTGAGACATGGAGACCCACTTGAGACACAAGAAAAGTCTCTTCAAATTAAACAAGATGGAAGTCATATCAAGCATCTTCTCTGATTACAAAGGCATACTACTGTATAATAAAGACATAATATGCAAATTATTCCTCACCCCCTGACAAGATGGCTGCCTATGACCTTGCTGGCTGGGGGTTTAGTAGTGAGGGACAACCAAATGACTGAACAAGCAAGCTGCATGGGGAGACCAGGCCAGTTGGGGCTTAGGGAGGGACATCCAAACAACTGAACAGCAAGTTGTGTGGGGCAACCATGCCTGTGAGGGTGCTATGAGGGGCAACCAGGCAGACAAGGGGGATGGTAGAATGAAACCAGCCTAGTAGGGGAGAAGTTGAAGGTGCCAAGGCCAGCGGATGATGGGGCGGTAAGAGGTGACCAAACTGGCAGGGGGAGAGTTAGGGATGACCAGTCTGGCAGGGATTATTTGGGGGCGATTAGGCCGGCAGTGCGGGGGGGCAGTGAAAGGTGACTAGGCTGGTGGAGGGGCAGTTGACAACTACCAGGCTAGCAGGTAGGGGGCAGTTGGAGTTGGTTTGGCCTACCACAGGGCAGTTAGGGGAGACCAGGCCAGCTGGTGGGGCAGTTAGGAATGATTAGGCCAGCAAGTAGAGGCAGTGAGGTTCGATAAGGCTATAGGAGGAGATGGGGGAGGAGGTTAGGGGTGACCAGGAAGGCAGACAGGCAGGTGAGCAATTAGGAGCCAGCAGTCCCGGATTGGAGAGGGTATAGGCTGGTCTGAAGGGACACCACCAGCCCTCATGGGAGAATTTTGTGCACTGGGACTCTAATATTAGATATAACCTACAATAAAAATTAACAAAAATTCAAATACTTGCAGGCTAAATGGTATGTTATAAAACATTTGTGTTATCAAAATCATCAAAAAGAAATTAAAAACATCCTGGAAAGAAATGACAATGCAAACATAACAATTCAAATTCAATGTTATACACTGAAAGCAGTTCTGAATGGGAAGTTCATAGCATTACAGCCACACACCAAAAAAAAAAAAAAAAAAAAAAAACAAGGAATAACATAATAAATGATCTAACTCTACAACTTAAAGAATTAGTAAGGGAGCAACAAGAAAAGCACAGACTGAGCAGAAGGAAGGAAATAGTAAAAATCAAAGCAGAATTAAATAAAATGGAGACCAAAAAATAATAAATAAATCACTACAAAATATCAATACAACCAAGAGCTGGTTCTTTGAAAGGATAAATAACATTGATGAACTTCTTCCAGGCTCATCAGGAAGCACAGAGAGAGGACCCAAATAAACAATCACAAATAAAAGAGGCAAAATAATGACTGACCCCAAAGAAATAAAAAGGGTTGTAAAAATACTATGATCAACTCGCTTCCAACAAACTGGTCAACCTGGAACAAGTGGATGTATTCCTAAAAAGTACAACCTTCTAAAACTCAATCAAGAAGAATAAAAAAATCCGAATAGACTGATAACAAGAAGGTAATTGAAGCAGTCATTGATAAACTTGCAGCAACCAAAGCCCTGGGCCAGAAAGCTCCAAAGGAGGTTTTACAAAACATTCAAACTAAAATCTATCCTCCTCACACTTTTCTAAAAACTTCAAGAGGAAGGAACAATTTCAAGCTATTTCTAGAAGCCAGGATTACCCTAATCCCAAAGCAGATGTAGATACTGCAAAGAAAGAGAATTACAAGCCAATGTATCTCTGATGAACATAGATTCTAAAATCCTCAACAAAATCCTAGCAAATCAGAACCAGCATTACATCAGAAAGATCATACACCATGAGCACATGGATTTATTCTGGGCATCAAATGACAGTGCAACATCCCCAAATCAATACACATGATACATCAAATTGAGAGATAAAAATAAACAAATTGAGAGATAAAAATCACATAATCATATAAATTGGTGAAGAAAAATAATTTGACAAAACCCAACACTCTTTTTGGTAAAAGCTTTCAGCAAACTGGGAATAGAGGGATCATACCTCAACATAATAAAAGCCTTATATGACAAACATATACCCAACACTATACTCAATAGGCCAAAACAGAAAACAAGTCACCCAAGAACAGGAACAAGATGGGGATGCCCACTGTTACCACTCCTGTTTGAGTGAGTATTGGAAGTGCTACCATATCAATTGGGCTGCATGTGGCATGACCAAATTGAAGGATGACTAAAGGACTGGTTTGGGGCTGGGCCGGCCAGACTGCACCAATGCGCAAATTTGAGCACTAGGCCTCTGGTAGAAAATAACTGCCCAATAAATGGGGATTTTGTCTTATTCATAATCATTATGCAGCATAGTGTGTAAGCTACTGAATATCACTTGAAAGAAGACACTTAGGAATAATATCTACACAAACTATATTTTCTACTGCTTACCACTAGAGAAACAACATCGACTATTCTTCATAAATCAAATAAATGGACTTCTGAACTCAAGAAAAATCATGAGACAAATCCAACACTTGGCTGTCCACAAATCCTAAAAGATAAATGTAAAGTAAAAGGACCAAAATGTATTGACCTCTTTCAGTATACCATAAAACAAGTTCTTCATTTAATAAATGAAGTTGGTAATGTAGCAGAATACAAAATTAACACCCAGAAATCTATGACTTTTTGATACACCAATAAAGAATTCACAAAAAAAGAAACAAACAAACAAAAACAAAAATCCCATTTACAATTGCAACAAAAAAATGAAGATACCTAGGAATAAACTTAACTAAATAATTAAAACCTCTTTACTCTGAAAACTACAGGACATTGAAAAAAGAGGTAGAGGAAGACATAAACAAATGAAGAATATACCAAGTTCATGTATTAGTAGAATAAATCTCATTAAAATGGCCACCCTACCCAAAGCATTCTACAGATTTACTGTAATCCCCATTAAAATATCAATGACATATTTCACAGACCTAGAACTAAGTCTGCAGAAATTCATATACTATAAAAAATAAAAAGACCCACAATAGTCCCAGTAATCTTGAGAAAGAAGAACAATGTTGACCACTCACAATTGCGGATGTCAAGTTATATTTCAAAGCCACTGTTCTCAAGCTCGCTGGTACTGGCTAAAGAACAGACGTGTACTAGTAGACCAATGGAACACACCTGAGAACATAGAAATAGACCTGAGACTTTATGCCCAATTAATATTTGACAAAGGAGGAAAGAGCATACAATGGAGTCAAGACAGTCTTTTCAATACAGGATGTTGGAGAAATTGGATGGATACATGCAAAATAATGAAACTAGACCACCGCCTCACACCATAGAGGAAAATAAACACAAAATGGATAAAGGACTTAATTGTAAGAAAACATAAAAATCTTGGAGGAATCCATTGGCAGAAAAATATGAGATATATTTCAAGAAGCTCTTTACCAATATAACTCCTAGAGTAGTGGAAAATAAGGAGAAAATAAACAAATGGGACAACATCAAAATAAAAATCTTCTGCAGAGAAAAAGAAACCATCAGCAACACACACAAAAACAAACAAACCAAAACGAGAAAGCCCATGGCTTGCGAGAACATATTTGCCAATGTTATGTTCAATAAGGGCCTAACCTCCAAAATTTATAGGGAACTCATCTATCTAAAAAAAAGGAAGATAAACAATGCAATAAAAAATGGACTTAAAAAGATACTTTTGAAAAGTGCACGTACAGAAGGCCAAGAGACATATGAAAACATGCTAAAAATCCTTAATCTTCCAAGAGGGGCAAATCAAAATGACAATGAGATACCATCTCACACTTGTAAGAATGGCAATCATCAACAAATCAACAAACCACAAGGGCTGAGGAGGATGTGGAGTAAAAGGAACCCTCTTGCACTGCTCGGGGGAATGCAGTCTGGTAAAGCCACTGTGGAGAATAGTATGGAGTTTCCTCAACAAATTAAAAAGGAACTGCCATTTGATCCAGTACTCCCACTACTAGGGGTCTTTCCCAAGAAATTAGAAACACCAATCAGAAAGGATATATGCACCCATATGTTCATTGCAGCACAATTTACAATAGCTAAGATTGGGAAACAGACTAAGTGCCCATCAGCAGATAAATGGATTAAAAATGCTGGGGTACATCTACACAACAGAATACTACACTGCTGTAAAAAGGAAAGAACTCTTCCCTTTCCAAAAAGCATGGAAGGACATGGACAGCATTATGGGAAGTGGAATAATCTAGGCAGAGAAAGAAAAAAATATCGCATTACCTCACTCATTTGTGGAATATAATGAACAACAGAAACTGATCAAAACAAATAGATCCAGAGACACCGAAGCATGGGACTGACTGTCAAAATTCAGAGAAAAGGCAGGATGCTAGGGGAGGTAAGAAATCAACTAAAGAATTTGTATGCAGGCAAATAAGCATTACCAAGGGACACAGACACTAGGGAGGTGAGGGCATGTGATGAGGGTGGGAGTGGCCAGGGAGGGAACAATGTGGGGAGAAGGAGGCATATATAATACTGTATGTAAAACTTGAAACAATAAAGAATATAAAAAAAGATGAGTTCTTAGAAATATACCTTTAAATATAGTACTTGCTAACATACAAAAATTCCCCAATCTCCCAATAACTTCATGATGGTTGATCTTTTAGCCAAATCAATGTAACTTGAGTAAACATAGCTCAGGTCATTGTAATTGCTCCACATAAAACTCTTTGGATGTCTGGAACTATTTTTGGAAATAAATCTGAAGTCACATATTCCACCAAGATGTCTGGCACTGATGGGCAGCGACACAAACTAAACAGCCACTAGACATAGTTCTAGAAACAGCCACCTAATGGAATCACTTGAGCTTTCTGGGTCCAAAATATTTTCCAAAGTGTTGGCAACCACTTCTTCCTTCCCAGTGTTTGATATTCAGCAAACATCCCTTGATCCCCTTAATTTTATGAATAAAAACACTATGCCCTGCCCATACTACCTCTAAAAACAATTACCTCCCATATTTTTCTTCTTGTCTTTTTTGTGCATGATTATACTTTCTTACTTTTATTGCATATTTGTTATTTTTACTATCTATCTATCTATCTATCTATCTATCTATCTATCTATCTATCATCTATCTATCTATCTATCTATCTATCTATCTATCTATCTATCTATTAAAAAAGCCAGTGATTGGAATGCCCTAACTACCAGAACAACAGGTCCTATGAGGCCCACTATGGCCAAGGAACCAGCCAACTCTGGGGGAGGCCTAGGCCAGCTAACTCTCCCCTCCCCCACTATCATCCCGGACCCTATTCTCAGTCCACCCCAATAGGGAGAGGCCTGCGTACACCACTCCTTCTGCAGTCCCTCTGTCCACCCACCCTCACCCCAGATTGGTCGCCTGACCCTAATCAGGGGCAGGGCAGACCAGTCAACTGACTGTAGCCACTCCCCCTCACTGGCACAGCCCCTAATAGATGCCCACCACATGAATCAGCCCATCACTATTTCCATCACTAGCACATTAAAGACCCAATAAAAGGAACTACTTTAAAATAAATCAGAATATATACATTTTACAAAAATCAGTCTTGTTGCACGATTTAAAAATAATTTACCAGAGAAAAGTTAGGGACGGGGAGGTCAATTAGTTATGGCACACCTCATCTCCTAACTCACATCATTTCCTGCCTTCAAGAATGAAATACCTAGCCCACCTGCTGTGACTCTGTGAGGGTTGAACATCCAATTGTGAGGTTGGAGGTCACCATTCCATTCCTGGTCAGGGGACAAGCCCAAGTCACTGGCACAATCCCCAGTGGGGGATAGGGAGATGACAGCCAATCAATGATTCTCTCTCATCATTCATGTTTCTATTTCTCTCTCCCTCTCCCTTGCTCTCTGAAATCACTACAAATACTTTGAAAAAAATGCATACCAACTTGAGGGTAAAGGAACTACACATACCAACTTTTCAAGACCGTTTTGTGAAAATTACAGGGAAGTCACCTTTTCCAACTTGTCTTTGTGGACTTTTTTATGCTATGGAAATGTTTGCATCATTTGCATTAGCTTTTTACCAACAGTGACCTGATTTCTGCTGTGATTATCTTTCCAGGGGGCAGGGATTCAGGCTGTTCTAAATTAGAAAAGTCTCTGAAGGCTTAAAGCCTGATTCCATGTGTATTCATATACAGAAGTAACTAAGTTTAATGTAGTATGTTGCTATGCAGAAAGGACATTTCAACATCCTTCCAACCCCAAAGTCCAGCACTTTTGAGACAAAAAGAAAAGTGATGGCTAAATAATCATGGCTCATATTGTATTATGAACGTTGAAAATAAGAATGAAACCTAGAAATACTGTTACTGGATCCACAGTGCTAGAATTTTATTAAAAGACTTACTTTTCCGTTCATTCCTTTGGCGGCATCTGTAGCATCTTCAGGATTCTCAAAGGTAATAAAAACAGAGCCTCTGGACTTGTTTCTTGCTCCCTCCTTTATCAAACTCTCTGGAATTTAGAATTTTATTTTATTTTTATTTATTTTTTTAAATATATTTTATTGATTTTTTACAGAGAGGAAGGGAGAGAGATAGAGAGTTAGAAACATCGATGAGAGAGAAACATCGATCAGCTGCCTCCTGCACATCTCCTACTGGGGATGTGCCCGCAACCCAGGCACATGCCCTTGACCGGAATCGAACCTGGGACCTTTCAGTCCGCAGGCCGACGCTCTATCCACTGAGCCAAACCGGTTTGGCAGGAATTTAGAATTTTAAATGACACATGCCACATAAAATTTATCCTCTTAGAAATTTTTCAATATCTCTAAGGTTTTGAGAAATTCTCACAGAGCCCCTTAATCCTATATAATAAAAGGCAAATATGCAAATTGATAGAACAGTGGAACGACCAGTTGCTATGACACACACTGACCACACGAGGGAAGACACTCAATGCAGGAGCTTCTCCCTGGTAATCCCTTAGCTCCCAAAAGGGAACAACACTCATCGAAAAGCCCATTCACAACCCGCAAGCATAGCAGTGATTGCAGGAGCCTCTCTGGCTTCCGTGGCAGCGCTAATGATATCCGACTGATGCCTTAGGCCCACTTCCATAGCCAGACATTCCCAAAGGGCTCCAGAACTGTCAGAGAGCACAGACCTGGCTGAGGGACACCCACTCCCTGCCCCCAAGTGCACGAGTTTCATACATTAGGCCTCTATTTTAAACAAATTGAGAGATATTCATATCAATTGATGCAGAAAAAGCATTTGACAAAATACAACACCCAATCCTATATAATAAAAGAGAAACATTCAAATTAACATGTAACATTCAAATTAATATGCAACATGTTTGCAAGTAGGTAGACTAATTCTTGGGCAAGTTGAATAGAGAAACTGAGACAAGAAAATCAAGCCTGGCCAGTTTGTACAGCTTGTAGAAAGTCCTTAATCCTCCCCAGCCAAGGACACTTGAGAAAAAGTGGTTAAAACCTCTCTTCCCACTTGAGAAACTGTATAGCAAAATCACCCTGGAACTTCTAAGGTGTGAGTGATAGAGGAGGTTGGACAGACAGGGCTGTTTTGTCTTGCCCACTAAACAAACCAGCCTGCTGCCTTGGGAAAAAGGGGGAAAGGGGACTTTATCTCACTCACTAAGCAAAGGATCAACAGCCTTGGGACTTGCCAAGATAAAAATTGTTAGACATTCTCACCAACTCTGAGACAGCTATGGCCATTAAAAGGAGACCTTGAAATGCAGTCTGTGCCCAAGATACTGGGCAGAGGAACCTTGAATCGTATAGATTGACAGACTTATAAATCCCCTTGAATCCCACTGGGCAATCCAGATTAGTTAAGAGCACACCTGTGCTTTACCAAAGGTGAATTTCCATAGTTAGGCCTACATTGCTTTTTGAAATAAATTTGCTAGCTTTGCTCTTTACATAGTTCTTTGTGTTACTAAAATGCTGCTGACTATCGCTCTGCTAAATTTCTTCTCATGTACATGCCAAGAACTGAGGGGGGAGGGGTAGGAAGTGCTCTCCCTTCCATTCAAGGGCTGTCCAATTACATCATCTCTGGCTTTGGGGTGCCCTATAACAAACTGTTTAACTCATTTCTAGAAGTGTTTTCACAATAGAATAGAGAAAAATAAAGTTATAATAATACTTTGAAGAACACAAAGTACTCTTAACTTAAGTGGTCCATGTTACTATTTGCTATATGTTTAGTCTGAGCAGGTAGGCATTCTAAGACATACCTTCTCTTAAAGGATCAAATTTTCCAAACACTCTTTCAAGTGTATTTTTATTGCTCTGTATACTCAGGCCTCCTACAAACAGCTTCCTAGGTCTATCTACTTCCACCATTGTGCTATAAATGGTTAAAAATACACACATAACAAAAAATTAGTTACAAGCCAAAGAACATAATTTTTATTAAACTGCCTTTCAAATATTCAAGTGAAGCAACATACACAAGCTTACTTTTAACAATGTGTATTTTTATTTTGTATCCTTATTATTATTGAAAATATTACTGATACCCTGCCAGATTTTGCCCCCAGAGTCCACTCTGCCAGGTTCCAGCCTTACCCTGGCCCTTCAACACCCTATTACATGTGTCCAAGTGCGATGTATATATGAATAAAGGTCCTTTAGTTAATCTCTTCACAACACAGCTACCCCACTTCTTTTTGAGGTTCATGAGTCTTTTCCAAGTTTCCATGCCTCTGGTTCTATTTTATCCATCAGTTGATTTTGTCATTGAATTTCACATATAAGTGCATGCAATAATGAGATATCTGTCCTGCTCTGACTAGTTTAGTTCACCTACATAACGATCCCAGGATTCCTGCAGTCTCAAAGGAAAAGAGATCCTTCTTTTTTATACCTACATAGTGTTCCAATCCTAGAAACATAGCACAGCTTTTTTATTCACTCCTCTATTGATGGGTACTAGGACTGTACCCATCCTTCCCCTTCTTAGTTTTTGTAAAGAGGGCTGACATAAACACAGGGGTGCATATATTCTTTCTGAATGTTATTTGGGGATATTTAGGGTATCATTCCTAGACATCTGTACCAGGATAAAACAGTGGTTCCATTTTGAACATTCGTAAGAATCTGCACCCTGTGTTCCATAGTGGTTACAAAAGTCTGCATCCCCTCCAAACTTGCTGTTTATTGATTTATTCATGATGGCCGTTTTGGCATGTTCCAGGTGGTACATCATTGTCATTTTCATTTCCAAGATTCAGATGGTTAGTGATGTTGAGCGTTTTTTCATATGTGCCTTGGCCCTTCTTACATCCTCGTGGGAGAAGTGACTATTCAGGTCCTATGCCCATTTTGCATGAAATGTTTGTGTTCATTTTATGAATTTGTGTAAGATCTTTATGTATTTTGGAAAAAGCTGCGTTATCAGATTCATTATGGGCAAATGCGTTTTCCCATAGAGTAGTTTCTCTTTTCATGTTAATGCTTGTGTCTTTTGCTGTGCAAAAGCTTTCTATTTTGATGCAGTCCCATCTCTTTAGTTTTTTGATTCTCCAGCCCTAGGCAAAGTGTCTGTGACAACTCTGCTAGAAGAGTGAGATGTTGCTGCCTAAGTCCTCCCCTAGGATTTTTATGGTATCACGACTCATATTTAAGCACTTTTTTCCCCTTATGGGTTTATTCTATAGTATAGGTGTAAGTTAGAGATATAGCTTAATTTTCCTGCATATACCTGTCCAATTTTTGCTACACCATTTATTGAAGACACTGTTTTTATTCCATTATATTCCCATTCACCCTATGTCAAATATTAATTGAGCTTAATGGCTCTGAGTGATTTCTGAGGTCCCTATTCTGTCCCATTGGTCAATATGTCAGTTCTTGTGCCAGTAGGAGACTCTTTAGTTAGCAATGGCTTTGTAGTATAATTTGATTTCCAGTATTATGAGCCCTCCAATTTTGTTTTTCTTTCTCAAGATTTCTGCACCTACTTAGAGTCTTCTTTGGTTGCTTATACATTTTCCAGTATTTGTTTTGGATCTATGATTTATGGCATTGTTATTTTAATAGAGATTGCCTGAGATCTACAGATTTCTTTGGGTTATACGGACATTTTAATGATGTTAATTCTCCCCACCTATGTACATGGTAAATTCTTGCATCTTGTTTGCATCTCTCTCCTATTTGTATTTCTGAAAAGCAACTAAGTTTGTAGCTCTGTTTAAAAGAAAAAAAAAAGGCTTTTAAAAGAAACTCAACAAATATGGCCTAGAAAAATTCTGGGAGAAAAAGCAGAAGGAAATTCCCTTCAAATATCTAGAAAACTGTAATTAAAAATAAATCTATAAAGCCTCAAAAAGTAAACAATTTGCATTTTGCCACCCGAAACAAAGTTTATTTCAATATACTCAAAGACTGATAGCAGATATCCAATTAGTATCGTTTAGTGTCCACATACAAAGACAAAGGAAGTTAGGAAATAAGCCTTATTTTAGACTGATTTAAATTAGCAAATGAAAATAAAAGAATATTCAGGGGAACTTAGTTCTAATAGGCAGAAACCTATTCCTGGAACAGTCACTGATTTTACTGATAGTGCATCTCATGGTAAAGCTGCTTATATTGCAATGAATTCAGACCAAGTCATTTAGACCAGTCATACTTCTGTGCAAAGAACTGAATTAGAAACTAACAAGGCTGACTTGCAGGATTTCCAAAAGCCTCTTCATATTATCTCTGATCTGCCTATGCTGCCGGCCTGGTAAACAAAACTTCAACTAAACAATTAAAATGTTTCGGTGACCAAAGCCTATCTATTCTATTTGAACAAGTCCTGGTCCTTGAACAAAAGGAAATGCATATGCCTATCAATTACTTATTTTATTAAAACCGACCACAGAATCTCATCAGATTTTATTTACATCAGCCTGCCAAAATAATGTACAGCAGGCAAAACAGATTATCAAGAAATGTCCCCCTTGCATGTTACATCTGCTACAACAGCCTCTAAAATCCCAACTTGAAAAACAAAAGTGGGGGAAGAGTGAAGAAATCTCCTGTAAGTAGACTACACCAAGCCTTAATTACTGTAATTTTTTTGCCCCTTGCAATGCTGATGGCAACACACCCATGGAAAGACACTGGTGAAAGAATAAGCCAAAGCAAAATGGTCTGGTTAAATGGAAAGATAAGGAGTCTGGTTCATGGAAGGTCCCTTTATTAACCTTTGGTCGAGGATATGCTTGTGTATTTCCAGAAAACTCATCCAAGCCTGTGAGGATTCTTGCAACATGAATCTGAGCGAGGAACTGACCAGAATACTCCAACCACAGATAGCAGTGGCCCTAGCACTACACTGACAGAGGAGAAAGATCCAGAGATGGGGGATGGTAAAGACACCTTGCCTTGGTAGCACTCATCAGGTGTGCATCTGTAAAGGTTGCCCTGGACAAAGCCAAAAAAGTCATTGTCATTTCTCACAGTTGTCCACCATCCAGAACTTGAACATCACTGCTGCATGTCACAAGGGGACAGTGACTGGGAAAGGGACCCATAAAGAACTGATGGCCCAGAAAGAAGTCTACAAAGAACTAATTCCTTAAATACCTGACAATGATACGTAAAAGGACATGAAAGGCCTCAATCCTTTTCATTGAATATTCGTACATTTCCTTTTCAGAATAACCACTATTGCCTCTCTTTCTTGTTTTTCCACGGTTAATTCTAGTCTGAAGATGCAGATTGAAAAGTCTTAAAAGGATCTGAGCCCTACAAATGGCATAAACCTTTCTAAACTAATTAATAAAACAAAAAGGGAGATATGTGGGGTAAAGATGAACAGTAGTGAACATATCAATGTGAGAAGTCCAATAGAAGGCTAATGGACTTTGATATTCTGCAGGGCTGAAAATCAGCATTATGTAACCCTTCTGTTGGCAAATTGGTCAGTACTCCTTCATTTTATGTGGCAGCATAGCATTCCAGTGTGTAGATGTACCACGGCTTTTTAACCCACTCATCTGCTGACCAGCACTTAGGCTGTTTCCAAACCTTAGCTATTGTAAATTGTGCTGCAGTGAACATAGAGGTGCATGCATCCTTTCAGATTGGTAATTCTAGGTTCGTGGGATATATTCCTAGAAGTGGGATCACTGGGTCAAATGGGAGTTCCGTTTTTAGTTTTTTGAGGAAACTCCATACTCTTCTCCATAGTGGCTGCACCAGTCTGCATTCACACCAGCAGTGAAGGAGGGTTCCTCTTTCCCCCCATCTTCACCAGCACTTGCCCTTTGTTGATTTGTTGGTGATAGCCATTCTGACAGCTGTGAGGTGGTACCTCATTGTCCTTTTGATTTGCATCTCTCCTATGATTAGTGACTCTGAGGCTCTTTTCAGGTATCTCTTGGCCTACCTTTTGTCCTCTCTGGAAAAGTATCTATTTAGGTCCATTGCCCATTTTTGTGATTGGTTTGTTTATCTTCCTTTTGTTAAGTTGTATGAGTTCCCGATAAATGTTGTAGATAAAACTCTTATCAGAGAGAACATTGGCAAATATGTTCTCCCATGCAGTGGGCTTTGTTGTTGTCTTGTTGATGGTCTCTTTTGCTATGAAGAAGCTTTTTATTTTGGTGTCATCCTATTTGTTTATTTTAACTTTATTTTCCATTGTCCCAGGAGCTGTGTCTGTGAAGATATTGCTTCAGCATATATCTGAGACTCTGCTGCCAGTGGCTTCCTCTAATATTTTTAGTTTCCAGCTTTATGTGTTAAATCATTTAGCCATTTTGAGCTTATTTTTGTGCATGGTGTAAGTTGGTGGCTTAGTTTCATTTTTTCATGTGTCTGACCAAATTTCCCAGCACCATTTATTGAAGAGACTGTCTTATCTCCATTGTATGATTTTGCCTCCTTTGTCAAATATTCATTGTGATTAGTGGTTTGGATTGGTTTCTCAGTTCTCTATTCTATTCCATTGGCCTATATGTCTAGTCTTGTGCGAGTGTCCTGCAGTTTTGAGCACAGTAGCTTTGTAATATAGAATTATATCTGGTACTTAGATCCTCTTACTTTGTTCTTCTTTATCAGGATTGCTGCTGCTATTCGTTGTCTTTTTTTATTTCATATGAATTTTTGGAGAGTTGGTTCTAGGTCTGTGAAATATGCTGTTGGTATTTTAATGTGGAGTGCATGGAATCTATATATTGCTTTTGGAAGTATAGCCATTTTAATGATGTTGTTTTTACCAATCCATGAAGATGGTATGTTCTTCCATCAGTTTATGTCTTCCTCTATCTCGTTTTTCAACATCTTCTACTTTTCTGATTGGAGGTCTTTTACCTCCTTAGCTAAATTTGTTGCTAGGTATCTTAATTTTTTTGGTGTGATGATAAATGGGATTCTTTTTTCAATCTCTCTTTCTTTAAGTTAACTATTGGTGTATAAAAATACCATATATTTCTTGGCGTTAATATTGTAGTCTTCTACATTGCCCAATTCATTTAATAAGTTTACCAAATTTTTGAAGGAGTGTTTGCGGTTTTCTATGTACACTATCATGTCATCTGCAAATAATGACACTTTACCTCTTCTTTCCCAATTTGGGAACCATGTATTTATTTTTCTTGTGTGATCACTGTGACTAGGACTTCCAGTACTGTGTTGAACAGGAGTGGTGAAAGTGGTCGTCCCTGCCTTGTTCCTATTCTAGAGGGGAATGGTTTTAGTTTTTGCCCATTGAGTATGATGTTGGCTGTAGGTTTGTCATATAAGGCTTTTATTTTGTGGAAGGAAGATCCTTCTATTCCTACTTTGCTTAGTGTTTTTATTAGAAAAGGCTGTTGCACTTGGTCAAATGCTTTTTCTGCACCAGTTGATATGATTGTGTGGTTTTTTCTCTCTCAATTTGTTTATGTGATGTTTCATGTTCATTGATTTGCGGATATTGTACCATCCTTGCATCCCTGGAATAAATCCCACTTGGTCATGGTGTATGATCTTTCTAATGTAATGCTGTATTCGGTTTGCTAGAATTTAGTTGAGGATTGCAGCATCAATATTCATCTGAATATTGGCCTGTAAGTCACTTCCTTTGTGGCGCCTTTTTCTGGTTTTGAAATTATGGTAATGATGGCTTCATAGAAAGAGCTTGGAAGTATGCCATCCTCTTGAATTATTTGAAATAGTGCGAGAAAGGTTGGTTTTACTCCTTCTTTGAATGTTTGGTAAAACTCCCCTGTGAAGCCATCTGGTCCAGGGCTTTTGTTTTTTGGAAGCTTTTTTTATGACTGTTTTAATTTTATCAGTATTTATCGGTCTGTTCAGGATTTTTGCTTCTTTCTGATTGAGTTTTGAAAGCTTGTCTTTTTGTAGGAATGTGTCCATTTTGTTGAGCTTGTCCAGTTTGTTGTAGTAGAGTTCTTCATTGTAATTTTTTACAATCCTTTGTATATCTGTGGGGTCGTTTGTTACTTAACCTCTTTCACTTCTGTTTTTGTTTATTTGGGTCCTCTCTTATTTTCTTGCTGAGCCTGACTAGAGGTTCATCAATGTTGTTTATTCTTTCAAAGAACCAGCTCTTGGTTTCATTGATCTTTTGTATTATATTATTCATCCCTACATCATTTATTTCTGTTCTAATCTTTATTATCTCTTCCTTTTTGTGTACTGCTTTTCTCTGTAGTGGAGTTGTTCTTGGAAACCCAGGACAAAACAGCTTTTATTTACTTGAATACACATTTTCCCTGTAGCAAAGCAAAAAAACATATCAAAGGTAAAGTTTGGTAAACAATAAAAGTATTGTCATGTTAGGAGGTTGCCTTCAGCCATTTTTCCCACAGCAGGGTAACTATATGCTGATTTTCAGCCATGCTTAATATCAAAGTCCATTCGCCTTCTGTGGGACTACTGTTGGTCTTTGCCCCAACATTTCCCCCTTTCTCTTTTCTTAATTAATTTAGAAAGATGTATGCCATTTGCTGGGCTTAGATCCTTTTATGATTTTTTCATTCTATATCTTCAGACTAGAAGTAAACATAGAAGAACAAGAAAGAGAGACAATATTGGTTTTTCTAAAAAGCAAATGTAGGAGATTCAATGAAAAGGATTGAGTTCCTTCATGTCCTTTTATATATCCTTTTCAGGTATTTAAGGAATTAGTCCATAGTAGGATTCTTTTTGGGCTGTAAGTTCTTTATGGGTCCCTTTCTCAGTCACTGTTCCCTTGTGACATGACAGCAATGATGTTCGAGTTCTGGATGGTGGGCGAACGGTGAGAAATGACAATGCAGGTATGACCTCTTTTGGCTTTGTCAAGAGCCACTGGCACCTAGGCACAGCTCATGACTGCCAGCATGGCAAGGCGTCTTCACCATCTCCCATCTCTGGACTGTTTCTCCTCTATCTCCTCAGCATGTTGCTTGCAGCCAATGCTATCTGTGGTTGTAGTAGTCTGGTCAGTTCCTCGCTCAGATTCATGTTGCAAGAATCCACACAGGCTTGGAGGAGTTTTCTGGAAACACACAAGCATATCCTCGACCAAAGGTTAATAAAGGGACCCTTCCATGAACCACACTCGGTACCTTTCCATTAACCAGACCATTTTGCTTTGACTTATTCTGACACCAGTGTAATTCCATGGTGCCTTGCCATCAGCATTACCAGGGAAAAATTTAAAGTAATTAAGGCGTGGTGTGGTCTACTTACAGGAGATTTCTTCACTCTTCCCCCACTTTTGTTTTTCAAGTTGGGATTTTAGAGGCCGTTGTAGCAGATGTAACATGCAAGGAGGGCATTTCTTGATAATCTGTTTTGCCTGCTGTACAATATTATCGCAGGCTGATGTAAAAGCCTGTGAAATTCTGTGACCTGCTTAATAAAATAACTAACAGATAGGCATATTCGTTTCCTTTTTTTAAAAGACCAGGACTTGTTTAAATAGTATAGAAAGGATTCGGTCACCTAGCCATTTTAATTTAGTAGTTGCAGTTGTGTTTACCAGTCTGGCAGCAGAGGCAGATCAGAGATAATATGAAGAGGCTTTTGGAAATCCTGCAAGTCAACCTTGATAGTTTCTAATTCGATTCTTTGCACAGAAGTATGATTGGTCTGAATTCATTGCAGTATAAGCAGCTTTACCATGAGATGAACAATAAGTAAAAACAGTGACTGCTCCAGGAATAGATTTCTGCCTATTACAACTAAGTTCCCCTGAATATTCTTTTATTTTCATTTGCTAATTTATTTATTTTTTTAATTAAATCTTTATTGTTCACATTATTACATTACTTACTCTTTTTTCCCACCATAACTCCCCTCCACCCAGTTCCCACCCCACCCTACGCCCTCACTCCCCATCCACTGTCCTCATCCATAGGTGCCCCATTATTGTCCAATATCTTCCCTCACCCCACACCCCTTCCCCCAGTCCCAAGAGTAGTCGATTCCCTTTCTATGTCCCTGATTCTATTACAATCGCCAGTTCATACTGTTCATCAGATTATTTATTCCCTTGATTTTTAGATTCACTTGTTAATAGATATGTATTTGTAGTTCATAATTTGTATCTTTACCTTTTTCTTCTTCTTCCTCTTCTTAAAGAATACCTTTCAGCATTTCATTAATTCTGGTTTGGTGATGATGAACTCCTTTAGCTTTTTCTTATCTGCGAAGCTCTTTATCTGACCTTCACTTCTGAATGATAGTTTTACTGGATAAAGTAGTCTTGGTTGTAGGTTCTTGGTATTCATCAATTTGAATATTTCTTGCCACTCCCTTCTGACCTGCAAAGTTTCTGTTGAGAAATCAGCTGACAGTCGTATGGGTACTCCGTTGTAGGTAACTGATTTTCTTTCTCTTGCTGCTTTTAGGATTCTTTCTTTGTCTTTTGCTCTTGGCATTTTAATTATGATGTGTCTTGGTGTGGTCCTCTTTGGATTCCTTTTGTTTGGAGTTCTCTGCACTTCCTGGACTTGTAAGTCTATTTCTTTGACCAGGTAAGAGAAGTTTTCTGACATTATTTCTTCAAATAGGTTTTCAATATCTTGCTCTCTCTCATCTTCTGGCACCCCTATAATTCAGATGTTAGAACACTTGAAGCTGTCCCAGAGGCTCCTTACACTATCTTCGTATTTTCAGATTCTTTTTTCATTTTGCTTTTCCAGTTGGGTGTTTTTTGTTTCTTCATATTTCAAATCTTTGACTTGATTCTTGCGATCCTCTGGTCTGTTGTTGGGAGTCTGTATAATGTTCTTTTTTTCAGTCAGTGTATGCTTAATTTCTAGTTGATCCTTTATCACGACATCGAGGTCTCATTAGATTTCTTGAGGATCTCACTACATTTATCGGCGGTCTCACCAGTCTTTTTGAGGGCCTTATTAAGTTTATCAGCGGCTTCTAGTCAGTTCTTTAAAGACCTTAAAAGTGTGGTTTTGAACTCTATATCCAGCAGTTTGCATTCCTCCCATTCGGTCGTTTGTTTCCTGTTTCTTTGTCTCGGCATTTTTTATGCTTCACTGTGTTGATAGAGTTCCTTTCTGTGCTAAGTGTCCCAATTACCTGAGGTAGACACTCTTGGTGCACCCCCTTGTTGGCTTTGTGCACAGTCTTGTTGTAATTAAGCCTTGATTGTTGTAGTTATCACTGTGAGGAATTGACCTCCAGGCCAATTGGCTGTGAGAATCAGCTGTGTCTGCAGTAGGAGAACTTCTGTGTTGGAGACACCCATCTGGGGCTAGACTTGCCTCAATGGGGCTTTGGTGCTCACTGAGTCTTCCCCCTGAGTGTGTCTTTTATGGTTCCACAGAGCTGCAAACTGGATGACCTCTGGGCTTCCTGGCTCCTGGATCTCTAGGGAGGTGCTAATCTAGCCTTTGCCTGAGGCTTTCCAGCAAAAGTCTCCCTGCAGGGCTTGTACACGGCAGGTCCCACAAGATCAACAGGGTGGGGTTAGCAATTATGGCTGCTCTCAGTCTTGCCCTCAGAGGCTCTGCTTCTCAGTGTCCCAGTAATTGCTGCAAACACCATGGAGAAAAAGCTGCCCTAGGATTCTGAGCGATGCCAGACACTCCCGCTTCTCCTGTATGAGTCTGGGTCCCTAGAGACTCGCCCGGAGCTGGAGCTCAGAGTCTGAGATCCCTCCCGATTGAAAACAACAACCACACCCTCAGCTACCAGCCCGCTCTGCATGCACTCCGCACCTTAGTATTTTACTTCAGCACTGCGCCTCCTCTGAGTCCTGGTATGTTTACTCTTTTCTCCTAGTTGTCGAACTTCCACTCAGCCAGCCTTCCTGTGGTTCTGGATGTTGTCCGTTCCGTCTTTTAGTTGTATTTTTGAAGTGGTTGTTCGAGGCAGCAAACTCAAGTGTTTACCTATGCCATCATCTTGGTTTCTCAGAAAATTGTTAAATAAAATCTTATTTCTCATTTGCTAATTTAAATCAGTCTAAAATAAGGCTTATTTCCTAACTTCCTTTGTCATTGGGAGGGGGCACTAAGTGACACTAATTGGATTTCTGCTATCAGTCTTTGGGTATATTGACATAAGCTTTGTTTAGGGAGAAATAATGCAAAATGTTTTCTTTTTGAGGCCTAATATATTTGTTTTAAATTACAGTTTTTTACATATTTTACGGAAATCTCTTTCTGTTTTTTCTTCCAGAGTATTTCTAGGCCACAGTTATGGAGTTTCTTTTAAAAGTCTTTTTCTTTCTTTTATATAGATCTACAAAGTTGGTTGCTTTTCAGAAATACCAATGAGAGTAGTATGCTGGCTAATACTGTAATGCATACATATTAAGTAAAACTAACTATCTTTTTACTTATGGTGTCTTATTAATGGTGAGATTTAATGCTTAATGAGTAATTTTGTGTTTTTTAAATATCTTTTTATTGATTTTTTACAGAGAGGAAGGGAGAGGGATAGAGAGCTAGAAACAATGATGAGACTGAAACATCGATCAGCTGCCTCCTGCATACTTCCCACTGGATATGTGCCCGCAACCAAGGTACATGCCTTTGACCAGAATGGAACATGGTATCCTTGAGTCCACAGTCCGACGCTCTATCCACTGAGCCGAACCGGTTAGGGAAAATAAGTTTTTTACCTTGTAAATAGTAGCAGAAGTGATTTAAAAATTTCTTCTTTTTACTTGGCTTAAAATTTACTTTCAAACAGCATTCTTTTGGCTGGCGCTCATGTGTATAGGTACAGAAATTTTACTCTGTACTGTGTTAGAACCAATTGGTAATAAAATATCTGCTTCTCATATAACTTGAAAGGGTGAGTACTACGCCCTCCATCTTGACCCAGGGTAAGGTCTACACCCTCCATCTTACCCTCGATCTCCATTTTGGGGTAGCCATGTGCTCGGCAAGGCTTCTTCCCGAAAGCCCAAGCCTCTGCTAGCCATGCCAAGGACTTCTTTAAACTCACCAATGACAATCAAGGGAAGTGCACACCATAGATATGACCACATCATGTGTAACAAGACACCGACTAGCGCCTGGCCAATCGGCAGGGCCCACAGTCCTTTCTCCTCCCCTTACACCAACCCCTATAAAACCCCTCTTCCTACAGGGCTAGCTCTCTCTGCCACTTGCTGCTGCATCAGTAAGGAGGGTAGGGGAGCCAAGCCCGGGTTTGAATAAAGACTCTTATGCTTTTGCATCGGACACGGCTGGCTCCCTGGTGTGGTATCATCGGGATCCTGAAATCTGGCCATAATATTTGGGGGCTCATCTGGGATCCCCAAGACCATCGAGGGAACCGGATCCAGAGAGTCTGACTGATTGTGGTAGGTGTCTGTGTCGATGTGTGCTCTGTTCTGTTCTGTGCGAGCTCGTTTCTGAAATCTGTAGTGTCCAAAACGGTTTAGGTGGATGCACTGGAGGACCTCTGGTGGCAGGAGTTGGAGGACACTCTGATCTCCCATCTGGAGGGATGCGGAAACCCCTCAATCTGACATGTGGTGGGGGCTCCCGCCAGTTGGCGCATGGCCATCGTCTACTTTCTGGTTTTGCTTCCACGGAGTTGGAAGACTGTACTATCGGACCCTTAGTTGTCTGTGTTTGTGTTTTTTTTCCCCGTCTTATTTGTGGACTTGCTGGACAGACATTATGGGATGGACTCAGACTGCTCCTTTGGATATTGTGATTGATCATTTCAAGGAAATTGGGGGAAGCTTTAGAGGTCCCTCAGCAATTGGTAAATTGTTACAATTGGATGAATCATTTAAACTCTGAATGAATGTCTGGTGAAAGTGTGTGAGTGTAGAGGGAGGGGGCCTGCCCTCTCCCCTCCTTTGTGTGGCTCCACAACTTCTGTCAGGCAGGCATCTGAGTGAGGATCTGTGAAAACAGGTCACCCCCTCCCCAAGTAAATGTGTCTGGGATTTCTGTGCACGTGTAAGGACAAAAGCTGGCTTAAAACTAATGAGTGCATAGTCCGATTTTGGATAGAGTTTTGAGCTGGAGTCTCTTTGCAAATGTGCAGGATGGAGCCCAAGACAGATTATTTACCCTAAGGAAAAATAAAATATTCTAACTAGATTCTAGCAGAAAGATTGGCATTTCCATAATAAAGAACAGTTTTTAAGTGCTAACGAAGGGTGTTAAGGCTGGCTTCCCAAGGCTATATCTATGAAGGAAGGGGCTTGTCGCTTTCCACCTGTAGCAAAATCTTAAAAGAATGTGGTCAATTTACATCTGAAAAGACCAGGTAGGCCAGAACCTGTTTTGCAAGGCTCAAATGTGGTTTTCCAGAGCTTCTTGAAAGTAAAAAGTAAAGTTTACAGTTATTTGCCTCGTGAGAAATCTAGAGGAAAGGATTAAATCTGTTTGTTAAGTATGTCTTTCATTTTTAAAGTTTATTTTTAAAGATGTTACTGATTGAGAAATGCTGGAGATTTGACTTGCCAGCTAAAAGTTTAAGGTTCAGATTAAATTGGGAAAAAATTATGTAATTGTGGTAACTAAATGCCTTTGCTTATTGGTCTGATTGAGCAGGGAGGATTGATTTTGTGACCTCAACTGAAGATTTTTTATGCAAGGACCAGTTTAAATTTCATTGATATTCTTTAAAATTATTATAAAAGGTATAAACCGCTAATGAGATTTCTGTTTATCGGCAATACATCCACCATTTTGAGCTGCATGACTTGGCAGCCACCATGTCAGCCACATGGCTTGCCACTCCCCTGGGGGCCGCCATCTTGAAACAGCAGAGGCCCCTCCCTCTGATTCAGCCAGAAAGGAATGTCTAACCGAGGAGGATGGAATGTCAGTGGTGGAGCTTTAAGGTGGAGTTTTGCTGCAGAAATGTAGATTTGGCAGGAAGTGTGCTTGCCTAGTGGGTTTATTTTTAAGCTAATCTCTTAAATCTAGAAAATCCTGCTTTCCTTAAACTAAGGACAATTAAAGTTTATGTCAAAGTCTTTAAAAGGATCTGATAGCAGTAATCCAATTTCTAAAGTTTTATTATTTCAGGTAGAAACTGTGGTTTCATACTGTTCTTAGAAGGCACATTTCTTCTTTGCCTGGGAGGGACAGCAAAGCTGTCCCAGGGTGGGAGGGCTCCAGTTAACTTGTCAACTCAGTGTTCTGGAGACCCAGGACATGCCTAAGTTTAACCTGGGTTACCCAAGGACTCTAGATAATATGTTTACTCAAAACTGTTGTCTGGATTGCATGCTGTCTCTGCTTCTGTAAAATGATCTGTCTTTATTGCTTAAATATGAATCTTTGTTGTTTAAAATTGTTTAACTAATGAAATTTCTGTCTATGTCTCTTAAAAATATGAATGTATTGCTAATCTAAGGCTGTTTGTTTGCTAAAAGGTATTTGTGGTTTTCTAGTCTGATTGAGACATTTCGGGGTGGGGCTCACAGTTCTTCAGGGCAGAGATTTTATGCACCCCCCCCCCGGCTATGCTGAATTAAATAATACAAGGCAGTGTCATTTGGCTTGCTGATTAAAGGAAGGCAACTGGGCCCTAGAATCTAAAAATGGCTGGAAATGAAGCCGGTTAAATGTATTGAAAGGGTTCGATACCTATAGCTGCTAGCAAAGGAGGGGTGATATTCCCTTCTAGCACACTCCCTTGAAAGTGGCCTGGTTGCTGCTCTGTCACAAAGGGAACTGGTAGAAAGTCAAGAAAGCAGAGCGCTGTAACTAATAAACAGGGTTAACAAAAGGGCACTCTCCCTGGACCTGGAAGCCATCGGGACTTTGAAGTCCTCCAAGAGAGGAGGAATCTGACTCAGAGACTGGCCAAAACCTCGTTGGTTTGGGAGAACTGGAGGCTGCATATCGAACTTACAGACTGCAGTTTCCTGGGCAGAGATCCAAGCTGAGTTTTATAGAAGTTGAGCTACCAGTGTGCAGCAAAACAACTTTCTCCCATGCCAGAATACATTTTAAGGATATTGGACAGACTGATTGTTGCTAGAAAGAAGAAGCTACCTTTAGGCAGTTAAGGAAGGCCCTCCTAGGTGCTCAGGCCGTGGGCCTACCAAATATCACGAAGCCCTTTCCCCTCTTTGTAGATGAACACAAGGGGATAGAAAAGGGGTCTTGACTCAAGCTTTAGGCCCCTGGAGCCACCCAGTGGCTGACTTGTCTAAGAAGTTAGATCCTGTAGCTTCCGGCTGGCCGCCATGCTTGAGAATTATCACGGCAACAGCGCTCTTAGTCAAGGATGCTGACAAACAAACCCTGGGCAGGAAATCTGGATTACAACCCCACATGCCATTGAGGGAGTCAAGATCTCTCTCCTTGAGAGGGCTCCAGAGGGTGCACAAGGACATTTGGCCATGCCTCTGCACCATCTATGTGACCAGCCCAACCCCACCTCCTCATCAGCATAGTCCAGGAGATTGGGTCTACGTCAGAAGGCACCACGGGGAGACCCTCGAGGCACATTGGAAGGGTCCCTACACTGTGGTGCTGACGACCCACACCGCTCTCAAGGTAGACGGTGTTGCGACCTGGGTCCATCACATTCACGTCCGGTCGGCGGACCCATCCGTGATCCTGGAAGACTACGTCAACAAATCTAGCACCGATCGAGATCAACACAACCCGCTCAAGCTCAAGCTACAGCGTGCTCGACCTGCCTGATGCTGGTAACATTGCTCACGATCACTCCTGCTACTGGGAGTCCCCACAATACTGTATAATAGACTTAGATTATCCATGCATCTTCATGGACATGGCTCCAAAGAGACAAGGACAATTTATAGGAAGGTCAAGAATAGACTTTAGTAAGATTTGGCTGCCTGAAGTGGCCATGATGCCAATATCATGTTTCATTGTATTGATATGTTATATTGACCTTTGATTCTATTGCAGGTTTGAATGTATGTTGGCTGTGTGTGGTGACCCCCAAAAGTAAAGGGTGTCTAGCTGCCAGGCGGGCAGGTGCCCAACTGGGCAGGGAAGAGTGCCCATCAGGTTTTGGTCTCTGTTGAGAGACAGTTGATGGTTGGCAGCCTGTATACTGTCTTGCAGGCCCGTGTAACCATGCCCATGTAAGGTCTGAGGCATGGTTATGCATAGAAAGAAGGTTTAATGCCAACAGTTACTGTTTTGTTATAACTCTGAAGAATCCATGAAAAGGAATTGGCAAGGAAAGTCAGAAAATCTTAGAGCAGATCAATATGTTTTTCTCCTTATATAATTGCTCTGAAATATTGGCAATGCTAAATAAGTCGTGGCAAGACATTTCTTTGCATAGATTCAATGAGACTCGTTCCTAATAATGGTTTTATTAACGGAAAACTTTGGAGTATCATGATTTAAAGAGACCTGTCTGAGCTATAAAGACTTGAAGCTAATAAGAGTACCACAGGAAAGCCTGGTATCCTGATTGGGAGCCCTGAAGATGGCTGGTGCTGGAGCGTCAGGACCATGCCCTACCGTCACTGGTGGTTGGTAAGAGTAGAAGGGGAGCAATAAGGATGCCTCTGCATCCCTGCGGAACCCCCACTCACTCTGGCCCGCAACGAGTAGGAGGGCTACTGAGATGGGCCTTAAAGCCTGGAGTGTGGGCTCAGGTGGAGTTGCTACAGGTGAGGGATCCACCTAATTCAGCAGTTCCTGCAGGCAGACCTGATGGCAGCTGGATGGCTTGGCTTCCTGTCCCTACGGGGCACATTAAGATTCAACCATGAGATTCCAGCAAAGGTGGTCGGTTACCATTCTTGTTGTGTTTATGCAAACATCAGGCAAAATTGAATACAGTAGATAAGTTAATCTTGATTCGGTTGTTTGATAGCCATCGAGGAATTTTAAGAAGAAAAATCCTATTTCAATAGAAGTAGTTAAAGATAAAATGGTGCTTTCTCTTCCACCGGACCATTTGTTAAGCATGTAGGGATAGTTCAGTTGATAGTTCTTTGTGCCCAGTACGGGCCTCTAGCAATGGTGAAATAGAAATACAGTCCGTCTCATGATTGAGCCAGAAGTTCCAAGAAAAAGGGGGGAATGAAAGTGCGAGGACTACGCGCTCCATTTTGACCCAGGGTAAGGGCTATGCCCTCCATCTTACCCTGGATCCTCCATTTTCGGGCAGCCATGTGCTCAGCAAGGCTTCTTCCCGAAAGCCCAAGCCTCTGCTAGCCACACGAAAGACTTCTTTAAACTCACCAATGACAATCAAGGGAAGTGCGCACCATAGATATGACCACATCATGTGTAACAAGACACCGACTTGCGCCTGGCCAATCGGCAGGGCCCACAGTCCTTTCTCCTCCCCTTACACCAACCCCCTATAAAACCCCTCTTCCCACAGGGCTAACTCTCTCTGCCACTTGCTGCTGTGTCAGTAAGGAGGATAGGGGAGCCACGCCCGGGTTTGCATAAAGACTCTTATGCTTTTGCATCGGACACGGCTGGCTCCCTGGTGTGGTATCATGGGGATCCTGAAATCTGGCCATAACATAACTGAGTTTATATGAGACCTTGATTATATTGTAAAAAGCTAATTTATTACGTGAATAAAGTATCCATCTTTTTTGAGAAAGCAAAGTAAGTAAACTTATACATTTGACCTCTGAAGTACAGATGTTGCACTACCCCATGGCCTATCTAAAGAACAGGCTGTCAGGGCTCGCATCTTAAAATTCTGCTGCTGAATAATCCAATGTTGCTGAAGAAGTATTCAGCAACTTTGTCCTGCCCTTCCTTAGAGTTGAAACTTTTATAACATTTTAAAATACGTGTATGTAAATAGAACACTGTTATTTTTATTTGATGAAGATTCAGGAGATTTCAAGTATATTAGATCAGCCTAATCTGGTTTAAAAATATTTCTTTTAAAAAGAGAGAAAATTATTGAATTATTCCAAGACCCTTGAAATGTTACAGACCTATCTCTTGGTTAAAGTTTTGAACTTTAACATGGAAAGACTATCAAAATATTTATGTTTAGCCGAAAGATTACATTATACATTTGTTATACACATAAGTATTCTAAAATATATCAATTAAATTTAAACTGGTTTTTATATTAACAATTTGGTTCAGACCATAGTGCTAATCCTGCTTTTTAATTGGGCCAATATATATTATATCCTAGCTTGAAATTTTACGAGACATAGTACACATAAGGATACAATATATGTAGAACTACTAAATTTTTCCAGAGGAAATGCAAAAATTATTTTTATTAAAATTGAATTTCTAGAGTTTATGCATTTTATCATTACAACCATATAATTTCTCCCAATTTAATTTGAACTTTTAACTTTTAGAAGCATTAAATTTTAGGTGGCAAGTTAAATACTTAGCATTTCTTAGGATAGTACTACCTTCACATTTTTAAGGATACATTTCAAAAAAATTATTTAAGACCTATACTATATAATAAAAGGGTAATATGCATATTGACCCTAACTGCAGAATGACTGGGAATGACTGGTCACTATGACACACACTGACCACCAGGGGGCAGACGCTCAATGCAGGCCTTGCCCCTGGTGGACAGTGCACTCCCTCAGGGCAAGCTCTGCTCAGCCACAAGGCAGGCTGATGGCTGCCAGCACAGTGGTGGTGGTGGGAGCCTCTCTTGCCACCTCAGCAGCACTTATGTTGTCTGACTGCAGCTTAGCCCTGCTCCCCACTGGCAAGTGGACATCCTACAAGGGCTCCCAGACTGCGAGAGGGCACAGCCCAGGCTAAAGAACCCTCAAGTGCATAAATTTATGTGTACCAGGCCTCTAGTTTAATTAATAGGTTCAAATCTCTTTTTCAGGTTTTCATACAAAGCAAACCCAGATTAATATTTCAATATTTTTTACTTCAAAATATTTAGAGATTTAATAATTTTTGTTACTTTATTTAGCAAACTCCAAAGATTTAAGTTACTTTTGAAAGGGTATGCTTAGACATATGAGGTTGCCAAAGAAGTAGGGGAGGAAGGGAACAGGTTTGCAGCCATTTGAATTTTAAAACCACCACATTTTTCCTTAAGAGATAATATCTAAGATTGCTTTACCAGGTTCTCTGCTTTTACAGGGAGAAGATCCACTGGCCCTTTCCTCCAATAGAGAGTGCAGTCAGCCCTCTCCTCAGTGACTGGATCCTCATAATTAATATATTTATTTATAATTATTACTGAAAAGCTTTACCACAAAGACTTCATTTTAGTTACAACTTTTTATTTCAGTTTTTACAATTTTGAGATTCCAAAACCAATTATCACCATCTAAGTCATTTACTTTGGCAAATTTGGCAGCAGAGATAAATTACTGGCTTTCATTGGCTTTAATGTTTACCTTGGAATATGGTCATTATTATTTAAGAACTGCCCATTATTATGAAAAACACTAATCTTATTGCCTAAATACAGCCTGTCAATTTTCCTTGTGTCATTTTGACCATCTTATAAAGAAAAACAGTCTTGGGTTTATTCTATAGCATCTGTAAAGTGATGGGGCTCAGTCCAAGAGGCTCAGTCAAAAATTGGATGGGGTACCACTTCTCTTAAGATATGCAGAGATATTCCTTAAATTGTGAGGAATGTCCCATGTATCCAAATTTTAAATGACAGACTGGGAAATAAAAACATGGTGAAAATGATACTTTTAATAACAATCTCGAGAGTGGGCATACATTTTACAGCATCACTAAAAGACTAGTAATTAATGAGTTGGACATGTTTCAGATATTTATTAACTTACTTTTTTAACATTTTTTTTAAATTTTTTATTGCTTAAAGTATTACAAAGGGTATTACATATGTGTCTTTTTTCCCCCGCCTTTGACAATCCCCTGGCCCCCCCTACCCCCCAGTGTCTTATGTCCATTGGTTATACTTATATGCATGATACAAGTCCTTCGGTTGATCTCTTACCCTCCTCCCTTTTGCCCCCCAGCCCACCCTGGCCTTCCTGCTGCAGTTTGACAATCAGTTGGAGGGAGCTCTTCCTCTGTATATACAATTGTTCATAAGTTTAAAATGGTCTTTATTATCCCTGAATGGTATATTTCCTTCATTGACTGGCTTATTTCACTTAGCATAATGCTCTCCAGTTCCATCCATGACATTGCAAATGGTAAGAGTTCCTTCTTTTTTACAGCAGCATAGTATTCCATCGTGTAGATGTACCTCAGTTTTCTAATCCATTCATCTACTGATGGGCACTTAGGCTGTTTCCAGATCTTAGCTATGGTGAATTGTGCTGCTATGAACAAATGGGTGCATATAACCTTTCTGATTGGTGTTTCTGGTTTCTTGGGATATATTCCTTGAAGTGGGATCACAGGGTCAAATGGGAGTTCCATTTTTAGTTTTTTGAGAAAACTCCATACTGTCTTCCATCTTGGCTGTACCAGTCTGCATTCCCACCAGCAGTGCACGAGTGTTTCTTTGTCTCCACAACCTCTCCACCTCTTGTCGTTTGTTGATTTGTTGAAGATAGCCAGTCTGACAGGTTTGAGATGGTACCTCATTGTTATTTTGATTTTCATCTCTCAGATGATTAGTGACTTTGAGCATGTTTTCATATGTCTCTTGGCTTTCTGAATGTCCTCTTGTGAAAGGTGTCTATTTAGGTCCTTTGCCCATTTTTTGATTGGGTTGTTTATCTTCTTTTTGTTAAGTTGTATGCGTTCCCTATGAATTTTGGAGATTAGGCCCTTTTCCGATATGACGTTAGTAAATATGTTTTCTCATGCAGTGGGCTTTCTTGTTGTTTTATTGATGGTTTCTTTTGCTGTGCACAAGCTTTTTATTTTGATGTAGTCCCATTTGTTCATTTTCTCTTTAGTTTCAAGTGCCCTAAGTGCTGTATCAGTGAAGAAATTGCTTCGGCATATGTCTGAGATTTTGTTGCCTTTGGATTCTTCTACAATTTTTATGGTTTCCCATTGGACATTAAGTCCTTAATGCATTTTGAGTTTATTTTTGAGTATGGTGTAAGTTAGTGGTCTAGTTTCATTTTCTTGCATATATAAGTCCAATTTACCCAACACCATTTATTGAAGAGACTACCTTGGTTCCATTGAATGTTCTTGCCTCCTTTGCCACATATTAATTGAGCATATTTGTTCTGGCCGATTTCTGGGCTCTCTATTCTATCCCATTGATCTATATGCCTGTTTTTGTGTCAGTACCAGGCAGTTTTGAGAACAGTGGCTTTGTAATACAACTTGATATATGGTATTAAGATCCCACCTACTTTGTTCTTGCCCAGGATCCCTGCAGCTATTCGGGGTCTTTTTTTATTCCAGATGAAGTTTTGGAGAGTTCGTTCTAGATCTGTGAAGCATGCCGTTGTTATTTTAATGGGAAGTGCGTTGAATTTATAGATTGCTTTGGGTAGTATGGACATTTTAATGATGTTGATTGTACCAATCCAGGGACATGGTATGTTCTTCCATCTGCTTATGTCTTCCTCTATCTTTTTTTTCAACATCCTGTAGTTTTCTGAGTAGAGATCTTTTACCTCTTTAGTTGAGTTGATTCCTAGGTAGTTTAATTTTTTTGGTGCGATGGTAAATGTGATTGTTTTTTTAGTCTCTCTTTCTGAAAGTTCACTATTGGTGTACAGAAATGCCTCAGATTTCTTAGGGTTAATTTTGTATCCTGCTACATTGCCAAATTCATGTATTAAGTCTGGTAGTTTTTTGATGGAGTCTCTAGGGTTTTGTATGTATAATAACATGTCGTCCTCAAATAAGGACAGTTTTACTTCCTCTTTTCCAATTTGGATGGCTTTTATATCTTCTTGTCTAATTGCAATGGCTAATACTTTCAGTACTATGTTGAACAGGAGTGGTAAGAGTGGGCATCCCTGTCTTGTTCCTGTTCTTAGGGGAAATGGTGTTAGTTTTTGTCCATTGAGTATGATGTTGGCTGTGGGCCTGTCATATATGGCTTTTATTATGTTGAGGTATGATCGTTCTACTCCAACCTTGCTGAGAGTTTTTATAAAAAATTGGTGTTGGATTTTGTCAAATGCTTTTTCTGCATCAACTAATATGACCATGTGGTTTTTTTCTATCAATTTGTTTATGTGATGTATCACGTTTATTGACTTGTGGATATTGTACCATCCTTGCATCCCTGGGATAAATACTACTTGGTCATGGTGTATGATCTTTCTTACCTACTGCTGCATCCGATTTGCTAAGATCTTGTTGAGGATTTTGGCATCTATGTTCATAGAGGATATTGGCCTGTAATTCTCTTTCAGTGTGTTGTCTTTACCTGTTTTTGGTGTTAGGGTGATGTTGGCTTCATAGAATGAATTTGGAAGTGTTACTTCCTCTTAAATTTTTTGTAGTAGTCTGAAGAGGATAGGTTTTAGTTCTTCCTTGAATGTTTGGTAAAACTCCCCTGTGAAGCCATCTGGTCCTGGACTTTTCTTTGCTGAAAGCTTTTTGATGACTGCTTCAATTTCTTCCGTAGTTATTGTCCTATTGAGATTTTTAGATTCTTCCTGATTGAGTTTTGGAATGTTGTATTTTTCTAGGAATTTGTCCATTTCCTCCAGGTTGTCTTGTTTGTTGGAGTAGAGCTGTCCATAGTATTTTTTTAACAATCATTTGTATTTCTGTGGGGTCTTTTGTTATTTCGCCTCTATCATTTCTGATTCTGTTTATATGGGTCCTCTCTCTTTGCTTCTTGGTGAGCCTATCTAGAGGTTTGACAATCTTGTTTATCCTTTCAAAGAACCAGCTCTTGGTTTCATTGGTTTTATGTATTTTTTTTTTTTTCGTCTCTATGTCATTTCGTTCTGCTCAAATCTTTATTACATCCTTCCTTCTGCTCACTCTGGGCTTTTCTTTTTCTCTCTTTCTATTTCTTAGATGACTGTAGAGTTAGATGATTTACTACCATTTTTTTCTTGTTTTTTGAGATAGTCCTGTAGAGCTATAAACTTCCCTCTCAGGACTGCTTTCATTGCGACCCATAGGTTTTGGATTGTTGTGTTTTCATTGTCATTTGTTTCCAGGATGTTTTTCATTTCTTCTTTGATCTCATTGGTAACTCAGTCAATATTTAATAACATGCTATTCAGCTTTCAAGTGTTAGAGTATTTTGGGTTGTTTTTATTGTAGTTTATTTCTAATATTATGCCATCATGCTCTGAGAAGATGCTTGGTATGATTTCAATCTTCTTGAATTTTGGGAGACTTTGTTTGGTATGGAATATGTGGTCTATTTTTGAATCTGTCCCATGAGCCCTTGAGTAGAATGTATATTCCACGACTTTGGTGTGAAGTTTTCTGAACATGTCAATTAAGTCCATCTAATCTAGTGAGTCATTTAGGATTGCTGTTTCTTTGCTGATTGTTTGTCTAGAGGATTTATCCAGTGATGTCAGTGGTGTATTAAACTCCCCTACTATGATTGTGTTGTTGTTGATCTCTCCTTTGATATCTTCCAGGAGTTTTTTTATGTATTTGGATGCTTCTGCATTGGGTGCATATATGTTTACCTGGGTTATATTTTTTTGTTGTATTGATCCCTTTGGTATTATGAAGTGACCTTCCTTATCTCTTATTATGGCCTTCACTCCGTGTTCTATTTTGTCCAATATAAGTATTGCTACCCCAGCTTTTTTTCCTTTCCATTTGCCTGAAATATATTTTTCCATCCCTTCACTTTCAGTCTGTGTGAGTCCCTTCTAACGAGGTGGGTCTCTTGTAGAAAGCAAACGTATGGGTCATATTTTTTTATATATTCAGCCACACGATGTCTTTTGGTTGGAGCATTTAGTCCGTTTATATTTAAAGTTATTATTGAAAGGTACTTTTTGCAGCCATTTCTATTTGTGTGGCTGTTTTTTTTTTCTGAATTTTTTATTTCTTCTTTTTTGTTTTAGATATTTAGTAATGTCCTGTCCATCTACTGTTTCTTTTCAAATTAAATTAAATGAAATGAAATTAAAGGCATGCTTAATAGACTAACAATAAACAGCAAAGACAGATTAATAATAATCAACAGAAATGCTCCCATAACAAAGAGGCAACTTTTAATAAATCGGAGTAATTTCCATAGATCTTATCCTATTCTGCTCTTCATGGCATTGGCTGTCCTCTAAAGTTATTTTAGCTAAAATCTGCCTGTCCCAAGTTGTCATATGGTAATTTTCAGACAAAGCATTATGGAGTCCTTTTGTAAAATGACTATTAACCCCATTATCTCTAGCTGCTGAGCCTTTCCACAGTAGAAGTGGATGACCCAGGGCTTAAGTATTATAGACTTTTGATCCCCAATACGAATTAAGCATAATGCAGTGTGAACAAGAGCCCACATAGTTCAAGATTACAAGGTTACTTTTTTTCCTTGAGCCTGATTTCAGAGAGTACCTTTTGATATTTTAATTTCTTTATCCTTGAGCATACAAGTAAATGTTTACAATTACATATATATATATATATATATATATATATATATATATATATATATGTATGTATATATATATTTTGCTTTATACTCTAACATTTCCTCATTATAGTCTGGCAGAAATGATAGATTTTCCGCCCACTTTATGTTTCACAATTTTCAAAGCTCACATGGGCTTTGTGCACAGAGAATTTTCTCCACATTTTCAGTGCACTTCTCAGCTTTCTGGTCGAAAGTCTTCCATTTTCACTCTGGTGAAATTTCTTCTCCAGATGCCCCACATTGGGCGCCAGAATGCTGCAACCTTTTGCAGCAAGGATTCAGGATATGGGAAAGAGGTGCACAAAAATGAATACACTAGACAACAAATATAAATTTAGAAGAAATGGGGGAGCCAGGCAGAGACCTTTCTTTCTAGCGGAGAAGCTCTCTGAAACCCAGCACCCATCAGCTTTTATTGATTTGGCTTTAGGTTTCTCATATATGCCCTATAGCAAAGCAAACAGGCATATCAGCAGTCAAGTTTGCTAAACATTAAAAGGGTTATCATGTTAGGAGATTACCTTCAGCCATTTTGCAAACAGCAGGGTAAAATAATGCTGATTTTCAGCCCTGCTGAATATCAAAGTTCATTAGCCCTCTATGGGAGATATATATACATATTCATATACATATACATATACACATACACATACACATATACACATACACATATACATATATATATATGTATATATATATATACACACACACACACACATATATATTAGAAGCCCAGTGCACAAAAATTTGTGCACTGGTTGGGGGGGTTGTCCCTCAGCCCCACTTGTGCCCTCTAACAGTCTGGTACCCCTCGGGAGATAACGACCTGCTGGCTTAGGCCTGCTCCCATGTGGCAGAGGGCAGGTCCAATCTTTAGGTTCAACTCCTGGTCAGGCTGAGAGCAGGGCCAATTGGGGAGTTGGGGCACCACCCCCTGTCATGCACAGAGCAGGGCAGATCGGGATGTTGTGATGCAACCCTCAGTCAAGCTCAGGGTAGGGCCGATTGAGGGGTTGGGGCGCCACCCCCAGTCACACTCAAGGCAGGGTTGATGGGGAGGTTGGGGCGCCACCTGCTGTCATGCACAGAGTAGTGCCCATCAGCGAGGTTGGGTCTCTGTACGGTGTCACACACAGAGCAGGGCCATTCAGGGTGTTGGGGATCTCCCCCCTGTCACGCATAGAGTAGGGCTGATAGGGGTGTTGGGGCACCACCCCCTGTCACACTCAGGGCAGGGCCTATAAGGAGGTTGTGGCTCCACCCTCTCACACACTAGCAGGGCCCATGTGGGGGTTGTGGTGCCACACCATGTCACACACAGAGTCACAGGGCGAACTGGGGCAGGGGGGGCACTGCCCACTGTCACGCTGCTCCATGGGCCAGGAGGCCTCGCAGCTCTGCTGATCCCAGTGTTGTAAGGCCTTGTGGCTCCGTTGACACCCGGGCAGTGAGGCTCCGCTGCTCCACTGATCTCGGTGTTGGGAGGCTCCTCTGATCCTGGTGCCAGGAAGCCTCACGGCTCTGCTTATCACGGGTTCGGGAGGCCTCGAGGCTCTGGTGATCCCGGTGCTGGGAGGCATATTACCCTCTTACTATATAGGACAGAGGCCTGGTGCATGGGTGGGGGCCTGCTGCTTTGCCCTGAAGGGTGTACTGGATCAGGGTGGGTGTGAGAAACTGTTTATTGCCTTCACTATCTGATAAGCGTAGACAGAGAACCCCCCAAAGGCTGGGTGCCTTTGAAGCCCTAGCAAAGGTCGGAGCTAGGCGCCACGCCTGTTTGTCCAGACAGTGGTAGATGAAACTACTCCCCCATTTATTATTATGTAAATCCTTGCTGATGGGCTAGTCTGCTTGTTACTAGGGGGTCACCTGCCTAAGGGCTATGCTATGGGTGCATAACAGATCAATAAAAGCTTGGTGAGGCCTGAGCAGGGAGGAAGTCCTTTGGGACTTGGCCGCCTGGTTCCCCAATATTGCAAAATTATCTCGTGTCTTTTTCTCTCATTTGTTGTGCGGCTCCTCTTTCAGATACCGAACCCTACTCCACGCAGAACGTGGAGGGAGTCTTACTCAACAGATGGGGTTCCTGCTTGGTTCCCTGGCCAGCCTGGATGAGGGGATGATGGCTGTTTGCAGCTGGTCACACCCCCTTCAGGGTGGGGGTCTCAACTAGGGTGCCTGGCCAGTCTGGGTGAGGGGCTGAGGGCAGTTTTCAGGCTGGCGGGTGACTGAACCTCCCAACCTCTCCTTTTTTTCTTATTTTATTCTGGGATTTATTTACCTTCTATGGCTGTCACTGGAACTGAGAGCTGGATTTAGCTCTGAGGCTCGGCTCCAGCTCTGAGGCCTCGGCTTCTGAAAGGAGGTATCTGGGCTAGTTTGGGTTCTATTATTGAAATTCTGTTTCAACTCCAGCTCTGCTGGCTGGCTGAAAGCATGAGGTTTGTTTAGCATCAATAATTGCAATATAGTTGCTTAGAGTGCAAGCTCACAGCCCAGCAGTGGCAGACGGGGAACCTTGGCTTCCTCCTTCACTGGAGCAAGCTAGCCTCCTGTTTGCTTCAGCTGCCTGGCTGCCGGCTGCCATCTTGGTTGGCAGTTAATTTGAATATCTCCCTGATTACCCAATGGGAAGCATGTTGGAGTGCCAGGAGTCGGTCCATCCTTGCTGTTTCAAAGGACCTGGCATATATGGCATACTGTTCTTAAAATGTTTGCTCACCCTCTTGGCACTATGTGTTTTAACCAAGGTCTCCTCTCTGAGAAAGATTGTTTCCCCAATAGGTATTTTCCCCTGAAGTTAGGGAGGGAATAAAGCCCCTCAACTAAGTGCCAGGCGGGTAATTAATCACTTTAACTATGAACAATCATGCTTAAGCTACATAATCTTTACTCCCTGGAATGGAGATAAGAAACGCTCTAACCTTTGTAAAAGAGATTGATAGGATTGGAATCAACTGGTATAAATACAGATGTAAGAAGACAGAACAAAGAGAGACAGAACCTAGGCACAGAACCTACACAGAATGTTCTCTAGAGACAGAAGAGCTTCGCTGGGGAGAACATGGAAAAGGATCCTGGACAGAAACTGGCCTCAGAACCTAGAGACAGAACCTAGCAAGAGAATATGGCAAAAGATCCTGGACTGAACCTGACTACAGAAATTGGCAAGAGAACCTGACCAGAACCTGGTGACTGAACCTGGCTGGAGAATCTGGACAGAACCTGGCTGGAGAACCTAGCGAGGGAACTTGACTACAGAACCTGGCTGGAGAACCTGGAGAACCTAGCAAGAGAACATGGACACAGAACCTGGCTGGAGATCCTAACCAGAACTTCGCTGAAGATCCTAGATAGAACTTGGCTGGAGATCCTGGCTGGAGATCCTGGCTAGGCTGCTGATCAACTGAACACTGTCTCCGTGTCCTTCCTTCTTCGCTGACTCCATCCACACCTTTGGGGACCCCTGGACCCGCTGGGGCTGGACCTCAGCATCGGAGGTATGATTAATTACCATATGTGTCTGTTATTAGAAAGGATGTATATGTATGTCTATGTATATGTATACATATACGTGTATGTATATGTGTATGTGTATGTGTATGTGTATGTGTATGTATATGTATATTAACTACTGTTAGTCTTTGTCTCCAGCACCTTACTCTGAGGTTCGACAGTCTGATCAATGCTTCTTTGTATCTGGATGTCTTGTTGCTCATCAGTTAATGTTGTTCATTATATTCTACAAATGAGACAATGTGATATTTACCTTTCTGTGACTGGCTTATTTTGCTTAGCATAATGCTCTCCAAGTCCATCTGTGCTGTTGCAAATTATAACAGTTCATTCTTTATTACAGCAGTTGAGTTTTTCATTGTATAGATGCTCCACAGTTTATTCATCCGTGCATCTGCAAATGGGCACTTAGACTGTTTCCAAATCTTAGCTCTTATAAATTGGGCTGGTATGAACATACAGTTACATATATCTCTCCTGATTAATGTTACTCATTTCTTGGGATATATATGCCTAGAAGAGAGATTATTTAATCAAATTGGAGCTCAATTTTTAATTTTTTGAGAAACTCTATATGGTTTTCCACAGTGGTTTCAGCAGTCTGCATTCCCACCAGCAGTGCACAAGGGTTTCTTTTTCTCTGCATCCTCTCCAGCACTTGTGGTTTTATATTTTTTATTTTTTCTGACAGCTATTCCGACAGGTGTGGATTGGTACTTCTCTCATTTTAATTTGCATCTCTTGGACTGTTAGTGCCTTTGAGCATTTTTTCCTATGTCTCTTGGCCTTATGTAGGTCCCCTTTCAAAAAGTGTCCATTTAAGTCCTTTGCCTATGTTTTCATTGGATTGTTTATCTTGCAATTGTTAATTTGTGTGAGTTCCCTGTAAACTTTGGAATTCAACTCTTATCAGAGGTACCATTGGCAAATATGTTCTCCTATGCAGTGGGCTTTCTTGTTGTTTTGTTCAGGATTTAGTTTGCCATGCAGAAGATTTTTATTTTGATGTAGTCCATTTAATTATTTTCCCCTTTGTGTGCATTGCCTTCGAAACAGTGTCAGTAAAGATATGCCAAGATATATGTGTGATATTTTGCTGCCTATGCAATCTACTAAGATTTTTTTATATAGATTCCCAACTAACGTTCAAGTCCTTTCTCCACTTTGAGTTTATTTTTGTGTATGGTGTAAGTTGGTGATCTAGTTTCAATTTCTTGCACATTTCTGTCTGATTTTCATCATTTATTGAAGAGACTGTCTTGACTCCATTGTATGCTCTTGCCTCCTTTGTAAATTAATAATAGAGCATATTGACTTGGGTCCACTTCTGGGTTCTCTGTTCTGTTTCAGTGGTGTATATGTCTTTTCTAGTGGCAGTAGCAGGCAGTTTTGAGAATGGTGGCTTTATAATATAGCTTAATATCTGGTATTGTGAGCCTTCCATATTTTTTCTTGTTCCCTGGATTCCTGAGGCTATTTTTACTCCATAGGAATTCTTGGAGTGTTTGTTCTTTGTCTGTGAAATATTCTGTTGGTATATTAATGGAGATTACATTGAATCTATAAATTGCTTTGGGTAGTATGGACATGTTAATGATGTTAGTTCTACCAACCCATCAACACTGCATATTAGTCCATTGGTTGATATCTTTATCTCTGTTTCAATGTTCTGTCGTTTTCCAAGTGCACTTCTTTTACTTCCTTCTTTGAGTTTTTTCCTTAATTCTTTTACTGCAATGGTAAGTGGGATTCTTTTCTGAGTTTCTCATTTTGTGAGTTCATTCTTGGTGTATCAAAAGACATATATTTTTGGGTGTTAATTTTGTATCCTGATACATGACCAAATTCATTTATTAGGTGCTTTTCAGGTTGGGATGACTTTTATTTCTTCATGTCTGAACACTATGGGAGCACTTCCTGTACTATGTCGAACAGGAATTGTGAAAATTGGCATCACTGTCCCTGTTCTTTTAGGGGAAATGGTTTTAGTTTTTGCCCATTGAGCATGATGTTGGCTGTGGGTTTCTCATATATGGCCTTTATCATGTTGAGGTATGCTCCCTCTATTACCACGTTGCTGAGAGTTTTTATCACAATTGGGTGTTGGGTTTTTTCCAGTTCTTTTCCTGTGTCTATCAATATGATCACGAGATTTTTGTCTCTCAGTTTGTTTATGAGTTGTATCACGTTTACTGATTTGAAAATATCATACCAGCCTTGCATCCTTCGAATATATTCCACTTGATCATGGCATTTGGTCCTTTTAATATAATGCTGATGCGATTTGCTAATACTTGGTTGAGGATTTTAGTATCTGTCATCATCAGCTATATTGGCCTGTAATTCTCTTTCTTTGTAGTGTCTTTACTAGTTGGAATTAGAATAATGCTGGCCTCATACAAAGAGTTTAGAGGTATTCTTTCCTCTTATTTTCTGAAATATTTTGAGGAGTATAGATTGTAGTTTTCTGAATGTTTGGTAGAAATCCCCTGTGAAGCTGTCCGGACTTGAACTTTTGTTGGTTGGAAGTGTTTTGATTACTGCTTCCATTTCATCAGTTGTTATGGGCCTATTCTGGTTGAATTTTTTCTGAATCAATTTTGGTAGTTTGCATTTTTCACTGATTTCATCTATATCATCAACATTGTCCAGCATTTTGGCATATCGTTGTTCATAGTATTTTCTTACAATCCTTTGAATTTCTGTGGTGCCAGTGCTTACTCCTCCACTCTTGTTTCTGATTTTACTTATTGGAATCATGTGTGTCTGTTTCTTAATGAGTCTGGCTAATGGTTTATCAATTTTGTTTATCCTTTCATAGAACCAGCTTTTGGTTTCATTGAATTTTTTGTCTCTGTTATATTTTCTGCTGTAATCTTTATTTTTCCTTCCTTCTACTTATTCTGGGCTCTTTTTGTTGGTCTCTTTCTAATTCTTAAGTTGTAGGGATAAATAGTTTATTGCTGCTTATTTTATTTTCTGAGATATGTCTATAGTGCTATGAACTTCCCTCTCAGGACTGCTTTTGCTGTTTCGCAGAGATACTGTGTTGTTATTAGTTCATTTTCCTTTTTTTTCCCAAAAAGTCTATGATATTTTCTTGATCTCATTGTAAGAAATTCATTGTTTAATAGCATGCTATTTAGCCTCTTAGCGTTTAAATGTTTTTGGGTGTTTTTACTCTAGTTGATTTCTCATTTCACTCCACTGTGATCCAAGAAGATGCTTGATATGATTTAAATCTTCTTGAACTTGTAGGGACTTGTTATGTGTCCTACCATGTGGTCTATCTTTGGGAATAATCCATGTGCACTTGAGAAGAATGTATATTCTGCTCTGTTGGGGTGAAACGTCCTAAAATGTAAATTAAATCCATCTGATGCAGTGTGTTCTTTAGAGTCTCTGTATTTTGTCACATGGAAGACCTATCCAGTGAAGTCAGAGGAGTGATAAAAGTCTGCTACTATGACTGTCCTGGTTTCAGGCTCTCCATTAAAAGTCCTCTAGAAGTTTCTTTGTTTGTTTTTTGTTTGTTGGTTTGATTATATATATATATATACACATATATAGGTAGATATATATATCTACCTGACTGACACCAGTCTGAACCCTCTTAGCCAATAGTTAATAAATAAAGGAAGCCAAAATTTTTCCACCCTAAATCTGCCTTTTGGAATATTAATTTTCAGCTCTTTATTTAGAAGCCAAAGAGTCAGAGAGAAACTTTGGGCAACCCCTACCCGCTCCTGCCCAAAAGATTCAGAGAGACCTTCTTCAGAAGATTGTTGCCTTTGCCTGATTGGAATGAAACATGGTAAACAAGAGGGCTTCAGCAGATGTCTATTAGCTAGATTCCCCTCCTCCACTGTGACACCGTCAATCAGGAGTGTGGGAGCGGTTCCCAGACATTCTTGTTTCCAGGAGGCAGGGTTATAAATTCCAGCAGCTGCAGTTCAGCTCACCCAGCATACCTCCTGAGCCACAGCTGGACAGGGCAGAG
Source organism: Myotis nattereri (assembly GCF_964212035.1). Lineage (NCBI taxonomy): Eukaryota > Metazoa > Chordata > Mammalia > Chiroptera > Vespertilionidae > Myotis > Myotis nattereri. The sequence continues at coordinate 7,558,816 of NC_138094.1, forward strand.
GCTAGGTCTAGGCTGGCTGGGCCCAGGACCTGGAGAAGAGGGGGAAAACAGAGGGGGGATGACTCAGGTGAACCTGGAGGGGCAGGAGAGGCATCAGTGCAGGTACCCACATGAATGGTCCTTGGGAAAGGTCACCTGTGTCTTGAGGAGAGAGAGGGGAGTAGAGCCCAGCCATAGGGGAGACCCCTCAGTGCTCTGCCCCCCGACACTCTGACACTTGAAAGGACACTCACCACTGACTCTCTCATCCCCTCTCCAGCCAGTTTCGCAGGTGAGGAGGGATCTCCATGCAAATTGCTCCTGAGCTCTGAGGATTCTAAGTCTTTTGTTCCAAGCTTGAGACTTAGCAATGAGGGGAACAACAAGTGAACACCCTGTCCAGGCAGAACTGGACCAGGACTGGTGGAGCAGCCTACACCCCCTTCTCAAGAAGTTGCTTTGAGGCTTGGCCAAGGCCCTGGAGCTGTGAGAGCCCCGTCTGTCAGTGAGCAGCTGGCCTTCAGCTGAGTGTTCCTCTCCACACAACCAACCTCTCCCCCAGCAGTTACTCACATGGGGAGGGCTCTATCCTCTTCAAGTCCAGTCTCTGGGAGGCCCGAATCTGGGAGAAGGGATGCCGCCCAGGGATGAAGGTTCCTGTCTTTTCCTCTGGGCTCCTGGGTAGCTAAGCCAAAAGAATTAACAAAAGGTGTGGTTCATACAAATTGAGACACACACTGTGGCGAATGCACTCTGGCCACTCTGAATTCTCTCCAAGACCTTTCACATTGGCTAATCCTGCAGTGAACTGGGCATCAGAGGCCATTGCAGGTGCCTGTAAGGAAATCAGGAGCCTATTGTACAGTGGGTGTCATGGAAGCACAAATCAGCCCCCAATGCCTTCCTGATTTGCCCTCCCTGCTTTGGACCCCTGTTTAATCTCCCTCGTCTTAGTGTCTTCACCTGAAAACATCTGACAGCATTAAAGTTCAAACTGTCATGGCATGAGTCTGGCTACAACCTCAAAAGGCTAAGTTTTCCTTAGTCAGTAAGGACTGTATGTTTTATCCATGTCAAGCATGCTTAGTTTGAGAATGCAGCTTCCTTCGTACTTTGGCTTACTGTAGGTGATTGTAGACAAAAGTATGTACCCCTTTCACCTCACCTCTATTTCATCCCCTCAATGGACAGGCTAGACTCAGCCTCTCTCTGCTGTGCAGTAGTGTGTGTGCGCACAGACACTCACACACACACACACACACACACACACACACACACACACACACACACACAGCAGCTCCTTCAAAACATCCAGCTTCCCTGTGTTCCATCACTGGAGGGCTTTAAAGTCACAATGGTGATCATTATAATGCAGTGCTGGTTGACTGACACTTTTAATCTTTCTAAAATGAAAATAGCTCTTCACCACTAGTCCAGGAGAGGCAATTGTGATAAGAGAACCTTGTTAAAAATACAGGAAGATATTTTACAATAACTAGCATTATCATTTTTAGTGGACATGTGGACTGCTTTACGAGGTTCATAAATAGGAATTGCTGATTTCCCAGGAGAGTGGGGCCCGGGAACTTTCAGTCTCTCTTCCTTATGCAGGCTTACCGTCACCTAGGAACATGGTGAACATTGTGAGGCATTGGGTGAAGCAATGGAATAAATGAGTGTTACCTTCACATTTAATTTTACAAGAATAGGGTTGCATTATGTAATCAGTCAGGTGACCTGCATTTTGCTTTTCATATAACAGACCTCGTCTTTTTAGTGCATCAACCTCTGCAATGCTGACAAGCAACCAGATCATCATGAACATAAGGGTGGGCAAAATTCAAACAGATTCCCTTTGAATTTCGCCTTCCAGGATGCATCCCTGCAACTCGATCACCCTCCCCTGTGCCCCAGTGTCTCTTGCATTCTCAAATTGGCCAAGCACTTTACTCTCTCAGAAATTGTGCAGTCTGTCCTCAAGCCCTGAACAGGATCCTTCCAAGCCCCTGGTGGCCCCTCCTTGTACAACCCTCAGGCAGGAGTCTACCTACCTCTGTAACTTTCCATACCAGCACCTTTGTTTTCTTGACAGAATTGGTTACAAAGAGCCATTTGTAGACAATGGTCCTGTTGGGTTTTGCTGTGTGTGTATGTGTGTGTGTGTGCGTGTTTGTGTGTGTGTGTGTGTGTGTGTTTTCTATTTTCATCCTAAACTCTATGAGGAGAGACTGTGTGTACCTCTGAGGATGGCATTAGCAGCCACCCCCGGACAAAAGTTGTCAAGTGCATCTAGGAGAGATGGGGAAGGGCTAGGTTGAATCTCTATTTTCCAGGTGAAATAGTGGAGTTGTTTCTGTTTCTGTTTTTTATCTGCTCTGCTCTAGGTGACAATCCCAGACCCAATGGGGCTGAGAGCAGTCGCCTCATTTGTCCTCATCCCTCCATCTATGTAGCTGGATACCTTAACCTCTGCTATTTCATAGGCATGGGGAACATCTGGAGGAATGGCAGGGTAGGGACACACAAGAAGCAAGCCTTACCACCCTGCTGTTACGCTCCGCCCCCATGACCTCCCCACAGCCTATGGTGAAGAGATGCAGGGTCACCTGCATGACAGGGACACAGTGTCCTCTGCCCACTCTCCCTCTCAGACAAGGTCTCACAGTTTGCAGAGTCTGAATATTCCCCAAGTCTGAGTGAGGAAGAGAAAGGCAGCACAATGTGTCTGAGGCTGCCTGTCACTACTTGAGCCAAGTTAAGCAGAGACAGGGTTGAACCACACAATGAGTGTTTACTCCCAGGATGGGGTCACTATGGGGAGAGCAGTTGCTCACCCTGGAAATTCGGCTCTCAGCCTCTTGAGAGAGAAGATAGCTACCTGTAGCTGCCAGCTGCAAGAGTCACATGCAAAGGTGAGGGGAGGGCCTGCTGTCTGGCCTTCAGGAGCTCAAAGGCTACCTACAAGGTGGCTAATCTAGGACTTTAGGAACAGCTCAGCCCCTTCCTGGGATGAGATTGGAATGGTCAGCCTTCCTGAGAAAGACCCCAGGAGGGGGTCAGGGTGAGGGCACAGCTGCCAAATCAAAGCCTGTCCTATGCCTGGTCTCTTCCCAAAATGCACTTCTTTTCTGAGTAATGGGCCATGGAGGCAGCCTATGTTTTCAGTAGAGCCTGTTTCATCCTCCAGTGTCCCAGGGCCTCGTATTTATAGTTTGTAAGTAATGATTAAACAACTGCGGCTCTATTCTTATTACAAGCCCTTCCTCACTAAGAGAAGCTGATTTCCAAGGACGCCCAGGAGATGCCTCAGGCCAGCCTGGATGACAGGGCTGGGCCTCAGCTTTGCTCTTCCCCTCTCCCTCTCTCCTCACAAGCCTGGCTTTTGTCTCCTAAAGAGACTATGGAAAAGCAGGCAGCAAAACCTGCCAGACTGAGCATGCCAGGCCCCCTGTGTGCCCTGGAGGCGCCACCAGAGAGGAGAGCCCTGGGTTAAGGTTCAGCTAAGGGGCAGCTCTGCCAGAGCCTGAGCACCAGGCTGTGGCTGGTGCCTCCCCACCTCTCCTCAGCTTTGTTGGCCTGCTCCTCCTCAGTTGCCTCCTGCCCACTCTTCTGCTTTCAGGCCCAGGTGTGACTTCGCCAAAGGGATTTGTTGGTGAGAGGAGAACCCCTTCCTGAGGGGGGAGGAAGGCAGGGAGGCTGCCATCACCTGAAGGCTTAGGGGAGGTGAGAAGAGCAAAGGCTGTATTCTGGGCTTGCCAAAGAGCTCTGGTGACTCAAACCCCAAGGGATGACTGAGGAAAGCACCTGTGGAGAGAGACAATGTAATTGCATCTGGCCAGCTCTCCTCTGCCCCGGGGGTTACTAAAATGTCCCCATCCAGACAGTAGGGACAGTGGACTAGCCCAGGGCAGGGAGCTCTTTTATAGACAGAGGGCTGTGGTGGGGTGGGAGTGGAGCGCCAAGCCTGGCCCAGGGAACAAGGTAGGTAAGTGGCAGCCACAACCACAGAGGGAAAGGGGTTCCCAGAAACACAGACCACGGGTGGCAAGTGGGAAATTAGCTGGGGGTCGCCGCCTCCTGTTTCTCCCTCCACATCCGTGACCGCCCCCACCCTCATGCCTGGAAGCACAGGGTCCCCTTGACAGCCACCCACCATCTGTCACCCCTTTCAGCCTGGTGGGTGTGGCACAGGCGCCCCTGTCCCCACCATCTCTGGGACAGTTAAAACATGCCCCCCCCCTCCAGCCCCCTGATATTGGGATGCTCCTAATCTTTTGATCTTGCGAGATTTCGCCCCCAAAGGGACCAGGGCACAGCCCCAGGAAGCTTGCCAGGTGTCGCCCCTCAGGGCTTCCTTCCTGCCAGCCTCCCTGCTGTGCAGCAGTCCACATGGTGAGGAGCATGGCCTGTGGAAAAGGTAAGCACATACTCTGGGTTCTTGCTGTCTCCAGGGGTGAACTTGCTGTCTCTGGGGGTGAACTTGCTCCAGTCACTGGCATCCCGCAGCCCCTCCCCTGCTGGCGTTTTCCCTCTAAAAATGAGTTTCCATATGGTTGGAGTGAAGGCCTGAGGTCCAAAGCTGGCTCGCTGGGGTGAGGCCGGCCACCTGCTGCACCAGAGTGCGAGCTCCCTGAGGGGACTTACATGCAACAATTCATGGAACTCCTGCGTCTGCCTTTATTGTGTGACCTCACCTGGCCGAGTTTACACTTGACCAATGGGGCCTCCACAGCCCCGGCGCCAACTCCCCGGGGATCTGGCCCCTCAATTCTGTGGGATCTCAGGCCAGCCCAGCCCTGCTCAGGGCGTGTGGGACAGAGAGGGCGCACAAAAGTGGCTGCTGGACAGAGGGCAGTGTCTAGGAGGAAGAGGTCGCTTTCCGCAGAGCACCAGGCCCATCACTCATCATTGTCCTCTGGTTCAGCTGGTGAGAAAGCGCTGGTCAGGCTGGGACATAAGAGGTGATTCCCACTGAGAGCGGCAGAGCCCTCTCCTGGTGTGAGTGTGCGGGTGCCTGAGTGTGCGTGAGTGTGTGTGAATTCTCACCTGATGATATGTTCCTGGGTTCCTTTTCTTTCTTTTTTATTACTGATTAAGATATTACATATGTGTTCTTATCCCCCACTACCATACACCCCCTCCCCCACCACGCATGCATGCTCTCACGCTCACCCCTTGGTAACTGCATCCATTGACTAGGCTCATAGGCATGCATACAAGCCCTTTGGTTGATCTCTCCCCCTTAACCCCACCCTCCCCTACCTTCCCTCTGAGAGTGATGGTCTGATCCATGCTTCTCTGGTTTTGTTCATCGGTTTATGTTCATTATAATCCACAGATGAGTGAGGTCATGTGATATTTATCTTTCTCGGACTCACTGACTGACTAGCTTTGCTTAGCATAATGCTGTCCAGCTCCATCCATGCTGTTGCAAATGGTCAGTGCCCCTTCCTTTTTTGTGGCAGCATACTATGCCAGTGTGTTGATGTACCACAGCTTTTTAACCCACTCATCTGCTGACCAGCACTTAGGCTGTTTCCAAATCTTAGCTATTGTAAATTGTGCTGCAGTGAACATAGAGGTACATGTATCCTTTCTGATTGGTAATTCTAGGTTCGTGGGATATATTCCTAGAAGTGGATCAGTGGTTCAAAATGGAGTTCCGTTTTTAGTTTTTTGAGGAAACTCCATACTGTTCTCCGTAGAGGCTGCACCAGTCTGCATTCCCACCAGCAGTGAAGGTGGATTCCTTTTTCTCCCCATCCTCAGGAGCCCTTGACCTTTGTTGATTTGATGATGATAGCCATTCTGACAGCTGTGATATGGTACCTCATTGTCCTTTTGATTTGCATCTCTCAGATGATTAGTGACTCTGAGCATGTTTTCATGTGTCTCTTGGCCTTCCTTTTGTCCTCTGTGGAAAAGTATCTACTTAGCTCTGTTGCCCATTTTTGTGATTGGATTGTTTATCTTCCTTTTGTTAAGTTGTATGAGTTCCCTGTAAATGTTGTAGATGAAAGAAACCCTTATCAGAGAGAACATTGGCAAATATGTTCTCCTATGCAGCGGGCTTTGTTGTTGTCCTGTTGATGGTTTCTTTTGCTATGAAGAAGCTTTTTATTTTGATGTAGTCCCATTTGTTTTAACTTTATTTTCCATTGCCCCAGGAGCTGTGTCTGTGAAGAGATTACTTCCGCATATATCTGAGACTGTGCTGCCTATGGATTCCTCTATTATTTTTATGGTTTCCAGCTTTATGTTCAAGTTATTTATCCATTTTGAGCTTACTTTTATGGTGTCAGTTAGTGGCCTAGTTTCATTTTTGCATTTGTCTGACCAAATTTCCCAGCACCATTTATTGAAGAGACTGTCTTATCTCCATTGTATTTTTGCCTCCTTTGTCAAATATTAATTGAGGTTGGTGGTTTAAATTGGTTTCTGGGTTCTCTATTCAATTCCATTGGCCTATACGTCTATTCTTGTGCCAGTGTCAGGAAGTTTTGAGCACATTAGTTTTGTAATACAGCTTGATATCTGGTATTGAGATCCCTCCTACTTTGTTCTTCTTTCTCAAGATTGCTGCCGCTATTCGTGGTCTTTTTTTTTTTATTTCAGATGGATTTTTGGAGAGTTGGTTCTAGGTCTGTGAAATATGCTGTTGGTATTTTAATGCGGTGTGCATTGAATCTATAGATTGCTTTGGATAGTATAGCCACTTTAATGATGTCATTTCTACCAATCCATGAACAAGGTATGTTCGTCCATCTGTTTATGTCTTCTTCTACCTCTTTTTTCAACATCTTCTAGTTTTCTGAGTGGAGGTCTTTTACCTCCTTAGCTAAGTTTATTCCTAGGTATCTTAATTTTTTTGGTTGGATGATAAATGGGATTCTTTTTTCAATCTCTCTTTCTGTAAGTTCACTATTGGTGTTTAAAAATGCCATATATTTCTTGGCGTTAATTTTGTAGTCTGCTACATTGCCGAGTTCATTTATTAAGTTTACTAAACTTTTGAAGGAGTGTTTGGGTTTTTCTATGAACAGTATCATGTCAATTGCAAATAATGACAATTTACTTCTCCTTTTCCAATTTGGGAACCATTTATTTACTTTTCTTGTGTGATCACTGTGACTAGGACTTCCAGTACTGTGTTGAACAGGAGTGGTGAAAGTGGGTGTCCCTGTCTTGTTCCTGTTCTAGAGGGAAATGGTTTTAGTTTTTGCCCATTGAGTATGATGTTGGCTGTAGGTTTGTCATATAATGCTTTTATTATGTGGAAGGATGATCCTTATATTCCTACTTTTCTGACTGTTTTTATCAGAAAAGGCTGTTGCACTTGGTCAAATGCTTTTTTCTGCACCAGTTGATATGATTGTGTGGTTTTTCTCTCTCAATTTGTTTATGTGATGTTTCATGTTCATTGATTTGCGGATATTGTACCATCCTTGCATCCCTGGAATAAATCCCACTTGGTCATGGTGTATGATCTTTCTAATGTAATGCTGTATCCGGTTTGCTAGAATTTAGGTGAGGATTGCAGCATCAATGTTCATCTGGAATATTGGCCTGTAAGTCACTTTCTTTGTGTTGTCTTTTTCTGGTTTTGGGATTACGGTAATGCTGGCTTCATGAAAAGAGCTTGGAAGTGTGCCATCCTCTTGAATTATTTGAAATAGTGTGAGAAAGATTGTCTTTATTTCTTCTTTGAATGTTTGGAAAAACTCCCCTGTGAAGTCATCTGGTCCAGGGCTTTTGTTTTTCAGAAGCTTTTTGATCACTGTTTCAATTTTATCAGTAGTTATAGACCTGTTCAGGTTTTTTGCTTCTTCCTGATTAAGCATTGGAAGCTTGTATTTTTCTCGAAATATGTCCATTTTGTCCAGGTTTTCCATTTGTTGGAGTAGAGTTGTTAAAATTTTTACAATCCTTTGTATATCTGCCAGGTCATTTGTTACTTCGACTCTTTCATTTCTGATTTTGTTTATTTGGGTCCCCTTTCTTAGTTTCTTGGTGAGCCTCGCTAGAGGTTCATCAATTTTTTTTTCTTTTTTTCAAAGAACCAGCTTTTGGTTTCATTGATCATTTGTAGTATTGTTTTGGTCTCTATGGCCTTTATTTCTGCTCTGGTCTTTATTATCTCTTTCTTTTTTGGTAATATGGGCTTTTATTGTTGCACTCTTTCTAATTATTTAAGTTGAAGATTACTTAATTTATTACCATTTTTTTCTGGTTTTTGAGGTAGGCCTGTAGAGGTTTGACCTTCTCTCGCAGGACTGCTTTCATTGTGTCCAATAAATTTTAGGATTGTGTGTTTTCATTGTCATTTGTTTCCAGGATGCTTTTCATTTCTTCTCTGATCTCTTTGGTAACCCAACCATTGTTTAATAGCATGCTATTCAGCCTCCAAGTGTTTGATTTTTTTCATTGTTTTTATTGCACTTGATTTCTAGTTTTATGCCATTGTGACCTGAGAAGCTGCTTATTATGATTTCTATCCTTCTGAATTTGAAGAGACTTTGCCTGTGTCCTAATATGTGGCCTATCTTTGAAAATGTCCCGTGTGCAATGGAGAAGAATGTATATTTGGTAGCTTTGGGATGAAATGTTCTGGAGATGTCAAGTCCATCTGAACTGTAGAGTTATTTAGGATTGCTGATTGTTTGGAGGTTTTTTGTTTAGAGGATTTATCCAGTGGTGTCAGTGAGGTATTGAAGTCCCCTACTTTGACACTATTGCTATCTATCTATCCCTTGATACCTTCCAGAAGTTGTTTTATGTATTTGGGTACTCCTGTACTGGGTGCATATATGTTTACCAGAGTTATATCCTCTTGTTGATTTGCTCCTTTTAGTATTGTGTAGTGGACTTCCTTATCCCTTGCTATGACCTTCATTTGAGTTCTGTTTTGTTCAGATATAAGTATTGCCACCCCAGCTTTTTTCTCATTTCCATTTGTTGAAAATTTATTTTTCCCTCTTTCACTATCAGTCTGTGTGAATCCTTTGCTCTGAGGTGAGTCTCTTGCAGACTACAAAATATGGGTTTTGTTTCCTTATCCATTCAGCTGCCTCTTGTCTTGAATGGAGCACTGAATCCATTTACCTTTAATGTTATTATTGTAAGTACTTGTTTGTCATATTTATTCTTAATGTTTGTGCTTCTTCTTTCCTTTCTGTTTCTTCTTTTTACTTCCATCCCTCTAGCATTTCTTGCATTGCTGACCTGGTGGTAATAAACACTCATAGCCCTTTTTTGTCTGTAAATTTCCTTATTAATTCTTCAATTTTGAATGATAGCCTTGCTGGGTATGGATTCAGCCCCTTTTTTTACATCACTTTGTATATTTCATTCCATTCCCTTCAGGCCTGGTGTGTTTCTGTTGAGAAATCTGTTGATATTCTAATAGGAGATGCCTTGTAGGTAACTTTCTGTCTCTCTCTGGCAACCTTTATGATTCTTACTTTTGCATTGATGTTTAGTTATGATTTGGCTTGGTGTTGGTCTTTTTGGTTCATCTTATTTTTGACTCTGTGTGGTTCTTGGACTTGCATAGTTATTTTCTGGCCTGTATCAGGGAAGTTTTCTGTCGTTATTTCTTCCAACATGTTTTCCCCTCCCCCATCTGACTGGAAGAACAGGCTGGGTCTATAGACCAAGACTGAGCACAGACCTGCTGAGAACCTGGATTGCGGTGAGTGATTGTCACCTAAATGTACACTCCTGCTGTTTGCCCATGACCCTGATCATGTCCACTGCTGCCACACATAGAGTGGCATGTTCCCATTCTCCAGTGACTTCTCTAGGCACACTCCCATAAGGCTGGCCCAGGTGATGGCCATGGGAGCCTTACATCAGGAACCAGTGCCTTGTTTTTGTGTCACCATCCCATGACCCACTCAGAGATATGAGTGCAGGCAACTGAATCACGCCTCAGATACTGTACATGGAGAAGGAAGTCAATTGATGGCCCCTGCCAAGGTCTCTTGCGTGGAGAGAGAAGTAATGAGACTTGGAAAGTGGAATGCTTCTGTAATTTCTTAAATTCTGCCAAACATGAGGAATTACTTTTACTCATCATCTTGACTCAGAATCCAGCTTCAGGTTCACAATGGCCAGCTATCAGACAAGTGTAAATGAGCAACATGGCTGTGACCAAAAAAAGGATGGAGAGGTCCCAGGGCAAGCCATGAGGCCAAAGAGCTTCACACTAAAGGAACTCTCCCAGAGACGGGTGCCCACGTAGGCAGCAGGAAGGATGGGACCTTGGAAGCTTATCCAGAACTAGTAAGCAATGTGACAGTTCACCAGGGCATGGAAAAGATTCTCACTCTGTGTGGAAAGTTGTATGAGCAGAAGACCCGCAAGCCATGTTTAAACTACTCTTGAAATAGTTTGCAAAGGCACATGTCAGTGTTTAATTCTCAAATATTTAAAATCACAGGGTGCTAACAAGTGATTTTACTACTTTATTTATTTACATGTATGGTATGTTTATAACAGTTTTTTAATGTTGTGACAAAACTATGTAATAGCCATTGAAAAATAACAACTTTTCCTATTGTTATTAGGATTGCTGGGCAGGGTATTAGCTAGAGGTACCATTCTGTGTGGGTTGCTCTACAGTGCAAAGCAAGACTAGTCTGTGATTTACTCATTTTGCATTTCATTTCTTTTGTTTGTTTGTTGGTCTCCTCAATCTAGTGAGGGTTCATGGCTCAGAGATACCCTGAGGAAGATCATGAACGTCTCATGAGGTGTTCGAGCTGATCACCCAGAATAGCAGTGGATGTACCCTTAGGCACTCAGTAAATTTTTTGGAGTAAATCAAGGATTGAAGAGCGAGGAGAGGTGTCTGGCATTGGCAGGTGAGGATCAGCTGACCCGTGGACATCCCTGAGATGATGTCCACTCTGTGCCAGTGTGTCCTGCCAGCCTTCACATAGGGCATAGAGGGATTTCCTGTCAAGTATGGATACAGACCTTCTGTGACCCTGAGGCTTATGGAACCCTCTTCAGGGGAACAATCAGCAGTGGAACGGGCTGTACAGCCTATAGCATCTGGTTTTCCTCTCAGCCACAATAGTCTTCCTCTGGCTTCGAGTTGGAGATTTAGGGTCAGTGGATGACAGGGATGCAGTAGCAGGAACCATTCTCTCCTTCTCTGGTCAGAAGCATAATTCTTACCATCTGATGAGGCAGAAGTGCAATCTTCACCAGAAGCATCCCTCTGCAGGCCTGAATGCCATGGTTGGGCCCTCCCTTTCCCTCTAGACCTCTCCTCTGCTTTGTGTCCAGGATCGGTGTGTGCCATTCTCCCCACCTTGCCCTGCACTCTCTATTGGAATGACTCAGTGCCTTTGGGGTTGGGATCTGGGAATGTCACTGGCACTTCATCTACGCCAGGCCAACCCTGCACCCCAACCCCTCCCCAACACCACCGCTGTCTGCATAATCTGGTAGATTATGTCTCTGATATTTAAGGGATGCAGATCTCAGATTCAGCAAGACTGGCCCATGCTCTGCTGTCATTTCACTTTTGTGCCTCATTCTGGGTTCCTTATGGGATTCTCTGGGCCATTTTCTGCCCTGTCCCTCTAGCCCAGAGTGAGTGCTCTTCCTCATGCACCTCCCTTGTGCCTCTAGAAGCACTGCCCTTGGCATTAAATGGCTAGAGCCAGGCATGTCTTGGATATGAGGCATGTTCTCCTTGGGGAGCAAAAAAGAGGGGCAATCCCTTGTTTAGGTCTAGATGTCATTGGAACCAGGTCTTGTTGGGCACGGGTAGGGCAGGTAGTGCCAGCAGAGACTTGTGAGTTTGAAAAAGGCACAGAGGACAAAATATGTCAGGGTAGGAAGAGGTCTGACTGCAGAGGGAAAGAAGCCAGGTGGAAGGCTGTCTGCTCGAAGGCTGGGTTAAGAGAGCGGACGATGGGAAAGCCCATGCATGGGGACTGGTCCCCAGGGCCTCTGAAGGCCCATAGAGGCAGGGCTTGCTGTGGAACCCAGGAAGGGCATCCTCCTGCCTCTTTGGTGCCTCTTTGGATCCAGAAAGGCAGCTGGGATGTTGATTTTCCTTCTGTACACTGTAGCTTGTCATGTTCTCCAAAACAGCTCAGAAGAATTGGGGAGAACTCCTGATTTCTGTTATCAGTGGGTGTCCCCAGCATGAGATTCCTGATGGGCTGACTGACATTCCAGGGATGCATAAAGAGGGTCCCAGACTTGGAGCACATTCTAAGGACCCCCTTTCTTCCAAAAAAGGTCACAAGGGCAGATGACCTGGGATCGCAGTAGGAATTTTGTGACTGGAGCAGGTTGCAAAGGACGGCCCTATTCGTGGGCTCAGAGGCTACTGTGTTCTGTACATAAGTGAGGGCTATGATGAGAGCAGGTGGCAGGTGACCAGGATGTGGTGAAAACATCCCCCAAATTCATGTGTGGGTGCTGGGAGTCGGCAGGGCCTGTCCATTACTGGGCAGGAAGTTCTCCTGCCCACAGTGCCATAGCACATGCCCTGGGTAAAGCTGGCTCCGCATGGGGGGCGTGGATAGAGGAGTGTTTCTTGCTCATGAAGAAGGCATGTTGGGCTCAGATTTTGTTTCTAGGTCATTCTAAGTGGTCCATCCTGCCTCCCTGTATCTCCTGGACACTGGGATCTCATAGAGGCAGCCTGAGCTTGGGCTCCTATAATTTTCCAGTTTCTGCCTGGTGCATGTAATGTCTGTGTTAAAGAGAAAATCTCAGCCCCCAGGTGGCACCCTCAGGCTAAAATCCCATGATACCAAGTCTAGGCTCAACTGCTGAACTCATTACAGTTTGCACCTCTTCCAGAAACCTGAACAGCCAGTCTGGAATTTTCTGGTCAACACCACTGTGCAAATCTCTCATGTGGTCCCTCTACCTGGAATATGAGAGTTGTTGGGGCATCACAATGCAGGGGGTACAGAAGAGCCTACAGAAAAGCTGGGCCTCTCTGTCTCTTTGTACTGGGTCAGCACACACAAGGCGCATCCATAGGGACTGGAACAAGTGGTTTCCAGTGAGCACCAACGAGGTACAACTTCTCTGGGGCTGTCACCGGTAACTAGTCCAGGCCCTGGACTCCAACACTCCTCCCCAATTGCCTGTGGTGGCTCCATGGTAGGGCTTCCCTGTACACAAGTCAGGCCCCCAATACTGAAAGGGACATAAGCCTGCCAGGAACCCAGAGCCCTGGCCTCACCAGTCCATGCCTGTCATTCCCCTGGATCAAGGCCCTACTTGAACTCAAGTTCCTGTGGCCTGTAAACACATTTACATTCTTTTCAGAAAAATATTAAGCTGGCATAAACCTCTGCTTTGTTCTGTGTCCCGCCCTAGAATAGGACATCCTTTTGTAGAGGATAGTCTAATGTTCGAAGACTATCCCTCATGATCCTCCTTCCCATCAATCAAGGAGGTGGTAAAGCAACTCTCAGCCAGTGACAGGCCCTGGGTCTGAAGAGTGGACAACCCCAAGCCAGTTCCCAGAGAGCATTTAAGTGGACACAGGTGAAGGTCACACCGGGGAGATAGGGGTATGGAGGGCCACCCTGAGGATCAATACAACCAAGTGAAAGGGAGATGTCCTAGTGTGCTGTTGGATCCCACAGTCAATGGACAGTTAGCTGGCCAGCAAGGAACAGGCTCCCTGCCCACCTGCCACTGCATTCTGGTCCTAGGCTATCTCAGTTTGCTCACTGTGTGGCCTGCCAGAGGAGCACCTAGGGAGAAGGCCACACATCCAGGCCCAGGGGCAGGACTCCATTTGCCTGTATGTCTCCCTAATTGTGAGGAAGTCAGTCCTGCTTTTTCTACTTCTACTGCTCCTCATTCAGTGCCAGCCACTCATGTGCTGCTGCTCTCTGCTGGGTTTCAGCAGTTCATAGCTTGTCACATACAGCACCTGGCCCTTCGTTCTCTTTTTATTGCTCTTCCTTTCTTTGTCTTCTACCTTCCAGTCTTCTAGCTTGGGCCCATCAGCATAGGAGCTCATTTTCCCGTTTCTTAAGTACATTTTTTATTGATTTCAGAGAGGAAGGGAGAAGGAGAGATGGATAAAACACCAATAATGAGACAAAATCATTGGTTGGCTTTCTCCTGCACATCCACCTGGGGATCCAAACATAAACTCCGGCCCCTCCTGCAATTGATAATTGAACCATGTCCTCTTGGTTCATAGGCCTACTGAGCCACACTGGCCATCACACTCTGCTTCTTCTAGTGGGAAGAGCAAATGCTGAAATCTCTGTAACAGTCTGTGAGCTCCCCACTCCCCCCAAAAAGAGGATAAGAGAACAAGGCTCAGAAAATGTGTATCTCTTACAGCAAACGCTCTCTTTCTCTTCCTCTCCCTCTCCTATTCCATCTCCCTCTCCCTGTCCCTCTGTCTGACATGCACCTTGTCTTCCCATCCCCACCTTAACAGGAAATAGTGTCCATAAGGGGAATCAGAACCTCTGGAATTTGGGGAAAAGTATACAAATGGGCAGGTTCTTAGGGAGGAAGGACATAGGCAAAACATCCTGTGGTCTGGGTGTTAATTCCTCTGCACAAAGAGATCATGCCCATTACCTTGTGTGGAGATTCACCTGTGGGGCCAACTTATGCAAAGCTCTTGTCAGCATGTCCTCCTCTGGAATTTCCCACTGTTATTAGCATTGATGGTATTTATTAACCACCAGATGCAAGATAAGGAAGAAAATGAAAGACAGTGCACACTGGCCAGTGTGTCTGGGCATTTTCCTGTGCACCAGAAAGTTTACTGATTTGATTTCTGGCCAGGGCACATGTCCAGGTTGCAGGTTCAGTCCCCTGGCATCCAACATTGTTTCTCTCTCACAGGAATGCATGCTTCTGTGTCTGTCTCTCTCCATTTACCTCTCTCTAAAGAATTAATTTTAAAAACCCACCATATTAAAACACAACAAAAGAAAACTCATTGCTGCATGTTGCCTCTAAAACCAAGTGTCCTGCACTTGACGCTTTATTTGTTCTGGAGACCACAGTGAGAAATCTAGCAAAATTCTTTATTGGAATCTGGATTATTCTATAAAATATTCAGAAAAGCATAGTATTAAGGCAATGAGGCTGAGAAAGCTTAGATAGAGACTACATCTGTGAAGCTGGGCACAGAAGGGGCCTGGATAGGAGGTGACTGCTGGTGCACAGGCATCTTGTACATGAAGGCCCTATAGGAAGGGTCTCTAGGGCATCAGAAAGCAAGCAGGGAGAGTAAGGCACACATAATAGGTTCCTTACTACTAGAATGTACCCTAGAGTCCACCAATCTGCAGCGCAGTCAGGCAGGCTGGATACAGGGCAGCTGTAGCACACGAATGTCAAAGGGAAGACTCTAAATAAAGAAGAGCCAAAGCCTGACATGCTTGGCTCATTGGATGAGTTTTGACCTGTGAATCAGGAGGTCAGGGTTCAATTCCCAGGCCGGGACATGCCCATGTCGTGGGCTCTTAGCCCAGTTGATGTCTTGTAGGAGGCAGCCAATAAATGATTCTCTCTCACCATTGATGGTTCTAACTCTTTCTCCCTCTCCCTTCCTCTGTGAAATCAATAAAAATATATATATATATCTAAAAGTATGTACATAGTTTAGGGTTTTGATACCCTGAATATCCGTTTAGAAATACAAGAAAGAGTCTTTTGTCATGGTCAGGATTTATATGCTGTTCCTTCTTCCCCTTTAATCTTCCTTTCTAGTCCACTTCCCCATGGGATTGTATATAAAGTGATCTATTTCATGCTGGGACGTTTTGTATTGTTTGTCTTGTTGTATTTCTCTGTACCATAATACGTTATTAATACAAACCTACAGTGGAAAAATTAGGCTGAGTAAATTTGGCATCCAAATGGCTTTACTAAGTATTTCACCAATCCAGGTGCATGCCAGCTGGCAATGAAAAATGGGCTCACTGAGCCATGCCATTCATGGTTTGTTCCACCCCACAACGTGCAATCTGACAGGCTACATTTTAAAATCCTTAAAATTTTGAGGTCCAAGCTTCCTAAATTTTCAACTAATTTCACATACACTATTTCAATAAAAAGAATGTTAAAAAAACCACACATTATTGGGGTAATTTTTAAAATTGAAGTTGGAAGGCTTGTTGATAACTATACACTCAACAGTCCAAGAGGTGAGTTTTTAAAAACCTTTCCCATTCATGATGTTTGTTTATATTCACTAATAAAAATACTGAGGATTCAAGATAACTCATAGTTTGAGTGATCATACCCTTTGTGGTACATTAAATGTCAAATAGTTGCAGAGAAACTGCCTGAATAGTCTCCAATAAAATACATGTCACAATCTAGGGGCACTTTTGTTCACTCTGTTCAGAAGTATAGTCAGGAAAGCTAACTGGTTCCATTTAAGTGGTAATCTCTGTTTCAATCTTAGTATAACCACTTCAGAAAGTGCTGATGTCACTTAAGTAAGCAAAAGGATGCCTACATTTAGACTTCTTCAAACTTTTATATCATTCCGTATGCAATATTTCCCTATTTATACTATTCCTTTCAAGGTTGAGGACATACAAAATGTCACAGGAAGGAGGTCAAGAATTGTTTTGCAGCTTTGGTGGAGGTTCCCCAATCCTTTTTTCCATTTAGGTTTTCCAAGGAAAATATGTAAATTGTTTACCCTCCCTAACTGGAAACAGGGCAGCATGGCATGAAGAAGTAACACGCTGCTACATTCATTTTTTTTTTTATCATTATTGTTCAGATTATTACAGTTGTTCCTCTTTTTCCTCCATAGCTCCCCTCCACCCAGTTCCCACCCCACCTTCTGCCCTTACCCCGACACTGTCCTCATCCATAGGTGTACGATTTTTGTCCAGTCTCCTCCCACGCTCCCCACACCCCCCACATCCCTTTCCCCCCGCAAGAATTTTCAGTCCAACCCCTGTCTATGCCCAATTCTATTATATTCACCAGTTTACTCTGATCAGATTTTTTACTCACTTGATTTTTAGATTCACTTGTTGATAGACATGTATTTGTTGTTCATAATTTTTATCTTTACCTTTACTTCTTCCTCTTCTTAAAGAATACCTTTCAGCATTTCATATAAAATAATATGGAACGCTTCACGAATTTGCATGTCATCCTTGTGCAGGGGCCATGCTAATCTTCTCTATATCGTTCCAATGTTAGTACATGTGGTGCCGAAATGAGCACAGTTCTCTTTCTTTTTTAATAAATATATGTATTATTTGGAAACATTAAGATCTCAGTATGTTTTTAAAAAAATGAATGAGTGCACTCTTTCATGAGCCAATAGTCTTCTTATTTTTTTTTAAGTTTATAATAGTCTTTATTATCCATGAGTGAGTGAGATCATGTGCTGTTTTTCCTTCATTGACTGGCTTATTTCACTTAGCATAATGCTCTCCAGTTCCATCCATGCCATTGCAAATGGTAAGAGTTCCTTCTTTTTTACAGCAGCATAGTATTCCATCATGTAGATGTACCACAGTTCTCTAATCCATTCATCTACTAATGGACACTTGGACTGTTTCCAGATCTTAGCTATGTTGAATTGTGCTGCTATGAACATATGGGTGCATATATCCTTTCTGATTGGTGTTTCTGGTTTCTTGAGATATATTCCTAGAAGTGAGACCATAGCATCAAATGGGAGTTCCATTTTTAGTTTTTTGAGGAAGGTCCAGACTGTCTTCCATTGTGGCTGCACCAGTCTGCATTCCCACCAGCAGTGCACGAGTGTTCCTTTTTCTCCACATCCTCTCCAGCACTTATCGTTTGTTGATTTGTTGAAGATAGCCTGTCTGACAGGTGTGAGATGGTACCTCATTGTTATTTTGATTTGCATCTCTCCGATGATTAGTTATTTTAATTATCAGGTTAGCAGATTGCCTTCAGCCATTTTGCCAACAGCAGGGTAATATAATGCGGATTTTCAGCCCTGCTGTTTATCAAAGTTTATTAGCCCTGTATAAATATATATATATATATATATATATATATATATATACACATATATATATGTATATATATATATATATGTGTGTGTGTGTGTGTGTATATATATATATATATATATATATATATATATATATATATTTTACAGGCCCAATGCACAAAAATTTGTGCACTCAGGGGAGAGGGGGTCCCTCAGCCCAGCCTGTGCCCTCTCGCAGTCTGGGACCCCTCAGGGGATGACCACCTGCTGGCTTAGGCCTGCTCCCCGGGGAATTGGGCCGAAGATGGCAATCAGACATTCCTCTGGCAGCCTGGCAGCCCTCGGGAGATGTCCACTTGCCAGCGGGGAGAAGACCTAAGCTGCAGTCAGACATCCTTAGCACTGCTGACGAGTCAGGAGAGCCTCCCTCACCACTGCTGTAATGGCAGCCATCAGCCTGGCTTGTGGCTGAGCAGAGCTCCTCCCATGTGAGAGCGACCTGACTACCAGAGGGCAGCACCTGCATTGAGCGTCTGCCCCCTGGTGGTCAGTGTGTGTCATAGTGACCAGTCATTCTCAGTCTTTCTGCTGTTAGGGTCAGTTTGCATATTACTCTTTTACTATATAGGATAGAAGCCTGATGCATGGGAGGGGGCCGGCTGGTTTTCCCTGAAGTGTGTTCCAGATCAGGGTGGGGTCCCCACTGTGGTTCCTGGCCAGCCTGGGTGAGGGGCTGATGGCTGTTTGCAGCTGGTCACACACTCTTCAGAGTAGGGGTCCCCACTGGGGTTCCTGACCAGTCTGGGTGAGGGGCTGAGGGCCATTTTCAGGATGGCAGGCGACTGAAGCTCCCAGCCTCTTTTTTTTATTTTTTATTCTGGGATTTATTTACCTTCTATTGCTGTCACTGGAGCTGAGAGCCGGCTGCAGCTTGAGGCTATGGCTGGCTGAAAGCAGGTATCTGGG
This sequence comes from Myotis nattereri, assembly GCF_964212035.1. Lineage (NCBI taxonomy): Eukaryota > Metazoa > Chordata > Mammalia > Chiroptera > Vespertilionidae > Myotis > Myotis nattereri. The sequence continues at coordinate 7,577,723 of NC_138094.1, forward strand.
TTTGTTTAGCTTCTATAATTGCAACATTGTTGCATCTGGTGCTCAGAGCAGGGCTGCCACAGGTGGGGAAACTTGGCTTCCTCCGTCACTGGAGCAACCAAGCCTCATGTTCACTTCAGCTGTGTGGCTTCTGGCAGGCATCTTGATTGGGAGTTAATTTGCATATCTCGCTGATTAGCCAATGGGAAGGGTAGTGAAGTTGTGGTTAATTCCCATGTTTATCTATTATTAGATAGTATATATATACATAAATAGGTATATATATATGTATATATATATATATATATATATATATATATACACACACACACACACACACACACATATACATCTATACACACACACACACACACATACACACAGACACATACTACTGTTGGTCTTTACCTCCAGCACTTAACTCTGAGGTTTGACAGTGTGATCAGTGCTTCTTTGTGTCTAGATGTCTTGTTGTTCATCAGTTAATGTTGTTCATTATATTCCACAAATGAGTGAGAATGTGATATTTATCATTCTCTGAGTGGCTTAATTTGCTTAGTGTAATGCTCTCCAAGTCCATCCATGCTGTTTCAAATTATAAGAGTTCATTCTTTGTTATAGCAGTAGAGTATTCCATTGTATAGATGTTCCACAGCTCATTCATCCGTGCATCTGCTAATGGGCACTGAGACAGTTTCCAAATCTTAGCTATTGTAAATTGGGCTGGTATGAACATACAGTTGCATATATCTTTCCTGATTGGTCTATCTCATTTCTTGGGATATATATGCCTAGAAGAGAGAATACTGGGTCAAATGGGAGCTCCATTTTTAATTTTTTGAGAAAACTCTACACGGTTTTCCACAGTGCTTGCAGCAGTCTGCATTCCCACCAGCAGTGCACATGGATTCTTTTTTGTGTGGCTGTTTTCTTGGATCCAGGGCCTTAGGTATTACAGACTTTTGATCCCCAATACGAATTAGGCATAATGCAGTTTGAATAAGCGCACACATAGTTCAAGATGACAAGGTTACTTGTTTTCCTTGAGCCTGAGTTCAGAGAGTACCTTTTGATATTTTTATTATTTTTTAATATTATATTTTATTATTATATCTGTCTTTGTTGTTTATTGTTATTGTATTAAGCATGCCTTTATTTTAAAATCTATTTTGTCTGATGTGGGTATTGTTGCTTTTTCTCTGCATCCTCACCAGCACTTGTGGTTTGTTGATTTTTTTCTGACAGCTATTCTGACAGGTTTGGATTGGTAACTCATTGTCGTTTTGATTTGCATCTCTTGGACTGTTCGTGCCTTTGAGCATTTTTTGTATGTCTCTTGGCCTTTTGTAGGCCCCCTTTTGAAAAGTGTTAATTTAGGTCCTTTGTTTTGATTGGATTGTTTGTCTTCCTATTGTTAATTTGTGTGAGTTCCCTGAAATCTTTGGATATTCAACACTTATCCGAGATACCATTGGGAAATATGTTCTCCTATGCTGTGGGCTTTCTTATTGTTTTGTTCAGGATTTTGTTTGCTGTGCAGAAGATTTTTATTTTGATGTAGTCAATTTGTTTATTTTCCCCTTTGTGTGCATTGCCTTTGAAGCTGTATCGGTAAAGATATTGCGGAGACGTATCTGATATTTTGCTACATATGCAATCTTGTAAGATTTTTTTATAGATTCTCATCTGATGTTTAAGTCCTTTATCCACTTTGAGTTTATTTTTGTGAATGGTGTAAGTTGGTGGTCCAGTTTCATTATTCTGCATGTATCTTTCTAATTTTCCTAACATTTATTGAAGAGAATATCTTGACTCCATTGTATGGTCTTGCCTCCTTTGTAAATTAATAATAGAGCATAATGACTTGGGTCCACTTCGGGGTACTCTGTTCTGTTACAGTGGAGTATATGTCTTTTCTAGTGGCAGTAGCAGGCAGTTTTGAGAATGGTGGCTTTATATTATAGCTTAATATCTGGTATTGTGTGCCCGCCAACTTTTTTCTTCTTCCTCAGATTGCTCAGGCTATTTTTACTCCATTTCAATTTTTGGAGGATTTTTTTCTGTGTCTGTGATATATTTTGTTGGTATATTAATGGAGATTACAATTAATCTATAGATTGCTTTCGGGAGTATGGACATGTTAATGATGTTAATTCTACCAACCCATCAACATGGTATATTAGTCCATTGGTTGATATCTTTATCTCCATTTCAATGGCCTGTAGTTTTCCAAGTGCAGTTCTTTTACTTTCTTTATGAGTCAATAAAAATGTACAGTTTTTAATTATAAACCTTGTTTTCTATCAAAATTACTTCACGCGTGAATTTTAGGACACCCTTTACTTAGGTGACTCCGGTGAAAGGGCCATTTGACCTACAAAGGGGTCGCAACCCACGGGTTGAGAACCGCTATTCTAAAATGTCAATTAAATCTAATGGATCCGTGTGTCTTTTAGAGGCTCTGCATCCTTGTTATTTTTCCATATGGAAGATCTATCCAGCGAAGTCAGAGGGGTGATAAAAGTCCCTTACTATGACTGTCCTGTTGTCACACTCTCTGTAAAAGTCTTCTAGAATTTTTGTTAGTTTTGATTTTTTGTTTGTTTGTTTGAGATATATATATTGAGGTGCTCCTCTGTTGGGTGAATATATGTTTATTAGGGTTATATTGTCTTGTTGGTTGGTCCCTTTAGTATCATGCAGTGACCTTTCTGTCTCTTGTGATGGCCTTTATTTTAAAGTCTATTTTGTCTGATGCCCATATTGTTACTTCAGCCTTGTTTATTTTTTTCATTTCCATTTGCATGGAAATGTTTCCCATTCCTTCACTCTCATCCTGTGTGTGTCTTTTGTTTTGAGGTGGTGTTCCTGTAGAAAGCATATACTTGCATCATGTTTTTGTATCCATTTTGCTCCACTACACCTTTAGATTGGAGCATTGACCCACTTGCATTTAGGGTTATTATTGATAGGTATTTATTTCTTTCCATTTCTTTTCTGTGTGGCTAACTTTCTGACTCTGTTTCTCCTTCTCATTACAGCAATCTCTTTAGCATTTCTTGTAAAGCTGGCTTGGAGATGATGTACTCCTTCAGCCTTTTTCTGTCTAGGAAGCTCTGTATTTGACCGTCTATTTTGATTGAAAGAATTGCTGGATATAGTAATCTTGGCCTCAGATCCTTACTTTCCATTAACTTGAGTACTTCATGCCATCTTCTTCTGGCCTGTAGAGTTTCTGATGAGAGATCAGGAGTCAGCCTTATGGGAACTCCTTCATAGCTAACAGTTTTGTCTTGCTGCCTTGAAGATTCTCTCTTTTTCTTTAATTTTTGGCATTTTAATTATGATGTGTCTGGGCACGGGTTTGTTTGGGTACTTCTTCTTTGGGGTTCTCTTTGGCTCTTGATCTTGTGTGGGATTTTCCTTTATCAGGTTAGGTAAGTGTTCTGCCATTGTTTCTCAAAGACCTCTATGCCTTTCTCTCCTCCTGCCTCTTTTGTCACTCTCGCTATTCTAATACTGTTAGGTAAGTGGTCCTCCTGTTTGTTTGGTTTTTTTTTTTTTTAAATCTTATTTTTTTCTGTCTTTTTTTTATTGGGTGATATTTTTAACTCTGTTCTAATTCAGTGATTGATCCTCAGCTTTCCAACATATCTGCCTATTCCTTCCAATGTGTTCTTTATTTGTGTTATGTCATTTTATATCTAGGACTGTTCTTTTCATAGTCACTATATCTTTTTTCATGCTCTTGAGCTCTTTTACCCTCATAACTCTGAAGTCAGATTCAGATAAATGTCTGCTCTGTGCTTCATCTATCTCTATATCTGAAGAATTCTCTAGTTCTGTTATTGGGGGTTGTTTCTTTGTTTCCTCTTTCTGGCTTTCTGTCTGGGTTTGTGGTGAGGAGCTAGGTGGATCCTATATGCCTCTCAGTCTCTAGTGCAGGACATTGTTAAAGTATGTTCCTGACTAATTCGGTCAGGCAAAGACTCAAAGCCTCCAGAGATCTCCTCTGTCTATAGATTGATAGGATTCCAACTTCACTTGCCTCCAAGGCAATGGTCATCAGCTTTGACAAGAGTTTGTTTCAACAAGGTGGGGCAGTTGCCTCTGCCTGGAGGTTAATTGTTATTTATAATCTCTTAACTGCCCTCAGGGCACGGTGTTTACCAGTAGTGTGTGTTAATTGTGTCCCCTCCAGGAAAAGCAAATGTCTGCATGGGAGAGATTTTCTCTGCTGCATGAGGAAATGACTTCTCCCAGGAACTTGAAGTGTTTGTCTTCTGAGCTGGTAACCTTGACTCCCAGTTCTGGCTTTTTCCCTCACAGCTCCAGTCCACTTCACCCTCCCTTTGCCAGGGCACAGGTGTGTGGCTCCACAGGGAAGTTTGTGCGTTGGCCCTTTAAGAGGATGCCTGAATTTCCAGTCGTCTCTCCCTGGCAGACAGTGCCCTGCTGCTATTCACATCCACAGGTTATATGGGTACCCTCCTCAGTTCTGGTGCTCTTTGCTAGGAGGCGCAGCTTGGGGATTAGACCGAGAGTTCTCATTGGCAGTCCTCCACAGCTGAGATATCTCTCTGAGACTTCAGTTGCTGTCTGTGGGTGTCAGGCCCGCCCCCTTCCAGCCTCCTCTCCTTCTACCAGTGTCTACGTGGCCTCCACCTTCGGTCCTCGGGTGTCAGGGTTCTCTCCTGTGAGTTTTCCATTGATTATTCAGGAAGTTGTTCCGTATTTTAGTTGGAATATCAGTTTGTTCCTGGGAGCATGTCCCTGCAGCATACACTTATTCTGCCACCATTCTTTTAAAAATATTTTTATTTATCTCAGAGAGAAACGGAGAGCGAGTGACAGTTAGAAACATCAGTGATGAGAGAGATTCATTGATCAGCTCCCTCTTGCATGCCGCAGACTGGTGATTTATTCCACTCCCAGGTAAGTGCCCTTGACCTGAATCAAATCTGGGCCCTTCGGTCTGAAGGCCAGTGATCTGTCCACTGTTCCAAATTGGCTAGGGTTCTGCCACCTTTTTCAATCTTCTTCAGAATCCCTCTGCATTGTAAAGTCCCTGCTAACATTCTTGTCCAATACACTCCTTTTCATGTGGTTTCAGGATGGAGTTGTGCATGAAGGCCCTAATGTCCTGTGAGTGCACATTCTGATCAATAGCACCATCAGGAAATGTGCATTGCGGCATGCTCAGTAGGCATATAGTAACATAAACCTGCCATGTCTCTTACTGTTTCTGTCTCTGTTTGGATCATGATGGATCCCAACTAAGGCTCTTGTTTCAAGTAGGGGTTGGCAGGATATACTCTTCATTTCAACACGTGTTCTTCTGAGAAACTTTGGTAATGGTGCCCTACTCTAAAATGTATTAGGCCATTCAATTATAAGGCCAGATCTTTTAATAAGGCAAGGCATTTATTTTTATTGAATGATAATTCTAAGAAACACATCTAATCTAATAAAAGAGAAACATGGTAATTGGCGTACGACCGCTACCCTTCCCATTGTCTAATCAGGGCAATATGCAAATTAACTGTCAGCCAAGATGGCGGCCGGCAGCCAGGCAGCTTGAAACTAACATGAGGCTTGCTTGCTTCAGTGACGGAGGACTCCAACGTTCCCCGCCGGCTGCTGCAGGCCTCTGAGCCTGCAGTTTTAAACATTGTAACAAATATAGACGCTAAACAAAACCTCAGCCAGCTGGGATCTCAGAGCTGGGGTTGATACAGAGTTTTGAGAACTAAAACAAACCAGATACCTGCTTTCAGGAGCGGAGGCCTAAGAGCTGGAGCCTCAGAGCTAAAGCTGGCCCAGAATTAAAAAAAGAAAAAGAAAAAAGGAGCAGTTGGGAGCTTCAGTCCCAGCCTGAAAACAGCCCTCAGCCCCTCACCCAGACTGGCCAGGCACCCCAGTGGGGACCGCCACCCTGAAGGGTGTTTGACCAGCTGCAAACATCCCCTCATCCAGGCTGGCCAGGCACCCCAGTGGAGACCCCCACCCTGATCCAGAACACTCTTCAGGGCAAACCAGCCAGCCCCACCCATGAACCAGTTCTCTATTCTATATAGTAAAAGGATAATATGCCTCCCAGCACCAGGATCAGCGGAGCCGAGGGGCCTCCCTGCACCAGGATCAGCATGACAGGGGGCAGTGCCCAAACCCCCTGATTGCCCTTCTCTGTGGGTGATAGAGGGCAGCGCCCCAACCCCCCACCATGGGCCCTGCTCTGTGTGTGATGGGGTAGAGTCATAACCTCCCCATCGGCCCTGCCCTGAGTGTGACAGTGGTGGCGCCCCAACCCCCCTGATCGGCCCTGCTCTGTGGGTGATAGAGAGTGGCGCCCCAATCCCCTGATCCGCCCTGCTCTGTGTGTGACAGGGGGTGTTGTGCCAACTCCCCTATCGGCCCTACTCTTTTAGTGACAGGGTGATGCTCCCCAACCCCCTGATGGGCCCTGCTCTGTGCGTGACAGGGGGCAGTGCCCCAACCCTCTGATCGGCCCTGCTCTGTGCGTGACAAGGGTTGGTGCCACCACCTCCCCATCGACCCTGCCTTGAGTGTGACAGGGGACGGTGCCCCAACCCCCCAATTGGCCCTACTCTGAGCATGACTGAGGGTGGCATCGCAACCTCCCAATCCGCCCTGCTCTGTGCAAGACAGGGGGTGGTGCCCCAAATCCCAGTGGGCCCTGCTCTGAGCCCAACCAGGGGCTGCACCGAGAGATTGGGCCTGCCCTCTGCCACCCGGGAGCAGGCCTAAGCCAGCAGGTCGTTATCTCCCAAGGGGTCCCAGACTGTGAGAGGGCACAGGCCAGGCTGAGGGCCCCCCCACCCCCGAGTGCACAAATTTTTGTGCACCGGGCCTCTAATAAATATATAAAGATATACTTTGTGCTTCCAACAATCATATACGTATTGAGGAAATGTGGAGACCAAATAACTACAACTGAATCAATAGGATGCAATTACTGTAGTTCCTCGCATTACATTGTTGACACGTTCCTGAAGTGGGATGTAATGCAATATTTGCGTAAGTCAGAACCCACCTACATAAGCACGTATGTCACTCACATGGAGTACACATACACAGCAGTAATGGCGTGAAACAGTAAAAAAAAAAAAAAAAAAAAAAAAAAATTAAAAGAAAGATAACAATTCCTGACCTTTACTTGTGGTAAATGAATAATAATAATAAAAAAACCATAAAGCATATATGTACATACGTAGAAATGATCAAACTTTTTAAAAAAATAAATAAATGGGGTATGGAGACGTATCCAGAACCTATGTACTTTGAGTCCAACATAACCCAAGGAATGTCTACATTATTTCAACAGGCTGAAAAGTGACCAATGTGGATTCAGATGGTCTGTTTTTAATGAAAACAAGGTTGGGAAGGCACACTTCAAAGAGTTAGGCATTGCAAGTTCCAAATCAGAGCGTGCACATCGTTGTGAAGAAATAAGGTAAAAGTGACTTATTCATATTAGTAAAGAGATGTTTTAAAATCTAACACTGAGACCCTCACTATAATTTATGTTGGAAAATTGAAAGTATTGATAGCATCAGTGTAGTTAAGAAGAATATGCCTCTACACTTGAATATAGACAAGCAGCCTGCCATTTCAATTTTGGATGAGATAGTGAGCAAAGAAAATTAGTGAAAGGCTCCCTTAGGGGCATTAGTGGAAAGAATTAGCACTGAAACATAGTACTGTTTGTGGGAGATGTAATATTTCTCATATTTTGAAGGAGATTAGTGCCCTTCATATAAGCCATTAAATAATACTGCTAAAGAGCAGTAAAATCTATATGGCCATCATTACCAAAATTCAGGTTATACCTTTAAATTATTCAGCATTAGAAGAGAACCATGCTAAATCGGTGATAAATAATAAAATGACTAGAGGCCTGGTGAACGAAATTCAAGCGCTGGTGGCGTCCCACAGCCTGGCCTGCGCCCTCACGCAATCTGGGACCCCTTGGGAGATGTGGCACTGCCAGGTTAGGTCTGACACCTCCTGAGGGATGTAGCAGTGCACGAAACGGCAGGCAGCCGGGCAGGAGCCCAAGCTGGAGCCAGGTGCTGTGTTCCCGCTCATCCAAGCCCCACTCCACCTGCCACCACTGCTTCGTAGCCTTGTCACATAGGCAGCAGAGGCTCTTGCTGTCACAGCTGCACTTTCCAGCCTTTAGCCCGGCTTCTGGCTGAGTGATGCTCTCGCTGTGGGAGAGCCTTGACCACCAGGGGGAAGCTCCTGTGTTGAGAGTCTGCGTCCTGGTGGTCGGTGTGCATCGTACCAACCACTCATAATGTCGCTTATGCTTTTATATATATATATACTAGAGGCCCGGTGCACAAAAATTTGTGCACTCGGGTGGGTCCCTCAGCCCGCCCTGTGCCCTCTCGCAATCTGGGGCCCCTTGAGGGCCCCTTCCCCTGGCTGCTGGCACCAGTTTTCCTCCGGCGCCTGGAACCCAGGCCTTCCCTCTTCACCAGGAGGGGCGCGCACAGTGGGCTAGGGACTTAGCTCTTTTAAAAATACTTCTGAATGTTTGGTAAATAACCCTGTAGGAATCTCCTTTCTGAAACATGTTGGTTGTTAAGGGCTGATTTGGGTAATCAACAAAATGTATGTTAGAATCCTAATCTCCAGAACCTCAGAATGTACCTGTGTATAGAGATAAGATCTTTAAAGAGGGGATTAGATTAAATTGAGGCAGTTCTAGTGGGACCCTTAGCCCATCTCACTGAAGTCCTTATAAGAAGAGGAATGTTGGGGCCCTGCCTCAGTAGGTCCGGGGGTTCCCAAAGGTGTGGATGGAGTCGGCGACGAAGGAATGACACAGAGGCAGCATTCAGGTGATCATCATATCCAGGTTCTCTTTTTATTGTCCTGTTACATCTATATTTATACTATTTGATCCTAAAAGCATGCCTCTATAAGCTTTTTTTTGCCAAGGAGAGCATGGGGTCTGTTTATTGGGGGGTCAGTCAAAGGGGGAGCTGGCTAGGGTCGGGTAGGGCAGCTACTTGTCTGGCCCCCGAGAAACCCAACTTGAGTCCAAAGCCTCGACCGCTTTGAAGCCAAAGTCTTCCTCCACCTTTATCTGCATGGGGGCCAGCTCCAGAGACAGCGGGACTCACGCCTGGCCCCCTTCCGGTGGCACTCGCCGCCTCTTCCAACCCCTGGGCCCCTCGCCAGGGGCCAGGCTGCTGGCTTCTGCAGGCGCTGGCGTCCTCCTGGGCGGGGACAGCCCCTCTTTCTCTGTAGGCTGGTTCTCAGCGTTGCCTGGGGTGGGGGCATCTGTGCCCTGGCTGCCCTCATCCTCCAGTAAGATGGTGAACTGGCTGGCCCAGTAGTTGTCACCGTAGGAGTCCAGCACCTTCATGAGGAACCTCCTCTCCTGCTGGAGTCTCCATGTTATCCTCTATATCTGATGGAGCCTGTTCAGGACCCACTCCTTCACCTGCTCAATCTCCCTGCAGCGCCTGGTACTTCCTGCGATTAAGTTCCCTTTGGCGCCGCTGTTGCCAGCCTCAGGCTGCCTCCTCCTCTTCCTCTAGCTCCTGGAGGCTGGAGCTGCCCAGACCCCCAGACAGGAACTCCACTTCGGTCTCAAGCTCGCTCTCCAGGATGTGACCACCTTCAGCGGAGGCAGCGCCAGCTCCCAGCCAGGAGGTGCTGAGAACTCCTCAAAGCCCACGGCTGCCATGGACCCCTCTCTCTGCTCCAGCTCTGTTTCTCCCTGGCTCCAGGCGCAGAACTTCCAACCTTGCAAGCCTCTAGTTTAAAGTGGCTTGCAAAACTACAGCCCATTGGATTTCACAGCCAGGCACCCAGGCCCGGCTGCTAAGCCTCCTGTGAGTTGTAGTTCTCTATTTCCAGCTTGCCTCCCTGCCCCACCCCCACCCCAGTCCCAACTGAAAGGCCCTGCTGGCTGGACTAACCCTGTGGCCAGGCATCTGAGTCACCTCGGGTCTTTATTCCTGCCCCGACACCACGCCATCTGGCCATGGAGACTCTCCTCTTGGGAGGCCCCTGGGTCTCCTTCTGGGTCTCCTTCTCGGGCCTGGCTGCATCGCCCCCGAACCGGATGGCGTGCCCCAGCTGCTACACAGCCCCGGGCCCTGGGTCTCCTCAGCCTGGGCACCGGATCGTGTGCCCCAGCTGCAACGCAGCTCTGGGTCCTGGGTCTCCTCAGCCTGGGCACCGGATTTCTGACCCAGCAGCGATGCAGCCCCAGCACCTGGGTCGCCTTCTGGGTCTCTTGCTGGGGCCTGGCTGCTTCGCCCCTGGGGTCCAAATGGTGTCCCCAGGCAGCTATGCAGCCTGGCCTCTGGCCCCGCCTCTGGGTGTTCTCCCATCACTGGTGATCAGTGATATGAGAAGCCACACTGGGCAGGGAAGAGGCAGACATATGCCTCTTCCCTGCCCCACCCAGCTTCTCCGATTACTGGCCCAGGGCCAGCAAAGGTGGCCAGGTCCTCCTATCACAGAAGCCAGCAAAGGCAGCCTGGCTTCTCTGAGCAAAAGCAGCTCGGTTCTCTGGCTCTTGGCTGCCACTGGGTTTCCAATTGCAGTCAGCGCAGGCGGCTTCTTCCCTCCTTCCCCTTTCGCCTCCTAGCATTGCACCTATGTATGCAAATTAACTGCCATCTTTGTTGGCAGTTAACCTCCAACTTGGCTGGCAGTTAATTTGCATATCGCCCTGATTAGCCAATGGGAAGGGTAGCGGTCGTACGCCAATTACCATATTTCTCTTTTATTAGATAGGATAGATATGTGCGACCAATTTGGCATGTCCTGCCCAATAGAATATTACCATTCACGGATGATATCTTGCCACTATTAGAATACCAGTGGCCAGGTGCATGGATTCGTGCATGTTGAAAGGAAATTAATTAGAAGAAATACCTTAATACTGCTATTTGCCCTTTCTCTATAATAGCAGTGTCAATAAAATGCAGATTGACAATGACAAATTGAAACACACTCATGCAATTGGCGCCAGTAAGAGCTTCATATGTATCACACATGCACGAGTCAACTTAGCCATATAAATATAAATATATATATATATATATATATATATATATGGAATACACTTGCTTAATTAGACCTGCAATCAGATTTAGCTAAACTTTTTTCAAGCCATTGAATCACCTTAACTTCTCCTCCAGGTAATTGTCAGCAACACAGCAGTAAATATCAACACAAAGCACATTATTATTGTAGTTCATGTGGGGAGAACAACGGCTAAAATATTTAACTGAAGCAATGTTTGACTTTATTCTGCACAGTGAGAAAACCTGAAGTCATTTTCAAGTTCCACCATTTCTTCCTTCTTTTCAGTCAGGTCAAGTTTCTAAGCTTGCAAAATCTCGGTTTTCAGGCTAATAATAGGATACCTCTGAGTCTACCAACTATCTACACCAGAGCTTTGAGTAAGTGGCAGGGCTTCGCAGGGTGATGCCCACTGCCCCATTTGTGATTAGAGGAGGCTTTTGTGGAGCCCACCCAGAAACAGCAGGCTGGGCCTGGCTAGGTGCCTTCTGTACCACATGCTCACATGACCAGCGCCTGTGCATGAGCCCACTGTGCCCCCACTCAGCACACCAGGGCCTGGTTGCATGCACCAGTGAGCAAGCATCTTGCCTGGACTCAGCAGGCTCTGCACCACCTGCTCCTTCACAGCACCAGTCTCAGAGCCAGGGGGCATCCAGAGTCAGGCTGTGTTGGGAGACTGAGGGGCTCCTGGGGGCAGCGCGCTTCCTCTCAGTTCCACTAGGGGGCCTTCAGCTGCAGGGCGCCTGAGGATTCACAGGGCTCCCCAGGGCATTTGCACCAGGAAGGACAGGGCAAGCAGGATCATCCAGGAGGCTTTTAGCTTCACCTCGGTGCAGGAAAGTGGTGATACCCAGGACACAAGGGCACAGGAGGTTCAGAGGGCAGCTTTGGGGCTGGAGTCGGAGGACTTCATGCAGGTAGGGGAGGCTGAGACCCTGGAGCTGAGGTTGGACACAGGCCAGGATGTTGGGCTTGATCTTCAGTGCAGGAAAGAGGAGGACTGGGTGTCTGAAGAGCAGTGTGTGCAGGGAGAGGAGAGTGAGGTGCAGCAGGGAACCCAGAGTGAGGAGCAAGGGGAAGACAAGGAGGGCCTGGGGGAGGTGTTCCAGGCACAGGCTCAGTTTATCCTGTGGACAGAGGGCCTTCTGCAGGTGGTGCCATGGCAGGCCAAGTGGGCAGGTGAGGAGGATTTCCCAGATCTGCAGCGGGGGGAGGCAGGAGGAGGTGGTGAGTGAAGAGCTGAGGCTGGAGGCACAGGATCCAGGTGACCCGCAAGGGAGTGACCACCAGGAGGAGGGGTGGATGGAGGAGCAATTAATTGCAGGGGAGCAGTTTGTCCTGCAGGGGGAGGGGTAGTGCACCATGGAGGCAGTGGAACAGGTGGGAGAGGTGGAGCCTCAGTCCAAGGCCAAAGCAAAGCCAGAAGAAGAGCAGCCAGTGCAGCAGGAGCAGGCCCAGTCAGGGCCCGGGGCCAAGTTCACCTGGTCCCCTCTGGAGGTGCTCCAGCCCCTTCAATTGGAGATGGAGCCCATGAACAAGCAAGCCAGCAGGGCCTTCTCTCGGCTCAGGTGCAGGACTCAGCAGAGGCTAAAGCCCTATTTCAAACGGAGAAGCCTCAATATCCGGCGCATCCCTGCGTTCTGGCTCACAGCTGTATCCTTGAGGGTAGAGGAGCAGGATCACAAGGAGCATGGGACAGTGCAGGAGAACGGTGTAAGCGGGGATGGTTCCCATAGAAAAGAACATTGAGGACAAGCTAGGGGCAGTGCGCCCCGGTCTGGTCCAGGATCCTGGAGACATCCTCTGTCTTGTACAGGCACCATAGAAGCATTACCAGGGTGTCCAGGGGCAGAGCTCCAACGCAGAGGCACGCATACACCAGGGGCTGATACCCACAGACAGGGCTGTGTTGCACGGGCTCTTCTGGGACTAACACTGCCCTACAGGCCATCTGTATGTCCAGTTCCTCAGTCAGAAGCATGAATGTGTGATGTGTAACCTGTCAAACCCTCAGCACAACACAGTCTGGTGGGCATCAGGGTCTGTCAGGAAACAGAGTGGTGCTGTGCCCCTTTCTGCCCTTGATGGAGAAGGAGTGGCCTTAAGGGAAGGAGAGGCCAGGCCAGGCTGCTCTTTCTAGCTGGTCCATGCCCAGCTCCCAAGGTGCAGGTTGCTTGACCCACAGCAGTTTGTCAACCACCCAGAGTTGTCGGCAATGATCAGGGTCCAAGGTGAAAACATCCTTGGTCACATGATCAATTTGAAGGTCAGTCCACCTGCTCCAGGGAGTGGTGGAGGGCAGGTGGGGAAGTGGCCTTTCTCTGAAAACAGCTACAGGCTGGAGCCCTGGGCAGCGATTTCACTCCCTGGATCCACTTTCCTTCTGCAGGTGAGGGAAGTCAGGCATCCCTGGGGTTGCTGCACCATTAGCCTGTACTTCTGCAGCAACCCCTACTTCCGTAACCATGTGATTGTGAAGAAGTATCTCATCACTCTCACAAGTAACAGGAGGCTCCCTGTATGGGCTGCAGCTGGTGGTGGGCAGGGATTGAAGGCCATGTGCCCAGCTTCACATACCCCTCTCCTGCAGGATACAGGGTGTCCAGTGCCACTCCGATTCAGTGGTACCAGCATTGTGAATGAGAAGCCTACAGCCACAGGCTCCAGGACAACAGCGCCAGCTTCTTCTACTGGTTCTCTGACAACAGTGTGGCAGGATCTGGCAGGATTGCTGAGGTGGGATGTCACTAGCCATGCCAGCATGCAGCTTCCTGTGTCCACCTGCTGCTTGCAATTCTATTGAGGTCCCTATGGTCTCCTGTTTGCCCTACCAGATCATCAGCAAGGACCTGTGGCTCAATCCCCTGGAGAACTATGAGAGGAAGATGGTCCCCAGAGTGGACAGGGCAGGTGAGGAGGGGCTGCCTGGGCTCTTCCCTGGTGTGCTGCCAGGTTCCTGGGCCATTAGTTTTCTCTCACAGGGACACCTCGATGCTGGGAGGGAAACAGCCTGTGACACCAGGGCTGTAGGGTGTGTGCCTGAGACAGGAACTACCAGTACAACAAGGGCAGTGCAATTCCAGCTCAGGCAGGGGGCCTTAGGCAGGCGGAGAGAGTGTGCATGTCCACTGTCACTCAGAGTCAAAGCAGATTACCTCAGCCCCTCCTCTGAACTCTCCCTCTAGGCCACCCACAGCACCTTCAGGCCTTTCCACCTGCCCCTCAACAGGGGCTGCCATGACATGTTCTTCCTATACTCCTTTCCACAGGTGTCTGTGAATCTTCCTCATGCTGAGGCCTAGGCTGCTGCGCTGCCACACCACATTGCCCTGTTGCTGCTCACCACCATCTCCTATTTCCCCAGGGTCTCCACTTCCTCCTGGGGCCACTGGGATCGGCCTGCTCCTTATCAGTATCTTAGGGCGCAAAGTGTGGGCCACAGAGCTGGAGGAATCCTTGTTTTGCAGCCTTGTCAGAGGTTCTTCAATCCTTTTATCCATTTAGGTTTTCCAAGGAGAATACCTCATTTGTTTACCCTCCCTAACTGGAAAACAGGGCAGCATGTCATGACGAAATAACACACTGCTTCATTTTGTATACAGTTCACTTCATAGACTTTATGCACATATGGTCATAGACACCCTGGGAAATTTAGGGCCATGAATATAACTCACCATCCAAACAGATTGCTTTTATGTGTTTGTCATAAAATCAGACAAGAAATCCCATTTGCAGAACACTTTCTTCTGAAAATTTTTTGTAATGTTAGTGTTTAAGTTTTTACAAAAAGTAATATATATGTCTCTTTCTTTTTTTCTACTGACCTCCCCCTGGCCTCCCCTATTCCTAGTCACTTGTTCTCATCACCCACTCCCAGTGTCTTTCCTCTGTTGGTCTGTTGGTTGTGCTTATATTCTGAATATTTTAACAATACAATATGTAAAATTTAAACATTTAAGTATATTGTAATTTAAATAAGCACTTATGAAACAACCTGGTATAATTCAAAACTTGCCTCCAATCCTGAAACTTCATAATGGTAACTAGAATTCTTGATGCCTCCCCCAAACCTACCATTTCCTTTTAGTCACCTTAAATAACAGAAGCCACATTCTTTACAATAAAATTTTGTCGGTACCTTATCATTTTTAATTTCAGTCTCTAATTCTTCTGTCACAGGGGCTTCCCCCCTGGCTCCCCAAGTGCCCAATCAGGTGAGCTACTGTACTGTATGAATCACTCTCTCTTGCGTACATGGTGTATCCTGTGATCGCCGCCAGCACCACACTCAGAACCTCTTACAGGAGTGTCCCATCAGCTGCTGGAGTAATTGCCGTGCCCCCATCATATCCATCTCTTGTGTGGCTGTAATAATCATCACAGGGACTGGACCACCATAAGTCAGAGGGGGCCTTCGTGCTGGTGGTGCCCATTTTTTTACTGGGATGTTGATCTTCCTTTTGTTTAATTGGATGAGTTCAGTATGAATTTTGGAGAATAGGTCCTTATCAGACATAACATTGGAAAATATCTTCTCCCAGGCAGTGGACTTCCTTGTTTTGTTGTTGTTGTTGTTCTTGTATTTGTTGGCTTCTTCTTCTCTGCAGAAGTGTTTTAATTTGACTTCATCCCATTTGTTTCTTTTCTCCTCAGTTTCCATTGCCCTAGGAGCTGTATCAGTAAAGGTATTGCTGAGACAGATGCCTGCTATTTTGCTGCCTATGGATTCTTCTAAGATTTTCATGGTTACCCACTTATGTTTAAGTCTTTTATTCATTTCCAGTTTATACTTGTGTATGGTGTAAGTTGGTGGTCTAGATTAACTTTTTTGCATGTATGTATGCTATATGTCCAACACCAATTATTATTATGTTTTTATTTTGGCTTTGTAATATCTTCAATGAAACAAAATAAAATTTCCTCTGTTAATTGAGTCATGCTTTCTCTAAATCTTGCCTTTAAAAAAATCCCCTGGGGCACAATCCCATCCATTCTTTGATTTTCCTTCCACTGATCCCAAACCTCGGCTGTAGTCTGCATCCTTTCAAAGGAAAAAAGCAGACACTGAGTCCTCAGAGCCGCCCACTGCATGCTCCTGCCCTTGGGAGGTGCAGCGCCCATCCCCATCTGAACCTTGGCTGCCAGGGAGAGTCAAAGCCTGAGAATCAAAGTGGCAGCATATCATTGCCTTCTCTGGCCTGTCTCCAGCAGCACAAAACCAGTCCTCCCAGCCAGTGCTCTGGGGACAGACCGTCAGGGCGATGTGGTGGCGCTGTCCCCTGGCAGCCGAGCATCCCAGGCTTCTCTTTGGGCAGGCCTGGGCCAGGGCCTTTGGGGATCTCCGTGTCCATGGTATAAAACCGAGTGAGATCAGACACAATGTTATCTATGATTGGCTTGGTAAGGTCTCCACTAAATACGCGCCACCATGGCTTCTCGTCCTTAGCCTCGGCGGGCACCTGGACCCCATAGACCTGCAGGGCCAGGTGGAGCACCGCCACCGCTATGTGCTGAGTCTGGAACCGGATGCACAGCCCCCCGAGGTAGCTGTCCCGCAGCAGGGCCCAGGCAGTGACGGAGATGGGGGTCCGTTGCCAGCTGTAAGGATTCAGCCAGTTCTTGAGAGAAATCAGGTAGTGGAGCAGGTACCTGTGTGGGTGCGGAAAGGAGACTTGGAAGCGCAGTACCCGCAGCACAAGGAGCTCACACTGCACAATGCTGTCCCGGATCACCCAGAATCGGGAGTCCAGCTCCAAGGGCTCGCTGCCCAGGTGGAAGTACCTGTTGGACACGTTGATGATGTCGCGGGTTAGCAGGGGCTGTTCTTCCACTTTGCCAGCCACATAAAGGGCAGACATGGCGACCAAGTAGGGGTCATAGGCGTCCACGTTGATCTCGCAGAAGAACTTACAGTAAATGGCACAGGCGGTTGCGAGGGGAACGGACTGCATCCCTAGCTTGACACCTGCCTCCATGATGAACCTTGTCACTTGTAAGTGCACCCTCGCCTGGGGTGTGGGCCACCCCTTGGTGCCCGGCGCCTCATCCTCCTCTCTGCAGCTGTCCAGGCTAAGTTCCTACATGGGACCCAGCCCAGAGGCCCCAGACCTTGTGGGAAGGGCAATAGTCTCTCTGCCTGTGATAGCCTAGTCTTAGCCCAGTGCACAGCCACCCTGCCTTGCCCAGCCCCGCCAGGCCCCACCCTGCCTCGCAGCCTCACCTGTCCCACCCCACCTAGGCCTGATTGCCATCCAGGTTCCAACACCAATTATTGAAGACACTGTATAACTCCATTCTATGCTTTTACCACCTTTGTCAAATATTAATTGGGTATAATGGTTAGGGTCGACTTCTATGTTCTCTGTTCTGTCCCATTGGTTTTTATGTCTGCTTTAGTGCCAGTAACAGGCAGTTCTGAGAATGGTGGCTTTGTAATATAGCTTGATATCTGGTATGGTTATCCCTCCAACTTTGTTCTTCTTTGTCCAGATTTCGGTTAACTCTTTGGGGTCTTTTTTTAAATCCATAGGAATTTTTGGAAACTTTCTTCTAGGTCTGTGAGATACGCCATTGATATTTTAATGGGGAATACCTTAAAACTGTACATTGCTTTGGGTACTATGAACATTTTTAATGATGTTGATTGTACCAATCCATGAATATGGTATGTTCTTCTATTTGCTTTAGTCTTCCTCTATCACTTTTTTTCAATTTCCTGTAGTTTTCCAAGAACAGCTTTTTACCCCCTTAGTTAAGTTTATTCCTAGGTTTCTTAAATTTTTGTTGCACTGCTAAATGGCATTTTTGTTTGTTTGTTTCTATTTCTGAGTTCATTATCCGTGTATCAAAAAGCCATAGAATTCTGGGTGTTAATTTTGTACCCTGCTACATTGCCAAATTCATTTGTTAAATCTCCTAGTTTTTTTGATGGAGTCTTTAGGTATTTCTATGGACAATACCATGCCATCTGCGAATTATGACAGTTTTACTTCTTCTTTTCCACTTAGCATGCCTTGTTTGACTTCTTCTTGTCTGACTGCATTGCCTAGCACTACCAGTACTCTGTCGAACAGAAATGGTGAGAGTGGGCATCCCTGTCTTGTTCCTCTTCTTAGAGTAATTGTTTTTTTCCTATTGAGTATGATGTCTGTAGGTTTGTCAAATAAGGCTTTTATTATGTTGAAGTATGATCCCTCTATGCCCTGTTTGCTTAGAGTTTTTCTCAAAATTGGTGGTTGGATTTTGTCAAATGCTTTTTCTGCATCACTTTATATGACTATGTGGATTTTTACTCTTAGTTTGCTTATGTGATGTATCATGTTTATTGATTTTCTGATATTGTACCATCCTTGCATCCTTGAGAAAAATCCTACTTGGCCATGTTGTATGATCTTTCTGATATACTGCTGGATCTGATTTGCTAAGATTTTGTTGAGGATTCTGGCATCTTTGTTCATGAGGGATATTGGCCTGTAAGTCTCTTTCATTGTGTTGTCTTTACCTGGTTTTGGTATTAGGGTGATACTGGCTTCATAGAATGATCTTGAAAGTGTTCCTTCCTCTTGGATTCTTGTAGAAGTGTAAGCAGGATAGGTTTTAGGTCTTTGATGAGTGTTTGGTAAAACTCCCCTGTGAAGCTGTCTGACCCCGGCTTTTGTTTGCTGGAAGCTTTTTGATGACTGTTCTAATTTCTTCCATAGTTATTGGCCTTTTGAGATGATTTGATTCTTCCTGATTGAGTTTTGGAATGTTGTATTTTTCTAGGAACATGTCGATTTCCTCCGGGTTGTCTAGTTTGTTGGAGTTGAGTTGTCCATAGTATTTTTTAACAATCATTTATATTTCTGTGGGGGTCTGTTGTTATTTTGCCTCTATCATTTCTGATTTTGTTTATTTGGCTCCTCTCTCTCTGCTTCTTGGTGAGCCTGGCTAAAGGTTTGTCAATCTTGTTTATCCTTTCAAAGAACCAGCTCTTGGTTTCATTGATTTTCTGTATTTTTTTGGTCTCTATGTCATTTTTTTCTGCTCTAATCTTTATTATCTCCTTCCTTCTGCTCACTCTGGGGTTTTCATGTTGCTCTCTTTCTAGTTCTTTGAGTTGTAGAGTTAGATGATTTACTACCATTTTTCTTGTTTTTTGAGATAGGCCTGTAGAGCTATACACTTCCCTCACAGGACTGCTTTCATTGTGTCCCATAGGTTTTTGATTGTTGTGTTTTCATAGTCATTAGTTTCCAGGATGTTTTTCATTTCTTCTTTGATCTCATTGGTAACCAATCAATATTGAATAACATGCTATTCAGCTTCCAGTGTTTGAGTATTTTGGATGGTTTTTATTGTAGTTTATTTCTAATATTATGCCATTGTGGTCTGAGAAGATGCTTTCAATCTTCTTGAATTTGGGTAGACTTTGTGACACAATACGTGGCCTATTTTTGAAAATGTCCTATGAGCACTTCAGAAGAACATATATTCCCTGGATTTGCGGTGAAATGTTCTGAAGATGTCAATTAAGTCCATCTGATCTAGTGAGTCATTTAGGATTGCTGGTTCTTTGCCAATTGTTTGTCTAGAGGATTTATCCAGTGATGTCAGTGGTGTATTAAGGTCCCTTACTATGATTGTATTGTTGTCGATCTCTCCCTTGATGTCTTCCAGGAGCTTTTTTTTATGTATTTGGGAACTCCTGCATTGGGTGGATATATGTTTATCAGGGTTATAGCCTCTTGTATTGATCCCTTTAGTATTATGAAGTGGTCTTCTTTATCTCTTGTTATGGCCTTCACTTTGAGGTCTATTTTGTCCGATATAAGTATTGCTACCACAGCTGTTTTTTTTTTTTCTTTAATTTCCGTTTGCCTGAAAGATATTTTTACATCCCTTCACTTTCAGTCTCTGTGAGTCCATTCTTCTGAGGAGGGTCTCTTGTAGACAGCACATATATGGGTCATTGTTTTTTATCCATTCAGCCACTTGATGTCTTTTGATTGGAGCATTTAGTCCATGCACATTTAAAGTTATTATTGAAAGGTACTTATTTGTAGCCATTTCTATTTTTTGTGCCTGTTTTCTTTCTTAGCTTTGTCTTTCTTCTTTTTTTCACCAGTCCTTTTAGCATTTTTAGCATTGCTGGCTTGGTGGTGATAAACTCCCTTAGCCTTTTTTTGTCTGTGAAGCTTCTTATTTCCCCTTCAATTTTGAATGATAGCCTTGCTGGATATAGGATTCTTGGATTCAGTCCTTTGCTTTACATCACTTTGTTAATTTCCATCCATCCTTTTCTGGCCTGATGTGTTTCTGTTGAGAAATCATTTGATAATCTAATGGGAGATCACTTGTATGTAACTTTCAGTCTCTCTCTTGTAGCCTTTAAGATTCTCTCTATGTCCTGAACATTTGCCATGGCGATTATGATGAGTCTTGATGTGGGTCTTTTTGGGTTCACATTGTTTGGAACTCTGTGCTTGTGTGACTTTTTTCTTCCCCACCTGAGGGAAGTTTTCGGATATTATTTCTTCCAATAGTTTTTTTAACCCTTGTTCCTCTTTCTGTTGTTCAGGAACCCCTATTATTCGCATGTTGTTTCGTTTCATGTTGTTCCATTGTTCCCTTAAGCTCTCCTCCTGTCTTTGAATTTTTTTTCTCCAATTGCAGTTCAGTTTGGGTGTGTTTTGCCCCCTGTCCTCTAAGTCGCTAATTCAGTCCTCTGCTTCTCCTAGTCTACTATAGAAACTTTCAATGGTGTTTTTTATTACAGCTATAACACTCTTCATTTCTTCTTGGTTCTTCCATAATTTATTGATTTTTTTCATTCGTTTATTTTTGATTCTTATATAAGTTGATGGTTTTTTTCTTCTGTTTCTTCTATGTTCTTGCATAAGTTGTTTATTTTTTCCTCCGTCTGGTTTATGGATTCTAGCACCCTTAATCTGAATTCTTTGTCTGTCAAGCTGCATGCCTCTGTTTCAGTTAGCTGCTTTTCTGGTGAGTCCTCCTTTTCTTTCCTTTGGGGGTTTCTTTGTCTACCCATGTTTGATCTCACCGACATATCTAGATGTTGAGTCATTCAGGAGCTGCTCCTTGGGTGGCAGTGGCTCCTCGAGTTGTGGTTGCTCCTCAAGCAGTTGTGGTAGCAGCTGCTCCTCAGTTGGCAGCCGCTCCTCTGGTGGGTGCTGTTCACAGCTGTGGTGGTTCCTCTGCCTGGTGTGGGGAAGCTTCACACGCAGCTGCCGTTCCTCAGACGAACGATGTGCTGATCACGAGGTATCTGTTCTTTGGATGGGGGTGGGCTACACATGCAGCTGCTACTCCTTGAACTGGGGCGGACTGCTCACATGGCTGCTGATCCTTTGATGGGGGCTGGATGCACGCTGCTGTTGTTCCTCTGATGTGGTGTGCTGCTTGTTGGGCTACTGCTCCTAGGACTTGGACAGGTTGATTGCAAGTCTTTTGCTCCTCAGACAGGAATGGGCTGCTTGCAAGGCTGCTGATCTTTGGACGGGCGTGAGCTGCACGCGTGGCTGCTCCTCCTCGGATGGGGATGTGCCACTCACCCGTCTGCTGCTCGTCAGACAGGTGCAGGCTGTTGTGGCTCTGCTCCTCGGACCGGTGCGTGCTGTGTAGGACTGCTGCTCCTCGAAGGGGGGCATGGCCACTCACAGAACTGTTGCTTTTCAATGGGGGTGGGCTGCCCATACAGCCTCTGTTCCTTGGATTGGGCAGAGAGCTCGTGTGGCTGCTGCTGCTTGGACGATTCCAAGATGCTTGTGCAGCTGCTGCTCCTCAGACTACTGCAGGGTGTGCGCAGCTGCTGCTCCTCGGATGGGGGCGGGCTTCACAGGGCTGCTTTTCCTCAGATGTAGGAAGATTGCTCCAGTGGCTGCTCTTCCTTGGACAAGTCAGACTGCTCACATGGTTGCTGATCCTCAGAAGGGGAAGCAGGCCGCTCACACAGCTGCTGCTCTGTGGACGTGGCAGGTCACATGAGGCTGCTGCCCTTAGGCTCGAGGCAGGCTGCTCATAGGGCTGATGTTTCCTGGACAAGTGCGTGCCACTCACGTGACTGCTACTCCCGTGGTTGAAAAAATAATGTGAAAAGAAGTAGGAAATAAACGAATAAACAAAAAAAAAGGAGAACAAAGAAAAATGCAAGAAAAAAGCTAACAAATAATAATAATAATAATAATAATAATAATAATAATATAAAAATGAAAAATTGAAATGTCATTCCTTAGGTTGGCTTATGATCCCAGGTTTCAGAAATGTCTGTGCTTTTTGTTGTTGTTGTTGTTGTTGTTTTTGTTGTCATTGCTGGGACTGAAAGCCCCGCTATAGGCCAGACCCTTCCCTGCTGCAAATGTCTCACCACCTGAGTGTACTTCGCCAATTCGGAGTGGGTGTTACTAGTTTCAGCTGCTCACTCCATTTGCTCCAGGACAAGCCCTGGGACGCTTCTGCTTATTCCGCCACAATCTTGGCTTCTCGAGATTTATTTTTTCAAATATAATTATTGATCCCCTAGTTTCCCCCCCCTCCCCCGTTTGCCTGAAAAATATTTTCTCTCCTTCCACTTTCAGTCCGTGTGAGTCCCTTATTATGACGTGGGTTTATCATGGACTGCATACATATGGGTCTTGTTTTATTATAATTTTAGCCATCCTATATCTTTTGAATGGAGTGTTTATTTCATTTAGGTTTAAGGTTATTTTGATAGGTACTGATTTGTTGCCACTTTTTTCTTTATGCCTGTTTTTCTTCTGTCTCTTCTATTCCTTCTTTTTACAACTTTCTGTTTAGCATTTCTTGCATTGATGGTTTCGTAGTGAAACATTCCCTTAGATTTTTTTTTTCTGTGAAGAAACTGAATTCCTCTATAGTTTTGAATGATAGCCTTGCTGGATAAGTATTCTTGTATTCAGTCCCTTGTTTTGCATCACTTTGTGTATTTCCTTTCATTCCCTTCTGGCCTGATGTGTTTCTGTTAAAAATCATTTGATAATCTAACAGGAGAGCGTTTGTAGGTGACTCTCTCTCTCTCTCTTGCAGCCTTTAAGGTTCCGTTTGTGTCGTTATTGTTTGCCATTATAATTACAATGTGTCTTGGTATAGGTCTTACTGGGTTCATCTTGTTTGGGACTGTCTGTGCTTGTGTGACTTTTTCTTCCCAAGATCAGGAAGGTTTTGTGATTATTTCTTCTAATAGGTTTCCTAATCCTTGTTCCTCATCTTGTCCCTCTGACACATTATACACATGTTACTTTGTTTCATGTTGTCCCCAGTCTCCCTTAAGATATCCACCTGCTTTTTATTTTTTCTCTCCAATTGCTGTTCAGATTGTGTTGTTCAGGGTTGTTACTCTGCCTTGTCTCCTAAATCGCTGATTTAATCCTTTGCTAATTCTAGTCTACTATTGAAACCTTCCATCGTATATTTTATTGTAGCTATTATCAATTTTTTCATTTTCCTTGATTCTTATGTAAGTTGTGGATTTCCCATGCATCTGATGTATAAACTGTATGACCCTTATTCTGAATTCCTTTTAGAACATATTGTATGCCTCCATTTAGTTGCATTTCCATTCTCGGCAATTCCTCCTTTTCTCTCCTTTGGGGGTGGTTTGTTTGTCTCCCCATTTTAGCTATCATTGCAGAACCTTTGGTGCCAGGGTGCGAGGGGCCAATGGCCACAGAGTGGATCGGCAATTCAGTTGTGCACTCCAAGTCTCACAGGAGGCAGTGGCGTTGGTGGGGGGCTGAAGTCCCGGTGTCCGTGGGCCTGCTGCTGCCGTAAAAGGTCTTTGGCCAGAGTGGCTCTAGGATCACAGGTGATGTCTGAGGCCCATCTGGGTGGAGGTGAGGCTGGGTTCCTAGTCATAGCAGCTCTCCCCTTCAAGATGGCTTGTTTTCTTAGAACCATATTTAACAAACAGTATATAACATAAAAATACTAAAGATTGTTCAAGAAGCCAATTAAAAATACAATGGAGAAAAAAATCAGAACTATGTAAATACAGATTTTCAGTCATACTGGACATTTTTTTCTGTCATTTTAACTGAAGAAATAATAAAAGTAAGAAAACTGAGAGGGGGTAGAGGAGGAATAAAGTACCTAATCTTTTTGAATGAATGATTGTTTGTTTTAAAAAATAGTTTATGTAAGCCGGGTGCACTGGAAAAAATGAAATAGATGTTGTCAAAACAAAAATGAAGTAACTGACACATTCTAAAAAGTAATCCACATTTCCCAGCAAGTATTGCTCAATGGTTGAGGATAGAATTGTGAACTAAGATGTCTCATCATCTTTTCCTGGTCAGGACAAATTCCCAGGGTGCTGGCTGATTCACCAGTTTGACACATTTAAGGAAGCCGCTGATCAAAATATTTCTCTTTTATCTATGTTTCCAACTCTCTATCCCTTTCCCTTTCTCTCTCTCCAGAAAACCAAGAATAAGCCTATTAAAAGACAAGAATGGAATGTATCTGTTTTCCCCTGGAATGTGAGACATTTTAGTGCTTATTACTAGAGGTCTTTGGAGGACTTTTATTAACCAACATATATGGTTCTGTGTTGAATACCTCAATGGAATATTGGTAATAATGAAGTGTTTCATACTGACCATGGAAAAGGACTCTATCATTTTTGAAGGAAATGCTTGGTTTGGGAGAAGAATTTGAGGTAGATCTTGATTTTAGTTGCAATAATTAGTAGGTTTCTAACAGTTGTTCACTTGTTCAGGTTAAATGTTATGTAATGTTCATATTATGTGTACTCATTTTAGTCTGTGGATGGAAAAACAATTGAAGTAGACTACACCAAGAAACCATCTTTTCAAAGTGGGGGTGGGCAGAGGGCACCACTTCCATAAAGAAATAGAGGTGATGTAAGAAGTCTGAGAAGTGGAAGAGGAGGAAGTAAGAGAAGGAAAAGGACATCCCTCAGGTGGAAAACACTTAGGTAATATTTCAAAATCTAGGGATGGTAGGAGATCTGACTTAGGGAAACATATATTACAATATGAAAATGAGGTATCATAGACTTCTGTAGCTGAAGCCTATGTGATCATATTGACTCCTATAAGTTCAATAAAAAGTGCAGAAATGGTCAGTAACTCAAATGTTTTTAAAAAATTAAAGAATAAAGATATGAGCATGAAACCATTATTTATATGAAAACAGTACCATTGAATGAAGAGATACACCTCAATTTCATTTATATCTTTAAAAGCAAAAGAAATGATACCATTCATTAGATTGAGAATGTATACTGATGATCAGTATGATTTGTAATTGCTAAAGAGGCATAACACTTATAATAATGAATGAAATATTTAATGTGTGAAACACTCCTAATCACCTTATAGGGATAGGATTTAAACCTCAAGCTAAATTCAGTCTATTTTAGCATTACTGTTTGCCTCTAGTCACTTCAATATTTCTCCGAAGAACTCAATTCTATTGATATAATGTTAGTATGTTACACTTTGGGAACAAGAAGCTATGTAGGTTTAAAAGGAAGATTCATACTTACTGAACTACTAAGAATCTGTTCTGAAAGTACACTTCTTTCGTCTCAAAAAAAGCACATCAGTTCACCTTAGAAAATTCCCATTGAAATAAAAGTTACTCTAACTATATAAACTTCAAAGACACACACTTCATTTAGAATTGGATTTGAAATACTAGCTTTGAGTATAGGAATGTGCAACCCTGTACTGTGTAAAATAATCTCTATTATTATTTTGATAAGAGGATCTTGTACCTATATTTGGTGTAGAGAACTTTCCATTTGGAAACTACATAAGGGAAATGTCTATAGTATTAAATAGATTCACGAAGTGGTCTCTGACTCAGGAAAAGGCTAAAAACCAATGATTCACCAAGTTTATTGGTCTTTCTTTCTTTATTTCTTTCTTTCTTTCTTTCTTGTATATGAGGAATATGAAACATGAATAAAAATGTTGATGAGCTATTTTCAGGGAAGTTTTCTTGTAATTAATATATCTATTTACTTATTTTACTGACTATGAAAGGAAGGTATATTCATTTCAATATGTATGTAGCAGGAAAAGTTGGTTTCATATTAACCAGTTTTCCCAATTTCAAAGATTTAGTGTCCATTTGTGATAATTAGGTGTGTGACATTTCACGGGAAATTTCCTAAAGTGTTATTGCAGGGTTTGTGCAGAATGAAGGTGGATGTTCCTGTTTTTCCCACCGAGGTGATACTGAAAAGAGTTTGCCAGTTCATATTGGGCCACATATGAGGATGCTCTTAGTTCTTCTTTCCCATGACAAATTACAGAATTGGAAGATAAGCCTATTTTCTATTTAAAATTGATAAGAGTGATTTTTAATTATGTATTATTCAACATGTTTACTTTAAATACTATTAAAATAGAGTATAGTATTCTGATCAAAGAATTATTTTATAAATAAACTGTAGGAATTATATGATAACATTCGTTAAATAACACTTTTTTGTAATGCATGTTTTGACTTTTTATATTTTAATTTTTAACTATGACGTTACACGTTTTAAAAGCTTTTATTGAGATGAAACTAATTTAAATACTAGTTGAGACTATTACCTTGTATCTTTAAAATAACTTCTTTCACTTACCATAACTGGATACTCTGCATTCAAATTCCGGTGTGTGTTTCTGTGTGTGTGTGTGTGTGTGTGTGTGTGTGTGTGTGTGTGTTGTTGTTGTTTTGTTTTTTGGGACATATATATAATGCTGCTTCAGTTCTTTCTCAGTTATCCAAACTGATTTTCAATAACTCTGAGCACTGTACTGAAGACATGTAAAGATAGAATTTTATCATTTTGGGCTAACCAGCATGCTTATGACCATCATCCTGTTTGGTAAAAATTTATACACAATAACCAGAATTGACCATTTAACAAATGTTGACCCTACTCAAGTAGAATGATGTTATTTATAACAAAGAGGATGGCAGACATAAAATTAATCTTCACAGCAGTGGCTCCATGGGTGGGTTTCCTTCTACTGAAAAGGGCTCCATCTTCAAGAATTTGGGATCCTCCACCAACAAGACCTGCCCATTCTGTTCCAAGGCAAAGCACTACTGGGATGGGAAGTCAAGGTAAATGGTACAGTCTCTCATGTATTAGAGTAATGAGCTGTTTTAAAAGGAATGCTGTACTTTAATTTCAGGAAGCCATGTGGAAAGTGAGTAGTGGATGGGCATCTATACTGAACACTACCTTATTGTTTCATTGTTAGGAAATAATTCTTCATCTTCTGATTAGTGAGGTAGGAAGTAGATAACACCAGAGTGAGTAATGCATTCCTTTTAATCCATGTTGATACAGTGTCACTCTTTTTTATATTTACTTTTTTTAATATTTTAAGAAAAATGGTTTTAGTGTCATAATGTTACATTCAATAAATGTTAATATTTCCAGAAAAACTATTTTAAATGTAATAATTTTACATGTCATAAGCATTACCATTCCAAGATTAACAATTTTAAATATAATAATACTGGAGACCCAGTGTACAAATTCTTGCATGGGAGGTGTCCGGCATGCACACCCCAATCGCCGGGTTGGCCATGGGGAGGCAATGCAGGTGTTTGGCTGGCTGGCCCCACCCCGATCGAGCGGGGGGTCAGATGGGGGAAGATGAAGGTCAGTGGAAGGGGCTGTGGGAAGCTTACTGGCCGGCGGGTCCTCGATCATTGAAGGGGGGTGGGGTGTTGGACAGAACAGTGTGGGATTGGCTAAAGGGTGCAGCTGGGGACAAATAGCTACACCGTCCCACCCCATGGTTGATCTCCTGGTCAAACTCCTGTTTGAAGGGACAATTTGCATATTAGGCTTTTATGATATAGTGTTACATGCAATAAAAATTAATATGTTAAGAAAAAAAATTAAATATATATTACCAAAACAGTGCAAACCTGTTTTATCACAAAAGTTGTAGAAATTACTAAATATCTGAAAATAATAGGATTCCTTCTATTATATTCTAAAACATATTTTTTTTTTACTCTGGCTCTGTTTTATTCATCTGTTTATTCTTTTATTTTTTGAAATATTTTTTACTGATTTCAGTGAGAAAGGGTGAGGGAGAGAGAGAGATAGCAACATCAATGATGAGTGAGAATCATTGATCCCCTGCGCGCTGCATGCTTCAAACTGGGACCAAGCCCACAACCCAGACATGTGTCTTTGGCCGGAATCAAACCTGAGACCCTTCAGCCTGGAGGCCAATAATGTATCCATAGTTCCTAACCAGCTAGGGATAATTTTTCTTTATGGATTAAAGTATTACATATGTGTCCTTATCCCCCATTGGTCCCCCCTGCCTCCTACTCATGTCATCACCCCCACATTAGTCAGGCTTATATGCATGTCTATAAGTCCTTTGGTTGATCTCTCCCCCTAACCCCTCCTTCCCCTACCTTCCCTGCAGCAACATTTTGCAGCAAAGATTCAGGATCTGGAAAAGTGGATGAACTCAAATGAATACACCTAGACAACAATTACAAATTTCGAAGGCATGGGGGATACAGGTAAAGACATTTCTCTCTATTGGAGAGGCTCTCTGAAACCCAGGACCCATCAGCTTTCATTTACTTGAATACACATTTGCCCTTGAGCAAAACAAACAGGCATATCAATGGTAAAGTTTGGTAAACAATAAAAGTATTATCATGGTAGGAGGTTGCTTTCAGCCATTTTGTCAACAGCAGGGTAACAAAATGCTGATTTTCAGCCATGCTGAATGTCAAAGTCCATTTGCCTTCTGTGGACTTCTCACATTGATATGTTAACTACTGTTGGTCTTTGCTCCAACATTTGCCCCTTTTTGCTTTCTTAATTAATTTAGAAAGGTGTATGCCATTTGCTGGGCTCACATCCTTTTAAGACTTTTCATTCTGCATCTTCAGACTGGAAGCAAACATAGAAGAACAAGAAAGAAAGACAATACTGGTTATTCTAAAAAGGAAATGTAGGGAGATTTGATGACAAGGATTGAGTTCTTTCATGTCCTTTTAAATATTATTGTCAGGTATTTAAGGAATTCATTCATAGTAGGATTCTTTGGGGGCCATTAGTTTTTTATGGATCATTTTCCCAGTCACTGTTAACTTGTGACATGACAGCAATGATGTTCAAGTACTGGATGGTGGACAAATGGTGAGAAATGACAATGCAGGTCTGACCTTTTTTGGCTTTGTTATGGGTAACCTGCACCAATGCACAGCTGATGAGTAGCTAGCATGGCAAGCCGTCTTCCCCATCCCCCATCTGGATGTTTCTCCTCTGACTCCTCAGCGTTTTGCTTGGGGCCACTGATATCTGTGGTTGGCGTAGTCTGGTCAGTTCCTCTCTCAGATTCATGTTGCAGGAATTGGAGGAGTTTTCTGGAAATAACACAAGTATATCCTCGACCAAAGGTTTATAAAGGGACCCTTCTATAAACCATACTCGGTATCTTTCCATTTAACTAGAGCATTTTCCTTTAGCTTATTCTTTCACTAGTGTCTTTCCATGGGTGTCTTGCCATCAGCATTACAAGGGAAAAATTCAAAGTAATTAAGGCTTGGTGTAGTGTATTTACAGGAGATTTCTTCACAATTCTCCCACTTTCGTTTTTCATGTTGGGATTTAGAGGCCCTTGTAGCAGATATAATATGCAAGGGGGACATTTCTTGATAATCTGTTTTGCCTGCTGTACAATATTTTGGCAGACTAGTGTAAAAGTTGATGAGATTCCCCTGGCCTGTTTAATAAAATAACTAACTGATAGGCATATTCATTTCCTTTTGTTAAAGGACCAGGACTTGTTCAAAGAGTATAGATAGGCATCAGTCACTGAGCCATTTAAATTGAGTAGTTGCAGTTCTGTTTACCAGGCTGGCAGCATAGGCAGATAAGAGATAATATTAAGAGGCTTTTGAAAATCCTGCAAGTCAGCCTTGATCGTTTCTAATTCGATTCATTTTTTTTTAAGTTTAGGAATAATTCAGTTTATCGTTCCCAGTATATTGTTAGAAGGTTACAATGTTCATCAGGAAACAGTTAATGGGGGAAAACTCAAAAAAAGCAATGTCCAGGTACCAATATTGCAGTGCTTACCACTAAGGAATTTAACATTAGTCAAAAAGTCTTGAAATCTCTTGTCAATAGCCCAATAATTAATTAAACTGCTATAAATATATTCTCCCTCACCCCAAAACTTTTTATTATAAAGATATTCAGTAAGAAAAGTTGAAATAATACAGTGAACACCTGTTTCATCTAAATCTAAGAGTTGTTAAGGTCTAGCCTGTTTGGCTCAGTGGATAGAGCATCGGCCTGCGGACTGGTCCTGCATTTAATTCCAGTAAAGGGCACATACCCAGGTTGCGGGCTCAATCCCTAGTAGTGGGCATGCAGGAGGCAGCCAATCAATGATTCTCTTCTTACCATTGATGTTATTGATGTTCCTCTCTCTCTCCCTCTCCCTTCCTCCCTAAAATCAATAAAAAATATTTTAAAAATAAACAAATAAATCTAACTGTGGTTACCATTATGCCATATCTGCTTATGTGGATGTGAGGGATTTGAGTGGGGGGTGCTGACTACCTGAAAATCCCCCACATCATGACTTCATCATGCATTTCCCCAAAATAAATATTCTCTCCTATACACCACAAAACCATCATCTTGCCTAAGAAAAAATTTTTCTAACATCGCCTAATATTCAGACCATTTGCAACATTTTCAAATTTTCCCCAAAATGTTTTTTTAAGATAATTTTCTAGAACCAGGACTCAATCAAAGTTCACTCAAAATGGTGCAAAAAATATTGCATTTGGTGATGTCCTTTAGTCTCTTTTAACCTAGAATAGGCCCCACCTTTTCCCCCCCTCCATGACTCTTTTTTTTTTAATTTTTACTACTGTTCTTTTTTTTTCTTTTTTTAAAAAAAATTAATTACATTTTTATTGTTCAGATTATTACATTTGTTCCTCTTTTTTCCCCCCATAACTCCCCTCCACCCAGTTCCCACCCCACCCTCCTCCCTCACTCCCCATCCACTGTCCTCATCCATAGGTGCGCGATTTTTGTCCAGTCTCTTCCCACATCCCCCTCACCCCTTTGCCCCCCAAGAATAGCCAGTCCACTCACTTTCTATGCCCCTGATTCTATTATAATCATCAGTTCATTCTGTTCATCAGATTATTCACTTTATTTTCAGATTCACTTGTTGATAGATGTGTATTTGGTGTTCAAAATTTGTATCTTTACCTTTTTCTTCTTCTTCCTCTTCTTAAAGGATACCTTTCAGCATTTCATAGAATACTGGTTTGGTGGTGATGAACTCCTTTAGCTTTTCCTTATCTGTGAAGCTCTTTATCTGACCTTCAATTCTTTATGATAGCTTTGCTGGATAAAGTAATCTTGGTTGTAGGTTCTTGGCATTCATCACTTTGAAAATTTCTTGCCACTCCCTTCTGGACTGCAAAGTTTCTGTTGAGAAATCAGGTGACAGTTGTATGGGCACTCCCTTGTAGGTAACTGACTTTCTTTCTCTTGCCGCTTTTAAGATTCTCTCTTTGTCTTTTGCTCTTGGCATTTTAATTATGATGTGTGTTGGTGTGGTCCTCTTTGGATTCCTTTTGTTTGGGATTCTCTGCGCTTCCTGGACTTGCAAGTCTATTTCTTTCATCAGGTAGAGGAAGTTTTCTGTCATTATTTCTTCAAATAGGTTTTCAATATCTTGCTCTCTCTCTTCTTCTGGCACCTCTATAATTCGGATGTTGGTACGCTTGAAGCTATCCCAGAGGCTCCTTACACTATCTTCGTATTTTTGGATTCTTTTTTCATTTTCTTTTCTGGTTGGGTGTTTTTTGCTTCTTTGTATTTCAAATCTTTGCCCTGATTCTTGCAATCCTCTAGTCTGCTGTTGGGAGTCTGTATAATATTCTTTATTACAGTCAGTGTATGCCTAATTTCTAGTCGGTCCTTTATCGCAACCTCGAGGGTCTCATTTGATTTCTTGTAGACCTCATTAAGTTTATTGGCAGTTTCTAGAAAATTCTTGAAAAACCTTAAAACTGTGGTTTTGAACTCTATATCCAATAGTTTGCTTTCCTCCATTTCTATCATTTGTGTCCTTCTTCTTTGTCTCCTCATTTTTTATGCTTCCCTGTGTTGATAAAGTGGTTTTCTGTCCTGAGTGTCCACTAGGGCCCAGTGGTTCAGCCTCCCCAATTACCTGAGGAGGACACTCTTCGTGCACCCCCTTGTGGTCTTTGTGCACAGTCTTGTTGTAGTTAAGCCTTGATTGTTGTAGTTATCACTGGGAGGAATTGACCTCCAGGCCAGTCGGCTGTGAGAATCAGCTGTGTCTGCAGAGGGAGAACTTCTGTGCTGGACACACACACCCCTCTGGGGCAAGACTTGCTTCAATGGGGCTTTGGTGCTCACTGAGTCTTCCCCCTGAGTGCAACCCAAGCATGTGCAATGACAGCAAATTATATTTTTTCTTCCTTTCCCTTACTCTCTGAGTATTTTTACTATGAACTTGATTTTTATTTATTTAACACTTTGCAACCAAATATAATCATGTGCTAATATATTCTTATAGCCTTAAATTTAAGTCTTATAAATTTTTTTGGCAATAACTAATTGAATTACTCAAGTGTTTAAATATTACCATTAAATGGATAAAGAACAGTGCAAAAAAAATGATGATATAGAAAATAAATGAAATGTTTATTTCCCTACCATTATCTTCACTATATGTTAAAACATATATCTAGCTACTTGGATCATTATATATTGTTTTTATTATTTCTGTTAAATTTTTGGATAAAAGCTTTGTTTTTTTTAAAAAAAAATTACTCAATAATCAATCAAATACTAAAATTCCAATCAACTCACCTGTTGAACAGGACTATCAACTCTAAAGGCCTTGTAAAGAGCCAATGCCTGGCTTTTACTTCCTTTGCTCCAGATCACCATATTTCCAGCCACATTGAGTTCCTCGTCATCATACACTTCTCCAATTTCATTTCCACCTCTCCTTAACTGGCAGCTTTCCTTAAAAATTTACATATGTAAGACATGTTTACGCGGTTTTTATTTCTTTTGCAACATTATGGAGCAAGATTTATTAATTAAAATTGAACAGCAATCCAGATACAAGTCTCCTACTCTGTCTGTGGAGTAAGACTCAGTCCAAGCCCAACTCTTAGGTTTGGTGCCACTGATTAACAGAGGAGGGGGTGTGGGTGTATGTGTCATACTGTATCTTACAGGATTTCAAAAATGGGAATTTACCTCAAGAATTCTCTATATTAAGTATTTTATTATTACATTACCATTTTATGCTGCCAAAAACATAAATAAACAAAAACTAGACCTTACCTATATATCAAAAAATTAAACCAACATTCTTGGGAGACTAAAGACATATTAAGCATATGCGGGGTGAAGCAGAGATGGCAGTGAAGTGCACATGGGACACTGGGGGAGCTTACCCACCATGCAGACTTCCCTGCTTCACAACTGCATATGCATTCACCTTCCTGCCCTTGTGCCAACCATCAAAATGAACAGGGCAGAGAAAGGTTTGGATTCCTAACTACAGACTTCCGCTCCTGGAAATTTTGGTATCCCAAAAGGGATACAGAAATGGAATTAAGATTAGAAAGACTGACTGTTTAACATGCACAGGGGAAGTATCTCATTCCCCTATTTAAAAACTAGTACTGTATCTACTTATGTGGCATTTCTTTTCTCCTCTAGAAACATGTAAGTTTTTGGCAGCAGGGACCATTGCTAACTCTACTATCTAACCATCAAATAACATGAAATCTGGTCCCACATACTAAGTGAAGAAAAAGAGATTTAAATGGACCATAATCATAGTGACTCTCATTATAAATCCCTGAGTTATATGTCTAAACAGCCATGACACTATAATACAATTAAGGTCATTATTTTTAGCTTTGACAAAAATGACCAAATCTTAACCTATACCCTAGAAGTAGCATCATACTCATTTCTCAGTTGCATCCGGGTAGCCTTAAATTACAGGTAGATCGAATCTCTCTACATTTCAAAAGCAAACTGAGAACCTTGATAAAACCTTCTGTTTTTCGTGGATTGGAACCTCCTGCAGGGATCCCACCAAGCCAGCAGCACCATCAGAGGACCACAACTCAGAGGCTGGGTGCAGCTGCCAAAGCTGAAGGTTCAAAGAATTAGGGTGGTGTCTGCAGTGGTCTCGACCAAAAGGAACAAATTCCTGCAAATCCCCAGCTGCAATCATTGTTTCCCTTTCTTCAGAGAAGTTCAACATGGCTTTCAGATATCAATATTATTTCTGTGTGAATTCAAACACATTCTGGACAGCTGTTGGAATCAAAACGAGAAGAAAATTATCAGAAGTTTACAGAAGAGCCATTAATCCTTAGATGAGTGTCATACAATCCTATCACATTGTAGGTGTACAAGTAATCATAACATCAAAGGGCATTCCAGATCTGATTCTTTCAGGTAATTAGTTACCATTTCATAGTTACCTTACACTATCAGAACATAATTAACATTACAGCTACATGTTAGTTGCTGACAAAATCAACTGTAGGAAATCACTGGGCTGAGAGATAAGCACTTATGTCTGACAATATTGATCCTACATTTCCTACTACTACTCACTAATTTCTCCACATTTCACATTTAAGGATTTAGACAACTTTCACTTTATAGTAAATGGCTCTCAACATTTAAGGGCATTTCTGTTCAAATGCTGGAACAACATTTAAAAAGCACACCTAACAGATCACTGGCATATTGAAATGAAACAAACAAAAACAACATATCATTTCTAATTCATCAAAAGTTGAACCACTTGGTGCTTTAAGAAACTATTAAAAGTCATCATTAATTTTGAGCCTCAATCTACCTAACCATATAATTGCAAGCAATTCCAATTTCTGGTGCAAACCCAAAAGACCAAGGCATGAATAAAATTACTGGCAATGGAACAGTCATGCTTGTTTGCAAACTTAACAGTTCTGGCTTTGAAAGAACACAATCTACTACAGTTCAGCTCATTACTACAAAGAAGTGGGCGAGCTGTGGGTGGAAACAGCCCTCACCCACTACCTCCAGAACATTTCTACGAACAGTAACTGAAAGCCAGTCAAATTCGGCCACTGTAGAAGGTGGATGGACAACTCTTATATGGAAAACGTTTTTGTGGCATAGAGGTTAAGCTGCAATCCTCAAATACAGGAATCAAAACAAACATTCATGTCAGCACTAGACAACCTTTAAAAACAGTGTTGGAAATGGCTTTCACATCACAAACAGTTTAATTTGACTTGGTTTCTCCTCTGAGGTCTTTTTGGCACCAGCAGCTTTCTTGGCTGAAATATCTGAGCCTGTGGTTCCCATGCAGCTCCTCTAGTGTTGCAGTTACGTTTTCTGTGAATTAAGTGTTATTCCTGAGAGAACGGTTATGTCACATTCATGACACTTTTTCCTCCTGATAAGTCAGTTTTGAGAACACTTAAACTTGGGCCATGACTGAGATAGTGCCTGTGGGAGCCTAATCAGAGTACGCCAGATGTTCAAGGCCAATCTGAGCAGGAGAATCCTAATCAGGATGTTCAAGGCCAATCTAAGCAAGGACACAGAGATTGTACTGTACACACTGGGCAGGAGTACCTTACTATAACCCAAATACTGATGTCACTATTTGGCAGGAAGCCTTTGTATCTAAGTTAGTATAAATGTGTTACTAACCAGCCAGTGGGTGGCTGCTTGGTATGGTTCCTGTTTGCTACTGTATTAGCAAGGGCTGCTTGGCGCAGCCACTGTGTGAAGCTACTTTGAAGAACTGTTTTGTCTGATGGTTCCTTGTTAGCAATGGCTACATGGCCTGCAAAAGAGACTCTCCTGCCCTAACCGGTTTTGCTCAGGGGATAGAGAACAGCCTGCAGACTGAAGGGTCCCAGTCAAGGGCATGTACCTTGGTTGCAGGCACATCCCCAGTAGGGGTTGTGCAGGAGGCAGCTGATCAATGTTTCTCTCTCATGATGTTTCTAACTATCCCTCTCCCTTCCTCTACGTAAAAAAAATGAAAATATTTTTTTAAAAAGACTCTCCTATATGCCTCTGTCTTCTCATGTCCTCTTTGTCTACTACCCGGTGTTCACGTGGGTACAGCCCCTGGCAGAGGACCGTGCACCCCACAGTGCCTTATAAAACTTACACCAAACACCCATAAAATCCAGCCGACCTTCCTATGTTCTAGTCAACGGGTTAATCAACATATTAACTCTGAGAGGAAGCCACAGAATCAGTAATTAAAGAATCGCCTGCACAGAACAATGACCACTTTGTGCTGATTAGTATATTTAGTTCTTTGCAGCCCCAACTGTGTGTGCGCTTCCCGGCGCCCTATAACAGCCCTGCGTTGAACTGATGTGCTCCCATGGAGACTGCGGCCTCGCTTCCTGGGAACACGGACCTTCCAAGAGCACACGAGGCGGTTCGGTGGGGACCCGAAGGCACAGGAGGCACCTGAGCCAGGTCTGGGCAGAAGGGCCATGTCCAGGGCCTCAGGGTAGGCAAGACCCGCGGGCTGAGCTGGGGCCTCAGCAGCGCTGGCCGTGGGGCAGGCCCGCCCAGAGCTGTGGCAGCAGGGACACTGTGCTCAGCTGGAAAGGAGGCCTGGGCGGGGGGGTGGGGGGGTGGGGGGGTGGGGGGGAGCAGCGCGGGGAGGGGCGGTGCAGAGCCCAGCTCCCAGGCCAAGCCACCCTGGGCGGTCGGGCACAGGGTCAGGGACATGGGGAGACCAGCAGCGCCACTGGCCAGGCCGCGCCTGAGTCACTCAGGATGCACAAGGCTCAGGAGCCCAGCTGCACCCCCCGGGGCCACAGCAGAATGGGTCACGGGGACTCCGCCTTCCCTGCAGCATTTCCTTGTCTTCTGTCCCCAGCTCCGGAGAACTGGCAAGCAGCAGCCAAGGACCACGGGAGTTAGCTCCCACTCTAAAACCAAAGGATGGGACTCAACTCTCTAATTCGATTCTTTGCACAGAAGTATGACTGGTCTGAATGACTTGGTCTGAATTCTTTGCATTATAAGCAGCTTTACCATGAGATGAACTATCAGTAAAAACAGTGACTGCTCTAGGAATAGGTTTCTGCCTATTTCAACTAAGTTCCCCTGAATATTCTTTGATTTTCATTTGCTAATTTAAATCAGTCTAAAATAAGACTTATTTCCTAACTTCCTTTCTCACTGGGGACAGTAAATGAAACTAATAGGATTTCTGCTATCAGTCTTTGAGTATCTACACTAATAAAAGAGAAACATGGTAATTGGCATATGACTGCTACCCTTTTCATTGGCTAATCATCGAGATATGCAAATTAACTGTCAGCCAAGATGGCGGCAGGCAGCCAGGCAGCTTGAAACTAACATGCAGCTTGCTTGCCTCAGTGAGGGAGGATCGTTGGAGGAAACCAACTTTCCCGCCTGCGGCTGCAGGCCTCGGAGCAGGCAGTTTAAGAAACATTGTAACAAATACCTCTGGACTTCAACCAGCAGATTCGCAACATTGTAAGCAAAGGCCAGAACCTACTTTCAGCCGCGGAGGCCTAAGAGCTGGAGCCAAGCCTCAAGGTAAAGCTGGCCCAGAATAAAAAAAGAAAAGAAGAGAAAGAAGGAGCGGTTGGGAATTTCAGTCACTCCCAGCCTGAAAACAGCCCTCAGCCCCTCACCCAGACTGGCCAGGCATCCCAGTGGGGACCCCCACCCTGATCCAGGACACCCTTCAGGGCAAACCAGCCAGCCCCACCCATGCACCAGGCCTCTACCCTATATAGTAAAAGGGTAATATGCCTCCCGGCACCGGGATCAGCATGACAGGGGGCAGCGCCCAAACCCCCGATCGCTCTGCGGCTCTGTGTGTGACAGGGGGCGGGGCCCCAAGTCCCTGAGCAGCCCTGCTCTGTGCCTGATAGGGGGGAGCTCCCCAGTCCCACACCCCCCCCCCCACGGGTCCTGCTCTGTGTGTGATGGGGTAGAGCCATAACCTCCCCATCAGCCCTGCCCTGAGTGTGAGAGTGGTGGTGCCCCAACCCCCTGATTGGCCCTGCTCTGTGTGTGACGGGGTCAGCGACCGAACCCCCTGATTGGCCCTGCTCTGTGCGTGACAGGGGGTGGCGCCGCAACCTCCCCATCTACCCAGCCTTGAGTGTGACAGGGGACGGTGCCCCGACACCCCAATTGGCCCTACCCTGAGCATGACTGAGGGTGGCATCACAACCTCCCAATCTGCCCTGCTCTGTGCATGATGGGGCGGTGCCCCAACTCCCCAATCAGCCCTGCTCTGATCCCGACCAGGGGCTGCACCTAGGGATTGGGCCTGCCCTCTGCCACCCGGGAGCAGGCCTAACCCAGCAGGTAGTTATCTCCCCAAGGGTCCCAGACTGCCAGAGGGCACAGGCAAGGCTGAGGGATCCCCCTCCCCACCGAGTGCACAAATTTTTGTGCACTGGGCCTCTAGTATTGACATAAGCTTTGTTTAGGGAGGCAAAATGGAAATTGTTTACTTTTCTTTTTGAGGCCTAATACATTTATTTTTAATTGCAGTTTTCTAGATATTTCAAGGGAATCTCCTCCTGTTTTTTCTTCCAGAGTAATTTCTAGGCCACAATTTGGGAGTTTCTTTTAAAAGCTTTTTTATTTCTTTTAAATAGAGCTACAAACTTAGTTCCTTTTAAGAAATACCTCTAAAAGAGAGGTATGCTGGCCAATACTGCAATGCATACAGATTAAGTAAAAATAAGTCTCTTTTTTTATGGTGTCTTATTAATGGTGAGATTTAATATTTGAATAACTTTTTGTTTACCTTGTAAATAGTAGCAGAAGAGACTTAAAAATGTCTCCTTTTTCTTAAGCTTAAAATTTACTTTTAAACAGCATTCTTTTGGCTGGTGCTCATTTACATAGGTACACTCTGGACTCTGTTAGAACCAATTGCTAATAAAATATCTGCTTCTCATATAACTGAGTTTATATGAGAACTTGATTATATTGTAAAAAGCTAATTTGTTAAGTGACTAAAGTATGCACCCTTATTGAGAAAGCAAAGTAAATGAACTTATACATTTGACCTATGAACTACAGATGTTGCACTGCCCCCTGGCCTATCTAAAGATCAGGCTGTCAGGGCTCCCATCTTAAAATTCTGCTGCTGAATAGTCCCATGTTTCTTAAGAAGTATTCAGCAACTTTTTCCTGCCCTCCCTTAGAGGTTGAAACTTTTATAACATTTAAAATACGTGTATGTAAAGAGAACACAGTTATTAATTTTTATTTGATGAAGCTGCAAGTGATTTCAAGTATATTAGTTTGGCGTAAATTGGTTTAAAGATATTTCTTTTCCTAAAATATTTCTTTTAAGAAGAGAGTAAACCCTTGAATTATTCCAGGGCACTTGAAAAGTTTCAAAGCTATCTCTTGGTTAAAGTCTTGAAATTTAACATGGAAAGACTATCACAAATATGTGTAACCCAAAGATTACATTATACATTTGTTGCAATTATTCTAAAATAGATCAATAAAATTTAAACTGGTTTCTATATTAAAAATTAATTTCAGACCATAGAATTAATCCTCTTTTTTAATCAGTCCAATAAAATATTATATATTAGTTTGAAATTTTACCACACATAGTACACATAAGGACTACAATATCTTTTTTACTACTAATTTTTTCCAGAGAAATCACAAGAATTATTTTTCTTGATAATGAATTTCTAAACTTTATGCATTTTATCATTACAAGCATATAATTTCTGCCAATTGAATTTGAACTTTTAACTCTTGGAAGCCTTAAATTTTAGGTGGCAAGTTAAATACTTAGCATTTCTTAGATTAGTAATACCGTCACAGTTTTAAGGATATATTTCCAATAAAATTAACAAAGACTTATTTAATTAATAGATTCATTTTGTGCTTTATTTTTTTTCATTTTGGCACACTCAAATTAATATTTCAGTATTTTGTTATTTCAAAACATTTAGAGATTTAGTAAGTTTCATTCCTTAATGTAACCAACTCCAAATTTTTAAGTTACCAAAAATTTAAAAAATATGTTTAGAGATATGAGGTTGCCAAAGAAGTAGGGGGAGAAGGGAAGAAGGCCTGTAGCCATTTGAATTTTAAAACCACCACATTTTTCCTTCAGAGATAACATCTAAGATTGCTTTTCCAGGTTATCCTCTTTTAAAGGGAGAAGATCTACTGGCCCTTTCCTCCAACAGAGAGTGCAGTCAGCCCTCTCCTCAGTGACTACACCCTCACCATCAATATATTTATTTATAATTATTACTGAAAAGCTTTGCCACAAAGCCTTCATTTTAGGTATATCTATCTATTTAACTTTTAACAATTTTGAGCTTCCAAAGCCAGTTATCACCATCTAAGGCGCTTTACTTTGGCAAATTTTGCAGCAGAGAAAACTTACTGGCTTTCATTGGCTTTAACGTGAACCTTGGAATATGGTCCATTATTATTTAAGAACTGCCCCTTATTATGGAAACACTAATCTTATTGCCTAAACACAGCCTGTATATTTTCCTTGTGTCATTTCACCATCTTATTAAGAAAAACAGTCTTGTGTTTGTATTATAACATCTGTGAGGAAATGGGGGTCAGTCCAAGAGGTCACCCAAAATCGGGTGGTGTGCGACTTCTCTTAAGCTAGTGTTTTTCTCTTCACGGGTACAGAAATCCCAGAGATATCCCTTAAGTTGTGAGGAATGTCTCATAAATCCAAATTTCAAATGACGGTCTGGGAAATAAAAGGAGACTTTTAATAACACTCTCGAGAGTGGGCATACATGTTACAGGATCACCAAGAGACTAGTAAATAATGGGTTGGGAGGTGTTTTAGATGTTTAGTAATGGCCTGTCCATCTACTGTTTCTTTTCTTATTAAATTAAATTGAAGGCATGCTTAATAGACTAACAATAAACAACCAAGACAGATTGATAATAATCAACAGACAAGTGCCCATAACATAGAGACAAGGCTTAATGAATCAGAGTAGTTTTCATAGATATTATCCTATTCTGCTCTTCATGGCATTGGCTGTCTTCTAAAGTTATTTTAGCTAAAATCTGCCTGTCCCAAGGTGTCATATGGTAATTTTCAGACAAAGCATTAAAGAGTCCTTTTGTAAAATGACTGTTAACCCCGTTTTCTCTAGCTGCTGTGCCTTTCCACACTAGAGTGGAGGACCCAGGGCTTAGGTATTACAGACTTTTGATCCCCAATACGAATTAGGCATAATGCAGTGCGAACAAGAGCACACATAGTTCAAGATGGCAATGTTACTTTTTTTTCTTGAGCCTGATTTCAGAGAGTACCTTTTGATATTTTAATTTCTTTATCCTTGAGCATACAAGTAAATGTTTACAATTATTTATTTATTTATTTATTTATTTTGCTTTATAATCAAACTTTCCCTCATTATAGCCTGGCAGAAATGAAAGATTTTCCGCCCACTTTATGTTTCACAATTTCCAAAGCTGGCATGGGCTTTGTGCA
Source organism: Myotis nattereri (assembly GCF_964212035.1). Taxonomy (NCBI): domain Eukaryota; kingdom Metazoa; phylum Chordata; class Mammalia; order Chiroptera; family Vespertilionidae; genus Myotis; species Myotis nattereri. The sequence continues at coordinate 7,619,383 of NC_138094.1, forward strand.
CAGAGAATTTTCCCCACCTTTTCAGTGCACTTCTCAGCTTTCTGGTGAAATGTCTTCATTTTTCACTCTGGTGAAATTTCTTCTCCAGATGCCCCCCATTGGGCGCCAGAATGCTGCAACCTTTTGCAGCAAGGATTCAGGATCAGGAAAAGGAGCTGAACACAAATGAATACACTAGACAACAAATATAAGTTTAGAAGACATACGGGGGCCAGGGAGAGACCTTTCTCTCTAGCAGAGAAGCTCTCTGAACCCCAGCACCCATCAGCTTTTATTCACTTGGATTTAGGTTTCTCATATATGCCCTTTAGCAAAGCAAACAGGGTTATCAGGTTAGGAGATTACCTTCAGCCATTTTGCCAACAGCAGGGTAATATAATGCTGATTTTTCAGCCCTGCTGAATATCAAAGTTCATTGGCCCTCTAAGGGAGATACATGTACATATACATATACATATACATATACATATGCATATACATACATATATACATATACGTATTTCTGTATATTTGTGTATATATACCTTCACACACACACACACACACACACACACACACACACACACACACATATATATATATGTACTAGAGGCCCAGTGCACAAAAATTTGTTCACTGGTGCGGGGGTGTCCCTCAGCCCCACTTGTGCCCTCTCACAGTCTGGTACCCCTTGGGAGTTGCAAATTATAAGAGTTCATTCTTTGTTACAGCAGTTGAGTTTTCCATTGTATAGATGTTCCACAGTTTTTAATCCGTGCATCTGCTAATGGGCACTTAGACTGTTTCCAAATCTTAGCTATTGTAAATTGGGCGGGTATGAACATACAGTTGCATATATCTGTCCTGATTAATGTTACTCATTTCTTGAGATATATATGCCTAAAAGAGAGAGTACTGAATCAAATGGGAGCTCCATTTTTAATTTTTTGAGAAACTCTATATGGTTTTCCACAATGGTTGCAGCAGTCTGCATTCCCACCAGCAGTGCACAAGGGTTGCTTTTTCTCTGCATCCTCTCCAGCACTTGTGGTTTTTTATAACAGCTATTCTGACAGGTGTGGATTGGTACTTCTCTCATTTTGATTTGCATCTCTTGGACTGTTAGTGCCTTTGAGCATTTTTTCCTATGTCTCTGGGCCTTATGTAGGTCCCCTTTCAAAAATTGTCCATTTAAGTCTATTGCCCGTGTTTTGATTGGATTGTTTATCTTCCTACTGTTAATTTGTGTGTGTTCCCTGTAAACATTGGAATTCAACACTTATCAGAGATACCATTGGCAAATGTGTTCTACTATGCAGTGGGCTTTCTTGTTGTTTTGTTCAGGATTTAATTTGCCATGCAGAAGGATTTTATTTTGATATAGACCATTTGTTTATTTTCCCCTTTGTGTGCATTGCCTTCGGAGCTGTGTCAGTAAAGATATGCTAAGACATATGTGTAATATTTTGCTGCCTATGCAATCTTCTAAGATTTTTTTATATAGATTCCCAACTAACGTTCAAGTCCTTTCTCCACTTTGAGTTTATTTTTGTGTAAGGTGTATGTTGGTGGTCTAGTTTCATTTTCTTCCTTGTTTCTGTCTGATTTTCACCATTTATTGAAGAGACTGTCTTGACTCCATTGTATGCTCTTGCCTCCTTTGTAAATTAATAATAGAGCGTAATGACTTGGGTCCACTGCTGGGTTCTCTGTTCTGTTTCAGTGGTGTATATGTCTTTTCTAGTGGCAGTAGCAGGCAGTTTTGAGAATGGTGGCTTTATAATATAGCTTAATATCTGGTATTGTGAGCCTTCCATATTTTTTTCTTGTTCCCTGGATGGCTGAGGCTATTTTTACTCCATAGGAATTCTTGGAGAGTTTGTTCTTTGTCTGTGAATTACTCTGTTGATATATTAATGGAGATTACATTGAATCTATAAATTGCTTTGGGTAGTATGGACATTTTAATGATGTTAATTCTACCAACCCATCAACAAGGTATATTAGTCCATTGTTGATATCTTTATCTCCTTTTCAATGTTCTGTCATTTTCCAAGTACAGTTCTTTTACTTCCTTCATTGAGTTTTTTCCTTAATTCTTTTACTGCAATGGTAAGTGGGATACTTTTCTTAGTTTCTCTTTTTATGAGTTCATTCTTGGTGTATCAAAAGACATATTTTTGAGTGTTAATTTTGTATACTGATACATGACCAAATTCACTAATTATGTGCTTTTCCGTTTGGGATGACTTTTATTTCTTCATGTCTGAACACTATGGGAGCACTCCCTGTACTATGTCGAACAGGAATGGTGAAAATTGGCATCAATGTCTTGTTCCTGTTCTTTTAGGGGAAATGGTTTTAGTTTTTGCCCATTGAGTATGATGTTGGCTGTGGGTTTCTCATATATGGCCTTTATCATGTTGAGGTATACTCCATCTATTACCAAGTTGCTGAGAGTTTTTATCACAATTGGGTGTTGGGTTTTTTCCAGTTCTTTTCCTGTGTCTATCGATATGATCACGAGATTTTTGTCTCTCAGTTTGTTTATGAGTTGTATCACGTTTATTGATTTGTGAATATAATACCAGCCTTGCATCCCTGGTATATATCCCACTCGATAATGGCATTTGGTCCTTTTAATATAATGCTGGATGCTATTTGCTAATACTTGGTTAAGGACTTTCGTATCTGTCATCATCAGCTATATCGGCCTGTAATTCTCTTTCTTTGTAGTGTTTTTACTTTGGGAATTAGAATAATGCTGGCCTCATACAAAGAGTTTGGAAGTATTCTTTCCTCTGATTTTCTGAAATAATTTGAGGAGTATAGATTGTAGTTTTCTGAATGTTAGGTAGAACTACCTGTGAAGGTGTCCAGGCCGGAGCTTTTGTTGGTTGCAAGCGTTTTGATTACTGCTTCCATTTCATTAGTTGTTATGAGCCTATTCAGGTTTCTTAATTCTTACTGAATCACATTTGGTAGATTGCATTTTTTACTGACTTCATCTATTTCATCCATATTGTCCAGCATTTTGGCATATAGCTATTTATAGTATTTTCTTACAATCCTTTGAATTTCTGTGGTGCCAGTGCTTACTCCTCCACTCTTGTTTCTGATTTTACTTATTGGAATCATATGTGTTTGTTTCTTAATGAGTCTGGCTAATGGTTTATCAATTTTGTTTATCCTTTCATGGAGCCAGCTTTTGGTTTCATTGAATTTTTTGTCTCTGTTATTTTTTCTGCTGTAATCTTTATTTTTTCCTTCCTTCTACTTACTCTGGGCTCTTCTTGTTGGTCTCTTTCTAATTCTTCAGTTGTAGGGATAAATAGTTTATTGCTGATTTTGTTATTTTTCTGAGATATGTCTATAGTGCTATCAACTTCCCTCTCAGAACTGCTTTTGCTGTTTCCCAGAGATTCTGTGTTGTTACTTGTTCATTTTCCTATTTTTCCAAATAATCTATGATATTTTCTTGATCTCATTGTAACAAATTCATTGTTTATTAGCCTTCTATTTAGTCTCTAAGTGTTTAAATGTTTTGGGGTGTTTTTACTCTATTTGATTTCTCATTTCATTCCACTGTGATCCAAGAAGATGCTTGATATGATTTAAAACTTCTTGAACTTGTAGGGACTTGTTATGTGTCCTACCATGTGGTCTATCTTTGGGAATGATCCATGTGCACTTGAGAAGAATGTATATTCTGCTCTGTTGGGGTGAATCGTCCTAAAATGTAAATTAAATCCATCTGATGCAGTGTGTTCTTTAGAGTCTCTGTATCATTATTTGGTCACATGGAAGACCTATCCAGTGAAGTCAGAGGAGTGATAAAAGTCTGCTACTATGACTGTCGTGTTTTCAGGCTCTCTTTTAAAGTCCCCTAGAAGTCTCTTTGTTTTTTGTTTGTTGGTTTGTTTGTTTGATATATATATCTACCTACCTGACTGACACCAGTCTGAACCCTCTTAGCCAATAGTTAAGAAATAAAGGAAGCCAAGATTATTCCACCCTATAGCTGCCTTTTGGGATATTGATTTTCAGCTCTTTATTTAGAAGCCAAAGTGTCAGAGAGAAACTTTGGGCAACCCCTACCCGCTCCTGCCCAAAAATTCAGAGAGAGAGACCTTCTTCAGAAGATTGTTGCCTTTGCCTGATTGGAATGAAACATGGTAAACAAGAGGGCTTCAGCAGATGTCTATTGGCTAGTTTGCCCTCCTCCCCTGTGACACCATCAATCAGGAGTGTGGGAGGGGTTCCCAGACATTGTTGGTCCCAGGAGGCAGGGTTATAAATTCCAGCAGCTGCAGTTCAGCTCACCCAGCACACCTCCTGAGCCACAGCTGGACAGGGAAGAGACTGGGTCCAGGCTGGCTGGGCCCAGGACCTGGAGAAGAGGGGGAAAACAGAGGGGGATGACTCAGATGAACCTGGAGCTGTGCGAGCTCCATCTGTCATTGAGCAGCTGGCCTTCAGCTGAGTGTTCCTCTCCAAACAACCAACCTCTAACCCAGAAGTTACTCTCATGGGGAGGGCTGTACCCTCTTCGAGTCCAGTCTCTTGGAGGCCCGAATCTGGTGAAGGGATGCCGCCCAGGGATGGAGGTTCCTGCCTTTCCCTCTGGGCTCCTGGATATTTACGCCAAAAGAATTTTCAAAAGGTGTGGTTCACAGAAATCGGGACACACACTGTGGCGAATGCACTCTGGCCACCCTGAATTCTCTCCGAGATCTTTCACATCGGCTAATCCTGCAGTGTAGTGGGAGTGCAGAGGCCATTGCATGTGCCTGTTAGGAAATCAGGAGCCTATTGTACAGTGGGTGTCCTGGAAGCACAAGTCAGCCCCAAATTCCTTCCTGATTTGCCCTCCCTGCTTTGGACCCCTGTTTAATCTCCCTCGTCTTAGTGTCTTCACCTGAAAACAACTGACAGCATTAAAGTTCAAACTGTCATGGCATGAGTCAGACTACAACATCAAAAGGCTAAGTTTTCCTTAGTCTGTAAGGGCTGTATGATGCTTAGTTTGAGAATGCAGATTCCTTCATACTTAGGCTTACTGTAGGTGATTGTAGACAAAAGTATGTACCCCTTCCACCTCACCTCTATTTCATCCCCTCACAGGACAGGCTAGACTCAGCCTCTCTCAGCTGTGCAGGAGTGTGTGTATGCACACACACTCACACACACACACACACACACACACACACACACAGCAGCTCCTTCAAAAGCATCCAGCTTCCCTCTCTTCCACTACTGAAGGGTTTTTAAGTCATGATCGTAATCATTATAATGCAGTGCTGGTTGACTGACACTTTTAATCTTTCTAAAATGAATATACGTCTTCACCACCAGTCCAGGAGAGGAAATTGTAATAAAGAACCCTGTAAAAAATACAGGAAGATATTTTACAATGACTAGCATTATCATTTTTAGTGGACATGTGGACTGCTTTAAGATATTCATAAATATGATTTGCTGATTTCCCAGGAGAGTAGGGGCCAAGAACTGTTAGTCCCTGTTCCTTATGCAGGCTTACTGTCACCTAGGAACATGGTGAACATTGTGAGGCAATGGCTGAAGCAATGGAATAAATGAATGTTATATTCACATTTAACTTTACAAGAATAGGGTTGCATTATGTAATCAGTCGGGTGGCCTGCATTTTGCTTTTGATATAACAGACCATGTCTTTTTAGTGCATCAACCTCTGCAATGCTGACAAACAACCGGATCATCATGAACATAAGGGTGGACAAACTTCAAATAGATTCCCTTTGAATTTCACCTTCCCTGGATACATCCATTGCCCTCTCTGTCACTGTGCCCCAGTGTCTCTTGCATTCTCAAATTGGCCAAGCACTTTACTCTCTCAGAAATTGTGCAGTCTGTCCTCATGCCCTGAACAGGATCCTTCCAAGCCCCTGATGGCCCCTCCTTGTACAACTCTCAGGCAGAAGTCTACCTACCTCTGTAACTTTCCATACCAGCACCTTTGTTCTCTTGACAGAATTAGTTACAAAGAGCCATTTGTAGATAATGGTCTTGTTGGGTTTTGGTGTGTGTGTGTGTGTGTGTGTGTGTGTGTGTGTGTGTGTTTTCTATTGTCATCCTAAACTCTGTGAGGAGAGACTGTGTGTAGCTCTGAGCATGGGATAAGCAGCCACTCAGGAAAAAATAGTTGCCAAATGCATCAAGGAGAGAGGTGTGAGGGCTATGCTGAATCTCTAGTTCCCAGGTGAAATAGTGGAGTTGTTTCTGTTTCTGCTTTTTATCTGCTCTGCTCTAGGTGACAATCCCAGACCCACTGGGGCTGAGAGCAGTCGCCTCATTTTTCCTCATTCCTCCATCTATGTAGTTGGAAGTCTTAAACTCTGCTAGTTCATAGGCATTGGGAACGTCTGGAGGAATGGCAGGGTAGGGACACACTAGAAGCCAGCCTTACCACCCTGCTGTTACGCCCCGCCCCCACGACCTCCCCACAGCCTATGGTGAAGAGATGCAGGATCACCTGCATGACAGGGACACAGTGTCCTCTGCCCACTCTATCTCTCAGATAAGGTCTCACAGTTTGTAGAGTCTGAATATTCCCCAAGTCTGAGTGTGGAAGAGAAAGGCAGCAAAATGTGTCTGAGGCTGCCTGTGACTACTTGAGCCAAGTTAAGCACAGACAGCGTTGAACCACACAATGACTGTTTACTCCAAGGATGCGGTCAGTATGGGGAGAGGAGTCGCTCACCCTGGAAATTCAGCTCTCAGCCTCTTGGGGAGAAGATAGCTACCTGTAGCTGCCAGCTGCAAGTGTCACATGCAAAGGGGAGGGGAGGGCCTGCTGTCTGGACCTTCAGGAGCTCAAAGGCTGACCACAAGGTGGCTAATCTTCTATGACCTTAGCAACAGCTCAGCCCCTTCCTGGGATGAGATTGGAATGGTCAGCCTTCCTAAGAAAGACCCCAGGAGGGGGTCAGGGTGCGGGCACAGCTGCCAAATCAAAGCCTGTCCTGTGCCTGGTCTCTTCGCAAAATGCAGTTCTTTTCTGAGTAATGGGCCATGGAGGCAGCCTATGTTTTCAGTAGAGCCTGTTTCATCCTCCAGTGTCCCAGGGCCTCGTATTTATAGTTTTTAAGTAATGTTTAAACAACTGCGGCTGTATTCTTATTACAAGCCCTTCCTCACTAAGAGAAGCTGATTTCCAAGGAAGCCCAGGAGATGCCTCAGGCCAGCTCTCCTCTGCCCCGGGGGTTACTAAAATGTCCCCATCCAGACAGTAGGGACAGTGGGCTAGCCCAGGGCAGGGCGCTCTTTTCTAGACAGAGGGCTGCGGTCGGGTGGGAGCGGGGAGCCAAGCCTGGCCCAGGGAACAAGGTAGGTAAGTGGCAGCCACAACCACAGACAGAAAGAGGTCCCCTGAAATACAGACCAGGGGTGGCGAGTGGGAGGTTAGCTGGGGGTCGTGGCCTCCTGTTTCTCCCTCCACATCCGAGACAACCCCCACCCTCATGCCTGGAAGCACAGGGTTTCCCTGACCGCCACCCACCCTCTGCCACCCCTTGCAGCCTGGTGGGTGTGGCACAGGCGCCCCTGTCCCCACCTTCTCTGGGCCTGTTAAGACATGACCCCCCTCCAGCTCCCTGATCTTGGGTTGCTCCTGATCTCGTGATCTCGCGAGATTTCGACCTGGCAGGAACCAGGGCTCAGCCCCAGGAAGCTTGCCAGGCAGCCCCCCCACTGCTTCCTTCCCTCCAGCCTCCAACTTAGCTGGAGACCACGCGGTGAGGAGCGTGGCCTGTTAGAAAGGTAATCGCACACCCTGGGTTCTTGCTGTCTCCAGGGATGAACTTGCTGTCTCCAGGGGTGAACTTGCTCTAGTCACTGGCAACCCGCAGCCCCTCCCCCTCCGGCTTTTCCCATCTGAAAATGAGTTCCCACCTGGTTGTCCTGAAGGCCTGAGGTCCAAACCTGGCTCGCTGGCGTGAGGCCTTCCGCTTGCTGCGCCAGAGTGGGAGCTCGCTGAGGGGACTTACACGCAACAATTCATGGAACTCTGGCGTCGGCCTTTATTGTGTGACCTCAGCTGGCCGAGTTTGCAGTTGACCAAGGGGGCCCCCACAGCCCCCGGCGCCAACTCCCCCGGGACCTGGGTCCTCAAGTCTGTGGGCTCTCAGGCCATCCCAGCCCTGCTCAGGGCGTGGGAGACAGAGAGGGGGCAGAAAAGTGGCTGCTGGACAGTGGAGAGGGCGCTTTCCGCAGAGCACCAGGGCCTTCACTCATCATTGTCCTCTGGTTCAGCTGGTGAGAAAGCGCTGGTCAGGCTGGGACATAAGAGGTGATTCCCACTGAGAGCGGCAGAGCCCTCTCCTGGTGTGAGTGTGCGTTTGCCTGAGTGTGCGTGAGTGTGAGTGTGTGAATTCTCACCTGATGATATGTTCCTGGGTTCCTTTTCATTCTTATTACTAATTAAGGTATTACATATGTGTTCTTATCCCCCACTGCTCCCACACCCCCACCCCCACCCCGCAAGCATGCCCTCACGCTCACCCCCACCCTTGGTGTTTGAGTCCATTGGCTAGGCTTATAGGCATGCATACAAGCCCTTTGGTTGATCTCTCCCCCTTAACCCAACCCTCCCCTACCTTCCCTCTGAGGGTGATGGTCTGATCCATGCTTCTCTGTCTCTGAATCTGTTTTGTTCATCGGTTTATGTTGTTCATTATAATCCACAGATGAGTGAGGTCATGTGATATTTCTCTTTCTCAGACTGACTGACTGGCTTTGCTTAGCATAATGCTCTGCAGCTCCATACATGCTGATGCAAATGGTCAGTGCCCCTTCCTTTTTTGCAGCAGTGTACTATGCCAGTGTGTAGATGTACCACGGCTTTTTAACCCACTCATCTGCTGACCAGCACTTAGGCTGTTTCCAAATCTTAGCTATTGTAAATTGTGCTGCAGTGAACATAGAGGTACATGTATCCTTTCGGATTGGTTATTCTAGGTTCCTGGGATATATTCCTAGAAGTGGGATCACTGGGTCAAATGGAAGTTCCATTTTTAGTTTCTAGAGGAAACTCCATACTGTTCTCCATAGTGGCTGCACCAGTCTGCATTCCCACCAGCAGTGAAGGAGGGTTCCTTTTTCCCCCCATACTCACCAGCACATGCCCTTTGTTGATTTGTTGATGATAGTCATTCTGACAGCTGTGAGGTGGTACCTCATTGTCCTTTTGATTTGCGTCTCTCAGATGATTAGTGACTCTGAGCATTTTTTCATGTGTCTCTTGGCCTTCCTTTTGTCCTCTTTGTAAAAAATATCTATTTAGGTCCGTTGCCCATTTTTGTGATTGGTTTGTTTATCTTCCTTTTGTTAAGTTGTATGAGTTCCCTGTAAATGTTGTAGATGAAACCCTTATCAGAGAGAACATTGGCAAATATGTTCTCCCATGTAGTGGGCTTTGTTGTTGTTTGTTGATGGTTTCTTTTGCTATGAAGAAGCTTTTGATTTTGATGTCATCCCATTTGTTTATTTTAAGTTTATTTTCCATTGCCCCAGGAGCTGTGTCTGTGAAGAGATTGCTTCCGTATATATCTGAGACTCTGCTGCCTATGGATACCTCTATTATTTTTATGGTTTCCAGCTTTATGTTCAAGTTATTTATCTATTTTGAGCTTATATTTATGCATGGTTTCAGTTGGTGGCCTAGTTTCATTTTTGCATTTGTCTGACCAAATATCCCAGCACCATTTATTGAAGACACTGTCTTATCTCCATTGTATGTTTTTGCCTCCTTTGTCAAGTATTTATTGAGCTTGGTGGTTTGAATTGGTTTCTGGGTTCTCTATTCAATTCCAATGGCCTATATGTCTATTCTTGTGCCAGTGTCAGGCAGTTTTGAGCACAGTAGCTTTGTAATACAGCTTGATATCTGGTATTGTGATCCCTCCTACATTGTTCTCCTTTCTCAAGATTGCTGCCACTATTCGTGGTCTTTTTTTAATTCCAGATGGATTTTTAGAGGGTTGGTTCTAGGTCCGCGAAATATGCTGTTGGTATTTTAATGCGGAGTGCATTGAATCTATAGATTGCTTTGGATAGTATAGCCACTTTAATGATGTCATTTCTACCAATCCATGAACAAGGTATGTTCGTCCATCTGTTTATGTCTTCCTCTACCTCTTTTTTCAACATCTTCTAGTTTTCTGAGTGGAGGTCTTTTACCTCCTTAGCTAAGTTTATTCCTAGCTTTCATAATTTTTTTGGTGGGATGGTAAATGTGATACTTTTTTCAATCTCCTTTTCTGTAGGTGTATTAAAATGCCACTATTGGTGTATAAAAATGCCATATATTTCGTGGCGTTAATTTTGTAGTCTGCTACATTGCCGAGTTCATTTATTAAGTTTACTAAACTTTTGAAGGAGTGTTTGGGTTTTTCTATGAACAGTATCATGTCAATTGCAAATAATGACAATTTACTTCTCCTTTTCCAATTTGGGAACCATTTATTTACTTTTCTTGTGTGATCACTGTGACTAGGACTTCCAGTACTGTGTTGAACAGGAGTGGTGAAAGTGGGTGTCCCTTTCTTGTTCCTGTTCTAGAGGGAAATGGTTTTAGTTTTTGCCCATTGAGTATGATGTTGGCTGTAGGTTTGTCATATAAGGCTTTTATTATGTGGAAGGATGATCCTTCTATTCCTACTTTGCTGACTGTTTTTATCAGAAAAGGCTGTTGCAGTTGGTCAAATGCTTTTTCTGCACCAGTTGATATGATTGTGTGGTTTTTCTCTCTTAATTTGTTTATGTGATGTTTCATGTTCATTGATTTGCAGATATTGTACATACTTGCATACCTGGAATAAATTTCACTTGGTCATGGTGTATGATCTTTCTAATGTAATGCTGTATCCGGTTTGCTAGAATTTAGGTGAGGATTGCAGCATCAATGTTCATCTGGAATATTGGACTGTAAGTCACTTTCTTTGTGTTGTCTTTTTCTGGTTTGGGGATTATGGTAATGCTGGCTTCATGAAAAGATCTTGGAAGTATGCCGTCCTCTTGAATTTTTTGAAATAGTGTTAGAAAGATTGGTTTTAGTTCTTCTTTGAATGTTTCGAAAAACTCCCCTGTGAAGCCATCTGGTCCAGTGCCAGCCACTCATGTGCTTGCTGCTCTCTGCTGGGTGTCAGCAGCTTCCTAGCTTGTCACACACAGCACCTGGCCCTTCGTTCACTTTTTATTGCTATTCCTTTCTTTTTCTTCTACCTTCCACTCTTCTAACTTGGGCCCATCAACGAGGGAGCTCATTTTCCCATTTTTAAGTACATTTCTTATTGATTTCAGAGAGGAAGGGAGAGGGAGAGATGGATAAAACATCAATAATGAGACAAAATCATTGGTTGGCTTTCTCCTGCACATCCACCTGGGGATCCAGTTGTGAACTCCGGCTCCTGCTCCAACTGAGAATTGAATTATATCCTCTTGGTTCATAGGCCTACTGAGCCACACTGGGCAGGCACAGTCTGTTTCTTCTAGTGGGAAGAGAAAATGCTAAAGTCTCTGTAACAGTCGGTGAGCTCCCCACCCCCCCAAAAAAGAGGATAAGAGAACAAGGCTCAGAAAAGGTATATCTCTTACTGCAAACGCTCTCTTTCTCATCCTCTCTCTCTCCTATTACGTCTCCCTCTCCCTGTCCCTCTGTCTGACATGCACCTTGTTTTCCCATCCCAACCTTCACAGGAAATAGTGTCCATAATGGGAATCAGAACCTTTGTAATTTGGGGAAAAGTATACAAATGGGCAGGTTCTGAGGGAGGAAGGGCATAGGCAAAACATCCTGTGGTCTGGGTGTTAATTCCTCTGCACAAAGAGATCGTGCCCATTACCTTGTGTGGAGATTCACCTGTGGGGCCAACTTATGTAAAGCTCCTGTCAGCATGTCCTCCTCTGGAATTGCCCACTGGTATTAGCATTGATGGTATTTATTAACCACCAGATGCAACATAAGGAAGAATATAAAAGTCAGTGCACCCTGGCCAGTGTGTCTGGGCATTGTCCTGTGCACCAGAAAGTTCACCGATTTGATTTCTGGCCAGGGCACATGTCCAGGTTGCAGGTTCAGTCCCCAGGCATCCAATATTGTTTCTCTCACACAGGAATGCATGCTTCTGTGTCTGTCTCTCTCCATTCACCTCTCTCTAAAGAATTAATGTTAAAAACCCACCATATTAAAACACAACAAAAGAAAACTCATTGCTGCATGTTGCCTCTAAAACCAAGTGTCCTGCATTTGACGCTTTATTTGTTCTCGAGACCACAATGAGAAATCTAGCACAATTCTTTATTGGAATCTGGACTTTTCCATCAAAATATTCAGAAAAGCATAGTATTAAGGCAATGAGGATTAGAAAGCTTAGATAGAGACCACATCTGTGAAGATGGGCACAGAAGGGGCCTGGATAGGAGGTGACTGCTGGTGCACAGGCATCTTGTACATGAAGGCCCTATGGGCAGGGTCTCTATGCCATCAGAAAGCAAACAGGGAGAGCAAGGCACACACAGTAGGTTCCTTACTACTAGAATGTACCCCAGAGTCCACCAATCTGCACAGCAGTCAGGCAGGCTGGATACAGGGCAGCTGGAGCACACGAATGTCAAAGGGAAGACTCTAAATAAAGAAGAGCCAAAGCCTGGCCTGCTTGTCTCAGTGGATGAGTTTCGACCTGTGAACCAGGAGGTCAGGGTTCAATTCCCAGGTCGTGACATGCCCATTTTGTGGGCTTTTAGCACAGTAGATGTCTTGTAGGAGGCAGCCAATCAATGATTCTCTCTCACCATTGATGGTTCTAACTCTTTCTCCCTTTCCCTTCCTCTGTGAAATCAATAAAAAAATATATATCTAAAAGTATGTACATAGCTTAGGGTTTTGATACCCTGAATATCCGTTTAGAAATACAAGAAGGAGCCTTTTTTCATGGTCAGGATTTCTTTTTTTTTAGCAGTCTTTTTTTTTTTTAATATATTTCATTGACTTTTTACAGAGAGGGAGGGAGAGAGATAGAGAGTCAGAAACATCGATGAGAGAGGAACATCGATCAGCTGCTTCCTGCACATTTCCCACTAGGGATATGCCCGCAACCAACGCACATGCCCTTGACCAGAATCAAACTCAGGACCCCTCAGTCCTCAGGCCGACGCTCTATGCACTGAGTCAAACCGGTTTCGGCGTCATGGTCAGGATTTTTATGCTGTTCCTTCTTCCCCTTTAATCTTCCTTTCTAGTCCACTTCCCCATGGGATTGTATATAAAGTGATCTATTTCATGCTGGGACATTTTGTATTGTTTGTCTTGTTGTATTTCTCTGTACCATAATACGTTATCAATACAAAACTACAGTGGAAAAATTAGGCTGAGTAAATTGGGCAACCAAATGGCTTTATTAAGTATTTCACCAATCCAGGAGCATACCAGCTGGCAATGAAAAATGGGCTCACTGAGCCATACCATCCATGGTTTGTTCCACCACACAACGCGCAATCTGACAGGCTAGATTTTAAAATCCTTAAAAAGTTGAGGTCCCAGCTTCCAAAATTTTCAACTAATTTCACATACACTATTTCAATAAAAAGAATGTTAAAAAAACACACATTATTGTGGTAATATTTAAAATTGAAGTTGGAAGGCTTGTTGATAACTATACACTCAACAGTCCAAGAGGTGAGTTTTTAAAAACCTTTCCCATTCATGATGTTTGTTTATATTCACTAATAAAAATACTGAGGATTCAAGATAACTCATAGTTTGAGTGATCATACCCTTTGTGGTGCATTAAATGTCAAATAGTTGCAGAGAAAGTGCATGAATAGTTCACCAATAAAATACATATCACAATCTAGGGGCGCTTTTGTTTACTCCATCCAGAAGCATAGTCAGGAAAGCTAACTGGTTCCATTTAAGTGGTAATCTCTATTTCAATCTTAGTATAACCACTTCAGAAAGTGCTGATGTCATTTAAATAAGCAAAAGGATGCCTACATTTATACTTCTTCAAACTTTTATATCATTCCGTATTCAATTTTTCTCTATTTCTACTATTCCTTTCAAGGTTGAGGACATACAAAATGTCACAGGAAGGAGGTCAAGAATTGTTTTGCAGCCTTGGTGGAGGTTCCCCAATCCTTTTTCCATTTAGGTTGTCCAAGGAAAATATGTAAATTGTTTACCCTTCCTAACTGGAAACAGGGCAGTATGCCATGAAGAAGTAACACACTGCTTCACTTATTTTTTTTATCATTATTGTTCAGATTATTACAGTTGTTCCACTTTTTCCCCCATAGCTCCCCTCTACCCAGTTCCCACCCCAAATTCTGCCCTTACCCTGACACTGTCCTCATCCATAGGTGTACGATTTTTGTCCAGTCTCCTCCCATGCCCCCACACCCCCCCACATCCCTTTCCCTTGCAAAAATTTTCAGTCCACCCCCTCTCTATGCCCAATTCTATTATATTCACCAGTTTACTCTGATCAGAATTTTTATTCACTTGATTTTTAGATTCACTTGTTGATATGTATCTGTTGTTCATAATTTTTATCTTTACCTTTCCTTCTTCTTCCTCTTCTTAAAGAATACCTTTCAGCATTAATTATAAAAAAATATGGAACGCTCCATGAATTTTGATGTCATCCTTGTGCAGGGGCCATCCTAATCTTCTCTGTATTGTTCCAATTTTAGTATATGTTCTGCTGAAGCAAGCACAGTTCTCTTTCTTTTTTAATAACTATATGTATCATTTGGAAACATTAAGATCTCAGTATGTTTGTAAAAGAATGAATGAATGCACTCTTTCATGAGCCGATAGTCTTCTTATTTTAAGTTTATAATAGTCTTTTTTTTCTTTATTTTATTTTATTTTATTTATATTTTATTTTATTGCTCACAGTCTTACAAAGGGTATTACATATGTGTCCCTTTTTTTCCCCCCGTCCTTGACAATCCCCTGGCCTTCCCTACCCCCCAGTGTCTTATGTCCATTGGTTATGCTTATATGCAGCATACAAGTCCTTTGGTTGATCTCTTACCCCCCTCCCTCCTGCACCCCACTCCTTCCCGGCCTTCCTGCTACAGTTTGACAATCTGTTTGAGGCTGCTCTGCCTCTGTATCTATTATTGTTCAAAAGTTTATAATGGTCTCTATTATCCATGAATGAGTGGTATTTTTCCTTCACTGACTGGCTTATTTCACTTAGCATAATGCTCTCCAGTTCCATCCATGCCTTTGCAAATGGTAAGAGTTCCTTCTTTTTTACAGCAGCATGGTATTCCATCATGTAGATGTACCACAGTTCTCAAATCCATTCATTTACTGATGGGCACTTAGGCTGTTTCCAGATCTTAGCTATGGTGAATTGTGCTGCTATGAACATATGGGTTCATATATCCTTTCTGATAGGTGTTTCTGGTTTCTTGGGATATATTCCAAGAAGAGGGATCACAGGGTCAAATGGGAGTTCCATTTTTAGTTTTTTGAGGAAGTTCCATACTGTCTTCCATAGTGGCTGCACCAGTCTGCATTCCCACCAGCAGTGCACAAGTGTTCCTTTTTCTCCACATCCTCTCCAGCACTTGTCGTTTGTGGATTTGTTGATGATAGCCATTTTGACAGGTGTGAGATGGGACCTCATTGTTGTTTTGATTTCCATCTCTCAGATGATTAGTAACTTTGAGTATGTTTTCATATGTCTCTTGGCTTTCTGAATGTCCTCTTTTGAAAGGTGTCTATTTAGGTCCTTTGCCCATTTTTTGATTGGATTTCTTATGTTCCTTTTGTTAAGTCATATGAGTTCCCTATAAATTTGGAGATTAGACCCTTATCAGATATGACATTGGCAAATATGTTTTCCCACACAGTGGGTTTTCTTGTTGTTGTGTTGATGGTTTTTTGCTGTGCAGAAGCTTTTTATTTTGATGTAGTCCCATTTGTTTATTTTCTCTTTAGTTTCCAATACCCTAGGAGCTGTATCAGAGAAGAAATTGCTTCGGCATATGTCTGAGATTTTGTTGACTTTAGATTCTTCTAGTATTTTTATCGTTTCCTGTCTTACATTTAAGTCCTTTATCCATTTTGAGTTTATTTTTGTGTATGGTGTAAGTTGTTGGTCTAGTTTCATTTTCTTGCATGTATCTGTCCCATTTTCCCAACACCATTTATCTTGACTCCATTGTATGTTCTTGCCTCCTTTGCCACATATTAATTGAGCATATTGGTTCGGGCCGATTTATGGGCTCTCTATTCCATTCCATTGATCTATATGTCTGTTCTTGTGGGAATACCAGGCAGGTTTGAGAACAGTGGCTTTGTAATACAGCTTGATATCTGGAAGTGAGATCCCACCTACTTTGTTCTTTCTCAGGATCGCTACAGCTATTCGGGGACCTTTTTATTCCAGATGAATTTTTGGAGAGTTCGTTCTAGGTCTATGAAATATGCCCTTGGTATTTTAATGGGAAGTGCATTGAATTTATAGATTACTTTGGGTAGTGTGGACATTTTAATGATTTTGATTCTACCAGTCCAAGAACATGGTCTGTTCTTCCATCTGTTTATGTCTTCCTCTATCTCATTTTTCAACGCACTGTAGTTTTCTGAGTAGAGGTCTTTTACCTCCTTAGTTAAGTTTATTCCAAGGTAGCTTAATTTTTTTGGTGCGATGGTAAATGGGATTATTTTTTTAGTCTATCTTTCTGTAATTTCACCATTGGTGTATAGAAATGCCATCAATTTCTTGACCTTAATTTTGTATCCTGCTACATTGTCGAATTCATTTATTAAGTCTAATAGTTTTTTGATGGAGTCTTTAGAGTGTTTTATCTCTAATATCATGTCATCTGCAAATAAGGAGAGTTTTACTTCTTCTTTTCCAATTTGGGTGTCTTTTATTTCTTCTTCTTGTCTAATTTCAATGGCTAATACTTCCAGTACTATATCGAACAGAAGTAGTGAGAGTGGGCATCCCTGTCTTGTTCCTGTTCTTAGGGGAAATGGTGTTAGTTTTTGTCCATTGAGTATGATGTTGGCTGTGGGTTTGTCATATATGGCTTTTATTATGTTGAGGTATGATCCTTCTACTCCCACCTTGCTGAGAGTTTTTATCAAAAATGGGTATTGGATTATGGCTAATGTTTTTTCTGCATCAATTGATATGACTATGTGGTTTTTTCTTTCAATTTGTTTATATGATTTATCACATTTATTGATTTTCAGATATTGTACCATCCTTGCATCCCTGGGAAAAATCCAACTTGGTCATGGTGTATGATCTTTCTGATATACTGCTGGATCCGATTTGCTAAGATTTTGTTGAGGATTTTGGCATCTTTGTTCATGAGGAATATTGGCCTGTAATTCTCTTTCATTGTGTTGTCTTTACCTGGTTTTGGTATTTGGGTGATGCTGGCTTTATAGAATGATCTTGGAAGTGTTCCTTCCTCTTGGATTTTTTTTAGTAGTCTGAGCAGGATAGGTTTTAGTTCTTCCTTGAATGTTTGGTAAAACTCCCCTGTGAAGCCATCTGGCCCGGGCTTTAGTTTGTTGGTAGCTTTTTGATGACTGCTTCAATTTCTTCCATAGTTATTGGCCTTTTGAGATGTTTTGATTCTTCCTGATTGAGTTTTGGAATGTTGTATTTTTCTAGGAATATGACCATTTCCTCCAGGTTGTCTAGTTTGTTGGAGTTGAGTTGTCCATAGTATTTTTTAACAATCATTTATATTTCTGTGGGGTCTGTTGTTATTTCGCCTCTATCATTTCTGATTTTGTTTATTTGGGTCCTCTGTCTTTGCTTCTTGGTGAGCCTGGCTAGTGGTTCATCAATCTTGTTCATCCTTTCAAAGAACCAGCTCTTGGTTTCATTGATTTTATATATATATATATATTTTTTTTTTGATCTCTATGTCATTTTTTTCTGATCTAATCTTTATTATCTCCTTCCTTCTGCTCACTCTGGGGTTTTCTTGTTGCTCTCTTTCTAGTTCTTTGAGTTGTAGCGTTACATGATTTACTACCATTTTTTCTTGTATTTTGAGATAGACCTGTAGAGTTATAAACTTCCCTCTCAAGATTGCTTTCATTGTGTCCCATAGGTTTTGGATTGTTGTGTTTTCATTGTCATTAGTTTCCAGGATGTTTTTAATTTCTTCTTTGATCTCATTGGTAACCTAATCAATATTTAATAACATGCTATTCAGCTTCCAAGTGTTTGAGTATTTTGGGTTGTTTTTATTGTCGTTTATTTCTAATATTATGCCATCGTGATCTGAGAAGATGCTTGGTATGATTTCAATCTTCTCGAATTTGGGGAGACTTTGTTTGTGACCCGATATGTGGTCTATTTTTGAATATATCCCATGAGCCCTTGAGAAGAATGTATATTCCTTGGCTTTGTGGTGCAGTGTTCTGAAGATGTCAATTCAGTCCATCGGGTCCAGTGAGTCATTTAATATTGCTGTTTCTTTGCTGATTGTTTTTCTAGAGGATTTAATCAGTGATGGAGGTGGTGTATTAAAGTCCCCTACTATGATTGTATTGTTGTCGATCTCTCCTTTGATATCTTCCAGGAGGTTTTTTTTTTGTGTGTGTGTGTGTGTGTTTTTTTTTTTGTTTTGTTTTTTTTTTATGTATCTGTGTGCTCCTGCATTGGGTGCATATATGTTTATCAGGGTTATATCTTCTTGTTTTATTGATCCCTTTAGTATTATGAAGTGGCCTTCCTTATCTCTTGTTATGGCCTCACTTTGAGGTCTATTTTGTCTGATATAAGTATAGCTACCCTAGCTTTTTTTTGTTTCCATTTACCTGAAAGATATATTTTCATCCCTTCACTTTCAGACTGTGTGGGTCCCTTCTTCTGAGGTGGGTCTCTCATAGACAGCCAATGTATGTGTCATGTTTGGTTTATCCATTCAGCCACTCGATGTCTTTTGGTTGGAACATTTGGTCCATTTACGTTTAAAGTTATTATTGAAAGATACTTGTTGTAGCCATTTCTTTTTGTGTGTGGCTGTTTTCTTTCTGAGCTTTTTATTTCTTCTTTTTGCACCAGTTCCTTTCGCATTTCTTGCATTGCTGGCTTGGTGGTGATAAACTCCCTTAGCCTTTTTTTGCCTGTGAAGCTTCTTATTTCCCCTTCAACTTTGAATGATAGCCTTGCTGGATAGAGTATTCTTGAATTCACTCCTTTACTTTGCATCACTTGCAAATATCGTCCTTTTTTTTTTTTTTTTGCCTGATGTTTCTCTTGAGAAATCATTTGATAATCTAATGGGAGATCCCTTGAATGTAACATTCAGTCTCTCTCTTGCAGCCTTTAAGATATTCTCTTTGTCCTGAACTTTTGCCATGGTAATTATGATGTGTCTTGATGTGTTTCTTTTCGGGTTCACCTTGTTTGGGACTCTCCGTGCTTGAGTGTTTTTTTTTCTTCCCCACCTCAGGGAAGTTTTCTGATATTATTTCTTCCAGTAGGTTTTCTAACCCTTGTTCCTCTTGCTATAGTCCTGGCACCCCTATTATTCGTATGTAGTTTCATTTCATGTTGTCCAATAGCTCCCTTAGGCTCTCCTTCTCTCCTTTATTTTTTTTTCTCCAGTTGCTGTTCAGTTTGGGTGTGTTTTGTTTCCCTGTCTTCTAATTTGCTAATTCGGTCCTCCATTTCTCCTAGTCTACTGTTGAAACTTTCAATGGTGTTTTTTATTGCAACTTCATAAAGGGACCTTCTAGTCTTGCTTCTTCCCCAAACCCACCATTTGATTTTACCCATTCTTAAATAACAGAAGACCTACTTTTTAAAAATTAAATATCATCCATTTCTTAGTATCATTTTCAGTCACTTTTGGTGCACTGGGATTTTCAGTCATTTTTTTTTCATTCACTTTTTCTATGCTTTAATAAATCTTTTGCACAGGTAAGTACATTTAGTTGGAGCTATAAGACAACATCAAAACAGACAAAAAAGAGGCATTCTGGATCTTATCAAAATAACTATATTGAGGAAATTCTTGACTAAATCTTACCTTCAGAAATACTTCCACCCCTTCTCCCACTTAAAACAATTTGTAACCTTCCACTTACAATAAAATAATTTATAGTATAGTTAACCTTGAACATCGTTTTATATTCTTTAAAAGCATTACTTCAAAACCCAGAAAATTCTCCGAAAAATTCTACAAGTAAATAGCAAATGTTATTGTACCTGAGCTTATGAATTTAAAATTTTCAGTCACAGTGGCTGCAGAATTTTTTCAATGTTGGTTTTATAATATGTAGGCAGCATAATGTATCTGTGTGTTTTGTTGTTGCTAATCCAAGTAGAGGACCTTTTTCTATTGTTGTTTTTTTTTTTTCAACAGAAAGCATGGAAGGGGAGGTGGGAGTGAGAAGAGAGAGAGAGAGAGAGAGAGAGAGAGAGAGAGAGAGAGAGAGAGAGAGAGAGAGAGAGAGAGACATCATGGTTAACATTACTTTGGAATGAGCATACACCATGACAAAGTGGATACGTTCTGGGGAAGTAGGATAATACAACATCCAGAAATCAATAAACATGATGCATCACGTAAACAAATTGAGAGATATTCATAGGAATTGATGCAGAAAAAGCATTTGATAGAATCCAACACCCAATCCTATATAATAAGACAGAAACATGCAAATTAATCATCCCTCTGCTATGCTCAAGTCACACCTACACGCCACGCCCACAAGCCAATCAGGAGTGTGTTTACAAATTAACCCAACTAAGGTGATGGTGGCCATGGAGCTGGAGTAAGCAGGAGGCTTGGGTTGCTCCCGGCGATGGAGGAAGCCAAGCTTCCCGCCTGCTCTGGCAAGCGCTTGGCTTCACTCAATGCTAGAAAGTTTCAATTATAGAAGATAAATAAATTCTGATACCTGCTTCCAGCCAACCTCTACTCAAGGACGGGCTAGGAGCCTGGGTTGCCAGGGACACTGCAGGTTTCCAGCCAGACCTGGGCTCTGCTCAAGGCTACAAAGTTTCAATTATAGAAGATAGCTAAATCCCAGAAAAACAG
This sequence comes from Myotis nattereri, assembly GCF_964212035.1. Classification (NCBI taxonomy): domain Eukaryota; kingdom Metazoa; phylum Chordata; class Mammalia; order Chiroptera; family Vespertilionidae; genus Myotis; species Myotis nattereri. The sequence continues at coordinate 7,640,440 of NC_138094.1, forward strand.
AAAAAAGAGAAAAAGGAGAGGCTGGGAGCGTAGGTTGCCCAGGGACATGGCAGGCCTGGAAATGGCCATCAGCCCCTCACCCAGGCTCGCCAGGAACCCCAGCGGGACTCTCCCACCCTGAAGGGGCTGTGAGCAGCCTGAAAATGGTTCTGAGCCCCTCACCCAGGCTGGCTACACACCCATGTGGTGACGGTCCCTACTGCGGGGCTCGGCCAGCCTGCAAATAGCCATCAGCACCTCACCCACAGTGGCCAGGCACCACGGTAGGGACCCCCCAACCCTGAAGAGGATGTGGCCAGCCTGAAAACAGCCCTCAGCCCCTCACCCAGGCGGGGCAGGCACCCCCACGGGTTGAGGATCCCCACTGGAGGGCTTCGACAGACTGCAAAATGCCATCAGCCCCTTACCCAGGTTGGACAGGCACCCCAGCGGGACCCCCACCCTGATCCGGACACACTTCAGGGCAAAACTGCCGGCCCCCACCCGTGCACCAGGCCTCTGTCCTCCTATATATTAAAAGGGTAATATGAAAATTGACCCTAACAGCAAAACAACTGGGAATTACTGGTCTATATGACACACACTAACCACCAGTGGACAGACACTTAATGCGGGAGCTTCCCCCTGGTGGTCAGTACCCTCCCACAGGCGGAGCTCTGCTAAGCCACAAGCCAGGCTGACGACTGCCAGCACAGTGTTGGTGGTGGTAGCCTCTCCCGCCTCCTCAGCACCGCTCAGGATATCCGACTGCAGCTTAGGCCTGCACCCTCTAGCAAGTGGATATCCCCCAAGGGCTCCTGGGCTGCCAGAGGGAGATCTGACTGCCAGCTTAGGCCTGATCCCTCAGGCATTAGGCCTTAGCCAGAAGGTGGACATCCTACAAGGATCCCAGACTGCAAGAAGGCATAGGCCTCAGGCCAGGCTGAACGACTCCCCCCCTCCCTCCCCACCAAGTGCACAAATTTTTCTGCACTGGGCCTCTACTTTTGATAAAAATTCTCAGCAAACTGGGAACAGAGGGATCATACCCTCTGTATGACAAACCTACAGACAACAACATACTCAATGGGCAAAAAACATTAAGAAGAGAAACAAGACGGGGATGCCCACTCTCACTTCTGTTTGACAGAGTACTGGTAGTGCTAGGCAATGCAGTCAGACAAGAAGAAGTCAAACAAGGCATGCCCACTGGAAAAGAAGAAGTAAAACTGTCATTATTCACAGATGGCATGGTACTGTCCATAGAAATACATAAAGAATCCATCAAAAATCTAGGAGATTTAATAAATGAATTTGGCAATGCAGCAGGATACAAAATTAACACCCAGAATTCTATGGCTTTTTGATACACCAATAATGAACTTACAGAAATAAAAACTAAAGAAACCAAAACAAAACAAAACAAAAAATCTCATTTACATTTGCAACAAAAAGTTAACATACCGAGGAATAAACTTAACTAAGGAGGTGAAAGACCTGTTCTTGGAAAACTACAGGAAATTTAAAAGAGATAGATGAAGACAAAAGCAAATAGAAGAACACACCACATTCATGGATTGGTAGAATCAACATCATTAAACGTTCATTCTACCTAGAGCAATCTACAGTTTTAATGTATTCTCCATTAAAATACCAATGGCATGTCTCACAGACCTAGAACAAAGTCTCCAAAAATTCCTATGAAATTAAAAAAGACCCCAAATAGTCACAGCAATCTTGACAAATAAGAACAAAGTTGGATGGATCACAATACCAGATATCAAGCTATATTACAAAGCCACCATTCTCAAAACTGCCTGTTACTGGCACTAAAACAGACATATAGACCAATGGAATGGAATAGAGAACCCAGAAGTCAATCCAAGCAGTTATGCTCAATTAATATTTGACAAAGGAGGCAAAATCATACAATGGAGTCATACTGTCTCTTCAATAATTGATGTTGGACAAATAGCACAGATACATGTAAAAAAAATGAATCTAGACCACCAACTTACACCATACACAAAAATAAACTGAAAATGGATAAAGGACTTAAAGGTAAGTGGGTAACCTTGAAAATCTTAGAAGAATCCATAGGCAGAAAAATAGCAGGCATCTGTCTCAGCAGTACCTTTACTGATACAGCTCCTAGGGCAATGGAAACTGAGGAGAAAAGAAACAAATGGGACGACGTCAAATTAAAATGCTTCTGTAGAGAAGAAGCAGCCAAAAAATACAACAACAACAACAAAACAAGGAAGTCCACTGCCTGGGAGAATATATTTACCAACGTTATATCCAATAAGGACCTATTCTCCAAAATTCATAATGATCTCATTCAAACAAAAGGAAGATTAATATTCCACTCAAAATGTGGGCATAGGATTTAGATACTTTTCGAAAGTGAACATACAGAAAACCAAGAGACATATGAAAACATGCTCCAAATCACTAATAATTCAAGAGATTCAAGTCAAAAGGACAATGAGATACCATCTCACACTGGTCAGAATGGCTATCATCAACAATTCAACAAACAACAAGTGCTGGCAAGGATGGGGTGTAAAAGGAATCCTCTTGCATTACTGGTGGGAATGCAGACTGGTGTAGCAACTATGCAGAATACTATGGAGTTTCCTCAAAAAATTGAAAAAATGGAGCTCCCATTTGAACAGCAATTCCACTACTTGGAACATATCTCAAGAAATGACAAACACCAATCAGAAAGAGCATATGCACCCACATATTCAGAAGAAAAGCCAGTGAGAATGAAAGAAATGTGATGCAGATAGCAAAGCAATGACCTGCAGGCCCAGAGAATGAGCCCTTTTCTTGGCTTTGTTCTCCTAAGCCTTGGATCTGCAAGAATGGAGGCTACAGCCCCTTATAGCCATAAGCCTTCCCCTTGGCTCCAACTTGGACCTCAGAGACCTTCCATGTTGAAGTGCCCTCTTACCTAGATCCTATGAACCTGTTTATTATTACATTTTTATTTCTCATCCCAGGATATGTTTACTGCTGAGAGGAGAGAGAGAGAGAGAGAGAGAGAGAGAGAGAGAGAGAGAGAGAGAGAGAGAGAGAGAGAGAGAAGAGGGAGGGGGGAAGGGGAGGTGGTGGGGGAGGGGGAGGAGAAGAGGAGACAGAGGGCAAGAGAGGGGGGAGAGGGAGAGAGAGAGTGAGGGCGAGAGAGTGGGGAGAGAGAGAGAGAGAGAGAGAGAGAGAGAGAGAGAGAGAGAGAGATATCCCTTGCTTCCCTTAATCACCCTGACCAGGAATCCAACACAAAACCGAGGTGAATTCCCTGACCTGCCAGACTAGCAACCTCTGGTGTTTGGGACCAGGCTCCAGCTCATGGAGACACCAGCCAGGACTGTGACTGTCCATTCTACCAGGGACAAATGTGTACCAGTCTGTAAGTGACACAGAAAGCAAATTCGCCATGTGCAAACTCTGGCGCTTGCATCAATGCGAAGAGCAGGTGGTAACAGTCAGGAAAAGGACAGAGGATTATTTATACTTCAGAAGGGGGGGGGGGGCAAGGAGGAGTTTTCATGGAGGTTGGTGGCCTGCAGTGGTGCTGGCGAAGGGAGGGGCGGAGCAGAATGGGGCCAAGTGCAGTCTTGCTCACTGATTGAAGTTCATGTGCAAAGAGCATCTTGTGCATGGCCAGTGCACCCAGCATAGCTGGTGCATCCTCCTTTCCACGAGGAGGCCCCAAACCCCCTGTGTAGGAGACGCACCCTATGAAACCAAGACTATGCCTAAAGGATCCAGATAAGGGACCTGGGGACATGCAGTGAGCTCCAAGCACTGCCACCTGCTTGTTGGCATCTGCCCAGTTCAGGACCAGTGCCATCTGGAGGTGGGGGGTGGGGGGGAGGGGGCGGGTCCTGCTGGGTCAGTAGACTGCTGATCTCGCCAGCACTTTGTGTCAGAAGTGTACCCGCAAGGGCCCTTCGGGTGAACACAGGAGCTTGTGTGTACAGGTGCAGGGTGGGGCGTGGGAGGGACCACGCAGCCCAGGGCAGTAGTGGTGGCGAGGTGACCTCCAAGTTAAGCGTGATGCTGTGCAGAAACCGAGGTCCTAGGAGGCGAGGGCCCAGGTGCTGCTGGGGAAGGGCAGCTACTGGACATGGACCTTCTCTCCCAGGTGGTGGAAGCTGAGGCTGGGGACAAAATGAGTGCAGCAGAGGAGGCGGAGTCCCAAGTAGAAGCAGAGGCGCAGCCTGAGGAGCAGCGAGCAGAGCCAGGGCCCAGTGGGACAAGCACCTGGCCCACACTGGAGGTGCTGGCGGCCCTTCAGGTCCAGCTGAGCATTGAGAGCGCCCGAGCCAGCAGGGCCTACCTTCGGGTGAAGCGCAAGACCTCTCGGCTTAGAAAGCCCATTCTTGAGTGCAGAAGGGCCATCATCCAGTGCATCCCCAACTTCTGGGCCCAAGCTGTATCCTTGCCTGAGCCCTTCTGGCTTCACTGCTGACAAAGACTACAGGGAGTAGTGGAGGAGGAGCCAGGAGAAGGTGAAGCGGAGGAGGACAGAGGAAAGGGCCTCCCCTCCCCAGTGGCACAGCACTGGGCAAAGCGATGGCCGGCTTCTAGGTGTCAGGTCAGGAAGTATGGGCACAACGTACCACACCACAATCAGATAGTGGAAGGCCACCTTTTCTGGGCAGTGGAAAGATCCTTGGAGGTAGTGTTTTGTGTTTCTCCCTTTTTGACCAAAAAGCTCAGTGTAAACACTCAGCTCGTTTTAGCCCGGTTTAAGGCGAATGCTTCCAGTGTCCTCTCTCAACACATCAGATGCCCATAGGAATTCCAGGCAGGCTTCCTCCCTCCTTCCACAGACACACAAACACAGGTATACACAAAGGACCAGAGGTATACACACACACACACACACACACACACACACACACACACACACACACCCTTTTATTGCAACTCGTGTGCAAAAAAAGGCTTATTTCCAACCCGGATTGCAGCCTTTGTGACTAACATGGACCTCTAGAAGATGTGTGCTGCCACTGTTTCTGGAGACCATACATTTCGTGTAGGCGATCCCAAGGGACAAGGCCAGGGTACATGCAGACACCCTAAGCCAGTGGTTCTCAACCTTCCTAATGCCACGACTCTTTAATACAGTTCCTCATGTTGTGGTGACCCCCAACCATAAAATTATTTTCGTTGCTACTTCATCACTGTAATGTTGCTACTGTTATGAATCATAATGTAAATATCTGATAGACAGGATGTATTTTCATTGTTCATGACCCACAGGTTGAGAACCGCTGCCCTAAGCACTGCGTCATCTGCACAGGCACACGGAGGACAGGGAGGGCTCAGAACATGTCTGGAAATGAACCCACGATTGTTAGGGCAGGTTCATGCTCAGGTGAACATGAACCCACAGGTACCATTATTGTGAGCATGTGTGAAGATAGGTAGTTGGTGAGGATGTTGGAACAGGGTCAATGTCTGCCATCCACGGCCAACTCTCATATGCCCCTAGGATGGCTCTGTGGCTTTTAGCTGCCCATTTCGTTTCACAGCCTCTGAGAGCTCCTTGACCAAAAGCAGATCCGGAACCACCCGCAGATATCAGCCATAATCACTGAGGAAGATGAAGACCTGCTGAACTACTTGATCAATGTGGAGGTCAGACTGGGAGGCAGAGTGAAGCGTGGGATGAGGGCTTTGGCACCCAGTGGGACGTGTCCCAGCAGAAAGAAAGGGAGGGGAGGTGGGTGATTCCTGCAGGCAGGCTCACTCCAGAAGCTGGCAGACAAGACACTTTACTAGTTGCATCTCTTGGCAGGTGAAGGAAGTGAGCCTTCCCAAATACCGCTGCAAGTTGATGTTTTACTTCAGGAGCAACCCCTACTTCCTGAATGACCTGATCATTAAGCAATATGATGTCAGCCTTGCAGGTGAGTGACAGTTCCCAGGATGGGCCTTTGGAAGAGCGCGAAAATTGTGGGTGGGTGTGGACATTGGACCAATGGGAATCCAGCCTTCCAACTTCCTTCCTGCAGGGTACAGGGCCTCCAGATCCACTCCAATCCTCTGGTTCTGGGATTATGAACGTGGAGCCCCCAGCCGCCGGCAAGATACAAGCAGCATCAGCTTCTTCAACTGGTTGTCTGAACATACCCTGCCCGGGTCAGGCAAGATTGCTGAGGTGATTGATACTGCTCTGGCCACTGTCAGAAAATGTAATGGTGGAAGCCCCACGTGCTTGAAAAGCAGAGTAGCAGACTGGTCTGGTCCCCCTCTTCCCTGTGTTCCTTCCCAGATCATCAGCGAGGACCTGTGGCCCAATCCTCTGCAGTACTACCCTGCAGACTCAGGACCCAGAGGAGGGAGCTGCAGAGGGGACCTGTTGGAGAGGAGGAGCCCCCCTGCTGGGCATTAAAAGGTGAGTAGTTGCCCCTGTGAATCTCCTTAGAAAAGTGAATGTGGAAAACCGGGCCTGGGTAAATTGGAGGTACCCTCATGCACCAGGAATGTGTGTGAGAGCAGCAAAGGGAAACTGGGAGTCCTGGTGCCCACAGAATGTAAGCAGATGGGGGCACTGTAAGCACCATGGCTTTCAGGATGACTGGCCTCGTGCCCTGGGCAACAAACATGGTTCTTCATCATGTACCTGCATTCCTGTTGTCGGTGCTTTCACCACCCACTTAGGCCTCTTGCCACTCCAGTGGAGTCCTACCTTCCCATGCCTTACCCGTTTTCAGTGCCTCTAATTCACGTTTCTTTGTTTTTATAACCACCGCTCAGTTCCGCTGAGCTGAGCCCACAATGCTGGCAATGGCAGCAGGATCTGGATGAGACTATTGAAGTCCTGGGGTAGGAAAGTTAAACAGGCCAGGAAAAGGCACGGTGTACTGACTGTGGACATGTGCTTCAGAGGGGCCCCACACACCTTCAGGCGCATGCCAGTGTCTGTGAGTGTGGGTGTGTGTGTATAGAAGGGGACACTCCAGATTCAGAGGAGATGGAGCAGAACATCAAATATGGCCCCGAAGGACAGAAACGATGCGGTGTGTGGGCACACACCAAGGTTGGCTGAGGGATTCTGTCCATTCCCTTTACACAGGAGGAAAAGAGGAGAAAAGGATCGCCTGCGGAAGAGTCAGAGAGCATATGCCACCTAACATGAGTGTCACTCAAAGAACCATAAAGAAGCTTGCAAGGTGTTGCTGACTCTGCGTTGTTGGTAGCAGGGAAATGTAATAGTATTGGGCAAAGACCTCACAAGGGGCTGTGGGAGCAGCATCTCCAGCATTTCAGCCTGCCTAGAAAGTGGCAGGGCTACAGAAGAGGAGACACCAGGCCTCGGAAGGCCTTCTGATGTTGTTCCCTTCTTTCTGGGAGGAGGAAGGAAGAATGGCTGACTTCTGATGACAAGTATTATAATTTGGGCAGGAGTGCAGGGGGCGACTTTAGATCCTGTCCCTTAGGCTCTCAACTCCCTTGGCTTGGGCGGTCACTCACATAGACATGCCATGGTCAGACAGAAGACAGCTGGCCTTTTCAAGATGGAGGCACTGCTCAAAAGAAGCCATGGGCCTGTCCTGTGAACGTGAAAGTTTACAGGTAGAGCCACCCTCCCTGTGTGGGGCAGGCTTGCAATGAATTGAGCAGGGGTGTGGGGCAGAGGAGAGGAGTTACACACCAGGGAGGGTGCTAAGGCCTGGGGTGTATGGAGGCAGGTGCACACTGCAGCACCCTGCATGGGTTGCACTTGGGAAAGGGAAAAGGTCAAAACTCTGTCAGTAGACCAAAGCCTTCCTTGTACACAGACAACCGCATAAGCCAATCCGAACATTCTAGAGGGGGGAACCTCAACACAACAAAGTTTATTTTCCTGTCAAGCAAGAATGAAATGGGAAACCCATTCCCAAAGGAGGCAATCACATGAACAAAACTTGCCTTTTGTTAAAGGCCTGGCGTGCCTTTCTCCATTCCAGTCTTCACACTCAGGTTTTGGGGAGGATTTTGGTGTGTGAAAGTGGGTGGGCTTCCTCAGGAACCTGGGGCTGCAGGGGCCAGATTCATACACCAGGGCTGTGACTAAGGGGCGGAGTTGCGCAGGGTGACGCCCACTGCCCTGCCCTTGATTGAAGGAGACTTTTCAGGAGCCCATCCAGAGACTGCAGGCTGGGCCTGGCCAGGTGCCTTCTGTACCACATGCTCACATGACCAGCGCCTGTGCATGAGCCCAGTGTGCACCCAGTCAGCACACCAGGGCCTGGATGGATGCACCAGTGAGGGAGCGCCTTGCATGGACTCAGCAGGCTCTGCACCACCTGCTCCTTCACAGCACCAGTCTCAGAGCCAGGGGGCATCCAGAGTCAGGCTGTGTTGGGAGACTGAGGGGCTCCTGGGGGCAGCGCGCTTCCTCTCAGTTCCACTAGGAGGCCTTCAGCTTCAGGGCGCCTGAGGACTCACAGTGCACCCCAGGGCCATTGCACCAGGAAGGACAGGGCAAGCAGGATGGCCCAGGAGGCTTTTAGCTTCACCTCGGTGCAGGAAAGTGGTGATACCCAGGACACAAGGGCACAGGAGGTATGGAGGAAAGCAATAGGCCTGGAGAGGGAGGATTTCATGCAGGTGAGGGAGGCTGTGATCCTGGAGCTGAGGTTGGATGCAGGTAAGAAGTTTGGCTAGATCTTGAGTGGGGTGCAGGGGAGGACTGGGTGGCTGCAGAGCAGTGTGTGCAGGGAGAGGAGAGGGAGGTGCAGCAGGGAACCCAGAGTGAGGAGCAAGGGGAAGACAAGGAAGGCCTGGGGGAGGAGTTGCAGGCACAGGCTCAGTTTGTCCTGTGGACAGAGGGCCTTCTGCAGGTGGTGCCATGGCAGGCCATGTGGGCAGGGGAGTAGGTTTTCCCACATCTGCAGGTGGGAAGGCAGGAGGAGGTGGTGAGTGAAGAGCTGAGGCTGGAGGCACACGCTCCAGGTGACCCGCAAGGGAGTGACCACCAGGAGGAGGGGTGGATGGAGGAGCAATTAATTGCAGGGGAGCAGTTTGTCCTGCAGGGGGAGGAGAAGTGCACCATGGAGGCAGTGGAACAGGTGGGAGAGGTGGAGCCTCAGTCCAAGGCCAAAGCAAAGCCAGAAGAAGAGCAGCCAGTGCAGCAGGAGCAGGCCCAGTCAGGGCCCGGGGCCAAGTTAACCTGGTCCCCTCTGGAGGTGCTCCAGCCCCTTCAATTGGAGATGGAGCCCATGAACGAGCAAGCCAGCAGGGCCTTCTCTCGGCTCAGGTGCAGGACTCGGCAGAGGCTAAAGCCCTATTTCAAACAGAGAAGCCTCAATATCCGGTGCATCCCTGCGTTCTGGCTCACAGCTCTATCCTTAAGGGTAGAGGAGCAGGATCACAAGGAGCATGAGACAGTGCAGGAGAACGGTGTAAGCGGGGATGATTCCCATAGAAAAAAACATTGAGGACAATCTAGGGGCAGTGCACCCCAGTCAGGCCCAGGACCCTGGAGACACCCTCTGTCTTGTACAGGCACCATAGAAGCGGTACCTGAGGGTCCAGGGGCAGAGCTCCAAGGCAGAGGCACGCATACACCAGGGGCTGATGCTCACAGACAGGGCTGTGTTGCACGGGCTGTTCTGGGACTAACTAATGCTGCCTTACAGGCCGTCTCTATGTCCAATTCCTCAGTCAGAAGCAGGAATGTGTGATGTGTAGCCTGTCAAGCCCTCAGCACAAAACAATCTGGTGGGCATCAGGGTCTGTCAGGAAACAGAGTGGTGCTGTGCCCCTTTCTGCCTTTTATGGAGAAGGAGTGGCCTTAAGGGAAGGAGAGGCCAGGCCAGGCTGCTCTTTCTAGCTGGTCCATGCCCAGCTCCCAAGGTGCAGGTTGCTTGACCCACAGCAGTTTGTCAACCACCCAGAGTTGTCGGCAATGATCAGGGTCCAAGAAGAAAACATCCTTGGCCACATGATAAATTTGAAGGTCAGTCCACCTGCTCCATGGAGTGGTGGAGGGCAGGTGGGGAAGTGTCCTGTCCCTGAAAAGAGCTATATGCGGGAGCACTGGGCTGCGATTTCACTCCCTGGATCCACCTTCCTTCTGCATGTGAGGGAAGTCAGGCATCCCTGGGGTTGCTGCACCATTAGCCTGTACTTCTGCAGCAACCCCTACATCCACAACCATGTGATTGTGAAGGAGTATCTCATCACCCTCACAAGTAACAGGAGGCTCCCTGCATGGGCTTCAGCTGGTGGTGGGCAGGGATGTAAGGCAATGTGCCCAGCTTCACATACCCCTCTCCTGCAGGATACAGGGTGTCCCGTGCCACTCCAATTCAGTGGTACCAGCATTGTGAATGAGAAGCCTACAGCCACAGGATCCAGGAAAGCAGCGCCAGCTTCTTCTACTGGTTCTCTGACCACAGTGTGGCAGAATCTGGCAGGATTGCTGTGGTGGGATGTCACTGGCCATGTCAGCATACAGCTTCCTGTGTCTGCCTGCTGCTTGCGTTTCTATTCAGGTCCCTGTGGTCTCCTGTTTGCCCTACCAGATCATCAGCAAGGACCTGTGGCTCAATCCCCTGAAGAACTATGAGAGGAAGATGGCCCCCAGTGAGCAGACAGGACGGGTGAGGAGGGCCTGCCTGGGCTCTCCCCCGGTGTGCTGCCAGGCTCCCTCCTGGGCCATTACTTTTCTCTCACAGGGACACCTGGATGCTGCGAGGGATACAGCCTGTGACACCAGTGCCGCAGGGTGTGTGCCTGAGACAGCACTACCAGCACAACAAGGGCAGTGCAATTCCAGTTCAGGCGGGGGCGCTCAGTCAGGAGGAGGGAGTGTGCATGTCCACTGTCACTCAGAGTAAATGCAGATTACATGCGCCACTCCTCTGAACTCTCCCTCTAGGCCTCCCACAGCACCTTCAGGCCTTGCCACCAGCCCCTCAACAGGTGCTGGCATGACATGTTCTTCCTATACTCGTGTCTCTGAATCTTCCTCATGCCGAGGCCTAGGCTGCTGTGCTTCCACGCCGCATTGCCCTATTGCTGCTCACCACCATCTCCTATTTCCCCAAGGTCTTTTCTTCCTCCTGGGGCCAGTGGGAGAAGCCTGCGCCTTATCAGTATCTTAGGGTGCGAAGTGTGGGCCACAGAGCTCGAGGAATCCTTGTTTTTCAACCTTGTCAGAGGTTCTTCAATCCTTTTATCCATTTAGGTTTTCCAAGGGGAATACCTCATTTGTTTACCCTCCCTAACTGGAAAACAGGGCAGCATGCCATGACGAAATAACACACTGCTTCATTTTGTATGCAGTTCACTTCAAAGACTTTATGCACTTATGGTCATAGACACCCTGGGAAATTTAGGGCCATGAATATAACTCACCATCCAAACACATTGCTTTTATGTGTAGTAAAATCAGACAAGAAATCCCATTTGCAGAGCACTTTCTTCTGAAAATTTTTTGTAATGTTAGTGTTTAAGGTTTTACAAAAAGTAATATATGTGTCTCTTTCTTTTTTTCTACTGACCTCCCCCGGGCCTCCCCTATTCCTAGTCACTTGTTCTCGTCACCCACTCCCAGTGTCTTGCCTCTGTTGGTCTGTTCGTTGTGCTTATATTCTGAATATTTTAACAATAAAATATGTAAAATTTAAACATTTAAGTATATTGTAATTTAAATCAGCACTTAGGAAGCAACCTTGTATAATTCAAACCTTGCCTCCAATCCTGAAACTTCATAATGCTACCTACAATTCTTTCTTTTTTTATTTTTTATTAAATCTTTATTTTTCAGATTATTACATTTGTTCCTCTTTTTTCCCCCCTTAACTCCCCTCCTCCCAGTTCCTGCCCCACCCTCCGCCCTAACTCCCCACCCACTGTCCTCATCCATAGGTGCATGATTTTTGTCCAGTCTCTTCCCGCATCTCCCACACCCCTTCCCCCCCCCCCAAGAATAGTCAGTACATTCCCTTTCTATGTCCCTGATTCTATTATGATCACCAGATTATTTATTCACTTGATTCTTAGATTCACTTGTTGATAGATGCATGTTTGTTGCTCATAATTTGTATCTTTACCTTTTTCTTCTTCTTCCTCTTCTTAAAGGATACCTTTCAGAATTTCATAGAATCCTGGTTTGGTGGTGATGAACTCCTTTAGCTTTTCCTTATCTGTGAAGCTCTTTATCTGACCTTCAATTCTGAATGATAGCTTTGCTGGATAAAGTAATCTTGGTTGTAGGTTCTTGGTATTCATCACTTTGAATATTTCTTGCCACTCCCTTCTGGCCTGAAAGTTTCTGTTTGAGAAATCAGCTGACAGTCGTATGGGTATTCCCTTGTAGGTAACTGAGTTTCTTTCTCTTGCTGCTTTTAAGATTCTCTCTTTGTCTTTTGCTCTTGGCATTTTAATTATGATGTGTCTTGGTGTGGTCCTCTTGGGATTCCTTTTGTTTGGGGTTCTCTGTGCTTCCTGGACCTGTAAGTCTATTTCTTTCACCAGGTGGGGGAAGTTTTCTGTCATTATTTCTTCAAATAGGTTTTCAATATCTTGCTCTCTCTCTTCTTCTGGCACCCCTATAATCCGGATGTTGGTATGCTTGAAGCTGTCCCAGAGGCTCCTTACACTATCTTCATATTTTCAGATTCTTTTTTCATTTTCTTTTCTGGTTGGGTGGTTTTTGCTTCTTTGCATTTCAAATCTTTGCCTTGATTCTTGCCCTCCTCTGGTCTGCTATTGGGAGTCTGTATAGTATTTGTTATTTCAGTCCGTGTATGCTTAATTTCTAGTTGGTTCTTTATCATAACTTCGAGGGTCTCATTAGATTTCTTGAGGATCTCACTACATTTATCGGGGGCTTCTAGACATTTCTTAAGAGACCTTAAAAGTGTGGTTCTGAACTCAATATCCTCCATTGACAGTTTTGTCCTGTTTCTTTGTCTCTGCATTTTTTATGCTTTCTTGGTGCACCCCCTAGTGGTCTTTGTGCGCAGTCTTGTTGTAGTTAAGTCTTGATTGTTGTTGGCAATACCAGGGTTGATTTGACCTCTAGGCTAACTGGCTATGAGATTCCGCTTTGTCGGCAGTGGGAGAGCTTCTGTGATGGATCTCTAGGGCGGTGCTAATCTAGCGTTTGCCTGAGGCTATCCGGCAAATGCCTCTGTGCAGGGCTTGGGTGGGGCAGGTCCCCGGGGATCTACAGGGTGGGTCAGAGCAAGCAGTTATGGCTGCTCTCAGTTCCATCCCTAGGGGCTCTGCCTTAGAGTTCCGACCAAAGCCAGACAGTCCCACTTCTCCCGTTTGAGTCTGGGTCCCTAGAGACTCGCCCGGATCTGGAGCTCAGAGTCTGAAACTCCCTCCCGATTGAAACCAACAACCGCACCCTCCGACTCCAGCCCACTCTGCGTGCACTCCGCACCTCAGTATTTCACTACAGCACTGCACCTCCTCTGAGTCTGGATATGATATTCTCTTTCCTCCTAGTTGTAGAATTTCCACTCAGCCAGAATTCCTGTGGTACTGGATGATGTCCGTTCCGTCTTTTAGTTGTTTTTTGAAGTGGTTGTTCAAGGCAGCAATCTCCAGCATTAACATATGCCACCATCTTGGTTTTCCAAACAATTCTTGATGCTTCCCCCAAACCTACCATTTCCTTTTAGTCATTCTTAAATAACAGAAGCCAAATTCCTTACAATAAAATTTTGTCTGTACCTTATCATTTTCAATTTCAGTGTCTAATTCTTCTGTCACAGCGGCTTCCCCCCCTGACTCCCTGAGCCCAATAAGGTGAGCCACTGTACTGCATGATTCACTCTCTCTTACATACATGGTGTATCCTGTAATTGCCGCCTGCACTACACTCAGGACTGTTGGGGGCCAGATGTAAGCTGGCAAGGTCCTTGCACCTGCAGGGGCTAGCAAGGCTGGGACTCTTACCCGCACAGTTTTCCCAGACTTGTTTGGATGGCGATTATCAGTAGAATGAGAGCAACATTTGTAGAATGAGAACAGTCTTTCATAGCTTACCAAGAAGTCTGTAACTATTTACTGAGATATGCTGTACTGAGACCTTGTCCTTCTGCTGTATCTCTCCCTTAGAGATTAAGAGGAACAAAGAATACATTCCTCTTGACAGACCTCCGATTCAGTGTGTTGTGTATAAATAGGATCGTATAGCTAATAAACTCGCTTCAGTTCATCAAGAGAACTGGGTTCCTCCCGACCCCGCTTTCCTGTCTTTCTTTCTTTTCTCAATTCCCACCTCCCTGCCTCAGCCCGGCTCAACCCTGTCAGGCTGGCCCTGACAGATCTGGCGCCCGAGCTAAGGGACTGAGGAACTGGGAAAAAGACGGTGAGGAACTCCGTCGGGCTTGGAGAGACGACGTGAGGATCTCCTCCGGATAAAGTGTGCACTCGTTAAGGTAACGGAGGAGCAATTTTTTGATAATCGGGAGTAAAGCATGGGGCAATTAGAATTTAGAGAAAATGCTCTTTATAGGCAAATGTTAAAGTTTATGTTCAATAGTAGAGGAACTAAGGTTAATGACAAGCAAGTAGAAAATTTTTTAAAATTCATTCAGGAGGTCTGCATTTCCTTATGGAATTTAATACGGGATTATTTAGATCCCAGGCATGACCATAATCAACCATCTCTTAAGCCAGAAAAAAGGGAGAAGCCGTGTGATAGCACAAAACAGGAGTCTAAAAAAGACAGTATATTAAAAAGAAATAATGTAACTTTTAAAGATAATTAACTCCTCAAGATGAGGAGGATTTTGAGGAAGCTGCTGCTCTCTGTCATGATGATAATACAGGTATTGTTCAGGCAAAAGAGGAGGAAGAATATTTTTCTGCTGGAACTGAAGAGGGTAGTAATATAGAGAATATGTTAGAACACTTTTTAGAATTATTAAAGCTTCTTGGCAAGAAAAAGAGAAGCCGCAGGGGCCGTTCCCGCCGCTCTCCGCTGCCTTGTGCAGCACCAGTTCCTAGGAAAAGTCAAACATACAAGTGTTTTACTTGTGGAGGAACAGGACACATAGCAAAACAGTGTCCTTCTAATAAAGGGGTTAATAAAGGAAATGGCAGAGGTCCCAAACAACCTGGACTATGCCCTAAATGTAAAAAAGGAAAACATTGGGCAAATGAGTGTAAATCTAAGACAGATATCCAGGGAAATTCTTTGCCTCAACACCAGTCTGGAAACTTCCAAAAGGGGCCAGCCCAGCCACGGCAAATAACAGGGGCATTGTCTATTTACCCTCCTGTTCTTATGCCGTCTCAAGGCCAGCAGGCTGCACAGCACCCAGCCCACCCCAGAGAGCAAAATAGATACAAAGGCTATTCTGAGCAGCCCCCGGAAGTGCCGGGCTGGGCCTTGGATCCATAGGAATAAGACATTCTGTCTGCCCTGGGTGCTGCCCTTGCCTACTGAAATAAACAAAATATCATTAGATTTAAAACCTCCCACATAGAGAAGAAATGATGATTTCCTTGCATTTCCGATACAGCTACAGCAAATGCCACCGGATCTGAAATTTAAAAATACGTCTGGGATTTCTGTACACGTGTAAAGAGAAAACTAGCTTGGAACTGAGGCACGCATTGTCCGATTTTGGACATTTAGAGAGAGTTTCAAGCTAAAATCTCTTTACAAATATACAAAATAAAACCCAAGACTGATTATTTCCTAATAAAAATAGCAAAATTTAACCCAAAGAAAAAAAGATGCTGGCTAGAATCTAGCAGCAGGATTGGCATTTCCATAATAAAGAACAGTTTTTAAATACTAATAAAGAATATTAAAAGGTTAATTTCAAGGCCAAAAAGGAAAGTTAGTAAAATTGTCTCTATTAAAAGAATTTACTAAAGAATATGCCTTAAAATAATAAATTGAATTTAAATCTCAAGAATTATTGATATATATTAATTATAAAAATCTAAGTAGCCCAGGTAAAAGACGGCTCCGCCCTTAAATTAAGGCTGGCTTCCTAAAGCAATTTCTAGTAGAGGAAGGGCTCTATTAGAAACAGAGCAGTTAGGCCAAAAATTTCCTGCCAGTGACAACTTTAAAAAAGAGGCTTGCTTCTCAGTTTCCCATCCTTAATAGAAAGAATGTAACTAATTTGTATTTTAATAGTTACCTGTTTTCAGTGAATGGCACCCCAAGGCTTAGGAGTTTACTAAATTAAATTAAATATTCTAAAATAACAAAATGCTAAAATATTAATCTAAATGTCCCTCATGAAAAATCTAGAGGACAGAATTAAATCTATTTGATTATGTCAGGTATTTTTGAAGTTTATTCTTAAAAATGTTACTGATTAAGAAATACTAAATATTTAACTTGCCAGCTAAGAGTATAAAGTTCTGGTTACATAAATTGGGAGAAATCATATAATTATAAAAAAATTTCAACATTTATCTAATTGAAAAAAGAGGATAAATTCTATAATCCCAACCAAAATTTTTAAATACAAAGATCAGTTTTAATTTAATTGATATCTCTTAATAATTATAAAAGGTATATAATCTTTAAATTATATATACACATATATATTTAATAGTTTTTTAAGTTAGATTTTAAAACTATAATCAAGGAATGACTTTAGGACATTTCATGGGCCCTGAAATGTTTTCAAAAGTTTATTCTCTTTTCTTAAATGATTTTTTAATAAAGCCACTTTAATATACTTGAAATCACATAGAAAGCTTTATAAAATAAATATTAATAAATATATATTTTAAGTTTTTGCCTCTAAGAAAGGGCAAAACAAGTTATCTTATTTAATATTTCTTAAAATACAGCAGTAGAATTTTAAGATATAATTTAAAATAACAAAAGCTCATTAATAATTTTTAATATTTTACAACAGCATATTGTACATTTATCCCAAAACAAACTTACAAATTCCTTAAATATTTGATAGCAATTTAATAAGAACATAAAAGGATTTAATTACTTCCACTGTGTGGAAGGCCCCCTGGGAAGGCACTTAAGCATTCTATATTGACCTCTCTTGACCCTTTTTACCAAAGGGGGTCTCTCTTCCAATTGCCCACAGCTGTTACCTAAGCTCTCTGTTCATACTGAGGTTGAAGCCTCATGGTGGCTGGTACCATGGATCTGTCTCTTGCCCAGTGGCGTAAGCTGGGCCCTCTCTAGAGAAGAAATCTGGGTTCCCCATGATCAATGCCGGGGCCCAACCAGCAGGCGAGGGGATCCAAAGGCAGTTACTGGGCATGGAGGCCACAGGGGCATACGCTACCAAGGAGACAGAACTAAACCTCACATCACCCTGCTTGGCCCCGGAGGATGGCTGGTTAGTCAACGACGGGTAAGACCCCTCTGGGAGGGGCGACCTAAGACAGGCACAGTCGCAGGGGGCCTCAGGGGAGAACTTGGGGGTCAACAGAGGTGGGGCAGAGATCCTCACTCCCCCAACTATGCAGGGGCTTGAACACTCGCCCCTTCTGAGGGAGGTCTCCTGCCCCCATGGCTGCTGCGCTTCCCATGCCCAGCTCAGATCGGGACCCAGGTAACAGAAAGAGACTTAGCCCAGCTGAGATTGATACCCAGATAACAGAGACTTGGCTAACAGAAGCTACCCTATATCTAAATCTAGCTTAACACAAGGAATGCTCAGGGCCTTCTCAAGGATGCAAAATAATCCTTTCCATTAATATTTACAGTATAAACTAAGATTGTTATTAAAGTATTAAATTTAACAGTAAAATAGTAGTCAAGTTTTCAGATTAATTAAATTTTACTAATTAATATAAATAATTATTCAAAAAGTATTAACCAAAATTTTCATTTCATGGACAAATTGCTTAAGATACTATAAACCTAAAGCAGTCATATTTTTATACAAAAATTAAAATTTAAAGTTATCTAGACTACACTAAAAATTTCCTAAAACCTTCTAATATTAAAAAATAAAAAGGGGGGATAGTGGAATAATAACCTGTTAAGTAAATGCCTTAATTGCTTTAATATTTGAAAATTAATTTTTTCATTTATAATGCTAATAGCAAGACACCCATGAAAAACATATGTGGTGTCAAAATAAGCCAAAAGAAAATCGTTTGGACAAAAATTAAAAGAATCCCAAGTATAAATTATAGATATGATTCCTTTATTAACCTTTGGTCGAGAATACATTTTTATATTTTCAGAAAACAACTCCAAGACCATGTGGATTCCTGCAACAGAAGAGAATTATCAGGACTGCTCCAGCCACAGAATAGCAGTGGCCCCGTGAGACAATGAGAAGAGAAGCAGTCCAGAAATAAAGATGGTGAAGACGCCTTATCATGCTAGCAGTCAGCAGCTGTGCGTTGCTATAGGTTGCCCAGGACCAAACCAGAGAGGGTTGAACCTGCATTGCCACCATTTGTCCACCATCCAGAACTGAAATATTACTGCTGACATGTACACATAAAAAACTGTCGGACACTGAAACATGAACTTCGCCTAAAAAAACAAAGAAGGGAGATCTGTTGGGGGCCAGATGTAAGCTGGCAAGGTCCTTGCACCTGCAGGGGCTAGCAAGGCTGGGACCCTTACCCGCACAGTTTTCCCAGACTTGTTTGGATGGCGATTATCAGTAGAATGAGAGCAACATTTGTAGAATGAGAACAGTCTTTCATAGCTTACCAAGAAGTCTGTAACTATTTACTGAGATATGCTGTACTGAGACCTTGTCCTTCTGCTGTATCTCTCCCTTAGAGATTAAGAGGAACAAAGAATACATTCCTCTTGACAGACCTCCGATTCAGTGTGTTGTGTATAAATAGGATTGTATAGCTAATAAACTCGCTTCAGTTCATCAAGAGAACTGGGTTCCTCCCGACCCCGCTTTCCTGTCTTTCTTTCTTTTCTCAATTCCCACCTCCCTGCCTCAGCCCGGCTCAACCCTGTCAGGCTGGCCCTGACACAGGACCTCTTACAGGGGTGTCCCATTGGCTGTTGCAGTAATTGCCCCCCCCCCCCATCATACCCATCTCCTCTGTGGCTGTAATAATCATCACAGGGACTGGACCACCATAAGTCGGAGGGGGCCTTCGTACTGGTGGTGCCCAGTTTTTTACTGGGATGTTGATCTTCCTTTTGTTTAATTGGATGAGTTCAGTATGAATTTTGGAGAATAGGTCCTTATCAGACATAACATTGGAAAATATCTTCTCCCAGGCAGTGGACTTCCTTGTTTTGTTGTTGTTGTTGTTGTTGTATTTGTTGGCTTCTCCTTCTCTGCAGAAGTGTTTTAATTTGACATCATCCCATTTGTTTCTTTTCTCCTCAGTTTCCATTGCTCTAGGAGCTGTATCAGTAAAGGTATTGCTGAGACAGATTCCTGATATTTTGTCTTCTTCTAAGATTTTCATGGTTACCCACTTACGTTTAAATCCTTTATTCATTCCTAGTTTATACTTGTGTATGGTGTAAGTCGGTGGTCTAGATTAACTTTTTTGCATGTATCTGTGCTAAAAGTCCAACACCAATAATTATTATGTTTTTATTTTGGCTTTGTAATATCTTTAATGAAACAAAATAAAATGTCCTCTATGTTATTTGAGTCATACTTTCTCTAAATCTTGCCTTTAAAAAAATCCCCTGGGGCACAGTCCCATCCGTTCTTTGATTTTCCTTCCACTGATCCCAAACCTCTGCTGTAGTCTGTGTCCTTTCAAAGGACAAAAGCAGACCTGGAGGCCTCAGAGCTGCCCGCAGCATGCTCCTGCCCGCGGTAGGTGCAGCGCCCATCACCATCTGGACCATGGCTGCCAGGCACAGTCAAAGCCTGAGAATCAAAGTGGCAGCATGTCAACGCCTTCACAGGCCTGTTTCCAGCAGCACAAAGCCAGTCCTCCCACCCAGTGCTCTGGGGACCGGCCGTCATGGCGATGTGGTGGCACCCTCCCCTGGCAGCTGAGCATCCCAGGCTTTTCTTTGGGCAGACCTGGGCCAGGACCTTTGGGGATCTCTGTGTCCATGGTATAAATGCGAGTGAGATCAGACACAATGTTATCAATGATTGGCTTGGTAAGGTCGCCACTAAACACCTGCCACCATGGCTTCTCGGCCTTGGCCTCGGCGGGCACCTGGACCCCATAGACGTGTGGGGCCAGGTGGAGCACCGCCACCGCTATGTGCTGAGCCTGGAACCGGAAGCACAGCCCCCCGCGGTAGCTGTCCCGCAGCAGGGCCCAGGCAGTGATGGAGATGGGAGTCCGTTTCCAGCTGTAAGGATTCAGCCAGTTCTTGAGAGAAATCAGGTAGTGGAGCAGGTACCTGTGTGGGTGCTGAAAGGAGACTTGGAAGCGCAGTACCCGCAGCACAAGGAGCTCGCACTGCACAATGCTGTCCCGGATCACGCACAATAGGGAGTCCAGCTCCAAGGGCTCGCTGCCCGGGTGGAAGTACCTGTTGGACACGTTGATGATGTCACGGGTTCGCAGGGGCTGTTCTTCCACTTTGCCAGCCAAGTAAAGGGCAGACATGGCGACCAAGTAGGGGTCATAGGCGTCCAGGTTGATCTCGCAGAAGAACTTATGGTAAATGGCACAGGCGGTGGCGAGGGGAATGGACTGCATCCCTAGCTTGACACCTGCCTCCATGATGAACCTTGTCACGCGGAATTGCACCCGGGCCGGGGGTTCGGGCCACCCCTTGGCGCCCGGCGCCGCGTCCTCCTCTCTGCAGCTGGCCTGGCTAAGGTCTTCCATGGGGCCCTGCCCGGAGGCCCCAGACACCGAGGGAAGGGCAAGAGTCTCCAGTGCAGTGCCTGTGCCAGCAGAGTTCTATCCCAGTGCGAAGCTGCCCAGCCCCACCCCGCCCCACCCCACCCCGCGGCCCCACCTACCCCGACCTGCCTAGGCCTGACTGCCATCCAGGTTCCAACACCAATTATTGAAGAGACTGTAAGACTGCATTCTATGCTTTTGCCTCCTTTGTCAAATATTAATTGAGCATAATGGTTAGGGTTGACTTCTATGTTCTCTGTTCTGTCCCATTGGTCTTTATGTCTTGTTTAGTGCCAGTAACAGGCAGTTCTGAGAATGGTGGCTTTGTAATATAGCTTGATATCTGGTATTGTGATCCCTCCAACCTTGTTCTTCTTTGTCCAGATTCCTGTAACTCTTTGGGGTCTTTTTTTAAATCCATAGGAATTTTTGGAAACTTTCTTCTAGGTCTGTGAGTTACGCCATTGATATTTTAATGGGGAATACATTAAAACTGTACATTGTTTTGGGGACTATGAACATTGTATTGATGTTGATTGTACCAAACCATGAATATGGTATGTTCTTCTATTTGCTTTAGTCTTCCTCTATCACTTTTTTCAATTTCCTGGAGTTTTCCAAGAACAGGTTTTTGCCTGCTTAGTTAAGTTTATTCCTAGTCTTCTTAATTTTTTGTTGCACTGGCAAATGGCATTTTTTTTATTATTTTTATTTTTATTTTTTTATTTATTTATTTTTTTTTAGTTTCTCTTTCTGAGTTCATTATCCGTGTATCAAAAAGCCATAGAATTCTGGGTGTTAATTTTGTACCCTGCTGCATTGACAAATTCATTTATTAAATCTCATAGTTTTTTTGATGGAATCTTTAGGTATTTCTATGGACAGCACACTACCATCTGAGAATTTTGACAGTTTTACTTCTGCTTTTCCACTTAGCATGCCTTGTTTGACTTCTTCTTGCCTGATCGCATTGCCTAGCACTACCAGTACTCTGTCAAACAGAAGTGGTGAGAGTGGGCTTCCCTGTCTTGTTCCTCTTCTTAGAGTAATTGTTTTTGCCCATTGAGTATGATGTTGTCTGTAGTTTTGTCACATAAGGCTTTTATAATGTTGAGGTATGATCCCTCTATGCCCAGTTTGCTTAGAGTTTTTATCAAAATTGAGTGTTGGATTTTGTCAAGTGCTTTTCCTGCACCAATTGATATGAATCTCTGACAATTTGTTTATGTGATGCATCGCATTTATTGATTTCTGGATGTGGACTCATCCTACTTCCCCAGAATATATCCGCTTTGGCATGGTATATGCTCATTTCAATGTAATGTTGCATTGGATTTGTTAGAGTTTTGTTGAGGATTGCAACATCTATGGTCATCAGAGATATATTGGCCTGCATTTTACTATCTTTGTATTTTCTCTATCTGGTTTTCGGATTAGAGTAATGCTGGCTTCATAGAAAGCATTTGGAAATGGTACTTTCTTTGAATTTTATGCAATAGTCTGAGGAAGAAGGTATTAGTTTTTCTTTGAACACTTGGTAAAACTCCCTGTGAAGCCCTCTAGCCCAGGCTTTTGTTTGCTGCAAGTTATTTTTGTGACTGCTTGAATTTCCTGAGTAGTTATTGGCCTAGTCCTATGTTTTATTCTTCCTAACTGAGTTTAGGAAGATTGTATTTTTCTAGGAATATGTCCATTTCTTCAGGGTTGATCAGTTTGTTGGAGTAGAGTTGTCCATAGTATTTATTTACAATCCTTTTTATATCTGTGGGGTCTTTTGCTATATTACCTCTTTCATTTCTGACTTTGTTTACTGGGGTCCTGTTGGTGAGCCTAGCTAGAGGTTAATCAACCTGGCTTATCCTTTAAAAGAAATAGCTCATGACTTTATTAATCTTTTGAACAGTTTTTGGCCACTATGTCATTTATTTCTGCTGTGATCTTCATTATTTCCTTCCTGCTGCTCAGTTTGGGCTTTGCGAGTTGCACTCTCTAACTTTTTAAGTTGTGGGGGTTAGATAATTTTTTAACTGTTTTTCTTGTTCTTTGAGTTAGGCCTGTACTGCTAGGAAGTTACCTCTAAGGAGTACTTTCAGTGTTTCCCATAGATTTTGTATTTTTTTTAATTGTCATTTATTTCCAGGATGATTTTAATTTCTTCTTTAATCTCTTTGGTAATCCAGTAATCTATCTTTGTGCATAAAAGCCCTGTAACCGGAATGGCAGAATGACCAGAATGGCTGGTGGCTATGACTTGCATTGCGACAGCCAACCAGCCTTATCTGGGCCCCAATTGGCCATATCCCTGAGCAGCCTTGCTTCCCATCTTCCCCCAAACCCCCATTTTGGGCGGGACTGATATGCAAACCACCCACAAACTTTCCGCCTGGTCAGCCACACCCCCTATATGCGCTAACGCCCAGATGGGAGGCATGGCCTTCTGGTTAACTGCCAATGGCCACTAACCACAGCCAGC
Organism: Myotis nattereri; assembly: GCF_964212035.1. Lineage (NCBI taxonomy): Eukaryota > Metazoa > Chordata > Mammalia > Chiroptera > Vespertilionidae > Myotis > Myotis nattereri. The sequence continues at coordinate 7,663,625 of NC_138094.1, forward strand.
CTGGCCCCATTGCCCCCATCTGGGGAGGCCGACCAGACTGCTTCCTTGCAGGAATTCATACCCTGGGCCTCCATTTATTTAATAAAAGACTATTTATCCTCCAAGTATTTGAATTTTGTTATATCTTCTTGTAGTTTATTAGTAATATTAGTGGCCCTGTGAACGAACTTTGTACACTTGTCGGAGTCCCTCACCCTCTGTCAGTCTGGAAGACCTCAGGGGATGTCTGAATGATGGCTTAGGCTTAATCCCAGTTGCCAAACATTCTTAGCGCCTCTGTGGAGGTGGGAGAGATTCCTGCCACTGCTGATGCACTTGCCAGTTGTCAGCACAGGATCCAGCTGAGTGGTGCTGCCCTTGTGGGAGCTCACTGACCACCAAGGGCAGCTCTTGCATTGAGAGTCTACCCCCTGCATGTCAGAGCACATTATAGCAATTGGTCTTATCTCTTTTTTATGACCTTTACTTTGAGATTTCTTTTTTCTCTCTTTTCTAAATTGTTTTATTGCTTAAAGTATTACAAAGGGTATTACATATGTCTCCTTTTTCTTCCCCGCCCTGACAATCCCCTGGCCTTCCCTAACTCCCAGTGTCTTATGTCCATTGGTTATGCTTATATGCATGCATACAAGTCTTTCGGGTGATCTCTTACTCTCCCCGCCTGCCCCCCAACCCTCCCCGGCCTTCCCGATGCAGTTTGACAGTCTGTTTGAAGCTGCTCTGCCTCTGTATCTATTTTTGTTCATAAGTTTATAATGGTCTTTATTATCCATAAATGAGTGAGATCATGTGGTATTTTTCCTTCATTGGCTTATTTCACTTAGCATAATGCTGTCCAGTTCCATCCATGCTGCTTCAAATGGCAAGAATTCCTTCATTTTTACAACAGCATAGTATTCCATCGTGTAGATGTACCGCTGTTTTCTAACCCATTCATCTGCTGATGGGCACTTCGGCTGTTTCCAGATCTTAGCTATGGTGAATTGTGCTGCTATGAACATAGGGGTGCTTATATCCTTTCTGGGCTCAGAGGTGTGGCAAACTTTCCTGCCCGATTCCCTGGTTTTTACCTGACTTAGGTAAACACATAATGCAATATGCAAATGAGGTATCATAGACTTGTGTACCTGAAGCCTATGTGATCATATTAACTTCCATAAATTCAATAAAGAGTGCCTATGTGATCATATTAACTTCCATAAATTCAATAACTTTAAATTCATAAAGTTACTGTCTGTAACTCAAATGTTTTTAAAAAATTAAAAAATAATATGAGCATGAAACCTTTAATTATGTGAAAACAGTAACATTGAATGAAGAGATACACCTCAATTTCATTCATATCATTCAAAGCAAAAGAAAGGATACCATTCATTAGATTGAGAATGTATACTGATGATCAATATGATTTGTAATTGCTAAAGAGGTATAGCACTTCTAATAATGAATGCAATATGTAATGTGTGAAACACTCCTAATGACCTTACAGGGATAGGATTTAAACCTCAAGCTAAATTCAGTCTATTTTAGCATTACAGTTTTCCTGTAGTCACTTCAACTGTTCTCTGAAGAACTCAATTCTATTGATCTTATGTTAGAATGTTACACTTTGGGAACAGGAAATCATGTAGGTTTAAAGTGAAGATTCATTCTTATTGAACTACTAAGAATTTGTTCTGAATGTACCCTTCTTTCGTCTGGAAAAAGGACATCAGTTCACCTTGGAAAATTCCCACTGAAATAAAAGTTAGTCTAACTATATAAATGTCAAGGACACACACTTCATTATTTAGAATTGGATTTGAAATACTAGTTTTGAGTATAGGAATGTGCAACCCTGTACTGTGTAAAATAATAATCTTTATTATTAATTTGATAAGATGATCTTGTACTTACGTTTGATGTAGAAAACTTTCCATTTGGAAACTACATAAGAGAAATGTCTATGGTATTAAATAGATTCACAAAGGGGTCTCTGACTCAGGAAAAGGCTAAAAACCAATGATTCACCAAGTTTATTGGTCTTTCCCTGCTGAATATCAAAGTTCATGTCAAAGTTCATTAGCCCTCCATACATACACACACACACACACACAAACACACACACACACACACACATATACATACACACACACATATACACACACACATACTACTGTTGGTATTTGCCTCAAGCACTTTACTCTGAGGTTTGACAGTGTGATCAATGCTTCTTTGTGTCTGGATGTCTTGTTGTTCATCAGCTAATGTTGTTCATTATATTCCACAAATGAGTGAGATAATGTGATATTTATCGTCCTCTGACTGGCTTAATTTGCTTAGTCTAATGCTCTCCAAGTCCATCCATGCTGTTTCAAATTATAAGAGTTCATTCTTTGTTACAGCAGTAGAGTATTCCATTGTATAGATGTTCCACAGTTTATTCATCCGTGCATCTGCTAATGGGCATTTAGACTGTTTCCAAATCTTAGCTGTTGTAAATTGGGCTGGTATGAACATACAGTTGCATATATCTTTCCTGATTGGCCTTTCTCATTTCTTGGGATATATACCTAGAAGAGAGAACACTGGGTCAAAGGGCAGCTCCATTTTTAATTTTTTAAGAAATCTCTATATGGTTTTCCACAGTGGTTGCAGCAGTCTGCATTCCCACCAGCAGTGCACAAGGGTTGCTTTTTCTCTGCATCCTCACCAGCACTTGTGGTTTGTTGATTTTTTTCTGACAGCTATTCTGACAGGTGTGGATGGTACCTCATTGTCATTTTGATTTGCATCGCTTGGACTGTTCGTGCCTTTGAGCATTTTTTGTATGTCTCTTGGCCTTTTATAGGTCTCCTTTTAAAAAGTGTTAATTTAGGTCCTTTGCCCATGTTTTGATTGGATTGTTTATCTTCCTATTGTTAATTTGTGTGAGTTCCCTGAAAACTTTGGAGATTCAACACTTATCCGAGATACCATTGGCGAATATGTTCTCCCTATGCAGTGGGCTTTCTGGTTGTTTTCTTCAGGATTTTGTTTGCTGTGCAGGTTTTATTTTGACGTAGTCCACTTGTTTATTTTCCCCTCTGTGTGCATTGCCTTTGGAGCTGTATCAATAAAGATACTGCGAAGACATATCTGATATATTGCTACATAGGCAATCTTATAAGTTGTTTTTTTTTTTTTTATAGATTCTCATCTGATGTTTAAGTAGATCCATTCTGAGTTTATTTTTGTGAATGGTGTAAGTTGGTGGTCCAGTTTCATTATTTTGCATGTATCTTTCTAATTTTCCTAACATTTATTGAAGAGACTGTCTTGACTCCATTGTATGCTCTTGCCTCCTTTGTAAATTAATAATAGAGCGTAATGACTTGGGTCCACTTCTGGGTTCTCTGTTCTGTTTCAGTGGAGTATATGTCTTTTCTAGTGGCAGTAGCAGGCAGTTTTGAGAATGGTGGCTTTATAATATAGCTTAATATCTGGTATTGTGAGCCCGCCAACTTTTTCTTCTTCCTCAGGATTGCTCAGACTATTTTTACTCCATTTGAATTTTTTCGAGGATTTTTTTGTGTCTGTGCAATATTCTGTTGGTATATTAATGGAGATTACAATAAATCTATAGATTGCTTGGGTAGTATGGACATGTTAATGAAGTTAAGTCTACCAACCCATCAACATGGTATATGAATCCATTGGTTGATATCTTTATCTCCATTTCAATGTCCTGTAGTTTTACAAGTGCAGTTCTTTTACTTTCTTTATGAGTCAATAAAAATGTACAGTTTTTAATTATAAACCTTGTTTTCTATCAAAATTACTTCTTGCGTGAATTGTGGGACACCCTTTACTTAGGCGACTCCTGTGAAAGGGCCATTTGACCCACAAAGGGGTCGCAACCCACAGGTTGAGAACCGCTATTCTAAAATGTCAATTAAATCTAATGGATCCAGTGTGTCCTTTAGAGGCTCTGCATCCTTGTTATTTTTTCATATGGAAGATCTATCCAGTGATGTCAGAGGGGTGATAAAAGTCCCTTACTGTGACTTTCCTTTTGTCACACTCTCTGTTAAAGTCTTCTAGAATTTTTGTTTGTTTTGATTTTTTGTTTGTTTGTTTGAGATATATATATTGAGGTGCTCCTATGTTGGCTGAATATATGATTACTAGGGTTATATCGTCTTGTTAGTTGGTCCCTTCAGTATCATGCAGTGACCTTTATGTCTCTTGCGATGGCCTTTATTTTAAAGTCTATTTTTTCTGGTGTGCGTATTGTTACTTCGGCCTTTTTTTTTCCCATTTGCATGGAAATTTTTCCCATTCCTTCACTCTCATCCTGTGTGTGTCTTTTGTTTTGAGATGGTGCTCCTGTAGACAGCATATACTTGCATCATGTTTCTGTATCCATTTTTCTCCACTACACCTTTAGATTGGAGCATTGACCTATTTACATTTAGGGTTATTATTCAAAGGTATTTATTTATTTCTTTCCATTTCGTTTCTGTGTGGCTAAGTTTCTGTCTCTGTTTCTCCTTCTCATTACAGCAATCTCTGTAGCATTTCTTGTAAAGCTGGCTTGGAGATGATGTACTCCTTCAGCCTTTTTCTGTCTAGGAAGCTCTGTATTTGACCGTCTATTTTGAATGAAAGCATTGCCAGATATAGTAATCTTGGTCTCAGATCCTTGCTTTCCATTAACTTGAGTACTTCATGCCATCTTCTTCTGGCCTGTAGAGTTTCTGATGAGAGATCAGGAGTCAACCTTATGGGAACTCCTTCATAGCTAACAGTTTTCTTTTATCTTACTGCCTTGAAGATTCTCTCTTTGTCTTTAATTTTTGGCATTTTAATTATGATGTGTCTGGTCACGGGTTTGTTAGGGTACTTCTTCTTTGGGGTTCTCTTTGGCTCTTGATTTTGTGTGGGATTTTCCTTTACCAGGTTAGGTAAGTGTTCTGCCATTGTTTCTTCAAAGACCTTCTCTATGCCTTTCTCCCCTCCTGCCTCTTTTGGCACACTGGCTATTCTAATACTGTTATGTAAGTGGTCCTCCTGTTTGTTTGTTTGTTTGTTTGTTTTAAATTTTAATTTTTCTGTCTTTTTTTTATTGGGTGATATTTTTAACTCTGTTCTAAATCAGTGATTGGATCCTCAGCTTTCCCTAATATCTGCCTATTCCTTCTAATGTGTTCTTTATGTGTATTATGTCATTTTATATCTTTTTTTCATAGTCTCTATATCTTCTTATATGCTGTTGAGCTCTTTTACCTTCATAACTCTGAAGTCAGATTCAGATAAATGTCTTCTCTGTGCTTCATCTCTCTCAATATCTGGAGAGCACATGAGTGGCTGGCACTGAATGAGAGGCAGTAGAAGGAGAAAAACCAGGACTGACTTCCTCACATTTAGGGAGACATACAGGCAAATGGAGCCCTGCCCCGGGCCTGGATGTGTGGACTTCTCCCTAGGTGGTCCTCTGGCAGGCCACTCAGTGAGCAAACTGAGACAGCATAGGGCCAGAATGCAGTGGCAGGTGGGCAGGGAGCCTGTTCCATGCTGAGCAGCTAACTGTCCATTGACTGTGGGATCCAAGAGCACACTAGGACATCTCCCTTTCACTTGGTTGTATTGCCCCTCAGGGTGGCCCTCCATACCCCCATCTCCCCGGTGTGACCTTCACCTGTGTCCACTTAAGTGCTCTCCGGGAACTGGCTTGAGGTTGTCCACTCTTCAGAACCGGGGTCTGTCACTGGCTCAGAGATGCTTTACCACCTCCTTGATTGATGGGAAGGAGGATCATGAGGGGAAAGTCTTCGAACATTAGACCATCCTCTACAAAAGGATGTCGTATTCTTAGGACAGGACACAGAACAAAGCAGAGGTTTATGCCAGCTTAGTATTTTGCTGAAATGAATGTAAATGTGTTTACAGACCACAGAAACTTGAATTCAAGAAGGGGCTGGATCCAGAGGAATGACAGGCCTGGACTTGTGAGGCCAGTGGTCTGGGTCCCTGGCAGGCTGATATCCCTTTCAGTACTGGGGGCCTGACTGGTGCACAGAGAATCCCTACCATGGAGCGGCCACAGGCCAGCGATGGAGGCTCCCAGTGGGGAGGAGTTTTAGTCCAGGGACTGGACTGGTTACCTGTTATGGCCCCAGAGTAGTTGTACCTCAGTGGTGCTCACTGGAAGCCAATTTTTCCAATCCCTGTAGACGCACCTTGTGTGTGTTGACCCACTGAATAGTCACAGAGGTGAGTGAGTAGGTACTGGTGCACCAGAAAGAACCACCAAACCAGAAAGTATAAATGGTGATGTGATCTCCTGGAACCAACCTCAACCAGCCTAGTGTCTGCGCATCACGATGCTCATGCCTTCTTACTTGGCCAGTAACTGCAGCTGGGAGAGTTGGGTTAACATGTCATGTAGGACACTAGATGGTTAACATCCAGGTCTCTTTATTACTGACATTTATTCACAACCATTCAAGCAAAGGTAATCCCCGCATCTACCACCCAAACCTCAGTCTCTCCCCCTGAGAGATTCAGGTGCATATTTCTAACTCCTTAGGACAAATCTCCCCAAAGAAACCATTGAGTCCCCTGTCAGCATTTCCCCCCACTCTCAGTATTTGTCTGAAACTGGCTGCTGTGTTCCTGTACGGTACACTTATGTCCGGGTTTCAGTGCCCAAGTGCCCAGAGTAAAGCCTATGAGATGTGCACCCAGCTGGACACTCAAGCAACAGGATCACAGAATGGTAGTTGGGTCAAGGAAAGTTCTACAGCCACAGTGAGGACAGGGGTAAACGCAGAGCCAGACCATGCTGGGCCGCCCCAACTCCTGCAGCATATGCTTCAGGATGGCATGCATCTGGGCAAGTCGGCCCAGGTTGATGGTGCCGCTCCTTTCCTCGCAACTCTCCAGGGGGGCCGCATAAATCACGCAATTCAGCTTGCTCAGCCCAACAATGTGGTGAAGCAGGTCCTCCAGGACGATCATGGAGATGGGGTTTTCACAGAAACTTAGGGTTGTGAGCTGGGAGCAGTGGCTCAGGGCTGGCAGGATGTCCAGGAACTGGGCATCCATGATCCCACACTTATCCAAGTCCAGGTCCTGGAGAGTGGGGGAGGCTCTCTCTAAAAGAAATCGGAGTGACCCAGAACTGATATTGGTCAGGTTGAGCCCACTGAAACTCAGGCCTTTCAGCTGGCTGACGTTCAGTTGCTGGGAGAGATGTCTCAAGTCTCTTTCGAAAAGCAGGCAGTTCGTGATGGACAGGGTCGCCAAGGGGGTCCTCAGGCACCTGGGGAGACATAGAGCAGTTACATGTGGGGATGGACCTGCTGGGCAGAGGCAGGTGAGGATGATGCAGGCCTTCAGGGTAAAGAGGCCCATGTCGCGAAAGCCTACAGTGTTCCGGATGATGATCAAACCCAGGATTTTGCACAGTGAAAAGTGACATTCAAGTCAGAGCAAATTTGAGTGGAATCTTTCCCATCTGTTATCTGCTCCGTGATGGATTCAACTGGATGAAACCTCACACACTCCATTTACTCATCCATCAAGTGGAGCACATCATACAGCCCAGCCCAAACACACAAGTGTTGTGAACATAAAGGTGGGAGGTAAAGATGGGAGGAGCTCAGAAAGGAGCCTGACCCAGGGTCTGAAGCAGGAGGCAACCAGAGCATTTTAGTATTGGAGACATGTCCTGAAATGCCTGCAACTCGGGCTTCCTTCCAGCCACAGCCTAGACCCTTGTCACCATCATCTCTTAGCCCAATGAGGTCTCTGGCAGTTGTGCAGAAGGGGCTAACCTGGGCACAGTCAGGCAACATCAAACGAGAGCTGACACCCTCCAGGAACTTAGATCACTGCACTGTTTACAAACCACCTATCCAATTTCGTAATGACTCCCTCCGGAATCCTGCATTTACCACGCATTCTGTTTGCGAGAGCCTATGGCAACCCTTGGCAGACAGGTGACTGAGGCAGGTTTGAAGTGAAAGGCTGCCATGGCCAAATCTCTAAGTGCGGAACTTAACCCCTGAAACCTCACCTCTGATTGGCTTTCCCCTTGTCATTGCAATCCTCACTTGGTTCTATTGCATCATCTTCCCTTCCACACCACTTACAAGGATGCCCAAAGCTACCATCCCCTGGCCCGAAGGCTACATACATTACGCCAATTCCTAGCAAGGAGTCCCTTTAGTAGCCTCTGTCGTAGTGCATATGTCCTACCTTTGTCTGGGGGGTTATATCACAACATGCAAGGTGACAGAGCGGTGAACAAGACACTGACTGTGTGGCCTGTCTAGTGGCTCAGGCACTCTAGCACTGCTGAGGGACTGCACACAGGAGAGCCCATCACTGTGCACTGAAATGGAAAGGGACTCGATCTGGTCGGCAGGGAAAGCTCGCCACCCCTCACCTGAGGATCTCGTCCAGGCGGCCTCTGAGGATGGAGACATCATCCAAATTGAGCTCCTGGAGGTGGGGCAGGCTGAGGAACTGAGAGGTGACCAGGCTAACACACTGCTCTTCCTCCTCCAAGGTGGTGTGAGAAGACGTGAAGACATGGGAGAGACGGAACCGGCGCAGATTGCCCATCTGGCCCAGGTAAGGAGCGAACTTCCTCAGGGTGGACAGCTTCCAGGTACAGTTTACCTCCAAATCCTGGACAGAGTCCAGCTGCACCATATCCAGGATGTTAGTGTTTTGCTTCGACATCGCAAAAACCTTCAGCTTCTTACAGCAAAGGTGCAGCAAACCTCTCCTCTCGCTGATTTTCTTAATCAGGTAGCTGAGGGACTCATCAAGGACACCTTTCTTGAGGCAAAGGTCTACTAACAGCTCCACGGGGGCCAAGGGTGGTTTTGGCCTGGCCTTTAAGCTGTGCACTTTCCCCCTCTTCCTCATGGGCTGCGGGGCCTCAGGCTCCAGCAGTGAGCACAGATGGGCTCTGGTTCCGGCCCACACGATCCAGAACTCCTGATGAACTCTCTTCTGTAAATTAAGCACCTGCAGTTTCCATCTCCTGTGGAGAAAATAGGAGTTATGCTGGGGTGCATTATGATAACAAGGAATAAGACCATGAGTCTAGGAATCTGGGCAGCTGGGCCAGACACCTGACTGGACTTTGACTCAATGCCCCAGGAATCAGCTGCTACTGGTGCGACTGGGATCCTTCATGGTCCCCATTCCTGGTACATTTAGGTGCCACCAGGAAGGAGTGGGCTCGTGTCCCTTCGGTCACCCTGGGCATTTTCATCAGCCTTATGTATCTGAAGCCTGTACTCAGAATGACCCCAGCAGTGGCTCCAAGGCCTGCCTCAGTTCTCCCTTTGGCCCTGCACACTCCCGGATCCCAGCTGTAACTGCTCAGATCCCCAGGGTGCTACCAGGCAACTGAATCCCCCATACCTGTGTCGAGTGTCCTGGGCAAGCAGGGCATCGAGTCCCTCGAGCACAGCCTGCAAGATATCCTGGTAAGGCTGCCGATGGTTCATCAGGGCCCCCAGAGGGAGGCAGGGGAAGGGCCAAGCCTGCACCATGGCCTTCAGGACTCTGCTGTGCTTCCCAGCGAAGGCTGCCATGAACAGAGGTGGGAAGAGCTCCATAGGAAGCCACTCCAGAGCAGCGATGGCTGAGGCTTCATCCTGCAGCAGGCTCTGACATGCCAGTTCCAGGAGTCTGCGTGGAGCTGGGAGGCTCATCCCCATGAAGCTGCTATGAAAGAGATCATGGGAGACAGTCGGGAGCAAGGCATCTTGTCAGGCTGAGCATGAGCAAACCCGGTCCTTCTCCCTTCAGAGGGACCAGCTGAGGGCCAAAGGCACTCCTTCAGCAACAACTGGAGCGCCCCCCAAATTACCCCAACCCCGTTTTCTGCTTAGAATCTCAAAGCCACTCAGCCCTGCCCCTCCTCTGCCACTGGCAGGACAAGAACCAGGCACCAAGGAGGGGTGAGATGACAACTGGACACCTCCCGCATCTACCCACTGGCTAGCTGGAATTCTGCTGTGCAGTGAGTACTGGGACACCATAGAGAGGATTCCACCCTTTACAGAAAAAAAGTTTCTGAGGATCACTGAAGGACTGAAAACGCCTGGAGTAGGGACCAGCCTGTGGCCCAGGACTGCCTCTTGCTAATTTCCAGGAAATAAAATAGATGGGGAAGATTAAGGAACACCCACACAATGGGTACCATTGAGGCCTTTGACACATTTTAAATGAGGAATATAAAAGCAGCACAAACGTTTCCTGAAGCAAGGGGGAGCTGGAGGTGAGAAAAATAACCATTAATTCCAACATGTACATTTTACTGTGTGTCCCTTCTCTGAATATTAGAATGCCCACTTTATAAATGACAACAGATGGCTCACATGTCACAACTAAGGCTCCTCACAATAAGAGACTGCAAGCCTGGTCAGTGTTGCTCAGTGTGTTGAGCATCCTCCCCTGCCCGCCAAAGGTCACTTGAGGGCTCCATTCCTTACCCCCATAGGGGGTGGGCAGGAGCCAGCTGATGGATGTTTCTCACATCAATGTTTCTCTCTCTCTCTCCGCCCACTCCCTTCCTCTCTTTCTAAACATCAATTGGCTGTTATGAAAGACTTTCATTAAGACCTGTTTTCACACAGACAGCCCAGCCGCTAAAAACTACAAAAAGGATTTTGCCACTTTGGCCTACAATAGGTTCCTTAGCAATACTTGACTTTCAGACACAGCGAAAACTTACCCTTTGAACCTCTATGAATGGCAAACGCCAAAACAGAAATCAAAACATTTTAGATTAAGGCAAACCTGCATCCAGAGGCAAAGGCAAAGTCTGCTCACTTGTATGGAAGAAAGGACAAATCTCTGGGTTCTTGGCCTGCAGGTCCTTGGGGACCACCTTAGGCTCCTGACTCACCAGAGCAGCATGGTGCAGGGAGCCCTGTGCTCAGAGCTGGACATTGACTCTCACGCTCTAGATTCTGTTCCCTCCTCGGCCTCCTCAGAAGCCATTATGCCCCATCTGACCACACCTTCCTTTTGAGGTCCTAGCTGAAATGGCTACTTCCACCTGAGAGCAAAACCTTAGCCCTGGATCTCCAGGCATTTAATCCTGATGGGGTTTTGCACTCTCCACAACTCCAACTGAACCCTAGGTCCATTCATGATAGGAAAAGAAAAGGAAACCATCCTGGAAGTAGACTTGATGTGGGTGTTGGTGCCACATCAAAATTCCCTAATGTTCCCGTTAACATACCTTTAGGGAGACAGTGTATCATCTGAAGAGCTAAAGAATTTCAATGCAACTGTATTGAGTACCAAACAGCCCCTGAGACTTGATGTTACCTACAATTGCAAATCCCGTACCCATTCAAAGAGGAACAGAGGGACAGTTGGTCTTCCAGATTTTGAGGAGCAAGCCTTCCCCAGAGGAGGTCAGGCCAAAATCACATCTAGGGATTGATCAGGAGAAGGGAGGGGCTGCACGTTTGGAATGGGACAAAGGAAATTACCCTGGACAAGGTGAACATTGGGGAAACTCAAAGACACTGACTGCATCAACTTGAGAACTTAAAAGGCTAGCGGTGAAGAAGGAAACTGGGTGGATCCCTTAAACCCAAGCTGACGGGGGGTATAGGCAGGAGATTCTGTCACCCTTCCTCTGTGGAGGTAAAGGGTATTTCGTCTCAGAAGAACCGGATCAGCTCAGAAACCTGGCTTGAGAAAATTAAATGTGAAAATGTGGGTTGTGGTGAGGCCAGAGGAGGGGTGTGGCAGCTGCACCTGGGATGTGACTTATCCAATTCTGAAAGCCACTGAGGGCTGAGAGTCGTGGGCTCTTTGGAATCTTGGAGGCACAGTGAAAAATAAATGTGGGCCAAAATACCTGTGTATCCTTACCAAGGAGCTGCTACAGAAGGCATTCATTTTAGCTCAGGAATCCTATTCTACATCCCAACCTTTCACAGGCAACAGGTTATTCCCAGCCAAGTTCCAGGGGCCGGGGCCCTAAACATGACTGCCAAAGTCTGTATAAATAACTAATGTTTGCTCAACCCCAGGGAACAATCCATGCAAATTTGGCTTCAGAAAGCTCCTTCTGGGCCCAGGCCTACAACTCTCTCTCAGATTGTGAGGGAAGATGTCCTCTCTCAGGATTAAGCACAGTGCACAGATACACCTTCCCCTTCAGAAGATTTGAAGCTGTACTTGGCATGTAAGGATCTGCCATAGTTTGGGATATCCCCATGCTGTACTGAGTCACACATTGGATCTTTTGAAATCCAGGGAGACACAGACAGAGAGAGAGCCAGAGGGCGGGGGGGGGGAGGGGGGAGAGGGAGAGAGAGAGAGAGACAGAGGCAGAGAGGAGCAACTTTTCTGTAGGCTCTTCTGTACCCCCTGCATTGTGATGCCCAAACAACTTTCATATTCCAGGCAGAGGGACCACGTGACAGATTAACACAGTGGTGTTGACCTGAAAATTCCAGACTGGCTGATGAGGTTTCTGTAAGTGGTTCAAACTGAAATGAGGTCAGCAATTGAGTCTAGACTTGGTATCATGGACTTAATGCTGGAGAGGTGCCACCTGGGGTGAGATTTTCTCTTTAACACAAACATTACATGCACCAGGCAGAAACTGGAAAATTGGAGGAGCCCAAGCTCAAGCAGCTTCTATGAGATCCCAGTGTCCAGGAGATACAAGGAGGCAGGAGGGACCACATAGAATGACCTAGAAACAAAGTGTGAGCGAACATGCCTTCTTCATGAGCAAGAAATACTCCTCTATCCACCCCCCCCCCCCATACGGAGCCTGCTTTCCCAGGGCATGTGCTGTGGCACTGGGGGCAGGAGAACTTCATGCCCAGTATTGGACAGGCTCCGCTGACTCCCAGCACCCACACATGAATTTGGGGGATGTTTTCACCACATCCTGGTCACCTGCCACCTGCAGGGTCATCATGGCACTCACTTATGTACAGGACACAGTAGCCTCTCAGCCCATGAGAAGTGCCGTCCTGTGCAACCGCCTTCTCCAATCACAAAATTGCTACTGTGATCCCAGGTCATCTGCCCTTGTGACCTCTTTTTAAGAAAGGAGTTCTTAGAAGGTGCTCCAAGTCTGGGACCCTCTTTATGCATCCCTGGAATGTCAGTCAGCCCATCAGGAACCTGATGCTGGGGACACCTACTGACAACAGAAATCAGGAGTTCTCCCCAATTCCTCTGTGCTGTTTTGGAGAACGTGACAAGCTACAGTGTACAGAAGGAAAATCAACATCCCAGCTGCCTTTCTGGATCCAAAGAGGCACCAAAGAGGCAGGACGATGCCCTTCCTGGGTTCCACAGCAAGCCCTGCCTCTGTGGGCCTTCAGAGGCCCTGGGGACCAGTCCTCATGCATGGGCCTTCCCATCGTCCAATCTCTTAACCCAGCCTTTGAGCAGATACCCTTCCAGCGGCTTCTTTACCTCTGCAGTCAGACCTCTTCCTACACTGACCTATTTTGTCCTCTGTGCCTTTTTCAAACTCACAAGTCTCTGCTGGCACTACCTGCCCTGCCTGTGCCCAAGAATACCTGGTTTCACTTCAGACCCAATGACATCTAGACCTAAACAACGATTGCCCCTCTTTCTTTCTCCCCAAGGAGAACATGCCTCACATCCAGGACATGCCTGGGTCTAGCCATTGAATGTCAAGGACGCTGTAGGAGGGCTGGCAGGACGCAATGGCACAGAGTGGACATGTTCTCAGGGATGTCCACGGATCGGCCGATCCTCGCCCGCCAAAGACAGACTCCTCTCCTCTCTCTCTTCAATACATGATTTACTCAAGAACAGTCACTGAGTGCCTAAGGTGCATTCACTGCTATTCCGGGTGACCTGCAGGGACACTTCATGAGAATGTCACGGTCTTCCTCAGAGTATCTCTGAGGCACGAACCCTCACTTGTCTGAGTAGAGAAATGAAAAAACAAAACAACTGGGCGGGAAAATGTGTAAATCACAGGCTGGTCTTGCTTTGCCCTGTAGAGCATGCCTCACAGAATGGTACCTCCAGGTATAACCTGCCCAGCAATCCTAATAACCATAGGAAAAGTTGTCATTTTTCAATGGCCATTACAAATTTTTATCACAACATAAAAAACTCTGTTAGAAACATACCATACATGCAAATAAATAAAGTTTTAAAATCACTACTTAGCACCCTGTGATTTTAAATATTTGAGAATTAAAAACTGACATGCGCTTTGCAAACTATTTCCTGAGTAGTTTAAACATGGCTTGCGGGTCTTCTGCTCATACAACTTTCCACACAGAGTGAGAGTCTTTTCCATGCCCTGGTCAACTGTCACATTCTTTCTAGGTTTGGATAAGCTTCCAAGGTCCCATTCCTTCCTGCTGCCTACGTGGGCACATGTCTCTGGGAGAGTTCCTTTAGTGTGAAGCTCTTTGGCCTCATGGCTTACCCTGGGACCTCTCCATCCTTTTTTTGGTCACAACCATGTTGCTCATTTACACTTCTCTGGGAGCTGGCCGTTGTGAACCAGAAGCTGGGTTCTGAGTCACGATGATGAGTAAAAGTAATTCCTCATGTTTGGCAGAATTTAAGAAATTATGGAAGCATTTCACTTTCCAAGTCTCATTACTTCTCTCTCCAGACAAGGGACCTTGGCCGGGGCCATCAACTGACTACCTTCTCCATGTGCAGTAACTGAGGCCTGAATCAGTCACCTGCACTCATATCTCTGAGTGAGTCATGGGACGGTGACAAAAGAACAAGGCCCTGGTTCCTGATGTACAGCTCCCATGGCCATCACCTGGGCCAGCCCGATGGGAGTATTCCTAGAGAAGTCACCAGTGAATGGGAACATGCCACTCTCTGTGTGGCAGCGGTGGACACAATCAGGGTCATGGGCAGAGAGCAGGAGTACCCATTTAGGTGACAATCACCCGCCACAATCCAGGTGCTCGGCAGGTCTGTGCTCAGCCATGGTGTAGGGACCCAGTCAGGTCTTCAGGAGGATAGGGTAGGTGATGGTTTGATATTCTCAGGTAGAACTAGGAATGACCCGAGAGTATGTAAATTTACTGATGAGGTGCCACCCACAAGATCTGGGTAGCAGTTGTGCATGGAGGCCCCTCCAACAGCTGAGGTAGAGGGAAAGAAAGGGGTGGGGAACCCAGCTCAGCGCTGGGGCCACAGGAGGCATAGCTCCAGGGTGTCTCCCTCTTGGCCTGAGCTCCGCTATGCCTCGCCGCCTCATCCTCTGCACAGGTGGATCATACTAAGGAGGGCACCTTCTGGCAGCCCAGGGCTGACAATTCTCCGAGCCCAAACTACTCTGGAGTCATGGCCTTGATCTCTCCTCTCAGGGTCCTGCGACCAGTATGTCCTTAAATAGCCACTCTCAATGTGGCTGAGACACTAGTAACACGAGGGGTTACCACCAGGTGACCTTAGTACCAGCAGCATCTGTGTGAGGCCTGATAGTCCCAATGCATGAGGGCGAGGTCTCTCCATCCCCATTCTGTAGCTCCCAGGCCTCCCTGACCTCCTTGGGCTGTAGCCAGGGGGCAGGTGGTGCACTACTGTTACTTTGTTTCAAGAACCATCCCTTACCCTCAGTGGTGCAAGCTCAGGGGAAGAGACCAAAACTTACCTGTCACCAAACACCAGTTAAGTCAGTCTGTGGGCTCTCATGCCAGCCCTGCTCCGAGCAGAGTTGCTGAACAAGGGGTCCCTAACACACTACAGCTTCTTGTCTCACGCTCGCTCTCTTTTACCCCATGAAAACACAGGAGAACAAATGAGTTTTGGGGGACATGACCTGATAATACAACGGCTGCTCCTGTTTCTGCTCCCCCAGGAGGAGCCTGAGGATGCAGATCCCACCTCTTTCCCTAATGATGAGAATGGAAGAGGTGCAGGGCTTCTCTAGACACTCAAGGAGGCTCCCGTAACCAGCACACCTGAAGATGTCTTCCTTCCATGCTGGTTCAGCTCAGAATGGCCTCACGCCCTCCAGTACTTGGTTGCCCTGGTGGCCCATGGTCTCAGTCACCTGTGTCAACCCAGGTCAGAGTAAGAACCAAATGGTCCCCAAATAAGGAAACACCATGTTAACGCATGTACGTAGGAAGCCATGGGCTCCTGGGGAAATCTTCTAGAACACCGTGGAGGAATCTGAAAACTGGAGATGTGCCCTGGCTGGTTGGGCATCGTCCTACTAGTGGAAGGGCACAGGGTCGGGGCACGTACAGGAGTCAACAGTATTTCTCTCCTGTCTCTCCCCCACTCCTCTCTCTCTGTCAAATGGATGAAAAGAAAAGAAACCCAGATTACTTGAGAAGATGGCGGCTGGCAGGACGGAGGGGGAAAAGGTGATGTGAGTGACAGGGGAAAGGAGAATGTGTGGATGTGTGTGTTTGTTTGTGTGTGTGTGTGTGTGTGTGTGTCAGGGACAGTTAAATATGGCAGGAGTATCAGAGCCTGGCAGAACGAGTTCTCCTGGACAGGGAGCACCTACCACCTCTGTGGACATTCCACACCATCTGGAAGTGGGGAGCAGCCTCTTGTAGGAACTCATAAACACTACTGCCAACACAGGCCTTAAACACTGCCCGCAACCCGGCAGCCATGCCAGCCCAAATCCTGCTGCCCCACCCAAAGACCAGTAGACCCTAGGACCTCCACCTCCAAAGGTACTGGCCTCCCAGAACAGTATGTGAGACATCGCCCCACCCCAGCAGCAGATATCTGGACACCACAGTTGCACTTTGCCTGAGTGCAGGCCTCCTGAGCCCTCCCTCCACAGGCCTCTCCTGGGTGCTGCTGAGAGCACCTGCTGGGCACACTCTTAGCCAAACAAGGGCGCACTGCTCCAGCAGTAGAAATTCTAAATTCCCTCTCCCTGGATACCTGTCCACAGACACCTCAGTCGTGCGGCTTCAGAGCCAGGGCCTTTCAGTTTGCGTCAGTGCACCGCACTGACAAATGTACCTCAATTGCCCCTGTTAGCCTCCACTGGACGTGCATATCCAACCACGGACACCGCAGCAAAAACTGAGTCTTCCCACCCAACAGCTGCAGAACTCTGGACACTACAGTTGCACCTTTCCAGTGTCCAGGCCGCCTGAGCCCAACCACCCCAACAGACATTTCCTGGGTGACTCTGTGAGCCCCAGCTGGGCACGCACAATTTCAACCAAGACCACAAGGCAGCAAAAACTGGGATATACCCCTTCCTATAGCTGACTTCTGGACACCGCAGTTGCGTCTTTTCAGCACACAGGGCTACTGAGACTGCTGCCCCTAACAGCAGCTCCTGATGCCACTCTGAGCCCCAGCTGGGCGTGCTCATATCCAAACAAGGCTGCACAGCCCCAGCAGTAGAAATGTGGACTTCCCCCATCCCAACACTAAGACCCATCATAATTAAACATCAATGCCAAACTAAGAATCATAAAGGCCATTAGAGAGAGACAGAGAAAGTTACCTACAAGGGATCTCCCATTAGAATATCAACTGATTTCTCAATAGAAACACACCAGGCCAGAAGGGGATGGAATAAAATATACAAAGTGATGTGAAACAAGGGACTGAATACATACCCAGCAAGTCTACCATTCAAAATTGAAGATGGAATCTGGATATTCACAGACAAAAAAGGGCTAAGAGAGTTTATTAACACCAAGCCAGCAATGCAAGAAATGCTAAAAGGACTGCTGTAAAAAGAAGAAGCAGAAAGGCAAGATGAAACAAATATATAAGAATAAAAATGATGACAAACAAGTACATATCAATAACAACATTAAATGCAAATGGATTAAATGCTTCAATCAAAAGACATAAGGTAGGTGAATAGATAAGAAAACATGACCCATATATTTGCAGTCTGTAAGAGACCCACCTCGGAGCTAAGGATTCACAAAGACTGATAGTGAAGGGATGGAAAATAAAAGTGTTTCAGATAAATGGAAATGAGAAAAAAGCTGGGATGGCAATACTTATACCTGACAAAATAGAACTCAAAGTGAAGGCCATAACAAGAGACAAGGAAGGCCACTACATAATACTAAAGGGGGCAATTCAACAAGAAGATATAACTCTGGTAAACATATATGCACCCAATACAGGGGCACCCAAATACATAAAATACACACTTCTGGAAGGTATTAAGGGACAGATAGCAATATAGTCATAGTTGGAGATTTTAATACCCCATTGGCACCACTGGATAAATCCTCTAAACAAAAAAACTCCAAAGAAACAGCAATCCTAAATGACTCTCCAGTTCAGATGGACTTGACATCTTCAGAACATTTCATCCCAAAGCTACCAAATATACATTCTTCTCCAGTGCACATGGGATCTTTTCAAACACAGACTACAGATTAGGACACGCAACATCTCTTCAAATTCAAGAGCATAGAAATCATAATAAGCATCTTCTCAGGTCACAATGGCATAAAACTAGAAATCCACTGCAATAAAAACAATGAAAAAATCAAACACTTGGGGGCTAAATAGCATGCTATTAAACAATGGTTGGGTTATCAAAGAGATCAAAGAAGAAATGAAAAGCATCCTGGAAACAAGTGACAATTAAAACACACAATCCTAAAATCTATGGGACACAATGAAAGCAGCCCTGAGAGGCAAGTTCATAGCTCTACAGGCCTACCTCCAAAAACAAGAAAAAAATGGTAATGAAGTATCTAACCTTGCAACTTAATCAATTAGAAAGAAAGCAACAAGAAATGCCCAAAGTACTCAGAAGGAAGTAGATAATAAAGATCAGAGCAGAAAGGAACAACAAAGAGACCAAAAAAATATAAAAGATCAATGAAACCAGGAGCTGGTTCTTTGAAAGGATACCAACAATCATGAACTGCTAGCCAGGCTCAACAAAAACAAAAAGAGATGACCCAAATAAACAAAATTATAAATGAAAAAGGTGAAGTAACAAATGACCCCACAGATATACAAAGGATTGTAAAAAATTACAACAAACAACTCTACTCCAACAAACTGGACAACCTGTGTAGCTGGACATTTGTAAACAAGGGTCTGATGTCCTGCCAAGAAGAAGCGAATGTTCTATCAGGAGCACAGCGAGAATTGCAAGCGAGTCACGCTGGGTCAACATTGCACACAATCTTGAGTTCCAAGAACATTTACGTCCCTGAGAAAGACTCAGATTAAATAGTTGTAGGTGTAAAACAGAAAGGGAGGGCACAGCTGCAAGTTGTCTTCAATATGCTATAGTAATCCTATATAATAAAAGGCTAATATGCAAATCGACCAAGAAGCAGAACGACCGATTGCTATGATATTCACTGACCACCAGGGGGCAGAAACCCAACGCAGGAGCTTTCCCTGGTGGTCAGTGCGCTTCCAAAGGGGGAATGCCACTCAGCCAGAAGCCCTGAGCCCAGCTCATTGCTGCCAAGTGCAGCGGTGGTGGCAGGAGCCTCTCACATGGGGAGCGGGCCTAAGCCATCAGTTGGACATCCACTGAGGGCTCCTGGATTGCGAGAGGGCACAGGCCAGGCTGAGGACTTTCCCCGCTGAGTGCATGAATTTTGTGAACCGGGCCTCTAGTAATATAGAACAAAACAAGATTTATTTTTTTAATTTATTTTTTATTGATTTTTTACAGAGAGGAAGGGAGAGAGATAGATCGATGAGAGAGAAACATCGATTAGCTGCCTCCTGCACATTCCCTATTGGGGATGTGCCCGCAACCAGGGCACATGCCCTTGACCGGAATCTAACCTGGGACTCTTGGGTCCGCAGGCTGAAGCTCTATCCACTGAGCCAAACCAGTCAGGGCACAAAACAAGATTTAATTGATTAACTGCTGACACATGACCTTGTACCAAACCCCAATAAAAACGATGGTGAGAGTGCAAGGTTTGCTGCATGCCTGAGCGAGCTGTAGCCCTCTGTCCAGCATCAATCATCCTGAGTGCTCATCTTACCTCTGCGTCTTTGGTTCAGTAAACATCCCTCAACACTTGGCGCCCAAATAGGGACCTTAAGGTAAGTACTGGGAACGCACAGGACTGAAAGGCAAAAAGTCTGCAATGGTATATGCAAAACTTTCGGCAAGCCAGGCAGCGCATTGGGGAACTCCCCAACAGCAGAGAGTCAATATATGACTCTGCTGCATTCAGTGCTTTAAAGCACTGGGGTTAGTGTGTCTCAAGACACTTTTAGGAAATTAGCTAGAGAAATAAAAAGGCATTGTTATTGGTTTGAGCTGACAGGCAGAAATCAGTTAAATCTAAAGGTTCATGCGCTACATCACGCTCATCAGAATGGAGATCCTATAGGACAGGAAGTTTGGTCCTTGTGTACTTTGATTACTATGGCTCTTAAATCTTTGCAGTCAAAATCAGATTATAAAGCTACTCCAATTAAAGTTACTAGCTCTTGTTCTTACTCTGCTTGTGAAACTGATAAAGACATGCCTTCTTTGCCATGAAATAATACGGACTCATGAGAATAATACGGACCAAAAAAGGAAAGATTTTGAACGGAAGTTGAAGGGATATGAAGATATAGAAGAGACTGATAAAGAGGGCATCAAGGATTTGTCAGAAAGTGAAACTAATAGCACTGATTCAAGTGGTAGCGAACAGAGGAGATTAAAAAAGAAAATCAAAACAAGGGATGACGAACAAGAGTTCTTAAAAGATTTGCTGATTCATACGAAGGCTTTAATATGTGGTATCCCACCGCCTCATGTTAAACCCACTAATATGTTACAGGAATTAATCAAAATGCTTTTCCAGTTCAACAGCCACTGTCAGAGGAGCCCGGAGTAACTCCCTCAACTCCTCCTCCAGACCCACCACATTATTCCACAGGGGCACATAGGCAATTCGAGCTGCCCTTGCCTACTGAAATAAACAAAATATTATTTGATTCAGAAACTGGAGATGAGATTGTTCCTCCCACATGGAGAAGAGATAATGATTTCCTTGCATTTCTGATACAGCGGCAGCATATGCCACAGGATCTGCAATAATATCCCCAATATCCAAATGGTTATGCTAATGTGGCTCATCGTCCTCAGTCCTCATGAGTTTAAACTGCTCAAAAGTTTAAAAGAGGCAATTAATTCTATGGCATGAATTCCCCGTTTGTGATGGGATTACTTACTAGTTATGCCTCGGAATTTTTGCTAATTCCCCTAGATTGGGAAGCTTTGACCTAAACTGTACTGGATCCAGGAATATATTTACAATTTAAAACATGGTGGAGAGAGGAAGCTGACGTTATGGCTAGAGAAAATGCAGCAAAACAGCCTCCAGGACCAACATTTCAGGAATTAATTGGGTCTGGACAGCATGGGCAATTGCAAGCACAGGCACCTTTTTCAGATTTGCATATCACTCAGATAAATTATGTTGTTTAAGAGCTTGGCAGAGAGTGGATACACCTGGAAAGGCATCTTCTGCTTTTACTAAAATTACTCAACAAGCAGGGGAGCCTTACACTGACTTTCTGTCAAGATTAACAATAGCAGCTGAAACCGGTTTGGCTCAGTGGATAGAGTGTCGGCCTGCAGACTGAAAGGTCCCAAGTTCGATTCTGGTCAAGGGCATGTACCAAGGTTGTGGGCACATCCCCAGTAGATATGCAGGAGGCAGCTGATCGATGTTTCTCTCTCATCAAGTTTCTAGCACTCTATCCCTCTCCCTCCCTCTCTGTAAAAAATCAATAAAATATATTTTTTAAAAAAGATTAACAATTGCAATTAGAAAGGCTCTCTCAGGAAGAGTCATGAAGATTATTTCTTCACTATTTCTTTACAACCTCAAGACGATGAGAAATTTGCATTTACTGTCCCGGCTTTAAATCAAGCTCAACCAACTCAACGGTATCAATAGAAAGTCTTACCACAAGAAATGTTCAACAGTCCCACTATATGAAAGGCATATGTGCATCAACCTTTAGAAATAGTCAAAAAAAAGATTTCCCAATACTCTAATTTATCATTATATACATGATATTTTAATAACTTCTGAAATTCAATCACAATTACAGGAGATTTACCAATACCTCCTTGAAAAATTCTAAGACTATAGATTAGAAGTAGCCCCAGAAAAGAAACAATGGCAGGAGCCATGGAAATAACTTGCGCAAAAATTAACAGATGTCTCCATTATTCCACAGAAGGTTCAAATTAGAAGAGATAGTTTAGAGACTCTAAACGATTTTCAAAAGTTATTAGGAGACATTAGTTGGTTGAGACCCAGTCTTGATATACCTACATATCAATTGACTAATTTATTTCAAATCCTAAAGGGGCCACCTGAATTAAATAGCCCACATGTTTTAATCCCTGCTGCAGAAAAATAATTAACTTGGATAGAACAGCATATACAACAAACACAATTAAATAGAATTCTCTCCATAGACAATTTTAAATTATTAGTTTCCACACTGAGCATTCTCATACAGGGTTACTTGTTCAAGATAGTAATGTTATTGAATAGATTTTCTTGCCTCATAAATCACAGCAAAAAAAACCCCAGATTTATATTCAAACAATTTGCCAAATTATTTAAAAGGGCAGATTAAGATTAAGACCTTTATGTGGTTTAGATCCAGAAGAAATTATAGTACCTTTTACTGTCAAAAAAATTCAAAAATTGTTTCGAATATGTGATAATTAGCAAACTGCTTGTGCTCATTTTTTAGAGAAAATACATAATCATTATCCTACAAATAAAAGGTGACAATTTCTTAAGAAAACTGAATGAATATGGCCGCATCATTTTATAGCTAATGAACCAATTCAAGGCCCTACTGTTTATACCAATGCAAACAAGCTAGGAATAGCTGGTTTTCATTTTCAACAGCTAACAAAGGTAATTCAGTCTCCATACACTTCAGTACAATGTGCAGAACTATATGCCATTGTTTTATTACTACAACATTTTCCTCAAGCTGTAAATATTGTCACTGATTCTCAATATGCAGTAATTACTCACTTACTAAAAGCTTTTGCAGTAATGGAAATACCTCAAAATATTAACACTGATAATGGTTCTGCATATCTATCTACAAAATGTCAAACATTTGTTTCAATTTCATCATATCACTCACATCACTGGCATCCCTTGTAACAATACAGGACCAGCTATTATTGAAAGACAAAATCACACCTTAAAGGAAATGCTCAAAAAACAAAAACAGGGAGAATCCCCTAAATGAAGACTATTAACAGCTCTATTTACTTTAATTTTTTTAAATCAAGATGAGACTGACATTACTGCTGCTCAGCGACATTGGGTAAAGGATGTTTCACAAGAATTCAATCAACCTGTGTTTTATCATAATGAGTCCTCTCAGTCGTGGGATCCTGCATGGGTTCTACGATGGGGGCGAGGATATGCTTATATTTCCACAGGTAAAGAAAAGTTCTGGGTTCCTGAGAGGCGTCTTCAGCGGAGACATGGGAACCAAATGGAAGTTCTACTTAAGTGCCCTGACTAAGGATTTCTCAGAGATGACGTTGATGCGGTCTCCAACCCGCAAAGCTCTAAGCTCAACGCAACATTCATCTGTACCAACCTGGGGTCAGGTGAAGAATCTTACGAAAGAGGGAGAACAACTGGTTTGGCATCATGGTAAAGAAGTGACGCCATTGACCTGGTTCCTTGCTATACTTGCACTAATAACCACTCAGGTAAATGCTAAGAATCATATATACTGGGCTTACAGTCCTAATCCCCCACTGAATAGAGGTGTTTCTTGGTTGGATTCAAAGGTTCGAATTTATGTTAATGACTCAAATTGGATACCCGGACCTTATGATGACCGAGGTCCATTAAAACAAGAAGAGGAAGGTAGAGTCATAGAAAATCATACCACTGGAACTCAGCGAGTGTCAATATGCTTAGGTCAAGGAGACCATTGTTCAACAATACAGGCACAAGCCCTGCTGAACATTTTGAAAACACTATTACTGCAACAAAAAACAGGCATTTGATTCTTCTGAGTGCCCATTGGTTTAAAAATGTTAGTTGGGATAACAACAGTACACCTCCATTACTTCCACCATGTCATGTTCCTACGTTTACACACTTGTCTGATTGGGTCCATTGGGAATCCTGTAGAGGAGAGACAGTTTGGGTTTTATCTAATACTTCCTATGGAAGCGTCACTGATTGGAGCCCTTCAGGTTCTGCCCATTCCAAAGCCAATGGAGCTGATCTAAGATGGCATAAAGGAGAGAACAAGTCCATATCCACGCAAGCGAATGTGAGCATCGTATGGCATGATGGAGGATTTGCTCCCCCAACACCTCATCAAGAAGGACATCCTGCTGAATCTGATTTATGGAAACTGGGGTCTGCCTTACACTCTTTGAAAGCATATATTTGCATAAAATAAGCAAATCTATAAAAATAACTCTGGTAATTACACCTTACAATTTTATGCTAACAAAACTGCCTTTGCACAAGCCTGTGTTCGATTACCATTTTTATTAATGATAGATGATCAAATTGTAAGTCTGCAAAGACAAATGCATATGAAATATAACTAGAATTATTCATCAATTTGCATTACTCCTGTACCTTAGAATGAAAGTCTGTTTCCATGGGAAAAGGTTAAAAAACATATGTTCAATCATAAAAATCTAACAAAAGAAATTCTAAATTTACAATCTCATATACAAAAAATATTTCAAAAGAAATTGCATAAATTATCTGGGAAAAAAGTGTTAAAAATATGGTTAAGGAATTGCAACAATTAAATCCTATACCCCATTTACAAGCTACTTTAGGAGCTCCTGCTGGAATACTATTATTAATACTCTATCTCTGTATCATTTTATATTTAGTCTTCCAAGTACTCGGGAAAACCAAGCAACTAATTAAGAGAAAAACAGCTGTGATTTCACTGATGCTCCAATAAATGAAGCAAGAAAAAAAAAGGGGATTTGTAGCAGGACATTTGTAAACAAGGATCTGAAGTCCTGCCAAGAAGAAGTGAATGTTCTATCAGGAGCACAGCATGACTTGCAAGCGAGTCACGCTGGGTCAACACTGCACACAATCTTGAGTTCCAGGAACATTTTTCCTCAATGAGAAAGGCTAGGATTAAATAGTCATGGGTGTAGAACAGAAAGGGAGGGCACAGCTGCAAGTTGTCCTCAATAAGCTATTGTAATAATATAGAACAAAACAAGATTTAATTGATTAACTGCTGATTCACTAACCTTGTACCAAACCTCAATAAAAGCAATGGTGAGAGTGCAAAGGTTGCTACATGCCTAAGCGAGCTGTAGACCTCTGTCTGGCATCAATCATCCTATATGGCCATCTTACCTCTGCGTCTTTGGTTCATTAAACATCCCTCATCAATCTGGACAAAATAGACATATTCCTAGAAAAATACAAGCTTCCAATACAAAATCAGGAAAAAGCAAACAACATGAACAAGCCGAAAACTAGTGATAAAATTGAAACAGTAATCAAAAAGCTTTCAGAAAACAAAAGCCCTGGACCAGATGGCTTCACAGGGGAGTTTTACCAAAGAGTCAAAGAAGAAGTAAAACCAATTCTTCTCACACTCTTTCGAAAAATTCAGGAGGAAGGCACGCTTCCAAGCTCTTTTTATGAAGCCAGCATTACCCTAATTCGAAAACTAGAAAAAGACAACACAAAGAAAGAGACTTACAAGCCAATATTCCAGTGTAACAGTGATGATGCAATCCTCAACTAAATTCTAGCAAACTGGATCCAGCATTACATTAGAAAGATCATACACCAAGAATAAGTGGGATTTATCCCAGGGATGCAAGGCTGGTACAATATCCTCAAATCAATAAGCATGATACATCACATAAAAAAAAATTGAGAGACAAATAAAACACAATCATATCATTTGGTGCAGAAAAGGCATTTGACCAAGTGCAACAGCCTTTTCTGATAAAAACACTCAGCAAAGTGGGAATAGAAGGATCATCCCTCCCCATATAAAAGCCTTATATTAAAAGCCTACAGCCAACATCATACTCAATGGGCAAAAACTAAAGCCATTTCCCTCAAGAACAGGAACAAGACAGGGATGCTCGCTTACACCACTTCTGTACAAAATGATACTGGAAATGCTAGCCACAGTGATCACACAAGAAAAGGAAATAAATGGCTCCCAAATTGGAAAATAACAAATAAATTGTCATGATTTGCAGATGACATGATACTGCACATAGAAAACCCCAAAAACTCCTTCAAAAAATTAGTAAACTTAATAAATGAATTTGGCAATGTAACAGAGTAAAAAATTAACACCAAGAAATGTATGGCATTTTATACACCAATAGTGAACTTACACAAAGAGAGTTTGAAAAACAAACCCATTTATCATCCCACCAAAAAAATTAAGATACTTATGAATAAACTTCTTTACAAAGGTAAAATACCTCTATTCAGAAAACTGCAAAACTTTGAAAAAGAGATAGAGGAAGACAAAACTTATGAAAGAGCATGCCATGTTAATGGCTTGGTAGAATCAACATCATGAAAATTGCTGTACTACCCAAAATGAACTATCGATTCAATACACTCCACGTTAAAAGACCAACAGCATATTTCACAGACCTAGAATGAACTCTCCAAAAATCCATCTGTAATAAAAAAAAAAATGACCCTGAACCCGAACAGGTTTGGCTCAGTGGATAGAGCGTCGGCCTCCAGACTGAAAGGTGCCAGGTTCAATTCTGATCAAGGGCATATACCTTGGTTGGGGGCACATCCCCAGTAGAGGGTGTGCAGGAGGCAGCTGATCCATGTTTCTGTCTCATCAATGTTTCTACCTCTCTATCCCTCTCCTTTACTCTCTATAAAAAACCAATAAAATATATTTAAAAAACAAACAAACCTCAAATAGCTGCAGCGATCCTGAGAAAGAAGAACAAAGTAGGAGGGATCTCAGTACCAGATATCAAGCTGTTTTACAAAGCCACCGTTCTCAAAACTGCCTGACACTGGCACAAGAATAGAAGTATAGGCCAATGGAATAGAATAGAGAACCCAGAAATCAATCGAAACCACTAAGCTCAATTAATATTGATAAAGGAAGCAAAAACATACAATGGAGACAAAAGAGTCTCTTCAATAAATGGTGCTGGGAAATTTGGTCAGATACGTGCAGAAAATGAAACTAGGCCACCAACTAGCACCATACACAAAAAATGAACTCAAAATGGATAAAGGACTTAAAGATAAGACGGGAAACTAAAAATATTAGAGGAAGCCACAGGCAGCAGAGTCTCAGACATATGCTGAAGCAATATCTTCACCGAACCAGCTCCTGGGACAATGGAAAATAAAGTTAAAATAAAAAAATGGGATGGCATCAAAATAAAAAGCTTCTTCATAGCAAAATAAACCATCAACAAGACAACAAAGCCCACTGCATGGGAGAACATATTTGCCAACGTTCTCTCACATAAGGGTTTCATCACCAACATTTACAGGGAACTCATACAACTTAACAAAAGAAAGATAAACAACCCAATCACAGAAATGGGCAATGGACCTAAAAAGATACTTTTCCAGAGAGGACTAAAGGAAGGCCAAGAGACACATGCTCAGAGTCACTAATCATCTGAGAGATGCAAATGAAAAGGACAATGAGATACCACCCCACAGCTGTCAGAATGGCTATCATCAACAAATCAACAAAGGGCTAGTGCTGGTGAGGATGGGGAGAAAAAGGAACCCTCCTTCACTGCTGGTGGGAATGCAGACTGGTGCAGCCACTATGGAAAACAGTATGCAGTTTCCTCTAGGCACTAAAAACGGAACTCCCATTTAACCCAGTGATCCCACTTCTAGGAATATATCCCAGGAACCTAGAATTACCAATTAGAAAGGATACATGCACCTCTATTTCACTGCAGCACAATTTACAATAACTAAGATTTGGAAACAGCCTAAGTGCTGGTCAGCAGATGAGTGGGTTAAAAAGCCGTGGTACATCTACACACTGGCATAGTATGCTGCCGCAAAAAGGAAGGAACACTGACAATGTGCAACAGCATAGATGGAGCTGGAGAGCATTATGCTAAGCAAAGCCAGTCAGTCAGTCTGAGAAAGATAAATATCACATGACCTCACTCATCTGTGGATTATAATGAACAACATAAACTGATGAACAAAAACAGATCCAGGATTCTGAAGATGGCGGCGATATAGGCAGACGCGTCCCAGGTTATGTACCAGAGCAAATGGAGTGAGCAGCTGAAACTAATAACACCCACCCTAATTGGCGAAATTGCTCAGCTGGTGAGACCGTTTGCAGCCGGGAAGGGCAGAACTCCCCTGGAAAGGTAAAAAAAAAACAACAGGGATTTGGGCAGGAAAGTTTGCCAGACCTCTGAGCCCAGAGGGTCGGATCGAGACCGCGTGGCAGACAGCCGTGTCCCTTGGGACAGGCATAGCCCCTGACTGGGGGATGGAGATCCGCGGGATTCCTGGCACCACCGGGGGATTTGAGAGCTGGGTTGTGTGATCACAGAGGACTGAGCCTAAAGGGGGCAGCCTGAAGAGCTGACTAGACCATGCAGTGCCTGTAAGAGAAGAGCTTACAGAAAGCAAGCCTTCCCCGTATCCGTTGCCGGTGTTTGTTTGTTTTCACTGAATCCTGTTCATGAGATATTTTGGATACAGACACACACCTGTGCTGAAGAGAGGGAGAGGGTGTGGAGGAGTGGAATCTGGGGAGAGACTGAGGAGAGAAGGGGGGCCGGGAGAGGTGGCAGCGAATTGAGCGCTGAGAAACCCCTGAGCACAGGACTGGGGCATCCATTCTCTCCGGAGAGTGAGACTCCTCCCCCCAGTCCCCAGGCAAGAAGCACAGCCACACCCAGATGCCACCCTGAATGAGATCAAGGATTAAAATAATCTGATCAATCCCTGGGAGTTGACAGGGTCTGGCCTATAGAGGGATTTTCAATCCCAGCAACAACACAGAGCGGGTAACTATTAGGGAACCAGCTCTGTATAGTTGACCTCTCCAAATCAGTTTTAAATGCGATAAGAAGCCGTATAGCCTCAGAGGACAACCCCAGAACACTGCCACCCTGAGGCTGAGCCACAAACTGACTCTTTGCTAAACACAAAATAAGGCAGTCTGGGAAACAAATACGACCTGCTTTAAAATAAGGACTGTGGTTTACAACACAGAGGAACAGTGTATCGCAGGGAAACTCAACACTCTCCTGAATACCTGGCAGGACTAAAGGCGAGCCAGACTGAAGAATAGAAGAACCTAAGGACCTTCACTACTGCAATATTTTTTTTTTTCTTTTTTCACCTTTTAACTAAGAAAACAATTTTTTTTCTTATATTTTTTCTATTTTTTTCTTTTTTTTCTTTTCTTTTTTTTCCTTCTTTTTCCATCACCTGATTTTACCCTTTTAATTACGACCTTCTTATTTTTAACCAGTATTATTACTGCTACCATTTTACCATTTTTTAAAGGGACATTTTATTATTTTTTTTATTTTTGGTTTAGTGTCCTCCATTCTATTTTCATCGTTATATTATTGTTTCTAGTTTGCATCCATCTCCAGGGAGCTGTTGCTGGAATTTGTTGGGATTAGTGGCGGTTCTATAGGGGTAGTTTCCGCATATAAAAATTCTCTTCCCCCTTCCACTTCATTCTCTCTTTTCGCTCTTTTTTTTTTCTTTTCTTTTCTCGCTTTTATTTTCCGCCCTCCTTTTTCCCAATTTCATTTTTGCACTCCTTTTTTTGGTCCCTACTTTTCTTTTCTTTTTTCTATTTTATCTTTTTCTCTTCCTTCTTCCATATCCCCTAATTCTCTTAATTTGGGTGGTCACCTTTATTTGGGGTTATTAATATTGTGAATATATTTGTGTTTAGTGCCTGGTACGTGGTCCCTTGTTGAGTTGTATTTTGTGCCTTTAAATCAACGCTGCAGATCCAAGCAACAGCAGCCTCCTGAGCACCACCTCCTCTGCTGAGGAACAGGAGCTGTACGTGAAGCCTCCCCCCACCAGCCACAAGAGCCATCACAGCTGTGAACAGCACCCACCAGAGGAGCTGCTGCCAACTGAGAAGCAGCTGCTACTGCAACCACCCGAAGAACAACCACAGACCAAGGAGTCACTGCCACCCAGGGAGCAGCCACTGAACGACTCAATGTCTAGATATGTCAGTGAGATCAAACATGGGTAGAGAAAGAAACCCCCAAAAGAAAGAGAAGGAGGACTCTCCAGAAAAGCAGCTAATACAGAGGCATGCAACATGACAGAAAAAGAATTCAGAATAAGGGTCCTAGAGTGCATAAACTGGATGGAGGAAAAAATCAACAACTTCTACAAGAAGCAAGAAGAAACAGATGGAAAAGTCAACTACCCATGCAAGAAGCAAGAAGAAACAGGTGAAAAAATCAATAACATATGGAAATAACGATAAGAAACAGATGAAAAAATCAACAACTTAAGTAAGACCCAAGAAGACATGATGAGTGATATAGCTGCAATAAAAAACACCATTGAAAGTATCAACAGTAGATTAGGAGAAGCGGAGGACCTAATTAGTGAATTAGAAGACAAGGAAGCAAAACACACCCAAAATGTACTGCAATTGGAGAAAAAAATTAAAAGACAGGAGAATAGCCTAAGGGAGATTTGGGACAACATGAAACGAAACAACATACGAATAATAGGGGTACCAGAACAACAGGAAGAAGAACAAGGATTAGAAAACCTATTTGAAGAAATAATATCAGAAAACTTCCCTGAGGTGGGGAAGAAAAAAGTCACACAAGCCCAGAGAGTCCCAAACAAGGTGAACCCGAAAAGACCCACACCAAGACACATCATAATTACCATGGCAAATGTTCAGGACAAAGAGAGAATTTTACAGGCTGCAAGAGAGAGACGGAAAATGACTTACAAGGGATCTCCCATTAGATTATCAAATGATTTCTCAACAGAAACACATCAGGCCAGAAAAGAATGGACAGAAATTTACAAAGTGATGCAAAGCAAAGGACTGAATCCAAAAATACTCTATCCAGCAAGGCTATCATTCAAACTTGAAGGGGAAATAAGAAGCTTCACAGAAAAAAAAAATGGCTAAGGGAGTTTATCACCACCAAGCCAGCATTGAAAGGAATGCTAAAGGGACTGATATAAAAATAAGAAATAAAAAAACTCAGAAAGAAAACAGCTACACAAAAAAAAAGAAATGGCTACAAACAAGTACCTTTCAATAATAACTTTAAACGTAAACGGACTAAATGCTCCAACCAAAAGAATCAAGTGGCGGAATGGGTAAAAAAAAAAAAAAAAACATGAGCCATACATCTGCTGTCTACAAGAAACCCACCTCATTAGAAGGGACTCACACAGACTGAAAGTGAAAGGATGGAAAAATATCTTTCAGGCAAATGCAAAGGAAAAGAAAACTGGGGTACCAATACTTATATTGGACAAAATCAACCTCAAAGTGAAGGCCATAACAAGAGATAAGAAAGGCCACTTCATAATACTAAAGGGATCAATACAACAAGAGGATATAACCCTGGTAAACATATATGCACCCAATGCAGGAACACCCAAATTCATAAAAAAACTCCTAGACTATATCAAAGGAGAGATCGACAACAATACAATCATAGTAGGGGACTTTAATAGACCACTGACAGCACTGGATAAGTCCTCTAGACAAACAATCAGCAAAGATACAGCAATCCTAAATGACTCACTAGATCAGATGGACTTAATTGACATCTTCAGAACACTTCACCCCAAAGCCAGGGAATATACATTCTACTCATGTGCTCATAAGTCATATTCAAAAATAGACCATATATTGGGTCACAAGCAAAGTATCCCCAAATTCAAGATGACTGAAATCATAAAAAGCATCTTCACAGACCACGATGGCATAATATTAGAAATAAACTACTATAAAAACAACCCAACATACTCAAACACTGGAAGCTGAATAGCATGCTATTAAATATTGATTGGATTACCAATGAGATCAAAGAAGAAATTAAAAACATCCTGGAAACTAATGACAATGAAAACACAACAATCCAAAACCTATGGGACACAATGAAAGCAGTCCTGAGAGGGAAGTTTATAGCTCTACAGGCCTATCTCAAAAAAAAAGAAAAAATGGTAGTAAGTCATATAACTCTACAACTCAAAGAATTAGAAAGAGAGTGACAAGAAAAGTCCAGAGTGAGCAGAAGGAAGGAGATAATAAAGATTAAATCAGAAATAAATGACATAGAGACCAAAAAAACAATACAGAAAATCAATGACACCAACAGCTGGTTCTTTGAAAGGATAAACAAGATTGACAAACCTCTAGCCACACTCACCAAGAAGCAAAGAGAGAGTACCCAAATAAACGAAATCAGAAACGATAGAGGAGAAATAACAACAGACGCCACAAAATACAAATGATTGTTAAAAAAATACTATGGACAGCTCTACTCCAACAAACTAGACTACCTGGAGGAAATGGAAAAATTCCTAGAAAAATACAACATTCCAAAACTCAATCAGGAAGAATCTAAAAATCTCAACAGGTCAATAACTATGGCAGAAATTGAAGCAGTCATCAAAAAGCTTCCAGCAAACAAAATCCCAGGACTGGACGGCTTCACAGGGGAGTTTAACCAAACATTCAAGGAAGAACTAAAACCTATCCTTCTCGAACTACTACAAAAAATTCAAGAGGAAGGAATACTTCCAAGCTCATACTATGAAGCCAGCATCACCCTAATACCAAAACCAGGTAAACACAACACAATGAAAGAGAATTACAAGCCAATATTCCTCATGAACATAGATGCGAAAATCCTCAACAAAATCTAGCAAATCAGATCCAGTAGTACATCAGAAAGATCATACACCATGACAAAGTAGGATTTATCGCAGGGATGCAAGGATGGTACAATATGCACAAATCAATAAATGTGATACATCACATAAACAAATTGAAAGAAAAAAAAAACCAAATGGTCATATCAATAGATGCAGAAAGAGCATTTGACAAAATTCAACACACATTTTTGATTAAAAACTCTCAGTAAGGCGGGAGTAGAAGGATCATACCTCAACCTAATAAAAGCCATATATGACAGGCCCACTGCCAACATAATACGCAATGGACAAAAACTAACACCATTTCCCCTAAGAACAGGAACAAGACAGGGATGCCCACTCTCACCACTCCTGTTCAACATAGTACTGGAAGTGTTAGCCATTGCAATTAGGCAAGAAGAAGAAATAAAAGGCACCCAAATTGGAAAAGAGGAAGTAAAAGTGTCCTTATTTGCAGACTACATGATATTATACATACAAAACCCTAGAGACTCCATCAAAAAGCTATTAGACTTAATATATGAATTTGGCAATGTAGCAGGATACAAAATTAACCCCAAGAAATCTAAGGCAGTTCAGTACACCAATAGTGAACTTTCAGAAAGAGAGATTATAAAAAAAATCCCGGTTACCATCGCACCAAAAAAATTAAGCTACCTAGGAATAAACTTAACTAAAGAGGTAAAAGACCTCTACTCAGAAAACTACAGGACTTTGAAAAAAGATATAGAGGAAGACATAAACAGATGGAAGAACATACCGTGTTCATTGATTGGTAGAATCAGCATCATTAAAATGTCCATACTACCCAAAGCAATCTATAAATTCTACGCACTTGCCATTAAAATACCAACGGCATACTTCATAGATCTAGAACGAACTCTCCAAAAATTCATCTGGAATAAAAAAGGACCCCAAATAGCTACAGCAATCCTGAAAAAGAACAAAGTAGGTGGGATCACAATACCAGATATCAAGATGTATTACAAAGCCACTGTTCCCAAAACTGCCTGGTACTGGCACAAGAACAGGCATATAGATCAATGGAATAAAATAGAGAGCCCAGAAATCGGCCCGAACCAATATGCTCAATTAATATTTGACAGAGGAGGCAAGAACATACAATGGAGCCAAGATAGTCTCTTCAATAAATGGTGTTGGGAAAATTTGACTGATATATGCAAGAAAATGAAGTAGATCACCAACTTACACCATACCAAAAATAAACTCAAAATGGATAAAGGACTTAAATGTAAGACAGGAAACCATAAAAATTCTAGAGGAATCCAAAGGCAACAAAATTTCAGACATATGCCGAAGCAATTTCTTCACTGATACAGCTCCTAGGGCACTTGAAACTAAAGAGAAAATGTACAAATGGGACTACATCAAAATAAAAAGCTTCTGCACAGCAAAAGAAACCATCAACAAAACAATGAGAAAACCCACTGTGTGGGAAAACATATTTGCCAATGTCATATCTGATAAGGTCCTAATCTCCAAAATTTATAGGGAACTCATACAACTTAACAAAAGGAAGATAAACAATCCAATCAAAAAATGGGTGAAGGACCTAAATAGACATCTTTCAAAAGAGGACATTCAGAAAGCCAAGAGACATATGAAAACATGCTCAAAGTCACTAATCATCCGAGAGATGCAAATCAAAACAACAATGAGGTACCATCTCACACCTGTCAGACTGGCTATCATCAACAAATCAACAAACAACAGGTGCTAGAGAGGATATGGAGAAAAAGGAACACTTGTGCACTGCTGGTGGGAATGCAGACTGGTGCAGCCACTATGGAAGACAGTATGGAGTTTCCTCAAAAAACTGAAAATGGAACTCCCATTTGACCCTGTGATCCCTCTTTTAGGAATATATCCCAAGAAACCAGAAACACCAATCAGAAAGGATATATGCACCCCTATGTTCATAGCAGCACAATTCACCATAGCTAAGATCTGGAAACAGCCTAAGTGCCCATCAGTAGATGAATGGATTAGAAAACTGTGGTACATCTACAGAATGGAATACTATGCTGCTCTAAAAAGGAAGGAACTCTTACCATTTGCAAAGGCATGGATGGAACTGGAGAGCATTATGCTAAGTGAAATAAGCCCATCAATGAAGGAAAAATACCACATGATCTCACTCATTCATGGATAATAGAGACCATTATAAACTTTTGAATAATAATAGAAGCAGAGCTGCCTCAAACAAATTGTCAATCTGCAGTGGGAAGGCCGGGGAGGGGTGGGGGACAGGAGGTAGGGTGTAGGAGGTCAACCAAAGGACTTATATGAATGCAAATAAGCATAACCAATGGACATAAGACACTGGGGCATAGGGGAGGCTAGGGGACTGTCTAGGGCGGGGCAGGGAAAAATGGACACATATGTAATAACCTTTGTATTACTTTAAGCAATAAAAAAAAAGAAATATAGCTAACAAAACAATTTAAAAAGCCTCAGCCCTCAATTTAGATATTCTAATAAAAATTTAATTAAAAAAAAAAAAACAGATCAAGAGAGAGAGAAGCATGGATCAGACCATCACCCTCAGAGGGAAGGTAGGGGAGGGTGGGGCTAAGGGGGAGAGTTCAACCAAAGGACTTGTATGCATGCCTATAAGCCTAGCCAATGGTTGCAGACACCAGGAGGTGAGAGTGAGGGCATGCTTGCGGGGTGGGGGTGGGGGTGTGGGGGCAGTGGGGGATAAGAACACATATGTAATACCTTCATCAGTAAAAAGAAAGAAATAAAAGGAACCCAGGAACATATCATCAGGTGAGAATTCACACACTCACACTCACGCACACTCAGGCACACACACACTCACACCAGGAGAGGGCTCTGCCACTCTCAGTGGGAATCACCTCTTAAATCCCACCCGACCACTGCTTTCTCACCAGCTGAACCAGAGTACAATGACGAGTGACAGGCCTGGTGCTCTGTGGAAAGCGACCTCTCCCTCCTGGACACTGCCCACTGTCCAGCAGCCACTTTTCTGCGCCCCCTCTGTCCCCCACGCCCTGAGCAGGGCTGGGCTGGCCTGAGAGCCCACAGACTTGAGGAGCCAGATCCCGGGGGAGTTGGCGCCGAGGGCTGTGGGGACGCCCTTGGTCAACTGCAAACTCGGCCAGCTGAGGTCACAGAATAAAGGCCTACGCTGGAGTTCCATGAATTGTTGCGTCTAAGTCCCCTCAGCGAGCTCCCCCTCTGGCACAGCAGGCGGGGTTTGGACCTCAGGCCTTTACTCCAACCAGGTGGGAACTCATTTTCAGATAGAAAGAGCCTGCGGGGGAGGGGCTGCTGGTTGCCAGTGACTAGAGCAAGTTCACCACAAGAGACAGCAAGTTCACCCCTGGAGACAGCAAGAATCCAGAGTGTTTGCTTACCTTTTCCACAGGCCAAGATCCTCACCACGTGGACTCCTGCACAGCAGGGAGGTTGGCAGGAAGGAAGAGGTGGGGGCCTGCGCCTGGCAAGCTTCCTGGGACTGCGCCCTGGTTGCTTTGGGGGCGAATCTCGCGAGATCATGAGATCCAGAGCGAACCAAGATCCGGAGCAGGAGGGGGGCGGGGGGGGGGCGTGTTTTAACAGGCCAAGGGAAGGTGGAGAATGGGGCACCTGTGCCACACCCACTAGGCTGCAAGGGGTGGCCGAGGGAGGGTGGCTGTTAGTGGGAACCTTGTGCTTCCAGGCATGAGGGTGGGGGCTCTCGCGGAAGTGGAGGGAGAAACAGGAGGCCGTGATCCCAGCTAACCTCCCACTCGCCACCCCTGGTCTGTGTTTCTGGGGACCCCTTTCCGTCTGTGGTTGTGGCTGCCACTTACCTACCTTGTTCCCTGGGCCAGGCTTGGCGCCCCACTCCCACCCCACCGCAGCCCCCTTTCTAGAAAAGAGCGCCCTGCCCTGGGCTAGCCCACTGTCCCTACTGTCTGGATGGGGACATTTTAGTAACCCCCGGGGCAGAGGAGAGCTGGCCAGATGCAATTACATTGTCTCTCTCCACAGGTGCCCTCCTCAGTCTACCCCTGGGGTTTGGGTCACCAGAGCTCTTTGACAAGCCTGGAATCCAGCCTTTGCTCTGCTCACCTCCCCTAAGCCTTCAGGTGATGGCAGCCTCCCTGCCTTCCTCCCCCCTCAGGAAGGGGTTCTCCTCTCACCAACAAATCCCTTTGGCAAAGTCACAACTGGGCCTGAAAGCAGAACGAGTGGGCAGGAGGCTCCTGAGGAGGAGCAGGCCAACAAAGCTGAGGAGAGGTGGGGAGGCACCAGCCACAGCCTGGTGCTCAGGAGCTGGTGAGCTGCCCCTTAGCTGAACCTTAACCCAGGGCTCTCCTCTCAGGTGGCGCCTCCAGGGCACACAGGGGACCTGGCATGCTCAGTCTGGCAGGGTTTGCTGCTTGCTTTTCCATAGTCTCTTTAGGAGACAAAAGTCAGGCTTGTGAGGAGAGAGGGAGAGGGGAAGAGCAAAGCTGAGGCCCAGCCCTGTCATCCAAGCTGGCCTGAGGCATCTCCTGGGCGTCCTTGGAAATCAGCTTCTCTTAGTGAGGAAGGGCTTGTAATAAGAATAGAGCCGCAGTTGTTTAATCATTACTTACAAACTATAAATACGAGGCCCTGGGACACTGGAGGATGAAACAGGCTCTACTGAAAACATAGGCTGCCTCCATGGCCCATTACTCAGAGAGGAATTGCATTTTGGGAAGAGACCAGGCACAGGACAGGCTTTGATTTGGCAGCTGTGCCCACATCCTGACCCCCTCCTGGGGTCTTTCTCAGGAAGGCTGACCATTCCAATCTCATCCCAGGATGGGGCTGAGCTGTTCCTAAAGTCCTAGAAGATTAGCCACCTTGTGGTCAGCCTTTGAGCTCCTGAAGGTCCAGACAGCAGGCCCTCCCCTCCCCTTTGCATGTCACACTTGCAGCTGGCAGCTACAGGTAGCTATCTTCTCTCCCAAGAGGCTGAGAGCTGAATTTCCAGGGTGAGCAACTGCTCTCCCCATACTGACCGCATCCTTGGGTAAACATTCATTGTGTGGTTCAACCCTGTGTCTGCTTAACTTGGCTCTAGTAGTGACAGGCAGCCTCAGACACATTGTGCTGCCTTGCTTTTCCTCACTCAGACTTGGGGAATATTCAGACTCTGCAAACTCTGAGACCTTTTCTGAGAGAGAGCATGGGCAGAGGACACTGTGTCCCTGTCATGCAGGTGACCCTGCATCTCTTCACCATAGGCTGTGGGGAGGTCCTGTGGGCGGAGCGTAACAGCAGGGTGGTTAGGCTGGCTTCCTGTGTGTCCCTACCCTGCCATTCCTCCAGACGTTCCCCATGCCTATGAACTAGCAGAGTTTAAGGTTTCCAGCTACATAGATGGAGGAATGAGGACAAATGAGGTCACTGCTCTTAGCCCCAGTGGATCTGGGATTGTCACCTAGAGCAGAGCAGATAAAAAACAGAAACAGAAACAACTCCCCTATTTCGCCTGGGAACTAGAGATTCAGCCTAGCCCTCGCACCTCTCTCCTAATGCATTTGGCAACTATTTGTTCTGGGGTGGCTGCTAATATCATGCTCTGAGCTACACACAGTCTCTCCTCACAGAGTTTAGGATGAAAATAAAACACACACACACACACACAGACACACACACACACACACACACACACACACAGCTAAACCCAACAAGACCATTGTCTACAAATGGCTCTTTGTAACTAATTCTGCCATGAAAACAAAGGGGCTGGTATGGAAAGTTACAGAGGCAGGAGACTCCTGCCTGAGGGTTGTACAAGGAGGGGCCATCAGGGGCTTGGAAGGATCCTGTTCAGGGCTTGAGGACAGACTGCACAATTTCTGAGAGAGTAAAGTGCTTGGCCAATTTGAGAACGCAAGAGACACTGGGGCACAGGGGAGGTTGATAGAGTGACACAGAGGGCAATGGATGCATCGTGGAAGGCGAAATTCAAAGGGAATCTATTTGAAGTTTGTCCACCCTTATGTTCATGATGATCCGGTTGCTTGTCAGCATTGCAGAGCTTGATGCACTAAAAAGAAGAGGTCTGTTATATGAAAAGCAAAATGCAGGCCACCTGACTGATTACATAATGCAACCCTATTCTTGTAAAATTAAATGTGAATGTAACATTCATTTATTTCATTGCCTCACCCATTGCCTCACAATGTTCACCATGTTCCTAGGTGACAGTAAGCCTGCATAAGGAAGAGAGACTGAAAGTTCCCGGGCCCCACTCTCCTGGGAAATCAGCAATTCCTATTTATGAACCTCGTAAAGCAGTCCACATGGCCACTAAAAGTGATAATGCTAGTTATCGTAAAATATCTTCCTGTAGTTTTTACAAGTTTCTCTATCACAATTGCCTCTCCTGGACTAGTGGTGAAGAGCTATTTTCATTTTAGAAAGATTAAAAGTGTCAGTCAACCAGCACTGCATTATAATGATCACCATTGTGACTTAAAAACCCTTCAGTGATGGAAGAGAGGGAAGCCCGATGCTTTTGAAGGAGCTGCTGTCTGTGTGTGTGTGTGTGTGTGTGTGTGTGTGTGTGTGCGCACACACACTCCTGCACAGCTGAGAAAGGCTGAGTCTAGCCTGTCCTGTGAGAGGATGAAATAGAGATGAGGTGAAAGGGGTACATACTTTTGTCTACAATCACCTACAGTAAGCCTAAGGGGGAAAGAAGCTGCATTCTCAAACTAAGCATGCTTGATGTGGATGTGCATAAAACATACAGCCCTTTTTGACTAAGGAATATTTAGCCTTTTGATTTTGTAGCCAGACTCCTGCCAGGACATTTTGAACTTTAATGCTGTCAGTTGTTTTCAGGTGAAGATACTAAGATGAGGAAGATTAAACATGGGTCCAAAGCAGGGAGGGAAAATCAAGAAGGAATTTGTGGCTGATTTGTGCTTCCATGACACCCACTGTACAACAGGCTCCTGATGTCCTTAGAGGCACCTGCAATGGCCTCTGGACGTCCAGTTCTCTGCAGGAATAGATGTTGTGAAAGTTCTTGGAGAGAATTCAGGGTGACCAGAGTGCATTCGCCACAGTGTGTGGCCCGATTTGTGTGAACCACACCTTTTGAAAATTCTTTTGGCGTAGCTCTCGAGGAGCCCAGTGGGAAAGGTAGGAACCTTCATTCCTGGGCGGCATCCCTTCTCCCAGATTCGGGCCTCCCAGAGACTGGACTTGAAGAGGATAGAACCCTCCCCATGTGAGTAACTGTTGGGGGAGAGGTTGGGTGTGTGGAGAGGAACACTCAGCTGAAGGCCAGCTGCTCACTGAGATACAGGGCTCTCATAGCTCCAGGGCCTTGGCCCAGCCTCAAAGCAACTTCTTGGGATGGCGATGTAGGCTGCCCTACCGGTCCTGGTCCAATCCTACTTGTACAGGTTGTCCACTGTTTGCTCCCCTGGTTGCTAAACCTCAAGCTTGGAACAAAATACTTAGAATCCTCAGACTGCAGGAACAATTTGCATGGATATCCCTCCTCACCTGCGAACCTGGTTGGGGAGGGGATGAAAGAGTCAGTGGTCAGTGTCCTTTCAAGTGTCAGAGTGTCAGAGGGCAGAGGCCTGAGGGGCTTCCCCATGGCTGGGCTCTACTCCCCTCTCTCTACTCAGGACACACGTGAACTTTCCCAAGGACAGTTCTTGGGTACCAGCACTGACGCCTCTCCCTCCCCTCCAGGTTCACCTGAATCATCCCTCTCTGCATTTCCCCCTCTTCTCCAGGCCCTGGGCCCAGCCAGCCTGGACCCAGCCTCTGCCCTGTCCAGCTGTGGGCTCATGAGGTGTGCTGGGCAAGCTGAACTGCCACCAATTCCAGCACTGGACACTGCAGCCACTGGAATTTATAACCCTGCCTCCTGGGACCAACAATGTCTGTGAACCGCTCCCACACTCCTGATTGATGGTATCACAGGGGAGGAGGGTTACCTTGCTAATAGACATCTGCTGAAGCCCTCTTGTTTACCATGTTTCACTCCAATCAGGCAAAGGCAACAACCTTCTAAAGAGGGTCTCTCTCTCTGAATCTTTTGGGCAGGAGCAGGTAGGGTTTGCCCAAAGGTTCTCTCTGATTCTTGGCTTCTAAATAAACAGCTGAAAATCAATATCCCAAAAGGCAGCTTAGGGTGGAAGAATCTTGGTTGCCTTTATTTCTTAACTATTGGCTAAGAGGGTTCAGACTGGTGTCAGTCAGATATATATATATATATATATATATATATATATATATATACACAATCAAATGAGCAAACAAAAAATAAACAATAAAACTTCTAGAGATCTTTTATGGAGAGCCTGAAAACAGGACAGTCATAGTAGTAGACTTTTATCACTCCTCTGACTTCACTGGAGAGGTCTTCCATGTGACAAAATAATGATACAGAGACTCTAAAGAACACACTGCATCAGATGGATTTAATAGACATTTTGGAACGTTTCACCCCAACAGAGCAGAATATACATTCTTCTCAAGTGCACATGGATAATTCCCAAAGATAGACCTCATGATAGGACACATAACAAGTCCCTACACGTTCAAGGAGATTTAAATCCTATCAAGCATCTTCTTGGATCACAGTGGAATGAAATGAGAAATCAACTAGAGTAAAAACACCCAAAAACATTAAAGCACTTAGAGGCTAAATAGCATGTTATTAAACAATGAATTTGTTACAATGAGATCAAGAAAATATCAAAGACTTTTTGGAAAAAAAGGAAAATGAACAAATAACAACACAGAATCTCTGGGAAATAGCAAAAGCAGTCCTGAGAGGGAAATTCATAGCACTATAGACATATCTCAGAAAATAATAAAAATCAGCAATAAACTATTTATCCCTATAACTTAAGAAATAGAAAGAGACCAACAACCAGAGCCCAGAGTAAGTAGAAGGATGGAAAAAATAAAGATTACAGCAGAAAAAATAACATAGACAAAAAATTCAATGAAACCAAAAGCTCGTTCCATGAA
This sequence comes from Myotis nattereri, assembly GCF_964212035.1. Classification (NCBI taxonomy): domain Eukaryota; kingdom Metazoa; phylum Chordata; class Mammalia; order Chiroptera; family Vespertilionidae; genus Myotis; species Myotis nattereri. Next base: position 7,705,522 of record NC_138094.1, read on the forward strand.
CGGATAAACAAAATTGATAAACCATTTGCCAGACTCATTAAGAAACAAACAGACATGATTCCAATAAGTAAAATCAGAAACCATAGTGGAGGAGTTAGCACTGGCACCATAGAAATTCAAAGGATTGTAAGAAAATACTATAAACAGCTACTTGCCAAAATGCTGGACAATGTGGATGAAATAGATGAAGTCAGTAAAAAATGACATCTACCAAAAGTGATTCAGAAAGAATTAAGAAACCTGAATAGGCTCATAACAACTGCTGAAATAGAAGCAGTAATCAAAACACTTCCAACCAACAAAAGCTCAGGTCCGGACAGCTTCACAGGGGAGTTCTACCAACCATTCAGAAAACTACAATCTATACTCCTCAAATTATTTCAGAAAATCAAAGAGGAAAGAATACTTCCAAATTCTTTATATGAGGGCAGCATTATTCTAATTCCAAAACAAGGTAAAGACACTACAAAGAAAGAGAATTACATGCCGATATAGCTGATGATGACAGATACTAAAATCCTCAACCAAGTATTAGCAAATCGCATCCAGAATTATATTAAAAGGACCAAATGCCATGATCAAGTGGGATATATTCCAGGGATGCAAGGCTGGTATGATATTCGCAAATCAATAAACATGATACAACTCATAAACAAACTGAGAGATAAAGATCACATGATCATATCGATAGACGCAGAAAAAGAATTGGAAAAAACCCAACACCCAATTGTGATAAAAACTCTCAGCAACGTGGTAATAGAGGTAGCATACCTCAACATGATAAAGGCCACATATGAGAAACCCACAGCCATCATCATACTGAATGGGCAAAAACTAAAACCATTTCCTGTAAAAGAACAGGAACAAGACAGTGATGCCAATTTTGACCATTCCTGTTTGACATAGGACAGGAAGTGCTACCATAGTGTTCATGAAGAAATAAAAATCATCCCAACCGGAAAAGCACAGGATAAATGAATTTGGTCATGTATCAGGATACAAAATTAACACCCAAAAATATATGTCTTTTTATACACCAAGAATGAACTCACAAAAAGGGAAACTAAGAAAAGAATCCCACTTACCATTGCAGTAAAAGAATTAAGGAAAAATCTCAATGAAGGAAGTAAAAGAACAGCACTTGGAAAACAAAGGAACATTGAAAAGGAGATAAAGATATCAACCAATGGACTAATAAACTGTGTTGATCCGTTGCGAGAACTAACATCATTAACATGTCCATACTACCCAAAGCTATTTAGAGATTCAATGTAATCTCCATTAATATACCAACAGAATAATTCACAAAGAACAAACTCTCCAAGAATTCCTATGGAGTATAAATAGCCTCAGCAATCCAGGGAACAAAAAAAAAATATGGAAGGCTAACAATACCAGATATTAAGCTACATTATAAAGCCACAATTCTCAAAACTGCCTGCTACAGGCACTAGTAAAGACATATACACCACTGAAACAGAACAGAGAACCAAGAAGTGGACCGAAGTCATTATGCTCTATTATTAATTTACAAAGGAGGCAAGAGCATACAATGGATTCAAGACAGAGTCTTCAATAAATGATGAAAATCAGACAGAAACATGCAAGAAAATGAAACTAGACCACCAACTTACACCATACACAAAAATAAACTCAAAGTGGATAAAGGACTTGAACGTTAGTTGGGAATCAATAAAAAAAAAAAAAAAACTTAGCAGACTGCATAGGCAGCAAAGTATCAGACATATGTCTTAGCATATCTTTACTGACACAGTTCCGATGGCAATGCACACAAAGGGGAAAATAATCAAATGGACTACATCAAAATAAAAATCTTCTGCACAGCAATCTAAATCCTGAACAAAACAACAAGAAAGCCCACTGCATAGGAGAACATATTTGCCAATGGTACCTCAGATAAGTGTGGAATTTCAAAGTTTACAGGGAACTCACACAAATTAACAATAGGAAGATAAACAATCCAATGAAAACATGGGCAAAGGACTTAAATGGACACTTTTTGAAAGGGGACCTACATAAGGCCAAGAGACATAGGAAAAAATGCTCAAAGGCACTAACAGTCCAAGAGATGCAAATCAAAACGAGAGAAGTACCAATCTACACCTGTCAGGATAGCTGTCAGAAAAAAATAAAAAATAAAAAACCACAAGTGCTGGAGAGGATGCAGAGAAAAAGCAAACTTTTTGCACTGCTGGTGGGAATGCCGACTGCTGCAACCATTGTGGAAAACAGTATAGATTTTTCTCAAAAAATTGAAAATGGAGCTCCCATTTGAATAAGTACCCTCTCTTCTAGGTATATATATATCCCAAGAAATGAGTAACATTAATCAGGACAAATATATGCAACTGTATGTTCATACCAGCCCAATTTACAATAGCTAAGATTTGGAAACAGCCTCATTGCCCATTAGCAGATGCACGGATTAAAAAACTGTGGAACTCCTATGCAATGGAAAACTCTACTGCTGTAACAAAGATTGTACTCTTATAATTTGCAACAGCACGGATGGACTTGGAGAACATTATGCTAAGCAAAATAAGCCAGTCACAGAAAGATAAATATCACATTTTCTCACTCACTTGTGGAATATAATGAACATTAACTGATGAGCAACAAGACATCCAGACACAAAGAATCATCGATCAGACTGTCAAACATCAGAGTAAGGCAAAGACCAACAGTAGTTTATATATATATATATCCTTTCCAATAACAGACAAACATGGTAATTAACGGTACCTCTGGCATGCTTCCCATTGGCTCATCAGGGCAATATTCAAATTAACTGTTAACAAAGATGGTGGCCCGCAGCCAGGCAGCTGAAGGGAACAGGAGGCTAGCTTGCTCCAGTGAAGGAAGAAGCCAAGTTTCCCCACCTGTCACTGCTGGGCTGTGAGCTTGCACTCTAAGCAACTATGTTGCAATTATAGACACTAAACAAACCCCATGCTTTCAGCCAGCCGGCAGAGCTGGAGTTGCAACAGAGTTTCTATAATAGAACCCAAACAAATCCAGATACCTGCTTTCAGCAGCCGAGGCCTCAGCGCTGGAGCCAAGCCTCAGAACTAAAGTTGGCTCTCAGTTCCAGTGACAGCCATAGAAGGTAAACAAATCCCAAAATAAAAAAAGAAAAAAAGGAGAGGTTGGGAGCTTCAGTCTCCCGCCAGCCTGAAAACGGCCCTCAGCCCCTCACCCAGACTGGGCAGGAACCCCAGTGGGGAACCTGACCCTGAAGGGGGTGTGACCAGCTGCAAACAGCTATCATCCCCTCATCCAGGCCTGCCAGGCACCCAAGTGGGAACCCCACCCTGATCCAGGACACCATTCAGGGCAATTCAGCCAGCCCCCACCTGTGCCCCAGGCCTCTATCCTACATAGTAAGAGGGTAATATGCCTCCCAACACCGGGAAGAGCAGAGCCGCGAGGCCTCCTGAACCCGGGATCAGTGGAGCCGGGAGGCCTCCTGGCACCGGAATCAGTGGAGCCTGCCAGCACCGGGATCACTGGAGTAGTGAGGCCTAACTGCCCCTTGTCAAGGGGAGCCGTGAGGTCTCCCAGCAATGGGATCAGAGGAGCAGCGAGGTCTCACTGCTCCTGTGTCAAGCGGAGCTACGAGGCCTCCCAGCACTCTGATCAGCGGAGCCGCGAGGCCTCCTAGCCCCTGGAGCAGCATGACAGGGGGCAGTGCCCAAACCCCCTGATCACCCTGTGGCTCTGTGTGTGACAGGGTGAGGCACCCCAACCCCGCCATGGGCCCTGCTCTGTGTGTGACAGGGTGGAGCCACAACCACCTCCTCGGCCCTGCCCTAAGTGTGACAGGGGTCGGCACCCCAACCCCCTGATCCACCCTGCTCTGTGTGTGACAGGGGGCAGTGCCCCAACTCCTCTATAGGCCCTACTCTGTGCATGACAGGGGGGAGCTCCCAAACACCCTGATTGGCCCTGCTCTGTGTGTGACAGGGTACAGAACCCCAAACCCCTTGATGGGCCCTGCCCTGTTCATGACAGCAGGTGGTGCTGCAACCTCCCCATCAACCCTGCCTTGAGTGCAACAGGGGGTGGCACCTCAACCCCAAATCGGCCTTACCCTGAGCATGACCAGGGGTGGCATCGCAACCTCCCGATCCGCCCTGCTCTGTGCATGACAGTGGGCGGCGCCCCAACTCCCAATCGGCCCTGCTGTAAGCCCGACCAGTGGTTGCACCTAGAGATTGGGCCTGCCCTCTGCCACACCGGAGTAGGCCTAAGCCAGCAGGTCATTATCTCCCGAGGGGTCCCAGATTGTGAGAGGGCACAAGTGGGGCTGAGGGACACCCCCCCACCAGTGAACAAATTTTTGTGCACTGAGCCTCTAGTATATATATATATACACACACACACACATATACCTACATACATATATCTCTGTGTATATACATATGCATATGCATACGTATACGTATACGTATATGTGTGTATATATATATATATATATATATATATATATATATATATATATCTCCCCATAGAGGGCTAATGAACTTTGATATTCAGCAGGGCTGAACATCAACATTATATTACCCTGCTGTTGGCAAAATGGCTGAAGGTAATTTCCTAACCTGATAACCCTTTTAATGTTTAGCAAACTTGACTGCTGATATGCCTGTTTGCTTTGCTTAAGGGCATATATGAGAAACCTAAAGCCAAGTCAATAAAAGCTGATGGGTGCTGGGTTTCAGAGAGCTTCTCCACTAGAAAGAAAGGTCTCTGCCTGGCTGCCCCATTTCTTCTAAATTTATATTTGTTGTCTAGTGTATTCATTTGTGTGCAGCTCCTTTTCCTGATCCTGAATCCTTGCTGCAAAAGGTTACAACATTCTGGCACCCAATGGGGGGCATCTGGAGAAGAAATTTCACCAGAGTGAAAAATGAAGACATTTCACCAGAAAGCTGAGAAGTGCACTGAAAAGGTGGGGAAAATACTCTGTGCACAAAGCCCATGCCAGCTTTGGAAATTGTGACATAAAGTGGGTGGAAACTCTTTCATTTCTGCCAGGCTACAATGAGGAAAGTTTGAGTATATGGCAAAAAAAAATAAAAATAAAAAAAATTGTAAACATATAGCTTGTACGCTCAAGGATAAGGAAATTAAAATATCAAAAGGTACTCTCTTAAATCAGGCTCAAGGAAAAAAAAGTAACATTGTCATTTTGAACTATGTGGGCTCTTGTCCGCACTGCATTATGCCTAATTCGTATTGGGGATCAAAAGTCTGTAATACCTAAGCCCTGGGTCCTCCACCTCTAGTGTGGAAAGGCTCAGCAGCTAGAGAAAACGGGGCTAACAGTCATTTTACAAAAGGACCCTTTAATGTTTTGTCTGAAAATTACCATATGACACCTTGAGACAGGCAGATTTTAGCTAAAATAACTTTAGAGGACAGCCAGTGCCATGAAGAGCAGAATAGGATAAGATTTATGAAAACTACTCTGATTTATTAAGCCTTGTCTCTATGTTATGGGCACTTGTCTGTTGATTATTATCAATCTGTCCTGGTTGTTTATTGTTATTCTATTAAGCATGCCTTCAATTTAATTTAATAAGAAAAGAAAGAGTAGATGGACAGGCCATTATTAATATCTAAAACACCTCCCAACCCATTAATTACTAGTCTTTTGGTGATCCTGTAAAATGTATGCCCACTCTCGAGAGTGTTATTAAAAGTCTCATTTTATTTCCCAGATCGTTATTTGAAATTTGGATAGATGAGACATTCCTCACAATTTAAGGGATATCTCTGGGATTTCTGTACCAGTGAAGAGAAAAACGCTAGCTTAAGAGAAGTCGCACCCCACCCGATTTTGGGTGGCCTCTTGGACTGACCCCCATCTCTTCACAGATGTTATAATACAAACACAAGACTGTTTTTCTTAATAAGATGGTGAAATGACACAAGGAAAATATACAGGCTGTGTTTAGGCAATAAGATTAGTGTTTCCATAATAAGGGGCAGTTCTTAAATAATAATGGACCATATTCCAAGGTTAGCATTAAAGCTAATGAAAGCCAGTAAGTTTTCTCTGCTGCAAAATTTGCCAAAGTAAAGCGCCTTAGATGGTGATAACTGGCTTTGGAATCTCAAAATTGTTAAAAGTTAAATAGATAGATATACCTAAAATGAAGGCTTTGTGGCAAAGCTTTTCAGTCATAATTATAAATAAATATATTGATGGTGAGGGTGCAGTCACTGAGGAGAGGCTGACTGCACTCTCTGTTGGAGGAAAGGGCCAGTGGATATTCCCCCTGTAAAAGCAGAGAACCTGGCAAAGCAACCTTATATCTTATCTCTGAAGGAAAAATGTGGTGGTTTTAAAATTCAAATGCCTACAGGACTTCTTCCCTTCTCCCCCTACTTCTTTAGCAACCTCATATGTCTAAACATACATTTGTAAAGTTTTGGTAACTTAAAAATCTGTGTTATTTACATTAAGTAATAAAACTTATTAAATCTCTAAATGTTTTGAAGAACAAAATACTAAACTATTAATTTGAGTTTGACTCGAATGAAAAAATAAAGGACAGATTTGAATCTATTAATTAAATAAGTCTTTGTTAATTTTATTGGAAACATATCCTTAAAAATGTGAAGGTATTACTAATCTAAGAAATGCTAAGTATTTAACTTACCACCTAAAATTTAAGATTTCGAAGAGATAAAAGTTCAAATTAAATTGGGAGTAATTAAATGCTTGTAATGATACAACGCATAAAGTTTAGAAATTCATTATCAAGAAAAATAATTCTTGTGATTTCTCTGGAAAAATTTAGTAGTACAACATATATTGTAGTAATTATGTGTACTATGTGTGGTAAAATTTCATCCTAGGGTATAAAATGTAATTGGATTGATTAAAAAAGAGGAATAATTCTCTGGTCTGAACCAAATTTATAATGTAAAAATGAGTTTAAATTTAATTGATCTATTTTAGAATAATTACAACAAATGTATAATGTAATATTTGGGTTACACATATTTGTGATAGTCTTTCCATGTTAAATTTCAAGACTTTAACCAAGAGATAGCTTTGAAACTTTTCAAGTGCCCTGGAATAATTCAATGGTTTACTCTTCTTAAAAGAAATATGTTAGGAAAAGAAATATTTTCAAACCAAATTACGCCGATCTAATATACTTGAAATCACTTGAAGCTTCATCAAATAAAAATTAATAATTGTGTTCTCTTAAAATACACGTATTTTAAATGTTAATAAAGTTTCACCCTCTAAGGGAGGGCAGGGCAAAGTTGCTGAATACTTCTTAAGCAACATCAGATTATTCAGCAGCAGAATTTTGAGATGGGTGCCCTGACAGCCTGAACTTTAGATAGGCCAGTGGGTAGTGCAACATCTGGACTTCATAGGTCAAATGTATAAGTTTACTTACTTTGCTTTCTCAATAAAGATGCATGCTTTAGTCACTTAATAAATTAGCTTTTTACAATATAATCAAGGTCTCATATAAACTCAGTTATATGAGAAGCAGATATTTTATTAGCAATTGGTTCTAACACAGTCCAGAGTAAAATTTCTGTACCTATGCAAATGAGCACTAGCCAAAAGAATTCTGTTTAAAAGTAAATTTTAAGCTTAATAAAAAGGAGAAATTTTAAAATCTCTTCTGCGACTATTTACAAGGGAAACCAAAAGTTGGTATTCAAACATTAAATCGCACCATTAATAAGAAACCATAAAAAAAAAGAGAGTTACTTTTACTTAGTCTGTATGCATTGCCCTATTGGCCAGCATACCTCTCTCTTATAGGTATTTCTGAAAAGGAACCAAGTTTGTAGCTCTATTTAACAGAAAGAAAAAAAGCTTTTAAAAGAAACTCCCTAATTGTGGCCTAGAAATTACTCTGGCAGAAAAAAACAGAAGGAGATTCCCTTCAAATATCTAGAAAACTGTAATTAAAAATAAATGTATTAGGCCTCAAAAAGAAAAGTAAACAATTTGCATTTTGCCTCCTTAAAGAAAGCTTATTTCAATATACTCAAAGACTGCTAGCAGAAACCCTATTAGTGTCATTTACTGTCCCCACCCAATGACACAGGAAGTTAGGAAATAAGCCTTATTATAGACTGATTTAAATTAGCAAATGAAAATAAAAGAATATTCAGGGGAACTTAGTTGTAATAGGCCAAAATCTATTCCTGGAGCAGTCAGTGTTTTTACTGATAGTTCATCTCATGGTAAAGCTGCTTATAATGCAATGAATTCAGAACAAGTCATTCAGACCAGTCATACTTCTGTGCAAAGAATCGAATTAGAAACGATCAAGGCTGACTTGCAGGATTTCCAAAAGCCTCTTCATATTATCTCTGATCTGCCTATGCTGCCAGCCTGGTAAACAGAACTGCAACTACTCAATTTAAATGGTTGTGACCGACGCCTATCTATACTATTTGAACAAGTCCTGGTCCTTTAACAAAAGGAAATGAATACACATATCAATTAGTGATTTTAAAGAAACAGGTCAGGGGAATCTCATCAACTTTTACATTAGTCTGCCAAAATATTGTACAGCAGACAAAACAGATTATCAAGAAATGCCCCCGTTGCATGTTATATCTGCTACAAGGGCCTCTATATCCCAACTTGAAAAACGAAATTGGGGGAATAGTGAAATCTCCTATAAGTAGACTACACAAAGCCTTAATTACTTTAAATTTTTCCCTTGTAATTCTGATGGCAAGACATCCATGGAAAGACACTAGTGAAAGAGTAAGCTAAAGGAAAATGTTCTGCTTAAATGGAAAGATACTGAGTCTGGCTTATAGAAGGGTCCCTTTATTAACCTTTGGTTGAGGATATACTTGTGTATTTCCAGAAAACTCCTCCAATTCCTGCAACATGAATCTGAGAGAGGAACTGACCAGACTACTGCAACCACAGATAGCAGTGGCCCCCAAAAAATGCTGAGGAGTCAGAGGAGAAACATCCAGAGATGGGGGATGGTGAAGACGCCTTGCTATGCTAGCACTCATCAGCTGTGCATTGGTGCAGGTTGCCCATGACAAAGCCAAGAAAAGTCAGACCTGCATTGTCATTTCTCACCATTTGTCCACCATCCAGAACTCGAACATCATTGTGGTCATGTCACAAGCTAACTGTGACTGGGAAAGGGATCCATAAAAATCTAATGGCCCCAAATGAAACCTACTATGAACGAATCCTTAAATACCTGACAATAATATTTAGAAGGACATGAAAGAACTCAATCCTTGTCATCGAACCTCCCTATATTTCCTTTTTAGAATAACCACTAGTGTTTTTCTTTCTTGTTCTTCTATGTTTGCTTCCAGTCTGAAGATGCAGAATGAAGTCCTAAAAGGATGTGAGCCCAGCTAATGGCATAGACCTTTCTAAATTAATTAAGAAAGCAAAAAAAGGGGGAAATGTTGGGCAAAGACCAACAGTAGTGAACATATCAATGCGAGAAGTCCCACAGAAGGCGAATGGACTTTGATATTCAGCATGGCTGAAAATCAGCATTTTGTTACCCTGCTGTTCGCAGAATGGCTGAAAGCAACCTCCTACCATGATAATACTTTTATTGTTTACCAAACTTTACCATCGATATGCCTGTGTGTTTTGCTAAAGGGCAAATGTGTATTCAAGTAAATAAAAGCTGATGGGTCCTGGGTTTCAGAGTGCCTCTTTACTAGAGAGAAATATCTTCACCTGGCTCCCCATGCCTTCTAAATTTGTAATTGTTGTCTAGTGTATTCATGTGAGTTCATCCACTTTTCCAGATCCTGAATCTTTGCTGCAAAAGGTTGCTGCAGGGAAGATAGGGGAAGATGGAGTTACGGGGAGAGATCAACCAAAGGACTTATAGGCATGCATATAAGCCTAATGGACACAGACACCAGTGGGGGTGATGAGATGAGTAGGAGGTAGGGGGGACAAATGGGGGATAATGACACATATGTAATACCTTAATCAATAAAGAAAAAAATAGCCCTAGCTGGTTAGGCACTGTGGATAGATTATTGGTCTCCAGACTGAAGGGTCCCAAGTTTGATTCCGGCCAAAGACACATGCCCGGGATGTGGGCTTGGTCCCCAGTGTGAGGCTTGCAGGTGGCAGAGGATCAATGGTTCTCACTCATCATTGATGTTGCTATCTCTCTCTCCCTCTCCCTTTCTCACTGAAATCAATAAAAAATATATCAAAAAATAAAAAAAAGAAACAGATAAATGAAATAGAGACAGAGTAAAAAAAAATACAATTTAGAATACCATAGAGGGAATCCTATTATTTTCAGATATTTAATAATTCCTACAACTTTTGTGATAAAATAGGTTTGCACTGTTTTGGTAATATAATATTTAAATTATTTTTCTTAACATATTAATTTTTATTGCATGTAACACTATATTATAAAAGGCTAATATGCAAATTGTCCCTTCAAACAGGAGTTTGACCAGGAGATCAACCATGGGGTGGGACTGTGTAGCTGTTGTCCCCAGCTGCACCCTCCGGCCAGCCCCACACTGTTCTGTCTGCCCCCCCACCCCCTGTAATGATCGAGGATCCACCAGCTAGTAAGCTTCCCACAGCCCTTTCCACTTGCCTTCATCTTCCCCCATCTGATCCCACACTCAATCGGGGTGGGGCCAGCCAGCCAAACACTTGCATCCCCTCCCCCTGACCAACCTGGCGATTGGGGTGTGCAGGCCAGACACAACGCATGCACGAATTTGTACAATGAGTCTCCAGTATTATTATATTTAAAATAGTTTTTCTTGGAATATTAATGCTTATTGCATGTAAAATTATTACATTTAAAATAGTTTTTCTGGAAATATTAACATTTACTGAATGTGACATGACACTAAAACCATTTGTCTTAAAATATTAAAAAAGTAAATATAAAAAAGAAGGACACTGTATCAACATGGATTAAAAGGAATGCATTCCTCACTCTGGTGTTATCTACTTCTTACCTCACTAATCAGAAGATGAAGAATTATTTCCTAACAATGAAACAATAAGATAGTGTTGAGTACAGATGCCCATCCACTACTCACTTTCCACATGGCTTCCTGAAATTAAAGTACAGCATTCCTTTTAAAACAGCTCATTACTCTAATCCATGAAAGGCTGTACCATTTACCTTGACTTCCCATCCCAGTAGTGCTTTGCTTTGTAACAGAATGGGCAGGTCTTGTAGGTGGAGGATCCCAACTTCTGGAAGATGGAGTTCTTTGCAGTAGAAGGGAATCCACCCTAGAGCCACTGCTGTGAAGATTAATTGTATGTCTGCCACCCTCTGTGTTATAAATAACATCATTCTACTTGAGTAGGGTCAACATTTGTTAAATGGTCAAGTGTGGTTATTGTGTATAAATCTTTACTAAACAGGATGATGGTCATAAGCATGCTGGTTAGCCCAAAATGATAAAATTCTATTTACATGTCTTCAGCACAGTGCTCAGAGATATTGAAAATCAGTTTGGATAACTAAGAAAGAACTGAAGCAGCATTATATATACGTGCCAATAAAAGAAAACAAAACACACACACACACACACACACACACACACACACACACCGGAATTTTAATGCAGAGAATCCAGATACACTAAGTGAAAGAAGTGATTTAAAAGATACAAGAAAACAGTCTCAACTAGTCTTCAAATTAATTTCATCTCAATAAAAGCTTTTAAAACGTGTAACGTCATAGTTAAAAATTAAAATATAAAAAGTCAAAACATGATGCATTACAAAAAAGTGTTATTTAACGAATGTTATCATATAATTCCTACAGTTCATTTATAAAATAATTCTTTGATCAGAATACTACACTCTATTTTAATAGTATTTAAAGAAAACATGTTGAATAATACATAATTAACAATCACTGTTTTCGTTTTCAAATAGAAAAGAGGCTTATCTTCCAATTCTGTAATTTGTCATGGGAAAGATGAACTATGAGCAGCCTCATATGTGGCCAAATATGAACTGGCAAACTCTTCTCAGTATCACCCACATGGGAAAAATGGGAACATTCACCTTCATCTTGCACCAACTCTGCAATAACACTTTAGGAAATTTCCCGTGAAATGTCACACACCTAATTATCACAAATGGACACTAAGTCTTTGAAATTGGGAAAACTGGTTAATATGAAACCAACTTTTCCTGCTACAGATATATTGAAATGAATACACTTTCCTTTCATAGTTAGTTAAATAAGTAAATAGTTAAATTAATTAAAAGACAACTCCCTGAAAATAGCTCATCAACATTTTTATTAATGTTTCATATACCTCATGAACAAGAAAGAAGACAGAAAGACCAATAAACTTGGTGAATCATTGGTCTGTAGCCTTCTTCTGAGTCAGAGACCCCTTGGTGAATCTATTTAATACCATAGACATTTCTCTTATGTAATTTCCAAATGGAAATTTTTCTACATCAAACGTAGGTACAAGAACGTCTTATCAAATTAATAATAGAGATTATTATTTTACACAGTACAGGGTTGCACATTCCTATACTCAAAACTAGTATTTCAAATCCAATTCTAAATAATGAAGTGTGTGTCCTTGAAGTTTGTATAGTTAGACCAACTTTTATTTCAGTGGGAATTTTCCAAGGTGAACTGATGTCCTTTATTCAGACGAAAGAAGGGTACTTTCAGAACAAATTCTTAGTAGTTCAATAAGTATGAATCTTCACTTTAAACCTACAAAACTTCCTGTTCCTAAAGTGTAACATTCTAACATAAGATCAATAGAATTGAGTTCTTCAGAGAACAGTTGAAGTGAATAGAGGCAAACAGTAATGCTAAAATAGACTGAATTTAGCTTGAGGTTTAAATCCTATCCCTGTAAGGTCATTAGGAGTGTTTCACACATTACATATTGCATTCATTATTATAAGTGCTATACCTCTTTAGCAATTACAAATCATACTGATCATCAGTATACATTCTCAATCTAATGAATGGTATCATTTCTTTTGCTTTGAATGATATGAATGAAATTGAGGTGTATCTCTTCATTCAATGTTACTGTTTTCACATAAATAATGGTTTCATTATAATATGTTTTTTGAATTTTTTAAAAACGTTTGAGTTACTGACAGTTTATGCACTCTTTATTGAATTTATAGGAGTTAATATGATCACATAGGCTTCAGGTACACAAGTCTATGATACCTCATTTGCATATTGCATTATGTGTTTACCTAAGTCAGATCTCCTACCATCCCTAGATTTTGAAACATTACCTAAGTGTTTTCCACCTGAGGGTCTTTTTGCTTCTCTTACTTCCTCCTCTTCCACTTCCAGACTTCTCACATCACCTCTATTTCTTTTTTTTTTTTTTTTTTTAAATATATTTTATTGATTTTTTACAGAGAGGAAGGGAGAGAGATAGAGAGTTAGAAACATCGATGAGAGAGAAACATCCATCAGCTGCCTCCTGCACATCTCCTACTGGGGATATGCCCGCAACCCAGGTACATGCCCTTGACCGGAATCGAACCTGGGACCTTTCAGTCCGCAGGCCGACGCTCTATCCACTGAGCCAAACCGGTTTCGGCAACCTCTATTTCTTGATGGAACTGGTGCGCTCTGCCCACCCCCACTTTGAAAAGATCGTTTCTTGGTGTAGTCTACTTTAATTGTTTTTCCACCCACAGAATAAAATGAGTACACATAATAGCAACACTACATAACATTTAACCTGAACAAATGAGCAACTGTTTGAAACTAATTATTATTGCAACCAAAATCAAGATCTACCTCAAATTCTTCTCCCAGACCAAGAATTTCCTTCGAAAATGATAGAGTCCTTTTTCATGGTAAGTTTATGAAACACTTCATTATTAACAATATTCCATTGTAGTGTTCAACACAGAACCATATATGTTGGTTAATAAAAGTCCTCCAAAGACCTCTAGTAATAAGAACTAAAATGTCTCACATTCCAGGGGAAAACACATACATTTCATTCTTGTTTTTTAATAGGCTTATTCTTGGTTATCTGGAGAGAGGGATAGAGAGATGGAAACAAAGATGAAAGAGAAATATTTTGATCAGCGGCTTCCTTAAATGTCTCATACTGGCAAACCAGCTGGCACACTGGGCATGTGTCCTGACCATGTATAGATGATGAGACATGTTGGTTCACGATTGTATCCTCTACAATTGAGCAATATTGACTGTGCAATGTGGATTACTTTTTAGGATGTATCTGTTACTTCATTTATGTTTTGACACAAATATTTCATTTTTTCCAGTGCACCCGGCTTAAATAAACTATATTTTAAAACAAACAATCATTTATTAAAAATGATTAGGTACTTTTTTGCTCCTCTACCACTTCTCAGATTTCTTACATTTACTATTTTTTCAGTTAAAATGACAGAAAACAAAGTCTAGTATGAATGCAACTCTGTATACATAGTTCTGATTTGTTTCTCCATTCTATTTTTAATCGGCTCCTTGCACAATCTTTAGTATTTTTTGGTTAGTACACTGTTTGATGTTAAATATGGTTCTAAGAAAACAAGCCGTCTTGAAGGGGAGAGTTGCTATGACTAGGAATCCAGCCTCACCTCCACCCAGATGGGCCTCACACATCACCTGAGAGCAACTCTGGCCAAAGACCTTTTTAAGGCAGCAGCAGATCCACGGGCACCGGGACTCCAACCCCCCACCACTGCCACTGTCTCCTGTAGTCTTAGAGTGTACAATTGAATTGCCGATCCACTCTGTGGCCATTGGCCCATCGCACTCAGGCACCTGGATTCTGCAATGGTAGCTAAAATGGGGAGACAAACAAACAACTCCCAAAGGACAGAAAAGGAGGAATTGCCAGAAGAGGAACTCAATTAAATTGAGGCATACAATATGTTCGAAAAGAAATTCAGAATAAGGGTCATACAGTTCATACACCAGATGCATGGGAAATCCACAACTTACATAAGAGTCAAGGAAAAATGAAAAAAATTGATAATAGCTGCAATAAAAAATATGATGGAAGGTTTCAATAGTAGACTAGAAGTAGCAAAGGATTGAACCAGTGATTTAGGAGACAGGGCAGAGTAACACACCTGGAACAACACAATCTGAAAAGCAATTGGAGAGAAAAAATAGAAAGCAGGTGGATATCCTAACGGAGATTGGGGACAACATGAAACAAAGTAACATGTGTATAATAAGGATGTCAGAAGGACAAGATGAGGAACAAGGATTAGGAAACCTATTAGAAGAAATAATCACAAAAACTTCCTGATCTTGGGAAGAAAAAGTCACACAAGCACAGACAGTCACAAACAAGATGAAACCAATAAGACCTATACCAAGACACATTGTAATTATAATGGCAAACAATAACAATACAAACCGAACCTTAAAGGCTGTAAGAGAGAGACAGAGAGTCACCTACAAAGGCTCTCCTGTTAGATTATCAAATGATTTTTAACAGAAACACATCAGGCCAGAAGGGAATGAAAGTGATGCAAAACAAGGGACCAATTCCAAGAATACTTATCCAGCAAGGCAATTATTCAAAACTATAGGGGAATTCAGTGTCCTCACAGAAAAAAAAAAAAATATCTAAGGGAGTGTTTCACTACTAAACCATCAATGCAAGAAATGCTAAAGGGGCTGCTGTAAAAAGAAGGAATAGAAGAGACAGAAGAAACACAGGCATAAAGAAAAAGTTGCAACATATCAGTACCTATCAAAATAAGCTTAAACCTAAACAGACTAAACACTCCATTCAAAAGATATATAATGGCCAAAATTATAATAAAAAAAGACTCATATGTATGCTGTCTATAAGAGAACCACCTCAGAATAAGGGCCTCACATGGACTGAAAGTGGATGGAGAGAAAATACTTTTCAGGCAAGGAGGGAAAAAAACTATGGAAGCAATAATTATATTTGAAAAAATAAATCGCAAGAAGCCAAGATGGCGATGGAATAGGCAGACGCATCCCAGGGCTTTTCCAGGAGCAAATGGAGTGAGCAGCTGAAACTAATAACACCCACCCGGAAGTGGCAAAGTACACTCAGGTGGTCAGAGAGTTTGCAGCCAGGAAGGGCAGAGTTCCTCTGGTAAGGTAAAAACCATGGATCGGGGCAGGAAACTTTGCCACACCTCTGAGCCCAGAAAGGATATAAGCACCCCTATGTTCATAGCAGCACAATTCACCATAGCTAAGATCTGGAAACAGCCGAAGTGCCCATCAGCAGATGAATGGATTAGAAAACGGTGGTACATCTACATGATGGAATACTTTGCTGTTGTAAAAAAGATGGAATTCTTGCCATTTGCAGCAGTATGGATGGAACTGGAGGGCATTATGCTAAGTGAAAAAAGCCAGTCAATGAAGGAAAAATACAACATGATCTGACTCATTTATGGATAATAAAGACCATTATAAACTTATGAACAAAAATAGATACAGAGGCAGAGCAGCTTCGAACAGACTGTCAAACTTCAGCGGGAAGGCCTGGGAGGGTTGGGGGGCAGGCAGGGAGGGTAAGAGATCACCAGAAAAACTTTTATGCATGTATATAAGCATAACCAATGGACATAAGACACTGGGAGTTAGGGGAGGCCAGGGGATTGTCGGGGGAGGGGGGGAAGAAAAAGGAGATATATGTAATACCCTTTGTAATACTTTAAGCAATAAAACACTTTAGAAAAGAGAGAAAAAAGAAATCTCAAAGTAACGGTCATAAAAAAGAGATAAGACCGATTGCTATGATGTGCTCTGACAAGCAGGGGGTAGACTCTCAATGCAAGAGCTGCCCTTAGTGGTCAGTGAGCTCTCACAAGGGCAGCGCCACTCAGCTGGATCCTGTGCTGACAACTGGCAAGTGGAGCAGCAGTGGCAGGAATCTCTCCCACCTCCACAGAGGCGCTAAGCATGTTTGGCAACTGGGATCAAGCCTAAGCCATCATTCTGACATCCCCTGAGGTCTCCCAGACTGCCAGAGGGTGAGGGACTCCTCCAAGTGTACAAAGTTTGTTCACTGGGCCTCTAATGTTACTAATAAGCTCTAATAAGATATAACAATATTCAAATACTTGGAGGCTAAATAGTCTTTTATTAAATAAATGGAGGCCCAGGGTATGAATTCCTGCAAGGAAGCAGTCTGGTCGGCCTCTCGAGATGGGGGCACATGGGGCCAGGCTGGCAGCAGTTAGTGGCCATTGGCGGTTAACCAGAAGGCCATGCCTCCAATCTGGGCGTTAGCGCATATAGGGGGTGTGGCTGACCAGGGGGAAAAGCTGTGGGTGGTTTGTTTATCAGTCCTGCCCCGAATGGGGCATTTCGGGCAGATGGGAGGCAAGGCTGGTCATGGATATGGCTGATTGGGGCCCAGATAAGGCTGGTTGGCTGCTGCAATGCAAGTCATAGCCACCAGCCATTCTGGTCATTGTGCCATTCTGGTCACAGGGCTTTTATGTACAAAGATAGATTATTGGACTACCAAAGAGATTAAAGAAGAAATTAAAATCATCCTGGAAATAAATGACAATTAAAAATAAAAATCCAAAACCTACTGGACACACTGAAAATAGTCCTTAGAGGGAACTTCATAGCATTACAGGCCTAACTCAAAGAACAAGAAAAACAGTTAACAAATTATCTAACCCGCACAACTTAAAAAGTTAGAGAGAGCAACAAGCAAAGCCCCAACTGAGCAGCAGGAAGAAAATAATGAAGATCACAGCAGAAATAAATGACATAGAGACCAAAAACCCCACAAAAGATTAATAAAGACATGAGCTATTTCTTTGAAAGGATAAACCAGATTGACTAAGCTCTAGCTAGGCTCACCAACAGGACCCCAGTAAACAAAATAATACATTCTGAATATTTTAACAATACAATATGTAAAAGTTAAACATTTAAGTATATTGTAATTTAAATCAGCACTTATGAAACAACCTGGTATAATTCAAACCTTCCCTCCAATCCTGAAACTTCATAATGGTACCTACAATTCTTGATGCTTCCCCCAGACCTACCATTTGCTTTTAGTCATTCTTAAATAACAGAAGCCAAATCCTTTACAATAAAATGTTGTCTGTACCTTATCATTTTTAATTTCAGTGTCTAATTCTTCTGTCATAGGGGCTTCCTCCCTTATCATTGCCAATAAGTCTGGGTGGTTGACAAACAGCTTTGGGTCAAGCAAACTGCACCCTGGGAGCTGGGCATGGACTAGCTAGAAAGAGCAGACTGGCCTGGCCTCTCCTTACCTAAGGCCACTCCTTCTCCATAAACGGCAGAAAGGGGCACAGCAACGCTCTGTTTCCTGACAGACCCTGATGGCCACCAAACTGTGTTGTGCTGAGGGCTTGACAACTCCAGGGTCTCAGCCTCCCCCAACTGCATGAAGTCCTCCCACTCCAGCCCCAAAGCTGCCCTCTGAACTTCCTGTGCCCTTGTGTCCTGGGTATCACCACTTCCCTGCACCGAGGTGAAGCTAAAAGCCTCCTGGATCTTCCTGCTTGCCCTGTCCTTCCTGGTGCAATGTCCCTGGGGAGCCCTTTGAATCCTCAGGCGCCCTGCAGCTGAAGGCCCCCTAGTGGAACTGAGAGGAAGCGCGCTGCCCCCAGGAGGCCCTCAGTCTCCCAACACAGCCTGACTCTGGATGCCCCCTGGCTCTGAGACTGGTGCTGTGAAGGAGCAGGTGGTGCAGAGCCTGCTGAGTCCAGGCAAGGCGCTCGCTCACTGGTGCAGGCATCCAGGCCCTGGTGTGCTGAGTGGGTGCACGCTGGGCTCATGCACAGGCGCTGGTCATGTGAGCATGTGGTACAGAAGGCACCTGGCCAGGCCCAGCCTGCAGTCTCTGTTTGGGCTCCTGAGAAGTCTCCTCCAATCAAGGGCAGGGCAGCGGGTGTCACCCTGCGCAACTCCACCCCTCAGTCTCAGCACTGGTGTATGAACCTGGCCCCTGCAGCCCAAGGTTCCTGAGGAAACCCACCCACTTTCACACACCAAAATCCTCCCCCAAAAAGGCTGAGTGTGAAAACTGGAATGGAGAAAGGCACGCCAGTCCCCCACTTTAACAAAAGGCAAGTTTTGTTCATGTGATTGCCTCCTTTGGGAATGGGTTTCCCGTTTCATTCTTGCTTGACAGGAAAATAAACTTTGTTGTGTTGAGGTTCCCCCCTCTAGAATGTTCTGATTGGCTTAGGCGGTTGTCTGTGTACAAGGAAGGTTTTGGTCTACTGACAGAGTTTTGACCTTTTCCGTTTCCCAAGTGCAACCCATGCAGGGTGCTGCAGTGCGCACCTGCCTCCATACACCCCAGGCCTTAGCACCCTCCCTGGCGTGTAACTCCTCTCCTCTGCCCCACACCCCTGCTCACTTCATTGCAAGCCTGCCCCACACAGGGAGGGTGGCTCTACCTGTAAACTTTCACGTTCACAGGACAGGCCCATGGCTTCTGTTGAGCAGTTCCTCCATCCTGAAAAGGCCAGCTGTCTTCTGTCTGACCATGGCATGTCTATGTGAGTGACCGCCCAAGCCAAGGGAGTTGAGAACCTAAGGGTCAGGATTTAAAGTCTGCCCCCTGCACTCCTGTAGTGTACAAGGTCCCTGTCCCCTGGCAAATTATAATACTTGTCATCAGAAGTCAGCCATTCTTCCTTCCTCCTCCTAGACAACTCCCAGAAAGAAGAGGCCTGCTGTCTCCTCTTCTGTAGCCCTGCCTCTTTCCAGGCAGGCTGAAATGCTGGAGATGCTGCTCCCACAGCCCCTTGTGAGGTCTTTGCCCAATACTATTACATTTCCCTGCTACCAACAACGCAGAGTCAGCAACACCTTGCAAGCTTCTTTATGGTTCTTTCAGTGACACTCATGTTAGGTGGCATGTGCTCTCTGACTCTTCCGCAGGCGATCCTTTTCTCCTCTTTTCCTCCTGTGTAAAGGGAATGGACAGAATCCCTCAGCCAACCTTGGTGTGTGCCCACACACTGCATCGTTTCTGTCCTTTGGGGCCATATTTGCTGTTCTGCTCCCTCTCCTCTGAATCTGGAGTGTCCCCTTCTATACACACACACCCACACTCACAGACACTGGCATGTGCCTGAAGGTGTGTGGGGCCCCTCTGAAGCACATGTCCACAGTCAGTACACCGTGCCTTTTCCTGGCCTGTTTAACTTTCCTACCCCAGGACTTCAATAGTCTCGTCCAGATCCTGCTGCCATTGCCAGCATTGTGGGCTCAGCTCAGCGGAACTGAGCGGTGGTTATAAAAACAAAGAAACGTGAATTAGAGGCACTGAAAACGGGTAAGGCATGGGAAGGTAGGACTCCACTGGAGTGGCAAGAGGCCTAAGTGGGTGGCGAAAGCACCGACAACAGGATTGCAGAAACATGATGAAGAACCATGTTTGTTGCCCAGGGCCCGAGGCCAGTCATCCTGAAAGCCATGGTGCTTACAGCACCCTCATCTGCTTACATTCTGAGGGCACCAAGACTCCCAGTTTCCCTTTGCTGCTCTCACACACATTCCTGGTGCACTTGGGTACCTCCAATTTACCCAGGCCCGGTTTTCCACATTCACTTTTCTAAGGAGATTCACAGGGGCAACTACTCACCTTTTAATGCCCAGCAGGAGGACTCCTCCTCTCCAACAGGTCCCCTCTGCAGCTCCCTCCTCTGGGTCCTGAGTCTGCAGGGTAGTACTGCAGAGGATTGGGCCACAGGTCCTTGCTGATGATCTGGGAAGGAACACAGGGAAGAGGGAAACCAGACCAGTCTGCTACTCTGCTTTTCAAGCATGTGGGGCTTCCACCATTACATTTTCTGACAGTGGCCAGAGCAGTATCAATCACCTCAGCAATCTTGCCTGACCCGGGCAGGGTATGTTCAGACAACCAGTTGAAGAAGCTGATGCTGCTTGTATCTTGCCGGCGGCTGGGGGCTACACGTTCATAATCCCAGAACCAGAGGATTGGAGTGGATCTGGAGGACCTGTACCCTGCAGGAAGGAAGTTCGAAGGCTGGATTCCCATCGGTCCAATGTCCACACCCACCCACCATTTTCCTGCTCTTCCAAAGGCCCATCTTGGGAACTGTCACTCACCTGCAAGGCTGACATCATATTGCTTAATGATCAGGTCATTCAGGAAGTAGGGGTTGCTCCGGAAGGAAAACATCAACCTGCAGCGGTATTTGGGAAGGCTCACTTCCTTCACCTGCCAAGAGATGCAACTAGTAAAGTGTCTTGTCTGCCAGCTTCTGGAGTGAGCCTGCCTGCAGGAATCACCCACCTCCCCTCCCTTTCTTTCTGCTGGGACACGTCCCACTGGGTGCCAAAGCTGTCATCCCAGGCTCCACTCTGCCTCCCAGTCTGACCTCCACATTGATCAAGTAGTTCAGCAGGTCTTCATCTTCGTCACTGATGAAGGCTGATATCTGCGGTGGTTCTGGATCTGCTTTTGGTCAAGGAGCTCTCAGAGGCTGTGAAACGAAATGGGCAGCTAAAAGCCACGGAGCCATCCTGGGGGCATACGAGAGTTGGCCGTGGATTGCAGACATTGCCCCTGTTCCAACCTCCTCACCACCTACCTTACTTCACACATGCTCACAACAATGGTACCTGTGAGTTCATGTTCACCTGAGCATGAACCTGCCCTAACAATCGGAGGGTTCATTTCCAGACATGTTCTGAGACCTCCCTGTCCTCTGTGTGCCTGTGCAGATGACGCAGTGCTTAGGGCAGCGGCTCTCAACCTGTGGGTCGCGAACAATGAAAATACATCCTGTCTATCAGATATTTACATTATGATTCATAACAGTAGCAACATTACAGTGATGAAGTAGCAACGAAAATAATTTTATGGTTGGGGGTCACCACAACATGAGGAACTGCATTAAAGGGTTGTGGCATTAGGAAGGTTGAGAACCACTGGCTTAGGGTGTCCGCATGGACTCTGGCCTTGTCCCTTAGGATCGCCTACACGAAATGTATGGTCTCCAGAAACAGTGGCAGCACACATCTTCTAGAGGTCCATGTTGGTCACAAAGGCTTCATTCCGGGTTGGAAATAAGCCTTTTATTGCACACGAGTTGCAATAAACGGGTGTGTGTGTTTGTGTGTGTGTATACCTCTGGTCCTTTGTGTATACCTGTGTGTGTATCTGTGGAAGAGGGAGGAAGCCTGCCTGGAATTCCTATGGGCATCTGATGTGTTGAGAGTGGACACTGGAAGCATTCACCTTAAACCTGGCTTAAATGAGCTGAGTGTTTACACTGAGCTTTTTGGTCAAAAAGGGAGAAACACAAAACACTGCCTCCAAGAATCTTTCCACTGCCCAGAAAAGGTTCCCTTCCACTATCTGATTGTGGTGTGGTACGTTGTGCCCATACTTCCTGACCTGACACCTAGAAGCCGGCCACCGCTTTGCCCAGTGCTGTGCCACTGGGGTGGGGTGGCCCTTTCCTCTGTCCTCCTCCCCTTCACCTTCTCCTGGCTCCTCCTCCACTTACTCCCTGTGGTCTTTGTCAGTAGTGAAGCCAGAAGGGCTCAGGCAAGGATACAGCTTGGGCCCAGAAGTTGGGGATGCACTGGATGATGGCCCTTCTGCACTCAAGAATGGGCTTTCTAAGCCGAGAGGTCTTGCGCTTCACCTGCATGTAGACCCTGCTGGCTCGGGCGCTCTCAGTGCTCAGCTGGACGTGAAGGGCCGCCAGCACCTCCAGTGTGGGCCGGGTGCTTGTCCAACTGGGCCCTGGCTCTGCTCACTGCTCCTCAGGCTTCGCCTCTGCTTCTACCTGGGACACCGCCTCCTCTGCTGCACTCATTTTGTCCACAGCCTCAGCTTCCACCACCTGGGAGAGAAGGTCCACGTCCAGTAGCTGCCCCGCCCCAGTAGCACCTGGGCCCTCGCCTCCTAGGGCCTTGGTTTCTGCACAGCCTCACGCTTAACATGGAGGTTACCTCGCCAGCCCTCCTGCCCTGGCCTGCGTGGTCCCTCCCACGCCCCGCCCTGCACCTGTACACACAAGCTCCTGTGTTCACCCAAAGGGCCCTTGCGGGTACACTTCTGACACAAAGTGCTGGCGAGATCCGCAGTGTACTGACCCAGCAGGACCCGCCCCCCTCCCCTGAACCCCCCACCTCCAGATGGCACTGGTCCTGAACTGTGCAGCTGCCAACAAGCAGGTGGCAGTGTTTGGAGCTCACTTCATGTCCCCAGGTCCCTTATCTGGATCCGTCAGGCATAGTCTTGGTTTCACAGGGTAATTCTCCTACACAGGGGGTTTGGGGCCACCTCGTGGAAAGGAGGATGCACTAGCTATGCTGGGTGCGCTGGCCATGCACAAGATGCTCTTTGCACATGAACTTCAATCAGTGAGCGAGACTGCACTTGACCCCATTCTGCTCCGCCCCTCCCTTCTCCAGCAGCACTGCTGGACACCAACCTCCATGCAAACTCCTCCTTGCCCCCCATTCTGAAGTATATATAATCCTCTGGCCTTTTCCTGGCTGTCACCACCTACCTGCTCTTCGCATTGATGCAAGCGCCAGAGTTTGCACATGGCGAATTTGCTTTCTGTGTCACTTACAGACTGGTACACATTTGTCCCTGGTAGAATGGACAGTCACAGTCCTGGCTGGTGTCTCATTGAGCTGGAGCCTGATCCCAAACACCAGAGGTTGCTAGTCTGGCAGGTAAGGGAATTCACCTCGGTTTTGTGTTGGATTCCTGGTCAGGGTGATTAAGGGAAGAAAGGGATCTCTTCTCTCTCTCTCTCTCTCTCTCTCTCTCTCTCTCTCTCTCTCTCTCTCTCTCTCTCTCTCGTCTGTCTCTCTCTCTCTCAGCAGTAAACATATCCTGGGATGAGAAATAAAAATGTAATAATAAACAGGTTCATAGGACCTGGGCAAGAGAGTGTGGGAAACTGTTTATTGCCTTCACTATCTGATAAGCATAGACAGAGAACTCCCCGAAACCCCCGAAGGCTGGGTGCCTTTGAAGCACTAGCAAAGCTCAGAGCTAGGTGCCACCTCTGTTTGTCCAGACAGTGGTAGCTGAAACTACTCCCCAATTTATTATTATGTAAATCCTTGCTGATGGACTAGTCTGCTTGTTACTAGGGGATCACCTGCTTAAGGGCTATGCTATGGGTGCATCCCAGATCAATAAAAGCTTGGTGAGGCCTGAGCAAAGAAGAAGTCCTTTGGGACTTGCCGCCTGGTCCCCCAATATTGCAAAATTATCTCGTGTCTTTTTCTCTCATTTGCTGTGCGGCTCCTCTTTCAGATACCGAACCCTACTCCACGCAGGGCGTGGAAGGAAACACCCAACAAGAGAGGGCACCCCAACCTGGAAGGTCTCTGAGGTCCAAGCTGTAGCCAAGGGGAAGGCCTATGGCTATAGGGGACTGTAGCCTCTATTCCTGCAGATCCAAGGCTTAGGAGAACAAAGCCAAGAAAAGGGCTCATTCTCTGGGCCTGCAGGTCATTGCTTTGCTATCTGCATCTCATTTCTTTCATTCTCACTGTCTTTTCTTCTGAATATGTGGGTGCATATGCCCTTTCTGAGTGGTGTTTGTCATTTCTTGAGATATGTTCCTAGTAGTGGGATTCCTGTTCAAATGGGAGCTCCGTTTTTTCAATTTTTTGAGGAAACTCCATAGTATTCTGCATAGTTGCTACACCAGTCTGCATTCCCACCAGTAATGCAAGAGGATTCCTTTTACACCCCATCCTCGCCAGCACTTGTTGTTTGTTGAATTGTTGATGATAGCCATTCTGACCAGTGTGAGATGGTATCTCATTGTCCTTTTGATTTGCATCTCTTGAATGATTAGTGATTTGGAGCATGTTTTCATATGTCTCTTGGCTTTCTGTATGTCCACTTTCAAAAAGTGTCTAAGTCCTATGCCCATTTTTTGATTGGAATATTAATCTTCCCTTTTGTTTAAATGAATGAGTTCATCCCCGGCTGCACCCTCCAGCCAGCCCCACACTGTTCTGTCCGCCGTCCCCCTCCCCCTACAATGATCAAGGAACCGCCAGTCAGTAAGCTGCCCACAGCCTCTTCCCCTGGCTTTCATTTTCTCCCATCTGATCCCCCACTCGATTGGGGTGGGGCCAGCCAGCCAAACACCTGCATCTCCTCCCCCTGGCCAACCCGGCAATTGGGGTGTGGGGGCCGGACACCACCCATGCACGAATTTGTACACTGGGTCTCCAGTATTATTATATTTAAAACTAGAGGCATGGTGCACAAAAATTTGTGCACTGGCGGGGGTGGGGGGTGTGTCCCTCAGCCCCACTTGAGCCCTCTCATAGTCTGGGACCCCTTGGGAGATAACGACCTGCTGGCTTAGGCACACTCCCAGGTGGCAGAGGGCAGGCCCAATGCCTAGGTGCGTGACCCGCAGCTCCTGGTCAGGTTCAGAGCAGGGCCCATTGGGGGGTTGGGGTGCCGCCCCCTGTCACACTCAAGTCACGGTCGATGGGGAGGTTGCGGCGCCACCCCCTGTCATGCACAGAGCAGGGCGGATCAGGGGGTTGTGGTGCCAACCCTGTCACATACCAAGCTGGCTGATCAGGGGGTTAGGGTGCTTCCCCCTGTCACACACAGAGCAGGGCCCATCAGGGGAGTTGGGGCTCCGTACCCTATCACACACAGAGCATGGCTGACCAGGGGGTTGGGGATCTCCCCCCTGTCATGCACAGAGCAGGGCCCATCAGGGGGTTATGATGCCACCCTCAGTCATGCTCAGATAGGGCCGACTGGGGGGTTGGGGCGCTGCCCCTTGTCACACTCAAGGCAGGTTCAATGGGGAGTTTGGTGCGCCACCCCCTGTCACCCACAGAGCAGGACCAATCAGAAGGTTGGGGCACTCCCCCCTGTCACACTCAGGGCAGGGCCGATGGGAAGGTTGTGGCTCTACCCCGTCACACACAGAGCAAGACCAATCAGGGGGTTGGGGAGCTCCCCCTCTCAGGCACAGAGCAGAGCCATTCAGGGGGTTGGGGTGCCTTCCCCTTTCACGAACAGAGCAGAGAGGATAGGGAGGTTGTGGCCCCGTCCCCTGTCACACATAGAGCCACAGGACAATCAGGGGGTTTTGGTGCTGCCCCCTGTCACACTGCTCCAGGGGCCAGGAGGCCTCGTGGCTCCGCTGATCCCAGTGCTAAGAGGCCTCATGGCTCCACTGATCCCGGATTTCGGAGACCTTGTGGCTCCCCTGATCCCAGGCCAGGAGGCCTCGCGTCTCCGCTGATTCCAGTGCTGAGAGGCCTCATGTCTCCACTGATTCTGGTGCTGGGAGGCCTTGCTGCTCTGCTGATCCCAGTGCTGGGAGGCATATTACCATTTTACTATATAGGATAGAGGCCTGGTGCATGGGTGGGGGCCAGCTGGTTTCCCCTAAAGGGTGTCCTGGATCAAGATGGCGTCCCGCTTGGGTGCCTGGCCAGTCTGGGTGAGGGGATGATGGCTGTTTGCAGCTGGTCACACCCCCTTCAGGGTGGGGGTCCCCAATGGGGTGCCTGGCTAGTCTGGGTGAGGGGCTGAGGGCCATTTTCAGGCTGGTGGGTGACTGAAGCTCCCAGCCTCTCCTTTTTTCCTTTTTCTTTTATTCTGGGATTTATTTACCTTCTATGGCTGTCACTGGAGCTGAGAGCCGGCTTTAGCTCAGACCTCGAATGCTGAAAGCAGGTTTCTGGACTTTGTTTACCTTCTGTATTTGAAACTTTGTTGCGACTGCAGCTCTGAGATCCCGGCTGACTGAAAGCAGGTATCTGGGGTTTTGTTTAGCTTCTATATTTGTAACAATGTTTCTTAGAGAACAGCACAGAGCCCAGCAGTGGCAGGTGAGGAACGTTGGCTTCCTCTGTCACTGGAGCAAGCAAGCCTCCTGTTCGCGACAGTTGCCTAGCTGCCGGGCGCCATCTTGGTTGGCAGTTAATTTGCATATCCACATGATTAGACATGGGAAGGGTAGCGAAGTTACGGGTAATTACCATGTTTCTCATTTATTAGATAGGATTGTTTTTCTTGGAATATTAATGCTTATTGCATGTAAAATTATTACATTTAAAATAGTTTTTCTGGAAACATTAACATTTATTGAATGTAACATTATGATACTAAAATCATTTTTCTTAAAATATTAAAAATGTAAATATAAAAAAGAGGAACACTGTATCAACATAGATGAAAAGGAATGCATTTCTCACTTGGGTGTTATCTACTTCTTGCCTCACTAATTAGAAGCTGAAGAATTATTTCCTAACAATGAAACAATAAGATAGTGTTCAGTATAGACGCCCATCCACTACTCACTTTCCACTTGGCTTCCTGAAATTAAAGTGCAGCATTCCTTTTAAAACAGCTCATTACCCTAATCCATGAGAGGCTGTACCGTTTACCTTGACTTCCCGTCCCATAAGTCCTTTGTCTTGGAATAGAATGGGCAGGTCTTGTAGGTGGAGGATCCCAACTTCTTGAAGATGGAGCCCTTTACAGTGGATGGGAACCCACCCATGGAGCCACTGCTGTGAAGATTAATTGTATGTCTGCCATCCTCTGTGTTATAAAGAACATCATTCTACTTGAGTAGGATCAACATTTGTTAAATGGTCAAGTGTGGTTATTGTGTATAAATCTTTACCAAACAGGATGATGGTCATAGGCATGCTGGTTAGCCCAAAATGATAAAATCCTATCTTCACATGTCTTTAGTACAGTGCTCAGAGTTATTGAAAATCAGTTTGGATAACCGAGAAAGAACTGAAGCAGCATTATATATACGTGCCAAAAAGCAAAACAAAACACACACACACACACACACACACACACACACACACACACACGTACACACACCAGAATTTGAATGCAGAGAATGCAGGACAGTAAGTCAATGAAGTTATTTTAAAGATAAAAGAAAACAGTCTCAACTAGTCTTCAAATTAGTTTCATCTCAATAAAACCTTTTAAAACATGTAACGTCATACAAAAATTAAAATATAAAAAGTCAAAACATGATGCATCACAAAAAAGTGTTATTTAATGAGTTTTATCATATAATGCCTACAGTTCCTTTATCAAAAAATTCTTTGATCAGAATACTATACTCTATTTTGATAGTATTTAAAGAAAACATGTTGAATAATACATAATTAACAATCACTCTTTTCATTTTTAAATAGAAAAGAGGCTTATCTTCCAATTCTGTAATTTGTCATGGGAAAGAAGAACTATGAGCATCTTCATATGTGGCCAAATATGAACTATCAAACTCTTCTCAGTAGCACCTCGGTGGGAAAAACAGGAACATCCACCTTCATCTTGCACAAACTCTGCAATAACACTTTAGGAAATTTCCCGTGAAATGTCACACACCTAATTATCACAAATGGACACTAAATCTTTGAAATTGGGAAACCTGGTTAATATGAAACCAACTTTTCCTGCTACAGATATATTGAAATGAATATACTTTCCTTTCAGCCAGTAAAATAAGCAAATACATAAATTAATTATAATACAACTTCCCTGAAAATAGTTCATCAACATTTTTATTCATGTTTCATAGTCTTCATATACAAGAAAGAAAGATAAATAAACTTGGTGAATCATAGTTTTTCAGCCTTTTCCTGAGTCAGAGACCCCTTTGTGAATCTATTTAATACCATAGACATTTCTCTTATGTAGTTTCCAAATGGAAAGTTTTCTACATCAAACGTAAGTACAAGATCGTCTTATCAAATTAATAATATAGATTATTATTTTACACAGTACAGGGTTGCACATTCCTATACTCAAAACTAGTATTTCAAATCCAATTCTAAATAATGAAGTGTGTGTCCTTGAAGTTTATATAGTTAGACCAACTTTTATTTCAGTGGGAATTTTCCAAGGTGAACTGATGTCCTTTATTCAGACGAAAGAAGGGTACTTTCAGAACAAATTCTTAGTAGTTCAATAAGTATGAATCTTCACTTTAAACCTACATGACTTCCTGTTCCCAAAGTGTAACATTCTAACATAAGATCAATAGAATTGAGTTCTTCAGAGAACAGTTGAAGTGAATAGAGGCAAACAGTAATGCTAAAATAGACTGAATTTAGCTTGAGGTTTAAATCCTATCCCTGTAAGGTCATTAGGAGTGTTTCACACATTACATATTGCATTCATTATTATAAGTGCTATACCTCTTTAGCAATTACAAATCATACTGATCATCAGTATACATTCTCAATCTAATGAATGCTATCATTTCTTTTGCTTTGAGTGATATGAATGAAATTGAGGTGTATCTCTTCATTCAATGTTACTGTTTTCACATAAATAATGGTTTCATTATAATATCTTTTTTAATTTTTTAAAAACGTTTGAGTTACTGACAGTTTATGCACTCTTTATTGAATTTATAGGAGTTAATATGATCACATAGGCTTCAGGTACACAAGTCTATGATACCTCATTTGCATATTGTATTATGCGTTTACCTAAGTCAGATCTCCTACCATCCCTAGATTTTGAAACATTACCTAAGTGTTTTCCACCTGAGGGATGTCCTTTTGCTTCTCTTACTTCCTCCTCTTCCACTTCCAGACTTCTCACATCACCTCTATTTCTTGATGGAAGTGGTGCACCCTGCCCACCCCCACTTTGAAAAGATGGTTTCTTGGTGTAATCTACTTTAATTGTTTTTCCATCCACAGACTAAAATGATTACACATAATATCAACACTACATAACATTTAACCTGTACAAATGAACAACTGTTTGAAACCTACTAATTATTGCAACTAAAATCAAGATCAACCTCAAATTCTTCTCCCAAACCAAGCAATTCCTTCAAAAATGATAGAGTCCTTTTTCATGGTAAGTTTATGAAACACTTCATTATTAACAATATTCCATTGAGATATTCAACACAGAACCATATATGTTGGTTAATAAAAGTCCTCCAAAGACCTCTAGTAATAAGGTCTAAAATGTCTCACATTCCAGGAGAAAACACACACATTCCATTCTTGCCTTATAATAGGCTTATTCTTGGTTTTCTGGCGAGAGAGAAAGGGAGAGGGATAGAGAGATATGAACATAGATGAAAGAGAAATATTTTGATCAGCTGTTTTCTTAAATGTCTCATACTGGCAAACCAGCCAGCACCCTGGGCATGTGTCTTGACAAGGAATAGATGATGAGACATCTTGGTTCACAATTCTATCCTCAACCATTGAGCAATACTGACTGGGTAATGTGGATTCTAAAAAGTATGTGTCTGTTACTTCATTTATGTTTTGACAACATCTATTTCATTTTTTTCAGTGCACCCGGCTTACATAAACTATTTATTTTTAAAACAAAGAAGCATTCATTCAAAATGATTAGGAACTTTATTCCTCCTCTACCACCTCTCAGATTTCTTACTTTTACTATTTCTTCAGTTAAAATGACAGAAAAAAATGTCCAGTATGACTGCAACTCTGTTTTTAGATAGTACTGTTTTGTTTCTCAATTCTAGTTTTAATAGGACCCTTGCACAATCTTTAGTATTTTTATGTTACTACATTGTTTGATATTAAATATGGTTCTAAGAAAACAAGCCATCTTGAAGGGGAGAGCTGTTATGACTAGGAACTCAGCCTCACCTCCACCAGATGGGCCTCACACATCACCTGAGATCCTAGAGCCACTCTGGCCAAAGACATTTTTACGGTAGCAGCAGACCCACGGACAGGGGGAATCCAGCCCCCCACAACCGCCACTGCCTCCTGTGAGTCTTGAAGTGCACAATTGACTTGCCGATCCACTCTGTGGCCATTGGCCCCTTGCAATCTGGCACCTGGGTTCTGCAATGATAGCTAAAATGGGGAGACAAACCAACAACCCCCAAAGGAGAGAAAAAGAGGAATTGCCAGAAGAGGAACTCAATTAAATTGAGGCATACAATATGTTCAAAAAGAAATTCAGAATAAGGGTCATACAGTTCATACACCAGATGCATGGGAAATCCACAACTTATGTAAGAATCAAGGAAAAATGAAAAAATTGATAATAGCTACAATAAAAACATATGATGGAAGGTTTCAATAGTAGACTAGAAGTAGCAAAGGATTGAATCAGTGATTTAGGAGACAGGGCAGAGTAACACACCCTGAACAACACAATCTGAAAAGC
Source organism: Myotis nattereri (assembly GCF_964212035.1). Taxonomy (NCBI): domain Eukaryota; kingdom Metazoa; phylum Chordata; class Mammalia; order Chiroptera; family Vespertilionidae; genus Myotis; species Myotis nattereri. The sequence goes on from NC_138094.1 coordinate 7,736,731, forward strand.
AATTGGAGAGAAAAAATAGAAAGCAGGTGGATATCCTAAGGGAGATTGGGAACAACATGAAACAATGTAACATATGTATAATAAGGGTGTCAGAAGGACAAGATGAGGAACAAGGATTAGGAAACCTATTAGAAGAAATAATCACAAAAACTTCCTGATCTTGGGAAGAAAAAGTCACACAAGCACAGACAGTCACAAACAAGATGAACCCAATAAGACCTATACCAAAACACATTGTACTTACAATGGCAAAGAATAACGACACAAAGAGAACCTTAAAGGCTGTAAGAGAGAGACAGAGAGTCACCTACAAAGGCTCTCCTGTTAGATTATCAAATGATTTTTAACAGAAACACATCAGGCCAGAAGGGAATGAAAGGAAATATACAAAGGGATGCAAAACAAAGGACCAAATCCAAGAATACTTATCCAGCAAGGCAATCATTCAAAACTATATTGGAATTAAATGTCTTCACAGAAAAAAAGAAATCTAAGGGAGTGTTTCGCTACTAAACCATCAATGCAAGAAATGCTAAAGGGACTGTTGTAAAAAGAAGGAATAGAAAAGAAAGAAGAAACACAGGCATAAAGAAAAAAGTGGCAACAAATCAGTACCTATCAAAATAGCCTTAAGCCCAAATGGACTCGACACTCCATTCAAAAGATATAGAATGGCTAAAATTATAATAAAAGCAGACCCATATGTATGCTGTCTATGAGAGACCCACCTCAGAATAAGGGACGCACACAGACTGAAAGTGAAAGGAGAGAACATACTTTTCAGGCAAAGGAAGTGAAATAACTTGGGGAGCAATAATTGTATTTGAAAAATTAAATCTCGAGAAGCCAAGATGGCGGCAGAATAGGCAAGAATGTCCCAGGGCTTGTCCTGGAGGAAATGGAGTGAGCAGCTGAAACTAATAACACCCACCCTGAACTGGCAAAGTACACTCAGCTGGTGAGACAGTTTGCAGCCAGGAAAGGCAGAGTTCTTCTGATAAGGTAAAAACCAGGGATCTGGGCAGGAAAGTTTGCCACACCTCTGAGCCCAGAGGGTCAAAGGGAGAACATGTGGCACACAGCCACGACTGTTTGGACAGGCACAGCCCCTGACTGTGGAAAGGAGTACTGCGGGACTGTTGGTTGGGGGGGATTTGAGATCTGGCTTCCATTATTACAGAGGACTGAGCCTAAAAGGGGCAGCCTGAAGCTCTGACTAGACCATGCTGTGCCGGTAAGAGAGGAGCTTACAGAGACTTAGCCTTCCCCGTGTCTGTGGCTGGCGGTTGTTTGATTGTTTTCACTGAACCCTGTTCATAGGACATTTCGGATACAGACACTCACCTGTGCTGAAGAGTGGGAGAAGGTGCGGATGAGTGGAATCTGGGGAGAGGCTGGGGAGAGAAGGAGGGCCAGGAGAAGTGGCAGTAAATTGAGTGCTGAGTCACCCATGAGCCCAGGACTTGGGCAGCCATTTTCTCCTGAGGCTAAAATTCCTCCCTCCAGGCCCCAGGCAAGGAATAGAGCCACAACCAGATTCAACCCTGAATGAGATGAAGGATTAAAATAATCTGACTAGTCCCTGGGAGTAAACAGGGTCTGGCCTATAGAGGGGCTTTCAGTCCCAGCAATGACAACAACAACAACAACAACAACAAAGAGCACAAACATTCCTGAAAACTGGGATCTTAAGCCAGCCAAAGGAATGACATTTCAACTTTTCATTTTTATTTTTTATTATTTTTTAGCTTTTTTTTTGCATTTTTCATTGTTCTCCTTTTTTGTTTGTTTGTTTTTTCTTTTATTTAATACTTCTTTTCATATTATTTTTTCAACCATGTGAGCAGCAGACACTTGAGCGGCACGCTCTTGTCCAAGGAACATCAGCCCTCTGAGCAGCCTGTCTCGAGCCTAAGAGTAGCAGCCTCATGTGGCCTGCCCTTGTCCATGGAGCTGCAGCTCTGTGAGCAGCCCGCTTCCCCATCTGAGGAGTAGCAACCATGGGAGCAGTCTGACCTGTCCGAGGAGGAGAAGCAAACGAGCAATCTTCCTACTTCTGAGGAGCGGCGGCCCTGCGCAACCCACCCCCATCTGAGGAGCAGCAGCTGTGCACACCCTGCACTAGTCAGAGGAGCAGCAGCTGAACAAGCATCTGCCCTCAGCCAAGTAACAGCAGCTGCACGAGCACCCTGCCCAATCCGAGGAACAGCAGCTGTGTGAGCAGCCCACCGTCATCAGAGAAAAAGCAGTTCTGCGAGCAGCCAGGCCTCATTTAAGGAGCTGCAGCAGCCCACCCTGTTCCAAGGAGCAGCAGCCACACGAGCAGACCGCCCACTTCCAAGGAGCAGCAGCCCTGCGCAGCATGCACTGGTCCGAGGAGCAGAGCCACAACAGCATGCACCTGTCCGATGAGCAGCAGATGGATGAGTGGCACATTCCCGTCTGAGGAGGAGCAGCCACGCGTGCAGCTCACTGCCATCCAAAGAGCAGAATCCTCGAAAGCAGCCCACCCCCGTCTGAGGAGCAGTAGACTTGAAATAAATGTGTCCAAGTCCTAGGATCAGTAGCCCCACAAGCAGCCCATCAAATCAGAGGAACAACAGCAGCCTGCAGCCAGCCTCCATCCAAGTATTAGCAGGATGTGAGTAGTTGGCCTCAGTTCAAGGAGTAGCAGCTACGTGTGTAGCCTGCCCCCATACAAGGAACAGCTGCTTTGTGATCAGCACACTCTCTCTGGGTAATGGCAGCTGTGTGTGATGCCACCCCCACCAGACAGAGGAGCCACCACAGCTGTGAAGAGCACCCACCAGAGGAGCGGCTGCCAACTGAGGAGCAGCTGCTAACACAACCGCCCAAGGAGGAACCACAGACCGAGGAGCCACTGACACCCAAGGAACAGCCACTGAATGACTCAACATATAGATATGTCGGTGAGATCAAACATGGGTAGACAAAGAAACCCCCAAAGGAAAGAAAAGGAGGACTTGCCAGAAAAGCAGCTAATTGAAACAGAGGCATGTAGCATGACAGAAAAAGAATTCAGCTTAAGGTCCTAGTATGAATAAACCAGATGGAGGAGAAAATCAACAACTTGTGCAAGAATCAAGAATAAATGGATAAAAAAATCAATTAATTATGTAAGAACCAAGAAGAAATGAAGAGCGATATAGCTGCAATAAAAAACACCATTGAAAGTAGACTAGGAGAAGCGGAGGACTGAATTAGCGAATTAGAAGACAGGGAAGCAAAACCACTCCCAAACTGAATTCAATTAAAGAAAAAAATTAAAAGACAGGAGGAGAGCCTAAGGGAGCTAAGGGACAACATGAAACGAAACAACATACGAATAATAGGGGTTCCAGAGAAACAGAGAGAGGAACAAGACTTAGAAAACGTATTTGAAGAAATAATATCAGAAAACTTCCCTGAGGTGGAGAAGAAAAAAGTCAGACAAGCACAGATTCCCAAACAAAGTGAACTTGAAAAGACCCACACCTAGACTCATCATAATCACCATGTCAAATGCTCAGAACAAAGAGAGAAACTTAAAGGCTGCAAGAGAGAGAATGGAAGTTACATACAAGGAATTTCCTATTATATTATCAAATGATTTCTCAATAGAAACACATCTGGCCAGAAAAGAATGAACAGAAATTTACAAAGTGATGCAAAGCAAAGGACTGAATCCAAGATTACTGTATCCAGCAAGGCTCTCATTCAAAATTGAAGGGGAAATAAGAAGCTTCACAGACAAAAAAAGGCTAAGGGTGTTTATCACCACCAAGCCAGCAATGCAAGAAATGCTAAAGGGACTGGTGTAAAAAAAAAAAAAATAAAAAGCTAAGAAAGGAAACAGGCACAAAAAATAGAAATAGCTACAAAAACAAGTACCTTTCAATAATAACTTTAAAAGTAAATGGACTAAATGTTCCAATCAAAAGACATTGAGTGGCTGAATGGATAAAAAACCATGACCCATATATTTGCTGTCTACAAGAGACCCACCTCAGAAGAAGGGACTCACACAGACTGAAAGTGAAGGGTTGGAAAACAATCTTTCAGGCAAATGGAAATGAAAAAAAAGCTGGAGTAGCAATACTTATATTGGACAACTAGACCTCAAAGTGAAGGCCATAACAAGAGATAAGGAAGGCCATTTCATAATACTAAATGGATCTATACGACAAGAGGATATAACCCTGATAAACATATATGCACTCAATGCAGGAGTGCCCAAATACATAAAAAAAAACTCCTGTAAGATATCAAAGGAGAGATTGACAACAATACAATCATAGTAGAGGACTTTAATACACCACTGACATCACTGGATAAATGCTCTAGACAAGAAATCAGCAAAGAAAACAGCAATCCTAAATGACTCACTAGATCAGATGGACTTAACTGAAAACTTCAGAACACTTCACCCCAAAGCCATGGAATATACATTCTACTCAAGGGCTCTTGGGACATCTTCAAAAATAGACTACATATTGGGTCACAAACGAAGTCTCCCCAAATTCAAGAAGATTGTAGTCATACCAAGCATCTTCTCAGATCATGATGACATAATATTAGAAATAAACTACAATAAAAAAAAAATACTTGAACACTGGAAGCTGAATAGCATGTTGTTAAATATTGATTGGGTTACCAATGCGATCAAAGAAGAAATTAAAAACATCCTGGAAACTAATGACAAATAAAACACAACAATCCAAAACTTATGGGACACAACGAAAGGAGTCCTGAGAGGGAAGTTTATAGCTCTACAGGCCTAGCTGAAAAAAAAAAAAGAAAAAAAAAAAAAAAAAAGAAAAAATGGTAGTAAATCATCTAAATCTACATCTCAAAGAACTATAAAGAGAGCAACAAGAAAACCCCAGAGTGAGCAGAAGGAAGGAGATAATAAAGATTAGAGCGGAAATAAATGACATAGAGACCAAAAAAACAATACAGAAAATCAATGAAACCAAGAGCTGGTTCTTTGAAAGGAAAAATAAGATTGACAAACCTCTAGCCAGGCTCATCATGAAGCACAGAGAGAGGACCCAAATAAACACAATCAGAAATGATACAGGTGAAGTAAAAACAGACACCACAGAAATACAAATGATTTTTAAAAAATACTATGGACTACTCTACTCCAACAAACTAGACAACCTGGAGGAAATGGATAAATTCCTAGAAAAATACAACATTCCAAAACTCAATCAGGAAGAATCTAAAAATCTCAAAAGACCAATAACTATGGAAGAAATTGAAGCAGTCATCAAAAAGCTTCCAGCAAACAAAAGCCCAGGACTGGACAGCTTCACTGAAGAGTTTTACCAAACATTCAAGGAAGAAATAAAACCTATCCTCCTCAGACTACTACAAATAATTCAAGAGGAAGGAACACTTCCAAGCTCATTCTATGACGCCAGCATCACCCTAATACCAAAACCAGGCAAAAATGACACAATGAAAGAGAATCACAGGCCAATATCTCTCATGAACATAGATGCGAAAATCCTCAACAAAATCTTAGGAAATCGGATCCAGCAGTACATCAGAAAGATCATACACCGTGACCAAGTAGGATTTATCCCTTGGATGCAAGGATGGTACAATATCCGCAAATCAATAAATGTGATACATCACATAAACAAATTGAAAGAAAAAAAAAAACACATAGTCATATCAATTGATGCAGAAAAAGCATTTGACAAATACAACACCCATTTTTGATAAAAACTCTTAGCAAGGTGGGAATAGAAGGATCATATCTCAACATAATAAAAACTATATATGACAAACCCACAGCTAACATCATACTCAATGGACAAAAACTAACACCATTTCCCCTAAGAACAGGAACAAGACAGAGATGCCCACTCTCACCACTCCTGTTCAACATAGTACTGGAAGAATTAGCCATTGCAATTAGACAAGTTTCCAGCCAATAAGCCTGGCATAGCTGTTAAATTTCAAAATGGTCACAATTTTCCTGTTGTGGAAGTCAAGAAGCAAAACCATAGCTATTCACATGTAAACTTGACTATCAACTTCCTGGTGGTACTTGCCCCAGGGCGGGAAATTTCAAAAGAGCTACTTTAAATCGCCTCGGGAAACCAGCCTGCATTTCTTTGTCCGGTTCATCTCTGCCATTTTTAAGACCAAAACAGTCTCGGGTGTTTATTCTGTACACTGCAAAAGGTCAAGTTCAACTCAAAACTATGCGCACTCGTTTTTAAACTGTCCTTTTCCCTTTACATGTGCACAGAAATCCCGGGTGCATTTATAAATTTATAAAAGCTTTTCAATTACAAGAAGGACTTTAATTTTATAATACTTGGTGAGGGGGCTGGATCGCCACGTGCTCCTTCTTCCCTTTCCCCACCTTCTGCTTTGGGGGAAGTTTCAGCAAATGACTCAGATGGTGTATTTTTCCCAAAGTCATGCTTAATTGAAAAAGACATTTTAAGTTTTTCACTATTTCGCTTTCTAAAGCAATGGCTAGCACCCAAGGTTATCTTAGCCAAAGTTTGGTTGTCATAAGATGTTCTCCGGTAATTTTTAAATGAAACATTAAGTAATCTCATTGTGGGAGAGCTTATAACTCTGCCTTTTCCTGCCACCTTTGAATCTCTCCACACCGGAGGCGGACTCGGCAGCAGGGTTTCATTTCTTATTACAGATTTTAGATTCCAAATACAAATTAAGATTTTAATTTGGACAAGAAACCACATTAAGATGACCATGGCACTCTTTTTTCAGCCTGATTTTAAGGAGTACCTTTTAATATTCCAATTTCTTTTTAATTTGGCCTTTTTGCACAGGTGATTCTATTAATGGCAAATTAAACATTTCAGGATTAGGACATGGAGGTGGAGGGAGCCATGAAGGCCATTCCTCCCATTTTTTCTTTTCTTTCTGTTCCTCTTAAGGAGCAGAGGGTGCAAGGGGAGGAGATTTATCTTCCTTGACCTCTCTTAAGCCTCTAGGAAATGAAATGCCGTGTTCCAAAAGGGGAAACAATTTTTGGCAAGTTCTGATTAACTTTTTGGCAAACTTTTAAGATCTAATGTACCTTTTTCAAGAAACCAAGGGTTATGTTCTATAATAACATGCAAAAACTATAAGATATTACCTTCTAAAATTTTAATACTTTAAACATGTAAATCAAAAGTCTATAATTAAGTTTCTTACTTTACTAAAAGCCAAATATACCTTTTTAAAGCTGAATCTACTTTCTTAAAGCCAAATCCTTCCCCGTTTGTTAGCCTGGTTAAGAAAACGTTCCCAGTTACTTACAGACCCGGGCTTCTGTAGTTGATCCTGGGCATTGCCTGCGGTGGAATCCCCCTCACCTTTTTTCGGTGAGTTTTCCACACCTTTTCGGTGAAAACTTCCTTTTCTCGCTCCAGCGAGACCTGCAATTCCAGATTACCCGTCGGGCGCCAGATGATGAGTGTGTTTCCTTCCATGACTCGCATGGAGTAGGGTTCGGTATCTGAAAGAGGAGCCGCACAGCAAATGAGAGAAAAAGACACAAGATAATTTTGCAATATTGGGGGACCAGGCGGCAAGTTCCGAAGGACTTCTCCTCTATGCTCAGGCCTCACCAAGCTTTTATTGATCTGGGATGCACCCATAGCATAGCCCTAGGCAGGTGACCCCCTGTAACAGGCAGACTAGCCCATCAGCAAGGATTTACATAATAATAAATGGGGGAGTAGTTTCAGCTACCACTGTCTGGACAAACAGAGGTGGCGCCTAGCTCCGACCTTTGGGAGGGCTTCAAAGGGACCTAGCCTTCGGGGGGTTTCGGGGAGTGCTCTGTCTATGCTTATCAGATAGTGAAGGCAATAAACAGTTTCCCAAAACAGTTGTTCATGTGAAAAGGATACCATGATTAATAAATAATAATACAGGCATAAACTCTGTGTTTCCCATACTCACAGTTGTAAACCTGCCTGTGCCCCATCCGTGTGTTTCTGAGTCAGGACAGACGGAGCCCCAATGACAGAGCCGAAGGAATCAAGCCCGCCTTAGGGTGTCCTTACTTTCCTACTGCAGGAGTTACAGTGCTGAAGTCAGAGGAATCCTAGGACATCCCCTATTGCTGTGTGGGACCAAGGTAACAAGAACATCACAGGATGGCTGGGGTTAGGGCGATCCAAATCCTGCCCTTCTCCTGGACCACGGGCAGAGCTGGAGATTGGTAATTCTCCCTCAACCCCTTCTTGATCCCGCTCTGTTGGGAGATGCTTACTGGCACTTCCAGAAAAGGAATTATCCTGACACAATCAACATTGATATAAACAGTAAACATTCTTTGTGTCCCACTTAGGAATGGCTCAGCATGCAGCTAATGAGACTCTACACAGCAAAGGATAACAACGAAAGTACCTTTCCCAACTACAGGCCCTTGCTGACCCCTTGTGGCCTTAGATAGTGAATACCGAGCACCATGCTCTGCTCCTACTCCTGTCCTCCCTCCCCAGCTCATGACCAGGGCCCGGGCCCCTCTGATCCAATTCATGATCCTTTAAAGTCCGCCAGAAAGGCTTATGTTGGGCAAAGATGTGTCGCCCATGGTAAAGCCTTTCTTCTTTGAAAGCAAGGATATACCTTCGCACAGACCCCAGTCCATTTTGAGATGTGTCAACAGCACCCTCTCCTTAATGGTTTCCCCACCTTGGTAGGAACACCTTGGAACTTAGAGGGGATGGAAGCCACCTCTGATGCCCAGAGAAGACCTCTGACAGAGCATGGAACTATCGACTCCCCACAGGTCTCTGGGTAATGAGAATCCCATGGAGTTTGGCCTAGAGGTTAGCTCATGTCAGCTATCCACAAACCAGTGAACCATGACGATCAGGGTTGCTACCTCTGGGTCTAGTTCCACGGCTTCTCGTTTAGCAGTCATGGCAACTTGAAAACGTCACCTGTCTTCTGTGCTGACAATGGTAGGTGTCTGAGAAAATTGCAATGTCAGTGACTACCCAAGTCAAAGGTATTGAGAACCTATGGATCAGGAGCTAACATCAGGCCCCTGTCCTCCTGAAGTGTACACAGCCCCTGTCCCCTGAAAACGTATAACATGTCCATTTTCTTTCCATTTTTTTTCATGGCAGTTATTTTTAAATAATTTTTATTGTTGAAAGTATTACATATGTCTGTTTCCTTCCCCCCAGAGACCCTTCCAGGCCACTCCAGCTCCCTTCCCCAGACCCTGACCGCCCCCATTGTCTGCTTCTGTGGGTTGTGCATACATTCACACAAGGTCCTTGGTTGGTTATTTCTCAGCCATCACCCACTCACCCTCCCCTGCCTTCCCTGTGAGTTTCCACAGCCTGTCCATGCTTCCATGTCTCCGCCTCCATGTTTTTTAAATTAATGTATTTTGTTCATGAGATTCCAAATAAGAGTGAGATCACATGATACTTGTGTAGTTCTGGCTGGCTTATTCCCTGAGCATAATGTTCTATAGGTCCACCCATGCTTAGCAAATGAAAGAGTTCTTCCTTTTTTTCTGCTGAGTAGTATTCCATTGTGTCAATGTACAGCAGTTTGTTTGTCTTATCCACTCATCTGCTGATAGGCACTTAGGTGCTTTCCAAATCTTAGCAATTGTAAATTGTGCTGCTATGAATATAGGGGAACATATATCCTTTCTGATGTGTGTTTTGGCTTTCCTAAAATATATTCCTAGAAGGGAGATGGCAGGGTCATATGGGAGTTCCGTTTTCAATTTTTTTTATGGACATGCCATTTTGTTTGTCATTATGGCTGCACCAGTCTGCTTTCCCATCATCAGTGTGCTAGGGTTCCCTTTCCTCCACAACCTTGCCAGCACTTGTCATTTGTCGATGGTACCCATTCTGACAGGAGTGAGGTGATTCCTCATTGTCCTTTTAATTTGCTCAATGTCCTTTTGGTTTCTGGTATGTTGAAGGCGCTCTTTACATATTGACCTTTATACTCTGCGTTCATATTTAGGGTTTTGTAGTAGCTAATAATTAGATTTGCCTCATAATTTTTGTTGAGTTCAAAGATCCATTTATTTGACTTATGAAGAATAATTGATGGTCATTCCCTTTTTGCTACTTTCTAAGCACAACAAAATGTAGTTTGTGTAGACGTTATTCCTCAATTTCTTCTTTCAACAGATATTTACACATGTGCATTCTGAGTGCTAATGGTTTTAATTACGAGAAACGCCATATTTTATTCAGCAATGGGTTTTGTGGTAAAGATAACAGATATTCAAGGAAAAGAAAGTAAGTACTATTATGCACAAGAATGTTGAGAAGGAAAATAAGGGTGATAATTTAGGCGGAATCAGTGGGGGCACTTGAAAACGCTTTTATTCATAAAAAATCAAGGGAACCAAGGGGTATTAGCTAAATCTTGAATGTGGGTATGTGGCAGAGGTGCGTAGATCTCGAGGGAATATTTTAGACGCAGAATATGTGAATTGCTCTTATGGCTGTCACTTTGTATCAGGGCCCCTGTGTGGCAGAAATTTTATTGGGATTTGTTTACAAAAGTAATACCAAATTTTCTTACTGAAGTTGTTTATGTGCATCAGTTACTATCCCATCAGTTATGTTTACACAGCCAATTTGACTTTGGGACATCAGCAAATTTAAGCACTTATGATAATGAAAATGTTACGTTTTAAAATGTTATATTCATAGACCCATTTAAGTAAAAATAGCTGAGTGATGTAAACATACTATAGATTATGTAATGATTCTATTTCATAATAGAAGAGATGAAATCATTTTAAACTAGATGGGTAATCGACACTCATTCCCTGTCAGGCTGCTTCCTGTCCAAAGGCCAGGGAAGTTCCCCTGTAAACGTGGATGGGTGTGTAGAGTACTCCTGGGGGAGTGTGTGGAGACTTGTTTCAAGATATCGCCCTTTAGTTTCTTCCTAGGTGTGTCTTCTGGAGGCAGGGAAGGAGAGTGGGTGAAAGTCCCAGGCTTTGCCCTTGCATGAGGGGCTGGCAGGGAGGGGACAGACTGCATTTCAAGGTCTCCTTTTACTGGTCATAGCTGTCTCAGAGTTGGTGCGAAAGTCTGACAATTTTTTTCTTGGCAAGTCCCAAGGCTGTTGATTCTTTGCTAACTGAGTGAAATAAAGTCCCCTTTCATCCCTTCCCCAAGACAGCAGGCTGGTTTGTTTTTTGGGCAAGACAAAACTGCCCCTCTGTCCATCCTCCTCTCTCACTCACGCCTTGGAAGTTCACGGTGATTTTGCTGAATAGTCTCTCATGTGGGAAGAGAGATATTAGCCCAGCCATGGGCAAACTATGGCCCTCGGGCCGGATACGGCCCGTTCGGGTGTTCTATCCGGCCCGCGGAGCCGAAAGAGAGGAGGGTTCTCTTGCTCTCCCCTCTGCTCCTTCACCAGCAGCAGTGTAACATGTATTAGTTCACACAAACACTCCATCCATGCTTTTGTTCCGGCCCTCGGTCCAGTTTAAGAACCCATTGTGGCACTCGAGTCAAAAAGTTTGCCCACCCCTGTATTAACCACTTGTTCTCAAGTGTCCTTGGTTGGGGAGGATTAAGGAATTTCTACAGGCTGTACAAACTGACCAGGCTTGATTTTCTTGTCTCAGTTTCTCTATTCCACTTGCCCAGGAATTAATCTACCTCCTTGCAATCATGTTACAGTCCCAGGTAATAAGGAGGAAAAGTAAGACATTGTGAGTTTATTATGGGGTTGGTTCATGGAATGCCATAAGACAGGTTAACTGTGGTGTTTATTCCCTACAGATTTTTGGGAAGGTAATGAGGATGCAAAATGCTTTGTCTTTTTTTTTTTTTTTTTTTTTTTTTACCAAGTTTCAGATGATTGGTACTATACTGTGTCCATTATATTAATCTAAAGACCTAGTGCATGCAACTCAGTGGGCGGTCCCTCAGCCTGGCCTGAGCCATCTGGCAGTTCAGGAGCCTCTGGGGGATGTCTGACAGTGGAAGTAGGCCTAAGGCGTCAGTCCGATATCATTATCACTCCCATGGAGGCGGGAGAGGCTGCAGCCACCACTGCTGTGCTCGCCAGTTGTGAGCTTGGTTTTTCACTGAGTGGTGCTCCCTCTGTGGGAGCACACTGACTACCAGGGGGCAGCTCCTGCATTGAGTGTCTGCCCTCTTGTGGTCAGGGTGTGTCATAGTGACTGGTCGTTCCACTGTTCTGTCAATTTGCATATCAGCCTTTTATTATATAGGATTAAGAGTCTCTGTGAGAATTTCTCAAAAACTTAGAGAAATTGAAATATCTCTAAGAGGTTAAATTTTAAGTGGCATGTGGCATTTAAAATTCTAAATTCCAGTAGGTTTGATAAAGGAGGGAGCAAGAAACAAGTCCAGAGGCTTTGCTTTTATTACCGTTGAGAATTCTGAAGATGCGACAGATGCTGCCAGTTCCTAAAATGTCAAATTAAAGGATTTTGCCCCATCTTTTGTAAAGACTCTTAAGTATGTGACTTTGAGCTAATTCTCCTGGGACCATATTAAATGAAAAAAAAAATGCCCCTTTGGGTGACATACCCTGAAGAGTGTGTGCTGTTATTATGAACATAAATGTCCACGTTCTTAATATCAGTTTTTCAACAAGTGATGTTTTGTGCTGTCATCTGAACCCTAGAGAAGCAGAGTAAGAAGAAATCTTGGGGTCACATGTGTTTAAGTAAAAAGACCATGCAGTCAAGGGTCATGTGACCAAAAGCAGCTCCAAAAAAGCTTGAGACCTTGCCCCAGGGTGGGGGAAGGGTGAAGATACAGAAAACACTCTGCTCTACGGGAACTTGCACCATCTGTGCAGGAAGTCCTTTCCTCCTTCCACACCTGGGAAGACTCAGCCAGCTGAGGCGACAGGCAGATCACTAAGCACACGGGGAGTCTTCCTGCCAAGTAGTCCCTGGCCCCCCAAAGAAACACCCTCCACGTTGGTTATGGTTTCTATCCCTGCAACTCACAGTATCAGAACCACTTCCTGGAATTGTAATGTGCTGCCAGGATTAATGTTCTTCCCCTTCTAAGAAAAAATTACAGTGCTCATATTTGACACTTGTGTGATGGACTCCTATGACTGAAAAACATGGAAAGGGCTTGGTGTCATTCCTAATGGGTGATGGGATGTGTGTGATTTTTCATGCCACAGTTTGTGAATTGTAATTGCAGTTTCCTATTTAATTGTAACCGGGCAGAAATTAAAAAAAAAAAAAGTTCAATAAAAATACAAATGTTTAAGCAAAAAAAAAAAGAAATGAATGAAAAAGTAAGTCTTTTGCCCTAACTTGTTTGGCTCAGTGGGTAGAGCATCAGCCTGCAGACTGAAAGGTCCCTGATTCAATTCTGCTCAAGGACTTTTACCTTGGTTGAGGCGACATCCCCAGTTGGTGGGTGTGCAGGAGGCAGCTGATGCATGTTTCTAACTTGCTATCCCTCTCTCATCCTCTCTGTAAAATAAATCAATAAAATATATTTAAAAAAAAAAAGAAAAAGTAAGTCTTTTAATAAAATTCTAGCTCTGTGGTTCAAGTAGCAGTATTTCCAGGTTTCTGTCTTCTTGTTTTTAAAGTTTGATAATGACTTATGAGCCATGATTATTTAGCCATCACTATTCTTTTTTTTTTTTTTTTAACAAAAGTGCTGGACTGTGGGGTTGAAAGGATGTTGAAATGTCTGTTTTGTGTAGCAAAATAGTACATTAAGCTTAGTTACTTTAGTATATGAATACAAATGGAATCATGCTTTAAGCCTTCAAAGCACTTTCTAATTTAGAACAGCCTGCCCACCCCAAACATATAATGTCAGCAGATATCAGATCACTGTTGGTAAGAAGCTAATACAATTGATGCAAACATATCCATAGCATTAAAAAAGGTCTTGAAAATATGGTATGTGTAGTCCCTTTACCCTCAAGTTGGTATACTTTTTAAAAAAAGTATTTGTATTGATTTTATAGAGCAAGGGAGATGGAGAGAGAAACATGAATGATGAGAGAGAATCACTGAACGGCTGCCATCTCCTTGTCCCCTACTGGGGATTGAGCAAGGGACTTGGGCGTGTTCTTTGACCAGGAATAGGACAGTGACCTCCAGGCTCACAATTGGATGGTCAACCATCACAGAGTCACAGCAGGTGGGCCAGGTATTTAGTTCTTCAAGACAGGAACTGATGTGAGTTAGGACATTGGGTGTGCCATAAGTAAATGACCTTTCCTACTCTAAATAACTTTTCTCTGGTTAATTATTTTTGAATGGTGCAACAAGACTGATTTTTGTAAAATGTATGTATCCTGATTTATTTTAAAGTAGTGGATAAGAGTTCCTTTCATTGAGTCTTTAATGTACAAGTGAAGGAAATAGTCTTATTTCTCTTTAATCTTAAAGTCTAGCCAATGTGTGTCCCATATCCTTTAAAGTTGTCGGTGCTCTTTGCACAAGTATTCCTTAATATTACCCTGAAAGTCACACCATTCGGGCACTCGTTTAGGGTACATATTTTCTTTGGTTCTGTTATATTTTCAGATATTTCAAATATACCATACCATTATTTTAAGCCACGTACTTTTGGATTTATTAAGAATCACTCTTCCCTTGGACAACGAAACATATGCAGATTTCTAGGTCAATAACCAAGTTTGTGCTTTGGCTACACTTTTGATCTTATATTTAAGTTAATTTGTGTGTATACTCATTATGCCATATATTAAGTTGTTGATCTTCAGTGACTTTTAGTACATAACTCACTTATGTCCCTGTCTTTTATTTGGAGAGCCTGTTTTATGATACATTGAAGGGGGTCAGTACATATTGACCCTTTTACTTTACCTTTATCTTTTAGGGTTTGTCAACAGCCAAGACTGGGATTTGTCTCATGATTTTTCTTGAGTTCAGAAGTCCATTTATTTAATTTATGGAGAATGGTTGATATTGTTACCCTAGTTTCTAAGCAGAAGAAATGTAGTTTGTGTAGATATTATTCCTAAGTGTCTTCTTTCAAGTGATGTTTTGTAGGCTACACAATGATTATGAATAAGACAAAATCCCTACTTATTGGACACTCATTTTCTATGAAAAATAACAAACATGTAAGGAAATGTAAATAAGTACAACCATGCACAAAAAAGATAAGAGGAAAAATATAGGGGGTAATTATTTTTAGAAGTATTGGTAGGAGATAGTGTTTCTATTCATAAAATTAACGGGATCAAGGGATGTTTGTTGAATCTCAAATGTCAGAAAGTAGGCCATGGTATATAAATCTGTGGAAAACATTTTGGACCCAAAAAGCTCAAGTGATTCCTTAAGGTGGGAACTGTGCCCAGTGGCTGTTTAGTTTGTGTCGCTGCCCATCAGTGCCAGACATCTTGGTGGAATATGTGACTTTGGATTGTTTACAAAAATAGTTCCAGACATCCAAAGAGTTTTATGTTAAGCAATTACAATGACCTGAGTTATGTTTACACATGCCATGTTGATTTAGCTAAAAGATCAACGATCATGACGTTATTGGGAGACTGGGGAATTTAGGTATGTATGTTAAACAAATTACTATATTTAAAAGGTATAATTCTAGGAACATCTTTTAAAAAAATTCTTCATTGTTTAGAGGATTACATATAGTATTACATATGTCTTCTTTTCCCCTTGTGCACCTGTACCCCAGCACATGCCCTTTCCCCTCTTAGTGTCTAGGTCCCTGGTTATGCCTGATATGCATGCATACAAATCCTTTGGTTGATCTCTTACCCCTAGTCCTGCCTTCCCTCTGAGGTTTGACCACCAGTTCCATGCTTTTCTGTCTCTGGATCTATTTTTGTTGAATAGTTTATGTTGTTCATTGTATTCCACAAATGATTGAGGTCATGTTGGTATTTATCTTTCTCCAACTGGCTTATTTTGCTTATTAGCATAATGCTCTACATGTCCTTCCATGCTTTTGGGAATGGTAAAAGTCCTTTATTTTTTACAGCAGTGTATTGTTCCTATGTGTATATGTGCCACAGATTTTAATCCATTTATCTGCTGATGGGCACTTAGGCTTCTTCCAAATCTTAGCTATTGTATATTGTGCTGCTATAAATATGTGGTTGCACATGCCCTTTCTGACTGGTGTTTGTCATTTCTTGGTATATGTTCCTAGTAGTGGGACTACTGGTTCAAATGGGAGCTACATTTTTTATATTTTTTGAGGAAACTCCATACTGTTCTGCAAAGTTGCTATACCAGTCTGTATTCCCACCAGAAATGCAAGAGGATTCCTTTAACACCCCATCCTCGGCAGCACTTGTTGTTTGTTGAATTGTTTATGATAGCCATTCTGACCATTGTGAGATGCTATCTCATTGTCCTTTTGATTTGCATCTCTTGGATGATTAATGGTTTTGAGCATGTTTTCATGTGTCTCTTGGCTTTCTCTATGTCCACTTTCAAAAAGTGTCTTAGTCCTATGCCCATTTTTTTATTGGAATGTTGATCTTCCTTTTGTTTAATTAGATGAGTTCAGTATGAATTTTGGAGACTAGGTCCTCATGGGATATAACATTGGCAAATATCTTCTCCCAGCCAGTGGACTTCCTTGTTTTGTTGTTGTTGTTGTTGTATTTCTATGGTAAAAATAACAAACAGGCAAGGAAATGTAAATAAGTACAATCATGCACAAAAGAGATAAGAGGAAAAATATAGGAGGCAATTATTTTTAATTTGCAGAAGGGTTTTACTTTGACGTCGTCCCATTTGTTTATTTTCTCCTCAGTTTCCATTGCCCTAGGAGCTGTATCAGTAAAGGTATTGCTGAGACAGATGCTCGATATTTTGCTGCCTATGGATTCTTCTAAGATTTTCATGGTTACCCACTTACGTTTAAGTCATTTATTCATTCCCATTTTATACTTGTGAATGGTGCAAGTGGGATGTCTAGATTAATTTTTTTTTTGCATGTATCTGTGCTATTTGTCCAACACCAATTATTATTATGTTTTTATTTTGGCATGGTAATAACTTTAATGAAACAAAATAAAATTTCCTCTATGTTAATTGAGTCATACTTTCTCTAAATCTGGCCTTTAAAAAAATCCCCTGGGGCACAGTCCCATCCGTTCTTTGATTTTCCTTCCACTGATCCCAAACCTCGGCTGTAGTCTGCGTTCTTTCAAAGGACAAAAGCAGACCCGGAGGCCTCCTAGCCGCCCGCAGCCTGCTCTTGCCCGCGGGAGGTGCAGCGCCCATCACCATCTGGACCATGGCTGCCAGGGAGAGTCAAAGCCTGAGAATCAAAGTGGCAGCATGTCATCACCTTCACCTGCCTGTCTCCAGCAGTACAAAACCAGTCCTCCCAGCCAGTGCTCTGGGGACCAGCAATCAGGGCGATGTGGTGGCGCTGTCCCCTGGCAGCCGAGCGTCCCAGGCTTATCTTTGGACAGGCCTGGGCCAGGGCCTTCAGGGATCTCTGTGTCCATGGTATAAATCCAAGTGAGATCAGACACAATGTTATCAATGATTGGCTTGGTAAGGTCGCCACTAAACACCTGCCACCATGGCTTCTCGGCCTTGGCCTTGGCGGGCACCTGGTCCCCATAGACCTGCACCGCCAGGTGGAGCACCGCCACCGCTATGTGCTGAGCCTGGAACCGGAAGCACAGCCCCCCGCGGTAGCTGTCCCGCAGCAGGGCCCAGGCAGTGACGGAGATGGGGGTCCGTTGCCAGCTGTAAGGATTCAGCCAGTTCTTGAGAGAAATCAGGTAGTGGAGCAGGTACCTGTGTGGGTGCTGAAAGGAGACTTGGAAGCGCAGTACCCGCAGCACAAGGAGCTCGCACTGCACAATGCTGTCCCGGATCACCCGGAATCGGGAGTCCAGCTCCAAGGGCTCGCTGCCCGGGTGGAAGTACCTGTTGGACACGTTGATGATGTCACGGGTTCGCAGGGGCTGTTCTTCCACTTTGCCAGCCAAGTAAAGGGCAGACATGGCGACCAAGTAGGCGTCATAGGCGTCCAGGTTGATCTCGCAGAAGAATTTATGGTAAATGGCTCAGGTGGTGGCGAGGGGAATGGACTGCATCCCTAGCTTGACACCTGCCTCCATGAGGAATCGTGTCACGTGGAAGTTCACCCTCGCCTGGGGTGTGGGCCACCCCTTGGCGCCCGGTGCCGCGTCCTCCTCTCTGCAGCTGTCCAGGCTAAGGTCCTCCATGGGGCCCCACCCTGAGGCCCCAGACCCCGCGGAAGGGCAAGTGTTCCCAGCGCGGGGCCAGCGCCAGCGGGGTCTTAGCTCCGGGCACTGCCGCCCCAGCCCCAGCCCCACCCCGCCCAGGCCGGACCGCCACCCTGGTTCCAACACCAATTATTAAAGAGACTGTATGACTCCATTCTATGCTTTTGCCTCCTTTGTCAAATATTAATTGAGCATAATGGTTAGGGTCAACTTCTATGTTCTCTGTTCTGTCCCATTGGTCTATATGTCTGTTTTAGTGCCAGTAACAGGCAGTTCTGAGAATGGTGGCTTTGTAATATAGCTTGATATCTAATATTGTGATCCCTCCAACTTTGTTCTTCTTTGTCCAGATTGCTGTAACTATTTGGGGTCTTTTTTAAATCCATAGGAATTTTTGGAAACTTTCTTCTATGTCTGTGAGATACGCCATTGATATTTTAATGGTTAATACATTAAAACTGTACATTGCTTTGGGTAGTATGAACATTTTATTGATGTTGATTGTACCAATCCATGAATATGGTATGTTCTTCTATTTGCTTTAGTCTTCCTCTATCACTTTTTTCAATTTCCTGTAGTTTTCCAAGAACAGGTCTTTTACCTCCTTAGTTAAGTTTACTCATAGGTTTCTTAATTTTTTGTTGCACTGGTAAATGGCATTTTTTTTAAAGTTTCCCTTTCTGTGAGTTCATTATTCGTGTAATAAAAAACCATAGAATTCTGGGTGTTAATTTTGTACCCTGCTACATTGCCAAATTCATTTGTTAAATCTCCTAGTTTTTTTTTGATGAAGTCTTTAGGTATTTCTATGGACAATACCATGCCATCTGCGAATTATGACAGTTTTACTTCTTCTTTTCCACTTAGCATGCCTTGTTTGACTTCTTCTTGTCTGACTGCATTGCCTAGCACTACCAGTACTCTGTCGAACAAAAGTGGTGAGAGTGGGCATCCCTGTCTTGTTCCTCTTCTTAGAGTAATTGTTTTTGCCCATTGAGTATGATGTTGTCTGTAGGTTTGTCACATAAGGCTTTTATTATGTTGAGGTATGATCCCTCTATGCCCAGTTTACTTAGAGTTTTTTTGTTTTTGTTTTTGTTTTTGCTTAGATTTTTATCAAAATTGGGTGTTGGATTTTGTCAAATGCTTTACTTGTACCAATTGATATGAATATCTCTCAATTTGTGTATGTGATGCATCACATTTATTGATTTCTGGATGTTGACTCATCCTACTTCCCCAGAATGTATCCGCTTTGTCATGGTGTATGCTCATTCCAATGTAATGTTGCATCCGATTTATTAGAGTTTTGTTGAGGATTGTAACATCTATGTTCATCAGAGATATATTGGCCTGCATTTTTCTTTCTTTGTATTTTCTCTATCTGGTTTTGGGATTAGAGTAATGCTGGCTTCATAGAAAGTGTTTGGAAATGGTACTTCCTTTGAATTTTATGGAATAGTCTGAGGAAGAAGGTTTTAGTTTTTCTTTGAGCACTTGGTAAAACTCCCTGTGAAGCCGTCTAGCCCAGGCTTTTGTTTGCTGCAAGTTATTTTTATGACTGCTTGAATTTCCAGAGTAGTTATTGGCCTGTCCTATATTTTATTCTTCCTAATTGAGTTTAGGAAGATTTTATTTTTCTAGGAATATGTTCATTTATTCAGGGTAAATCAGTTTGTTGGAGTAGAGTTGTCCATAGTATTTATTTCCAATCCTTTTTATATCAGTGGGGTCCTTTGCTCTTTTGCCTATTTCATTTCTGATTTTGTTTACTAGGGTCCTGTTGGTGAGCCAGGCTAGAGGGTAATCAATCTGGGTTATCCTTCCAAAGAAATAGCTCATGTCTTTATTAATCTTTTGTGGAGGTTTTTGGTCTCTATGTCATTTATTTCTGCTGTGATTTTCATTATTTCCTTCCTGCTGCTCAGTATGGGCTTTGCTTGTTGCTCTCTCTAACTTTTTAAGTTGTGGGGGTTAGATAATTTTTTAACTGTTTTTCTTGTTATTTGAGGTAGGCCTGTAATGCTATGAAGTTCCCTCTAAGGACTACTTTCAGTGTGTCCCATAGATTTTGCATTTTTATTTGTAATTGTCATTTATTTCCAGGATGATTTTAATTTCTTCTTTAATCTATGTGGTAATCCAGTCATCTATCTTTGTACATAAAAGCCCTGTGACCAGAATGGCAGAATGACCAGAATGGCTGGTGGCTATGACTTGCATTGCGGCGGCTAACCAGCCTTATCTGGGACCCAAAAGGCCATTTCCCTGACCAGTTTGGCTTCCCATTGGCCCCAAACCCCCATTCGGGGCGGGACCGATAAGCAAACAACCCACGGACTTTCCCCCTGGTCAGCCACACCCCCTATATGCCCTCATGCCCAGATTTGAGGCATGGCCTTCTGGTTAACTGCCAATGGCCACTAACCCGTGCCAGCCTGGCCCTTGTGCCCCCATCTGGGGAGGCCGACCAGACTGCTTCCATACAGGAATTCATACTCTGGGCCTCCATTTATTTAATAAAAGACTATTTAGCCTCCAAGTATTTGAATTTTATTATATCTTATTGTAGTTTTTTAGTAACATTAGAGGCCCAGTGAACGAACTTTATATGCTTGGCGGAGTCCCTCACACTCTGGCTATCTGGGAGACCTCAGGGGATGTCCGAATGATGGCCTAGACTTAATCCTGGGTGCCAAACATTCTTAGCGCTGCTGTGGAGGTGGGAGAGATTCCTGCCACTGCTGCTCCAATTGCCAGTCGTCAGCCCAGCTTCCAGCTGAGTGGTGCTGCCCTTGTGGGAGCTCACTGACCACCAACGGCAGCTCATGCATTGAGAGTCTACCCCCTGGGTGTCAGAGCACATCATAGCAATTGGTCTTATCTCTTTTTTATGACCTTTACTATGAGATTTGTTTTTTCTTTTTTGTTTTAATTGTATTACTGCTTAAAGTATTACAAAGAGTATTACATATGTCTCCCTTTTATTCCCACCCTTGACAATTCCCTGGACTCCCCTACCCCCCAGTGTCTTATGTCCATTGGTTATGCTTATATGCATGCATACAAGTCCGTCAGTTGATCTCTTATCCTCTCCTCCTGCCCCCCAACCCTCCCCGGCCTTCCCGCTGTAATTTGACAGTCTGTCCAAGGGTGCTCTGCCTCTGTATCTATTTTTATTCATAAGTTTATAATGGTCTTTATTATCCATAAATGAGTGAGATCATGTGGTATTTTTCCTTCACTGACTGGCTTATTTCACTTAGCATAATGCTCTCCAGTTCCATCCATGCTTTTGCAAATGGCAAGAATTCCTTCTTTTTTACAGCAGCATAGTATTCCATCGTGTAGATGTACCTCATTCTCCTAATCCATTCATCTGCTGAAGGGCACTGAGGCTGTTTCCACATCTTAGCAATGGTAAATTGTGCTGCTATGAACATAGGGGTGCATATATCCTTTCTAATTGGTGTTTCTGTTTTCTTGGGATATATTCATAGAAGTGGGATCATGGGGTCAAATGGGAGTTCCATTTTTAGTTTTTTGAGCAAACTCCATACTGTCTTCCATAGTGGCTGCACCAGTCTGCATTCCCACCAGCAGTGCAGAAGGGTTCCTTTTTCTCCATATCCTCTCCAGCACTTGTGGTTTGTTGATTTGTTGATGATAGCCAGTCTGACAGGTGTGAGATGGTACATCATTGTTGTTTTGATTTGCATCTCTCGGATGATTAGTGACTTTGAGCATGTTTTCATATGTCTCTTGGCTTTCTGAATGTCCTCTTTTGAAAGGTGTCTATTTAGATCCTTTGCCCATTTTTTGATTGGATTGTTTATCTTCCTTTTGTTAAGTTGTATGAGTTCCCTATAAATTTTGGAGATTAGGCCCTTATCAGATATGGCATTGGCAAATATGTTTTCCCACACAGTGTCTTTCTTGTTGTTTTCTTGATGGTTTCTTTTGCTATGAAGAAGCTTTTTATTTTGATTTGGTCCCATTTGTTTATTTTCTCTTTAGCTTACAATGCCCTAGGAGCTGTATTGGTGAAGAAATTGCTTCAGCATATGTCTGAGATTTTGTTGCCTTTGGATTCTTCTAATATTTTTATGGTTTCCTGTCATACATTTAAGTCCTTTATCCATTTTGAGTTTATTTTTGGGTATGGCGTAAGTTGGTGGTTTAGTTTCATTTTTTTGCATGCATCTGTCCAATTTTCCCAACACTATTTATTGAAGACTGTCTTGACTCCATTGTATGTTCATGCCTCCGTTGTCAAATATTAATTGAGCATATTGGTTTGGTTGATTTCTGGGCTCTATTCTATTCCATTGATCTATATGTCTGTTCTTGTGCCAGTACCAGGCAGTTTTGAGAGCACTGGCTTTGTAATACAGCTTGATATCTGGTTTTGAGATCCCACTTACTTTGTTCTTTCTCAGGATAACTTCAGATATCCGGGGTCTTTTTTATTCCAGATGAATTTTTGGGGAGTTTGTTCTAGGTCTGTGAAATACACCGTTGGTTTTTATTGGGAAGTGTGTTGAATTTATAGATTGCTTTGGGTAGTATGGACATTTTAATGTTGATTCTACCAATCCAAGAACATGGTATGTTCTTCCATCTGTTTTTGTCTTCCTCTATCTCATTTTTCAACTTCCTGCAGTTTTCTGAGTAGAGGTCTTTTACCTCTTCAGGTATCTTAATTTTTTTGGTGCGATGGAATGGGATTGTTGTTTTTTTTTACTCTCTCTTTCTGTAAGTTCACTATTGGCATATAGAAATGCCTTAGAGTTCTTGGCATTAATTTTGTATCCTGCTACACTGCCAAATTCATTTGTTAAGTCTAATAGTTTTTTGATTGAGTCTTTAGGGTTTTGTATGTATAATATCATGTCATCTTCAAATAAGGGCAGTTTTATTTCTTCTTTTCCAATTTTCATGCCTTTTTTTTTTTCATCTCCTTGTCTAATTGCAATGGCTAATTCTTCCAGTACTATGTTGAACAGGAGTGGTGAGAGTGGGCATCTCTGTCTTGTTCCTGTTCTTAGGGGAAATGGTGTTAGTTTTTGTCCATTGAGTATGATGTTAGCTGTGGGTTTGTCATATATAGTTTTTATTATGTTGAGATATGATCCTTCTATTCCCACCTTGCTAAGAATTTTTATCAAAAATGGGTGTTGTATTTGTCAAATGCTTTTTCTGCATCAATTGATATGACTATGTGTTTTTTTTTTTCTTTCAATTTGTTTATGTGATGTATCACATTTATTGATTTGCGGATATTGTACCATCCTTGCATCCCTGGGATAAATCCTACTTGGTCATGGTGTATGATCTTTCTGATGTACTGCTGGATCCGATTTGCTAAGATTTTGTTGAGGATTTTCGCATCTATGTTCATGAGGGATATTGGCCTGTGATTCTCTTTCATTGTGTCATTTTTGCCTGGTTTTGGTATTAGGGTGATGCTGGCGTCATAGAATGAGCTTGGAAGTGTTCCTTCCTCTTGAATTATTTGTAGTAGTCTGAGGAGGATAGGTTTTATTTCTTCCTTGAATGTTTGGTAAAACTCTTCAGTGAAGCCGTCCAGTCCTGGGCTTTTGTTTGCTGGAAGCTTTTTGATGACTGCTTCAATTTCTTCCATAGTTATTGGTCTTTTGAGATTTTTAGATTCTTCCTGATTGAGTTTTGGAATGTTGTATTTTTCTAGGAATTTATCCATTTCCTCCAGGTTGTCTAGTTTGTTGGAGTAGAGTTGTCCATAGTATTTTTTAAAAATCATTTGTATTTCTGTGGTGTCTGTTTTTACTTCACCTGTATCATTTCTGATTTTGTTTATTTGGGTCCTCTCTCTGTGCTTCATGATGAGCCTGGCTAGAGGTTTGTCAATCTTGTTTATCCTTTCAAAGAACCAGCTCTTGGTTTCATTGATTTTCTGTATTGTTTTCTTGGTCTCTATGTCATTTATTTCCACTCTAATCTTTATTATCTCCTTCCTTCTGCTCACTCTGGGGTTTTCTTGTTGCTCTCTTTATAGTTCTTTGAGATGTAGATTTAGATGATTTACTACCATTTTTTCTTGTTTGTTTTTTTTTTTTTTTTCAGCTAGGCCTGTAGAGCTATAAACTTCCCTCTCAGGACTCCTTTCATTGTGTCCCATAAGTTTCGGATTGTTGTGTTTTCTTTGTCATTAGTTTCCAGGATGTTTTTAATTTCTTCTTTGATCTCATTGGTAACCCAATCAATATTTAATAACATGCTATTCAGCTTCCAGTGTTCAAGTATTTTTTTTTATTGTAGTTTATTTCTAATGTTATGTCATCATGATCTGATAAGATGCTTTGTATGACTACAATCTTCTTGAATTTGGGGAGACTTTGTTTGTGACCCAATATGTAGTCTATTTTTGAAGATGTCCCAAGAACCCTTGAGTAGAATGTATATTCCATGGCTTTGGGGTGAATTGTTCTCAGTTGTCAGTTAAGTCCATCTGATCTAGTGAGTCATTTAGGATTGCTGTTTTCTTTGCTGATTTCTTGTCTAGAGCATTTATCCAGTGATGTCAGTGGTGTATTAAAGTCCTCTACTATGATTGTATTGTTGTCAATCTCTCCTTTGATATCTTACAGGAGTTTTTTATGTATTTGGGCACTCCTGCATTGAGTGTATATATGTTTATCAGGGTTATATCCTCTTGTTGTATTGATCCCTTTAGTATTATGAAATGGCCTTCCTTATCTCTTGTTATGGCCTTCACTTTGAGGTCTAGTTGTCCAATATAAGTATTGCTACTCCAGCTTTTTTTTCATTTCCATTTGCCTGAAAGATTGTTTTCCAACCCTTCACTTTCAGTCTGTGTGAGTCCCTTCTTCTGAGGTGGGTCTCTTGTAGACAGCAAATATATGGGTCATGGTTTTTTATCCATTCAGCCACTCAATGTCTTTTGATTGGAACATTTAGTCCATTTACTTTTAAAGTTATTATTGAAAGGTACTTGTTTTTGTAGCTATTTCTATTTTTTGTGCCTGTTTCCTTTCTTAGCTTTTTATTTTATTTTTTTTTTACACCAGTCCCTTTAGCATTTCTTGCATTGCTGGCTTGGTGGTGATAAACACCCTTAGCCTTTTTTTGTCTGTGAAGCTTCTTATTTCCCCTTCAATTTTGAATGAGAGCCTTGCTGGATACAGTAATCTTGGATTCAGTCCTTTGCTTTGCATCACTTTGTAAATTTCTGTCCATTCTTTTCTGGCTGATGTGTTTCTATTGAGAAATTATTTGATAATATAATAGGAAATCCCTTGTATGTAACTTCCAGTCTCTCTCTTGCAGCCTTTAAGTTTCTCTCTTTGTTCTGAGCATTTGACATGGTGATTATGATGAGTCTTGGTGTGGGTCTTTTCAAGTTCACCTTGTTTGGGAATCTGTGCTTGTCTGACTTTTATCTTCCCCACCTCAGGGAAGTTTTCTGATATTATTTCTTCAAATACGTTTTCTAAGTCTTGTTCCTCTCTCTGATTCTCTGGAACCCCTATTATTCTCATGTTGTTTCATTTCATGTTGTCCCTTAGCTCCCTTAGGCTGTCCTCCTGTCTTTTAATTTTTTTCTTTAATTGAATTCAGTTTGGGAGTGGTTTTGCTTCCCTGTCTTCTAATTCGCTAATTCAGTCCTCCGCTTCTCCTAATCTACTTTCAATGGTGTTTTTTATTGCAGCTGTATCGCTCTTCATTTCTTCTTGGTTCTTACATAATTAATTGATTTTTTTATCCATTTATTCTTTATTCTTGCACAAGTTGTTGATTTTCTCCTCCATCTGGTTTATTCATACTAGTACCTTAAGCTGAATTCTTTTTCTGTCATGCTGCATGCCTCTGTTTCAATTAGCTGCTTTTCTGGCAAGTCCTCCTTTTCTTTCCTTTGGGGGTTTCTTTGTCTACCCATGTTTGATCTCACCGACATATCTACATGTTGAGTCATTCAGTGGCTGCTCCTTGGGTGTCAGTGGCTCCTCGGTCTGTGGTTCCTCCTTGGGCGGTTGTGTTAGCAGCTGCTCCTCAGTTGGCAGCCGCTCCTCTGGTGGGTGCTCTTCACAGCTGTGGTGGCTCCTCTGTCTGGTGGGGGTGGCTTCACACACAGCTGCCATTCCTCAGAGAGAGTGTGCTGATCACGAAGCAGCTGTTCCTTGTATGGGGGCAGGCTACACACGTAGCTGCTACTCCTTGAAC
The DNA here is from genome assembly GCF_964212035.1 of Myotis nattereri. Classification (NCBI taxonomy): domain Eukaryota; kingdom Metazoa; phylum Chordata; class Mammalia; order Chiroptera; family Vespertilionidae; genus Myotis; species Myotis nattereri. Next base: position 7,763,179 of record NC_138094.1, read on the forward strand.
TGAGGCCAACTACTCACATCCTGCTGATACTTGGATGGAGGCTGGCTGCATGCTGCTGTTGTTCCTCTGATTTGATGGGCTGCTTGTGGGGCTACTGGTCCTAGGACTTGAACACATTTATTTCAAGTCTACTGCTCCTCAGATGGGGGTGGGCTGCTTTCGAGGATTCTGCTCTTTGGATGGCAGTGAGCTGCACGCGTGGCTGCTCCTCCTCAGACGGGAATGTGCCACTCATCCATCTGCTGCTCATCGGACAGGTGCATGCTGTTGTGGCTCTGCTCCTCGGACCAGTGCATGCTGCGCAGGGCTGGTGCTCCTCGGACGTGGGCGGTCTGCTCGTGTGGCTGCTGCTCCTTGGAACAGGGTGGGCTGCTGCAGCTCCTTAAATGAGGCCTGGCTGCTCGCAGAACTGCTTTTTCTCAGATGACGTTGGGCTGCTCACACAACTGCTGTTCCTCGGATTGGGCAGGGTGCTCGTGCAGCTGCTGTTACTTGGCTGAGGGCAGATGCTTGTTCAGCTGCTGCTCCTCTGACTAGTGCAGGGTGTGCGCAGCTGCTGCTCCTCAGATGGGGGCAGGTTGCGCAGGGCCGCCGTTCCTCAGAAGTAGGAAGATTGCTCGTTTGCTGCTCCTCCTCGGACAGGTCAGACTGCTCCCATGGATGCTACTCCTCAGATGGGGAAGCGGGCTGCTCACTTAGCTGCAGCTCCATGGACAAGGGCAGGCCACATGAGGCTGCTACTCTTAGGCTCGAGACAGGCTGCTCAGAGGGCTGATGTTCCTTGGACAAGAGCGTGCCGCTCAAGTGTCTGCTGCTCACATGGTTGAAAAAATTATGTGAAAAGAAGTATTAAATAAAAGAACAAACAAACAAACAAAAAAGGAGAACAATGAAAAATGCAAAAAAAAAAGCTAAAAAAATAATAAAAAAATAAAAATGAAAAGTTGAAATGTCATTAATTTGGCTGGTTTAAGATCCCAGTTTTCAGGAATGTTTGTGCTCTTTGTTGTTGTTGTTGTTGTTGTTGTCATTGCTGGGACTGAAAGCCCCTCTATAGGCCAGACCCTGTTTACTCCCAGGGACTAGTCAGATTATGTTAATCCTTCATCTCATTCAGGGTTGAATCAGGTTGTGGCTCTATTCCTTGCCTGGGGCCTGGAGGGAGGAATTTTAGCCTCAGGAGAAAATGGCTGCCCAAGTCCTGGGCTCATGGGTGACTCAGCACTCAATTTACTGCCACTTCTCCTGGCCCCCCTTCTCTCCCCAGCCTCTCCCCAGATTCCACTCATCCGCACCTTCTCCCACTCTTCAGCACAGGTGAGTGTCTGTATCCGAAATGTCCTATGAACAGGGTTCAGTGAAAACAATCAAACAACCGCCAGCCACAGACACGGGGAAGGCTGAGTCTCTGTAAGCTCCTCTCTTACCGGCACAGCATGGTCTAGTCAGCGCTTCAGGCTGCCCCTTTTACGCTCAGTCCTCCGTAATAATGGAAGCCAGATCTCAAATCCCCCCGCACCAACAGTCCCGCGGATCTCCTTTCCACAGTAGGGGCTGTGCCTGTCCAAACAGTCATGGCTGTGTGCCACATGTTCTCCCTTTGACCCTCTGGGCTCAGAGGTGTGTCAAACTTTCCTGCCCAGATCCCTGGTTTTTACCTTATCAGAGGAACTCTGCCTTTCCTGGCTGGAAACTGTCTCACCAGCTGAGTGTACTTTGCCAGTTCAGGGTGGGTGTTATTAGTTTCAGCTGCTCACTCCATTTCCTCCAGGACAAGCCCTGGGACATTCTTGCCTATTCTGCCACCATCTTGGCTTCTCGAGATTTATTTTTTCAAATACAATTATTGCTCCCCAAGTTATTTCACTTCCTTTGCCTGAAAAGTATGTTCTCTCCTTTCACTTTCAGTCTGTGTGCGTCCCTTATTCTGAGGTGGGTCTCTCATAGACAGCATACATATGGGTCTGCTTTTATTATAATTTTAGCCATTCTATATCTTTTGAATGGAGTATCGAGTCCATTTGGGCTTAAGGCTATTTTGATAGGTACTGATTTGTTGCCACTTTTTTTCTTTATGCCTGTGTTTCTTCTTTCTTTTCTATTCCTTCTTTTTACAACAGTCCCTTTAGCATTTCTTGCATTGATGGTTTAGTAGTGAAACACTCCCTTAGATTTCTTTTTTTCTGTGAAGACACTTAATTCCAATATAGTTTTGAATGATTGCCTTGCTGGATAAGTTTTCTTGGATTTGGTCCTTTGTTTTGCATCCCTTTGTATATTTCCTTTCATTCCCTTCTGGCCTGATGTATTTCTGGTAAAAATCATTTGATAATCTAACAGGAGAGCCTTTGTAGGTGACTCTCTGTCTCTCTCTTTCAGCCTTTAAGGTTCTCTTTGTGTCGTTATTCTTTGCCATTGTAAGTACAATGTGTCTTGGTATAGGTCTTATTGGGTTCATCTTGTTTGTGACTGTCTGTGCTTGTGTGACTTTTTCTTCCCAAGATCAGGAAGATTTTGTGATTATTTCTTCTAATAGGTTTCCTAATTCTTGTTCCTCATCTTGTCCTTCTGACACCCTTATTATACATTTGTTATATTGTTTCATGTTGTCCCCAATCTCCCTTAGGATATACACCTGCTTTCTATTTTTTCTCTCCAATTGCTTTTCAGATTGTGTTGTTCCAGGTGTGTAAGTCTGCCCTGTCCTCTAAATCACTGATTCAATCCTTTGCTACTTCTAGTCTACTATTGAAACCTTCCATCATATTTTTTTTATTGTAGCTATTACCAATTTTTTCATTTTTCCTTGATTCTTACATAAGTTGTGGATTTCCCATGCATCTGGTGTATGAACTGTATGACCCTTATTCTGAATTTCTTTTTGAACATATTTTATGCCTCAATTTAATTGAGTTCCTCTTCTGGCAATTCCTCTTTTTCTCTCCTTTGGGGGTTGTTGGTTTGTCTCCCCATTTTAGCTATCATTGCAGAACCCAGGTGCCAGATTGCAAGGGGCCAATGGCCACAGAGTGGATCGGCAAGTCAATTGTGCACTTCAAGACTCACAGGAGGCAGTGGCGGTTGTGGGGGGCTGGATTCCCCCTGTCCGTGGGTCTGCCGCTACCGTAAAAATGTCTTTGGCCAGAGTGGCTCTAGGATCTCAGGTGATGTGTGAGGCCCATCTGGTGGAGGTGAGGCTGGGTTCCTAGTCACAACAGCTCTCCCCTTCAAGATGGCTTCTTTTCTTAGAACCATATTTAACATCAAACAGTGTAGTAACATAAAAATACTAAAGATTGTGCAAGGGTCCTATTAAAACTAGAATTGAGAAACAAATCAGTACTATCTAAAAACAGAGTTGCAGTCATACTGGACATTTTTTTCTGTCATTTTAACTGAAGAAATAGTAAAAGTAAGAAATCTGAGAGGTGGTAGAGGAGGAATAAAGTTCCTAATCATTTTGAATGAATGCTTCTTTGTTTTAAAAATAAATAGTTTATCTAAGCCTGGTGCACTGAAAAAAATGAAATAGATGTTGTCAAAACTTAAATGAAGTAACAGACACATACTTTTTAGAATCCACATTACCCAGTCAGTATTGCTCAATGGTTGAGGATAGAATTGTGAACCAAGATGTCTCATCATCTATTCCTTGTCAAGACGCATGCCCAGGGTTCTGGCTGGATTGCCAGTATGAGACAGTTAAGAAAACAGCTGATCAAAATATTTCTCTTTCATCTATGTTCCTATCTCTCTATCCCTCTCCCTTTCTCTCTCGCCAGAAAACCAAGAATAAGCCTATTATAAGGCAAGAATGGAATGTGTGTGTTTTCTCCTGGAATGTGAGACATTTTAGACCTTATTACTAGAGGTCTTTGGAGGACTTTTATTAACCAACATATATGGTTCTGTGTTGAATATCTCAATGGAATGTTGTTAATAATGAAATGTTTCATAAACTTACCATGAAAAAGGACTCTATCATTTTTGAAGGAATTGCTTGGTTTGGGAGAAGAATTTGAGGTTGATCTTGATTTTAGTTGCAATAATTAGTAGGTTTCAAACAGTTGTTCATTTGTACAGGGTAAATGTTATGTAGTGTTGATATTATGTGTAATCATTTTAGTCTGTGGATGGAAAAACAATTAAAGTAGATTACACCAAAAAACCATCTTTTCAAAGTGGGGGTGGGCAGACGGCACCAGTTCCATCAAGAAATAGAGGTGATGTGAGAAGTCTGGAAGTGGAAGTGGAGGAAGTAAGAGAAGCAAAAGGACCCTCAGGTGGAAAACACTTAGGTAATGTTTCAAAATCTAGGGATGGTAGGAGATCTGACTTAGGTAAACACATAATACAATATGCAAATGAGGTATCATAGACTTGTGTACCTGAAGCCTATGTGATATTAACTCCTATAAATTCAATAAAGAGTGCATAAACTGTCAGTAACTCAAATGTTTTTAAAAAATTAAAAAAAGATGATATAATGAAACCATTATTTATGTGAAAACTGTAACATTGAATGAAGAGATACACCTCAATTTCATTCATATCATTCAAAGCAAAAGAAATGATACTGTTCATTAGATTGAGAATGTATACTGATGATCAATATGATTTGTAATTGCTAAAGAGGTATAGCAGTTATAATAATGAATGCAATATGTAATGTGTGAAACACTCCTAATGACCTTACAGGGATAGGATTTAAACCTCAAGCTAAATTCAGTCTATTTTAGCATTACTGTTTGCCTCTAGTCACTTCAACAGTTCTCTGAAGAACTCAATTCTATTGATCTTATGTTAGAATGTTACACTTTGGGAACAGGAAGTTATGTAGGTTTAAAGTGAAGACTCATACTTATTGAACTACTAAGAATTTGTTCTGAAAGTACCCTTCTTTCGTCTGAATAAAGGACATCAGTTCACCTTGGAAAATTCCCACTGAAATAAAAGTTAGTCTAACTATATAAACGTCAAGGACACACACTTCATTATTTAGAATTGGATTTGAAATACTAGTTTTGAGTATAGGAATGTGCAACCCTGTACTGTGTAAAATAATAATCTCTATTATTAATTTGATAAGATGATCTTGTACTTACGTTTGATGTAGAAAACTTTCCATTTGGAAACTACATAAGAGAAATGTCTATGGTATTAAATAGATTCACAAAGGGGTCTCTGACTCAGGAAAAGGCTAAAAACCAATGATTCACCAAGTTTATTTATCTTTCTTTCTTGTATATGAAGAATACGAAACATGAATAAAAATGTTGATGAACTATTTTCAGGGAAGTTGTCTTGTAATTAATTTATGTATTTGCTTATTTTACTGACTGAAAGGGAGGTATATTCATTTCAATATATCTGTAGCAGGAAAAGTTGGTTTCATATTAACCAGCTTTCCCAATTTCAAAGATTTAGTGTCCATTTGTGATAATTAGGTGTGTGACATTTCACGGGAAATTTCCTAAAGTTTTATTGCAGAGTTTGTGCAAGATGAAGGTGGATGTTCCTGTTTTTCCCACCAAGGTGCTACTGAGAAGAGTTTGCCAGTTCATATTTGGCCACATATGAAGATGCTCATAGTTCTTCTTTCCCATGACAAATTACAGAATTGGAAGATAAGCCTCTTTTCTATTTAAAAATGAAAAGAGTGATTGTTAATTATGTATTATTCAACATGATTTCTTTAAATACTATCAAAATAGAGTATAGTATTCTGATCAAAGAATTATTTGATAAAGGAACTGTAGGCATTATATGATAACACTCATTAAATAACACTTTTTTGTGATGCATCATGTTTTGACTTTTTATATTTTAATTTTTAACTATGACGTTACATGTTTTAAAAGCTTTTATTGAGATGAAACTAATTTGAAGACTAGTTGAGACTGTTTTCTTGTATCTTTAAAATAACTTCATTGACTTACTGTCCTGCATTCTCTGCATTCAAATTCTGGTGTGTGTATGTGTGTGTGTGTGTGTGTGTGTGTGTGTGTGTGTGTGTGTGTTTTGTTTTGCTTTTTGGCACGTATATATAATGCTGCTTCAGTTCTTTCTCGGTTATCCAAACTGATTTTCAATAACTCTGAGCACTGTACTGAAGACATGTGAAGATAGGATTTTATCATTTTGGGCTAACCAGCATGCTTATGACCATCATCCTGTTTGGTAAAGATTTATACACAATAACCACACTTGACCATTTAACAAATGTTGATCCTACTCAAGTAGAATGATGTTCTTTATAACACAGAGGATGGCAGACATACAATTAATCTTCACAGCAGTGGCTCCATGGGTGGGTTCCCATCCACTGAAAAGGGCTCCATCTTCCAGAAGTTGGGATCCTCCACCTACAAGACCTGCCCATTCTATTCCAAGACAAAGGACTTATGGGACGGGAAGTCAAGGTAAATGGTACAGCCTTTCATGGATTAGAGTAATGAGCTGTTTTAAAAGGAATGCTGCACTTTAATTTCAGGAAGCCAAGTGGAAAGTGAGTAGTGGATGGGCGTCTATACTGAACACTATCTTATTGTTTCATTGTTAGGAAATAATTCTTCATCATCTAATTCGTGAGGCAAGAAGTAGATAACACCCGAGTGAGAAATGCATTCCTTTTCATCTATGTTGATACAGTGTTCCTCTTTTTTATATTTACATTTTTAATATTTTAAGATAAATGATTTTAGTATCATAATGTTACATTCAATAAATGTTAATGTTTCCAGAAAAACTATTTTAAATGTAATAATTTTATATGCAATAAGCATTAATATTCCAAGAAAAACAATCCTATCTAATAAATGAGAAACATGGTAATTAGCCGTAACTTCGCTACCCTTCCCATGGCTAATCACGTCGATATGCAAATTAACTGCCAACCAAGATGGCCGCCGGCAGCTAGGCAACTGACGCGAACAGGAGGCTTGCTTGCTCCAGTGACAGAGGAATCCAACGTTCCTCACCTGCCACTGCTGGGCTCTGAGCTGTTCTCTAAGAAACATTGTTACAAATATAGAAGCTAAACAAAACCCCAGATACCTGCTTTCAGTCAGCCGGGATCTCAGAGCTGCAGTCGCAACAAAGTTTCAAATACAGAAGGTAAACAAAGTCCAGAAACCTGCTTTCAGCAGTCGAGGTCTGAGCTAAAGCTAGCTCTCAGCTCCAGTGACAGCCATAGAAGGTAAATAAATCCCAGAATAAAAGAAAAAGGAAAAAAGGAGAGGCTGGGAGCTTCAGTCACCCACCAGCCTGAAAATGGCCCTCAGCCCCTCACCCAGACTAGCCAGGCACCCCATTGGGGACCCCCACCCTGAAGGGGGTGTGACCAGCTGCAAACAGCCATCATCCCCTCACCCAGACTGGCCAGGCACCCGAGCGGGACGCCATCTTGATCCAGGACACCCTTTAGGGGAAACCAGCTGGCCCCCACCCATGCACCATGCCTCTATCCTATATAGTAAAATGGTAATATGCCTCCCAGCACCGTGATCAGCAGAGCAGCGAGGCCTCCCAGCACCAGAATCAGTGGAGATATGAGGCCTCTCATCACTGGAATCAGCGGAGCCGCGAGGCCTCCTGGCCTGGGATCAGGGGAGCCACAAGGTCTCCGAAATCCGGGATCAGTGGAGCCATGAGGCCTCTTAGCACTGGGATCAGCGGAGCCACGAGGCCTCCTGGCCCCTGGAGCAGTGTGACAGGGGGCAGCACCAAAACCCCCTGATTGTCCTGTGGCTCTATGTGTGACAGGGGTCGGGGCCACAACCTCCCTATCCTCTCTGCTCTGTTCGTGAAAGGGGAAGGCACCCCAACTCCCTGAATGGCTCTGCTCTGTGCCTGAGAGGGGGAGCTCCCCAACCCCCTGATTGGTCTTGCTCTGTGTGTGACGGGGTAGAGCCACAACCTTCCCATCGGCCCTGCCCTGAGTGTGACAGGGGGGAGTGCCCCAACCTTCTGATTGGTCCTGCTCTGTGGGTGACAGGGGGTGGCGCCCCAACCTCCCCATTGAACCTGCCTTGAGTGTGACAAGGGGCAGCGCCCCAACCCCCTAGTCGGCCCTATCTGAGCATGACTGAGGGTGGCATCATAACCCCCTGATGGGCCCTGCTCTGTGCATGACAGGGGGGAGATCCCCAACCCCCTGGTCAGCCATGCTGTGTGTGTGATAGGGTATGGAGCCCCAACTCCCCTGATGGGCCCTGCTCTGTGTGTGACAGGGGGAAGCACCCCTACCCCCTGATCAGCCAGCTTGGTATGTGACAGGGGTGGCACCACAACCCCCTGATCCGCCCTGCTCTGTGCGTGACAGGGGGTGGCACCGCAACCTCCCCATCGACCGTGCCTTGAGTGTGACAGGGTGCGGCACCCCAACCCCCCAATGGGCCCTGCTCTGAACCTGACCAGGAGCTGCGGGTCACGCACCTAGGCATTGGGCCTGCCCTCTGCCACCTGGGAGTGTGCCTAAGCCAGCAGGTCGTTATCTCCCAAGGGGTCCCAGACTATGAGAGGGCACAAGTGGGGCTGAGGGACACACCCCCCACCCCCACCAGTGCACAAATTTTTGTGCACCATGCCTCTAGTTTTAAATATAATAATACTGGAGACCCAGTGTACAAATTCGTGCATGGGTGGTGTCCGGCCCGCACACCCCAATTGCTGGGTTGGCCAGGGGGAGGAGATGCAGGTGTTTGGCTGGCTGGCCCCACCCCGATCGAGTGGGGGATCAGATGGGAGAAAATGAAAGCCAGGGGAAGAGGCTGTGGGCAGCTTACTGGCTGGCGGGTCCTCGATCATTGTAGGGGGAGGGGGACGGCGGACAGAACAGTGTGGGGCTGGCTGGAGGGTGCAGCCGAGGATGAACTCATTCATTTAAACAAAAGGGAAGATTAATATTCCAATCAAAAAATGGGCATAGGACTTAGACACTTTTCGAAAGTGGACATACAGAAAGCCAAGAGACATATGAAAACATGCTCCAAATCACTAATCATTCAAGAGATGCAAATCAAAAGGACAATGAGATAGCATCTCACACTGGTCAGAATGGCTATCATCAACAATTCAACAAACAACAAGTGCTGGCGAGGATGGGGTGTAAAAGGAATCCTCTTGCATTACTGGTGGGAATGCAGACTGGTGAAGCAACTATGCAGAATACTATGGAGTTTCCTCAAAAAATTGAAAAAACGGAGCTCCCATTTGAACAGGAATCCCACTACTAGGAACATATCTCAAGAAATGACAAACACCACTCAGAAAGGGCATATGCACCCACATATTCAGAAGAAAAGACAGCGAGAATGAAAGAAATGAGATGCAGATAGCAAAGCAATGACCTGCAGGCCCAGAGAATGAGCCCTTTTCTTGGCTTTGTTCTCCTAAGCCTTGGATCTGCAAGAATAGAGGCTACAGTCCCCTATAGCCATAGGCCTTCCCCTTGGCTACAGCTTGGACCTCAGAGACTTTCCAGGTTGGGGTGCCCTCTCTTGTTGAGTGTTTCCTTCCACGCCCTGCGTGGAGTAGGGTTCGGTATCTGAAAGAGGAGCCGCACAGCAAATGAGAGAAAAAGACACGAGATAATTTTGCAATATTGGGGGACCAGGCGGCAAGTCCCAAAGGACTTCTTCTTTGCTCAGGCCTCACCAAGCTTTTATTGATCTGGGATGCACCCATAGCATAGCCCTTAAGCAGGTGATCCCCTAGTAACAAGCAGACTAGCCCATCAGCAAGGATTTACATAATAATAAATGGGGGAGTAGTTTCAGCTACCACTGTCTGGACAAACAGAGGTGGCACCTAGCTCTGAGCTTCGCTAGGGCTTCAAAGGCACCCAGCCTTCGGGGGGTTTTGGGGAGTTCTCTGTCTATGCTTATCAGATAGTGAAGGCAATAAACAGTTTCCCACATTCTCTTGCCCAGGTCCTATGAACCTGTTTATTATTACATTTTTATTTCTCATCCCAGGATATGTTTACTGCTGAGAGAGAGAGAGAGAGAGAGAGAGAGAGAGAAGAGATCCCTTTCTTCCCTTAATCACCCTGACCAGGAATCCAACACAAAACCAAGGTGAATTCCCTTAGCTGCCAGACTAGCAACCTCTGGTGTTTGGGATCAGGCTCCAGCTCAATGAGACACCAGCCAGGACTGTGACTGTCCATTCTACCAGGGGCCAATGTGTACCAGTCTGAAAGTGACACAGAAAGCAAATTCGCCATGTGCAAACTCTGGCGCTTGCATCAATGCGAAGAGCAGGTAGGTGGTGACAGCCAGGAAAAGGCCAGAGGATTATATATACTTCAGAATGGGGGGCAAGGAGGAGTTTGCATGGAGGTTGGTGGCCAGCAGTGCTGCTGGAGAAGGGAGGGGCGGAGCAGAATGGGGTCAAGTGCAGTCTCGCTCACTGATTGAAGTTCATGTGCAAAGAGCATCTTGTGCATGGCCAGCGCACCCAGCATAGCTAGTGCATCCTCCTTTCCATGAGGTGGCCCCAAACCCCCTGTGTAGGAGAATTACCCTGTGAAACCAAGACTATGCCTGAAGGATCCAGATAAGGGACCTGGGGACATGCAGTGAACTCCAAACACTGCCACCTGCTTGTTGGCAGCTGCACAGTTCAGGACCAGTGCCATCTGGAGGTTGGGGGTTCGGGGGAGGGGGGTGGGTCCTGCTGGGTCAGTACACTGCGGATCTCGCCAGCACTTTGTGTCAGAAGTGTACCCGCAAGGGCCCTTTGGGTGAACACAGGAGCTTGTGTGTACAGGTGCAGGGAGGGGCATGGGAGGGACCACGCAGGCCAGGGCAGGAGGGGTGGCGAGGTAACCTCCATGTTAAGCGTGAGGCTGTGCAGAAACCAAGGCCCTAGGAGGCGAGGGCCCAGGTGCTGCTGGGGCGGGGCAGCTACTGGACGTGGACCTTCTCTCCCAGGTGGTGGAAGCTGAGGCTGGGGACAAAATGAGTGCAGTAGAGGAGGCGGAGTCCCAGGTAGAAGCAGAGGCGAAACCTGAGGAGCAGCGAGCAGAGCCAGGGCCCAGTGGGACAAGCACCTGGCCCACACTGGAGGTGCTGGCGGCCCTTCACGTCCAGCTGAGCACTGAGAGCGCCCGAGCCAGCAGGGCCTACCTGCAGGTGAAGCGCAAGACCTCTCGGCTTAGAAAGCCCATTCTTGAGTGCAAAAGGGCCATCATCCAGTGCATCCCCAACTTCTGGGCCCAAGCTGTATCCTTGCCTGAGCCCTTCTGGCTTCACTGCTGACAAAGAACACAGGGAGTAAGTGGAGGAGGAGCCAGGAGAAGGTGAAGGGGAGGAGGACAGAGGAAAGGGCCTCCCCTCCCCAGTGGCACAGCACTGGGCAAAGCGATGGCCGGCTTCTAGGTGTCAGGTCAGGAAGTATGGGCACAACGTACCACACCACAATCAGATAGTGGAAGGGCACCTTTTCTGGGCAGTGGAAAGATCCTTGGAGGTAGTGTTTTGTGTTTCTCCCTTTTTGACCAAAAAGCTCAGTGTAAACACTCAGCTCGTTTTAGCCAGGTTTAAGGTGAATGCTTCCAGTGTCCACTCTCAACACATCAGATGCCCATAGGAATTCCAGGCAGGCTTCTTCCCTCTTCCACAGACACACACACAGGTATACACAAAGGACCAGAGGTATACACACACACAAACACACACACCGGTTTATTGCAACTCGTGTGCAATAAAAGGCTTATTTCCAACCCGGAATGAAGCCTTTGTGACCCACATGGACCTCTAGAAGATGTGTGCTGCCACTGTTTCTGGAGACCATACATTTCGTGTAGGCGATCCTAAGGGACAAGGCAAGAGTCCATGCGGACACCCTAAGCCAGTGGTTCTCAACCTTCCTAATGCCACGACCCTTTAATGCAGTTCCTCATGTTGTGGTGACCCCCAACCATAAAATTATTTTCGTTGCTACTTCATCACTGTAATGTTGCTACTGTTATGAATCATAATGTAAATATCTGATAGACAGGATGTATTTTCATTGTTCGCGACCCACAGGTTGAGAGCCGCTGCCCTAAGCGCTGCGTCATCTGCACAGGCACACAGAGGACAGGGAGGTCTCAGAACATGTCTGGAAATGAACCCTCCGATTGTTAGGGCAGGTTCATGCTCAGGTGAACATGAACCCACAGGTACCATTGTTGTGAGCATGTGTGAAGAAAGGTAGGTGGTGAGGAGGTTGGAACAGGGGCAATGTCTGCCATCCACGGCCAACTCTCGTATGCCCCCAGGATGGCTCCGTGGCTTTTAGCTGCCCATTTCGTTTCACAGCCTCTGAGAGCTCCTTGACCAAAAGCAGATCCAGAACCACCACAGATATCAGCCTTCATCAGTGACGAAGATGAAGACCTGCTGAACTACTTGATCAATGTGGAGGTCAGACTGGGAGGCAGAGTGGAGCCTGGAATGACAACTTTGGCACCCAGTGGGACGTGTCCGAGCAGAAAGAAAGGGAGGGGAGGTGGGTGATTCCTGCAGGCAGGCTCACTCCAGAAGCTGGCAGACAAGACACTTTACTAGTTGCATCTCTTGGCAGGTGAAGGAAGTGAGCCTTCCCAAATACCGCTGCAGGTTGATGTTTTCCTTCCGGAGCAACCCCTACTTCTTGAATGACCTGATCATTAAGCAATATGATGTCAGCCTTGCAGGTGAGTGACAGTTCCCAGGATGGGCCTTTGGAAGAGCAGGAAAATGGTGGGTGGGTGTGGACATTGGACCGATGGGAATCCAGCCTTCCAACTTCCTTCCGGCAGGGTACAGGGCCTCTAGTTCCACTCCAATCCTCTGGTTCTGGGATTATGAACGTGGAGCCCCCAGCTGCCGGCAAGATACAAGCAGCGTCAGCTTCTTCGACTGGTTGTCTGAACATACCCTGCTCGGGTCAGGCAAGATTGCTGAGGTGATTGATACTGCTCTGGCTACTGTCAGAAAATGTAATGGTGGAAGCCCCACGTGCATGAAAAGCAGAGTAGCAGACTGGTCTGTTCCCCCTCTTCCCTGTGTTCTTTCCCAGATCATCAGCGAGGACCTGTGGCCCAATCCTCTGCAGTACTACTCCGCAGACTCAGGACCCAGAGGAGGGAGCTGCAGAGGGGACCTGTTGGAGAGGAGGAGCCCCCCTGCTGGGCATTAAAAGGTGAGTAGTTGCCCCTGTGAATCTCCTTAGAAAAGTGAATGTGGAAAACCGGGCCTGGGTAAATTGGAGGTACCCTAGTGCACCAGGAATGTGTGTGAGAGCAGCAAAGGGAAACTGGGAGTCCTGGTGCCCACAGAATGTAAGCAGATGGGGGTGCTGTAAGCACCATGGCTTTCAGGATGACTGGCCTCGGGCCCTGGGCAACAAACATGGTTCTTCATCATGTTTCTGCAATCCTGTTGTCGGTGCTTTCACCACCCACTTAGGCCTCTTGCCACTCCAGTGGAGTCCTACCTGCCCATGCCTTACCAGTTTTCAGTGCCTCTAATTCACGTTTCTTTGTTTTTATAACCACCACTCAGTTCCGCTGAGCTGAGCCCACAATGTTGGCAATGGCAGCAGGATCTGGACGAGACTATTGAAGTCCTGGGGTAGGAAAGTTAAACAGGCCAGGAAAAGGCACGGTGTACTGACTGTGGACATGTGCTTCAGAGGGGCCCCACACACCTTCAGGCGCATGCCAGTGTCTGTGAGTGTGGGTGTGTGTGTATAGAAGGGGACACTCCAGATTCAGAGGAGAGGGAGCAGAACAGCAAATATGGCCCCAAAGGACAGAAACGATGCAGTGTGTGGGCACACACCAAGGTTGGCTGAGGGATTCTGTCCATTCCCTTTACACAGGAGGAAAAGAGGAGAAAAGGATCGCCTGCGGAAGAGTCAGAGAGCATATGCCACCTAACATGAGTGTCACTGAAAGAACCATAAAGAAGCTTGCAAGGTGTTGCTGACTCTGCGTTGTTGGTAGCAGGGAAATGTAATAGTATTGGGCAAAGACCTCACAAGGGGCTGTGGGAGCAGCATCTCCAGCATTTCAGCCTGCCTGGAAAGAGGCAGGACTACAGAAGAGGAGACAGCCGGCCTCTTCTTTTAGGGTGTTGCCTGGGAGGAGGAAGGAAGAATGGCTGACTTCTGATGACAAGTATTATAATTTGGCCTGGGGACAGGGACCTTGTACACTACAGGAGTGCAGGGGGCAGACTTTAGATCCTGACCCTTAGGTTCTCAACTCCCTTGGCTTGGGCGGTCACTCACATAGACATGCCATGGTCAGACAGAAGACAGCTGGCCTTTTCAAGATGGAGGAACTGCTCAACAGAAGCCATTGGCCTGTCCTGTGAACGTGAAAGTTTACAGGTAGAGCCACCCTCCCTGTGTGGGGCAGGCTTGCAATGAAGTGAGCAGGGGTGTGGGGCAGAGGAGAGGAGTTACACACCAGGGAGGGTGCTAAGGCCTGCGGTGTATGGAGGCAGGTGCACACTGCAGCACCCTGCATGGGTTGCACTTGGGAAAGGGAAAAGGTCAAAACTCTGTCAGTAGACCAAAGCCTTCCTTGTACACAGACAACTGCATAATCCAATCCGAACATTCTAGAGGGGGGAACCTCAACACAACAAAGATTATTTTCCTGTCAAGCAAGAATGAAACGGGAAACCCATTCCCAAAGGAGGCAATCACATGAACAAAACTTGCCTTTTGTTAAAGTGGGGGACTGGCATGCCTTTCTCCATTCCAGTTTTCACACTCAGCTTTTTTGGGGGAGGATTTTGGTGTGTGAAAGTGGGTGGGTTTCCTCAGGAACCTTGGGCTGCAGGGGCCAGGTTCATACACCAGTGCTGAGACTGAGGGGTGGAGTTGCGCAGGGTGACGCCCACTGCCCTGCCCTTGATTGGAGGAGACTTCTCAGGAGCCCAAACAGAGACTGCAGGCTGGGCCTGGCTAGGTGCCTTCTGTACCACACGCTCACATGACCAGCGCCTGTGCATGAGCCCAGTGTGCACCCACTCAGCACACCAGGGCCTGGATGCCTGCACCAGTGAGCGAGTGCCTTGCCTGGACTCAGCAGGCTCTGCACCACCTGCTCCTTCACAGCACCAGTCTCAGAGCCAGGGGGCATCCAGAGTCAGGCTGTGTTGGGAGACTGAGGGGCTCCTGGGGGCAGCGCGCTTCCTCTCAGTTCCACTAGGGGGCCTTCAGCTGCAGGGCGCCTGAGGATTCACAGGGCTCCCCAGGGCCATTGCACCAGGAAGGACAGGGCAAGCAGGATGATCCATGAGGCTTTTAGCTTCACCTCGGTGCAGGGAAGTGGTGATACCCAGGACACAAGGGCACAGGAAGTTCAGAGGGCAGCTTTGGGGCTGGAGTGGGAGGACTTCAGGCAGGTGGGGGAGGCTGAGACCCTGGAGCTGTCAAGCCCTCAGCACAACACAGTCTGGTGGGCATCAGGGTCTGTCAGGAAACAGAGTGGTGCTGTGCCCCTTTCTGCTGTTTATGGAGAAGGAGTGGCCTTAGGGAAGGAGAGGCCAGGCCAGTCTGCTCTTTCTATCTGGTCCATGCCCAGCTCCCAGGGTGCAGTTTGCTTGACCCAAAGCTGTTTGTCAACCACCCAGACTTATTGGCAATGATCAGGGAGGAAGCCCCTATGACAGAAAAATTAGACACTGAAATTAAAAATGATAAGGTACAGACAACATTTTATTGTAAAGGATTTGGCTTCTGTTATTTAAGAATGACTAAAAGCAAATGGTAGGTTTGGGGGAAGCATCAAGAATTGTAGGTACCATTATGAAGTTTCAGGATTGGAGGGAAGGTTTGAATTATACAAGGTTGTTTCGTAAGTGCTGATTTAAATTACAATATACTTAAATGTTTAACGTTTACATATTGTATTGTTAAAATATTCAGAATGTATTATTTTGTTTACTGGGGTCCTGTTGGTGAGCCTAGCTAGAGGTTAATCAATGTGGCTTATCCTTTCAAAGAAATAGCTCATGTCTTTATTAATCTTTTGTGGAGGCTTTTGGTCTCTATGTCATTTATTTCTGCTGTGATCTTCATTATTTTCTTCCTGCTGCTCAGTTTGGGCTTTGCTTGTTGCTCTCTCAACTTTTTAAGTTGTGCGGGTTATATAATTTGTTAATTGTTTTTCTTGTTCTTTGAGTTAGGCCTGTAATGCTATGAAGTTCCCTCTAAGGACTATTTTCAGTGTTTCCAGTAGGTTTTGGATTTTTATTTTTAATTGTCATTTATTTCCAGGATGATTTTAATTTCTTCTTTAATCTCTTCGGTAGTCCAATAATCTATCTTTGTACATAAAAGCCCTGTGCCCGGAATGGCACAATGACCAGAATGGCTGGTGGCTATGACTTGCATTGCGGCAGCCAACCAGCCTTATCTGGACCCCAATTGGCCATATCCCTGACCAGCCTTGCCTCCCATCTGTCCGCAATGCCCCATTCGGGGCATGACTGATAAGCAAACCACCCACAGCTTTTCCCCCTGGTCAGCCACACCCCCTATATGTGCTAACGCCCAGATTGGAGGCATGGCCTTCTGGTTAACCACCAATGGCCTCTAACGGCTGCCAGCCTGGCCCCATGTGCCCCCATCTCGAGAGGCCGACCAGACTGCTTCCTTGCAGGAATTCATACCCTGGGCCTCCATTTATTTAATAAAAGACTATTTAGCCTCCAAGTATTTGAATTTTGTTATACCTTATTGTAGCTTATTAATAACATTAGAGGCCCAGTGAACAAACTTTGTACACTTGGAGGAGTCCCTCACCCTCTGGCAGTCTGGGAGACCTCAGGGGATGTCAGAATGATGGCTTAGGCTTAATCCCAGTTGCC
Organism: Myotis nattereri; assembly: GCF_964212035.1. NCBI lineage: Eukaryota > Metazoa > Chordata > Mammalia > Chiroptera > Vespertilionidae > Myotis > Myotis nattereri. Next base: position 7,780,038 of record NC_138094.1, read on the forward strand.
AAACATGCTTAGCACCTCTGTGGAGGTGGGAGAGATTCCTGCCACTGCTGCACCACTTGCCAGTTGTCAGCACAGGATCCAGCTGAGTGGCGCTGCCCTTGTGGGAGCTCAATGACCACCAAGGGCAGCTCTTTCATTGAGAGTCTACCCCCTGCTTGTCAGAGCACATCATAGCAATCGGTCTTATCTCTTTTTTATGACCGTTACTTTGAGATTTCTTTTTTCTCTCTTTTCTAAATTGTTTTATTGCTTAAAGTATTACAAAGGGTATTACATATGTCTCCTTTTTCTCCCCTCCCCCCCCCCCCCCGACAATCCCCTGGCCTCCCCTAACCCCCAGTGTCTTATGTCCATTGGTTACGCTTATATACATGCATAAAGTTTTTTGGGTGATCTCTTACACTCCCCGCCTGCCCCCCAACCCTCCCCGGCCTTCCCGCTGTAGTTTGACAGTCTTTTTGAAGCTGGTCTGCCTCTGTATCTATTTTTGTTCATAAGTTTATAATGGTCTTTATTATCCATAAATGAGTCAGATCATGTTGTATTTTTCCTTCATTGACTGGCTTTTTTCACTTAGCATAATGCCCTCCAGTTCCATCCATACTGCTGCGAATGGCAAGAATTCCATCTTTTTTACAACAGCATAGTATTCCATCGTGTAGCTGTACCACCGTTTTCTAATCCATTCATCTGCTGATGGGCACTTAGGCTGTTTCCAGATCTTAGCTATGGTGAATTGTGCTGCTATGAACATAGGGGTGCTTATATCCTTTCTGGGCTCAGAGGTGTGGCAAAGTTTCCTGCCCCGATCCATGGTTTTTACCTTACCAGAGGAACTCTGCCCTTCCTGGCTGCAAACTGTCTGACCACCTGAGTGTACTTTGCCACTTCCGGGTGGTTGTTATTAGTTTCAGCTGCTCACTCCATTTGCTCCCGGATAAGCCCTGGGACGAGTCTGCCTATTCCATCGCCATCTTGGCTTCTTGAGATTTATTTTTTCAAATATAATTATTGCTCCCCTAGTTTTTTTCCCTCCTTGCCTGAAAAGTATTTTCTCTCCTTCCACTTTCAGTCCATGTGAGGCCCTTATTCTGAGGTGGTTCTCTTATAGACAGCATACATATGGGTCTTTTTTTATTATAATTTTGGCCATTATATATCTTTTGAATGGAGTGTTTAGTCTGTTTAAGTTTAAGGTTATTTTGATAGGTACTGATATGTTGCAACTTTTTTCTTTATGCCTGTGTTTCTTCTGTCTCTTCTATTCCTTCTTTTTACAACAGCCCCTTTAGCATTTCTTGCATTGATGGTTTAGTAGTGAAACACTCCCTTAGATATTATTTTTTTCTGTGAGGACACTGAATTCCCCTATAGTTTTGAACAATTGCCTGGCTGGATAAGTATTCTTGGAATTGGTCCCTTGTTTTGCATCACTTTCATTCCCTTCTGGCCTGATGTGTTTCTGTTAAAAATCATTTGATAATCTAACAGGAGAGCCTATGTAGGTGGCTCTCTGTCTCTCTCTTACAGCCTTTAAGGTTCTGTTTGTGTTGTTATTGTTTGCCATTATAATTACAATGTGTCTTGGTATAGGTCTTATTGGTTTCATCTTGTTTGTGACTGTCTGTGCTTGTGTGACTTTTTCTTCCCAAGGTCAGGAAGGTTTTGTGATTATTTCTTCTAATAGGTTTCCTAATCCTTGTTCCTCATCTTGTCCTTCTGACACCCTTATTATACACATGTTACTTTGTTTCATATTGTCCCCAATCTCCGTTAGGATATCCACCTGCTTTCTATTTTTTCTCTCAAATTGCTATTCAGATTGTGTTGTTCCAGGTGTGTTACTCTGCCCTGTCTCCTAAATCACTGGTTCAATCCTTTGCTACTTCTAGTCTACTATTGAAACCTTCCATCATATTTTTTATTGCAGCTATTATCAATTTTTTTTTTCATTTTTCCTTGACTCTTATGTAAGTTGTGGATTTCCCATGCATCTGGTGTATGAACTGTATGACCCTTATTCTGAATTTCTTTTTGAACATATTGTATGCCTCAATTTAATTGAGTTCCTCTTCTGGCAATTCCTCCTTTTCTGTCCTTTGGTGGTTGTTTGTTTTTCTCCCCATTTTAGCTACCATTGCAGAATCCAGGTGCCTGAGTTCGATGGGCCAATGGCCACAGAGTGGATCGGCAATTCAATTGTGCACTCTAAGACTACAGGAGGCAGTGGCAGTGGTGGGGGGTTTGAGTCCCGGTGTCTGTGGATCTGCTGCTGCCTTAAAAAGGTCTTTGGCCAGAGTTGCTCTCAGGTGATGTGTGAGGCCCATCTGGGTGGAGGTGAGGCTGGGTTCCTAGTCATAGAAACTCTCCCCTTCAAGATGGCTTGTTTTCTTAGAACCATATTTAACATCAAACAGTGTACTAACCAAAAAATACTAAAGTTTGTGCAAGGAGCCGATTAAAAATAGAATGGAGAAACAAATCAGAACTATGTATACAGAGTTGCATTCATACTGGACATTGTTTTCTGTCATTTTAACTGAAAAAATAGTAAATGTAAGAAATCTGAGAAGTGGTAGAGGAGCAAAAATGTACCTAATCATTTTTAATAAATGATTGTTTGTTTTAAAATATAGTTTATTTAAGCCGGGTGCACTGGAAAAAATGAAATAGTTGTGTCAAAACATAAATGAAGTAACAGATACATCCTAAAAAGTAATCCACATTGCACAGTCAGTATTGCTCAATGGTAGAGGATAGAATCTTGAACCAACATGTCTCATCATCTATACATGGTCAGGACACATGCCCAGGATGCAAGCTGGTTTGCCAGTATGAGACATTTAAGGAACCCGCTGATCAAAATATTTCTCTTTCACCTATGTTTCCATCTCTCTATCCCTCTCTCCAGATAACCAAGAATAAGCCTATTAAAAAACAAGAATGAAATGTATGTGTTTTCCCCTGGAATGTGAGACATTTTAGTTCTTATTACTAGAGGTCTTTGGAGGACTTTTATTAACCAACATATATGGTTCTGTGTTGAACACTACAATGGAATATTTTTAATAATGAAGTGTTTCATAAACTTACCATGAAAAAGGACTCTATCATTTTTGAAGGAAATTCTTGGTCTGGGTGAAGAATTTGAGGTAGATCTTGATTTTGGTTGCAATAATAATTAGTTTCAAACAGTTGCTCATTTGTTCAGGTTAAATGTTATGTAGTGTTGATATTATGTGTACTCATTTTATTCTGTGGGTGGAAAAACAATTAAAGTAGACTACACCAAGAAACGATCTTTTCAAAGTGGGGGTGGGCAGAGCGCACCAGTTCCATCAAGAAATAGAGGTGATGTGAGAAGTCTGGAAGTGGAAGTGGAGGAAGTAAGAGAAGCAAAAGGACCCTCAGGTGGAAAACACTTAGGTAATGTTTCAAAATCTAGGGATGGTAGGAGATCTGACTTAGGTAAACACATAATGCAATATGCAAATGAGGTATCATAGACTTGTGTACCTGAAGCCTATGTGATATATTAACTCCTATAAATTCAATAAAGAGTGCATAAACTGTCAGTAACTCAAACATTTTTAAAAAATTTAAAAAAAGATATGAGCATGAAACCATTATTTATGTGAAAACAGTAACATTGAATGAAGAGATACACCTCAATTTCATTCATATCATTCAAAGCAAAAGAAATGATACCATTCAATAGATTGAGAATGTATACTGATGATCAGTATGATTTGTAACTGCTAAAGAGATATAGCACTTACAATAATGAATGCAATATGTAATGTGTGAAACACTCCTAATGACCTTACAGGGATAGGATTTAAACCTCAAGCTAAATTCAGTCTATTTTAGCATTACTGTTTGCCTCTAGTCACTTCAACTGTTCTCTGAAGACTCAATTCTATTGATCTTATGTTAGAATGTTACACTTTGGGAACAGGAAGTTATGTAGGTTTAAAGTGAAGATTCATACTTATTGAACTACTAAGAATTTGTTCTGAAAGTACCCTTCTTTCGTCTGAATAAAGGACATCAGTTCACCTTGGAAAATTCCCACTGAAATAAAAGTTAGTCTAACTATATCAACGTCAAGGACACACACTTCATTATTTAGAATTGGATTTGAAATACTAGTTTTGAGTATAGGAATGTGCAACCCTGTACTGTGTAAAATAATAATCTCTATTATTAATTTGATAAGATGATCTTGTACTTACGTTTGATGTAGAAAACTTTCCATTTGGAAACTACATAAGAGAAATGTCTATGGTATTAAATAGATTCACAAAGGGGTCTCTGACTCAGGAAAAGGCTAAAAACCAATGATTCACCAAGTTTATTGGTCTTTCTTTCCTTCTTTATTTCTTGTATATGAGGAATATGAAACATGAATAAAAATGTTGAGGAGCTATTTTCAGGGAATTGTCTTTTAATTAATTTATCTATTTACTTATATGACTGACTATGAAAGGAAAGTATATTCATTTCAATATATCTGTAGCAGGAAAAGTTGGTTTCATATTAACCAGTTTTCCTAATTTCAAAGATTTAGTGTCCATTTGTGATAATTAGGTGTGTGACATTTCACGGGAAATTTCCTAAAGTGTTATTGCAGGGTTTGTGCAAGATGAAGGTGAAAGTTCCCGTTTTTACCATCTGGGTGATACTGAGAAGAGTTTGCCAGTTCATATTTGGCCACATATGAGGCTGCTCATAGTTCATCTTTCCCATGACAAATTACAGAATTGGAAGATAAGCCTCTTTTCTATTTGAAAACGAAAACAGTGATTGTTAATTATGTATTATTCAACATGTTTTCTTTAAATACTATTAAAATAGAGTGTAATATTCTGATCAAAGAATTATTTTATAAATGAACTGTAGGAATTATATGATAACATTCGTGAAATAACACTTTTTTGTAATGCATCATGTTTTGAATTTTTATATTTTAATTTTTAACTATGACGTTACACGTTTTAAAAGCTTTTATTGAGATGAAATTAGTTTGAAGACTAGTTGAGACTGTTTTCTTGTATCTTTTAAATAACTTCTTTCACTTAGTGTTTCTGGATTCTCTGCATTAAAATTCTGGTGTGTGTGTGTGTGTGTGTGTGTGTGTGTGTGTGTGTGTTTTGTTTTCTTTTATTGGCACCTATATATAATGCTGCTTCAGTTCTTTCTTCAGTTATCCAAACTGATTTTCAATATCTCTGAGCACTGTGCTGAAGACATGTAAATAGAATTTTATCATTTTGGGCTAACCAGCATGCTTATGACCATCATCCTGTTTAGTAAAGATTTATACACAATAACCACACTTGACCATTTAACTAATGTTGACCCTACTCAATTAGAATGATGTTATTTATAACACAGAGGATGGCAGACATACAATTAATCTTCACAGCAGTGGCTCTAGGGTGGATTCCCTTCCACTGCAAAGAACTCCATCTTCCAGAAGTGGGGGTCCTCCACCTACAAGACCTGCCCATTCTGTTCCAAAGCACAGCACTACTGGGATGGGAAGTCAAGGTAAATGGTACAGCCTTTCATGGATTAGAGTAATGAGCTGTTTTAAAAGGAATGCTGTACTTTAATTTCAGGAAGCCATGTGGAAAGTGAGTAGGGGATGGGCATCTGTACTGAACACTATCTTATTGTTTCATTGTTAGGAAATAATTCTTCATCTTCTGATTAGTGAGGTAAGAAGTAGATAACACCAGAGTGAGGAATGCATTCCTTTTAATCCATGTTGATACAGTGTCCCTCTTTTTTATATTTACTTTTTTAATATTTTAAGACAAATGGTTTTAGTGTCATGTTACATTCAATAAATGTTAATATTTCCAGAAAAACTATTTTAAATGTAATAATTTTACATGCAATAAGCATTAATATCCCAAGAAAAACTATTTTAAATATAATAATACTGGAGACCCAGTGTACAAATTCGTGCATGCGTGGTGTCTGGCCTGCACACCCCAATCGCCGGGTTGGTCAGGGGGAGGGGATGCAAGTGTTTGGCTGGCTGGCCCCACCCCGATTGAGTGTGGGATCAGATGGGGGAAGATGAAGGCAAGTGGAAAGGGCTGTGGGAAGCTTACTAGCTGGAGGGTTCTCGATCATTGCAGGGGGTGGGGGGGCAGACAGAACAGTGTGGGGCTGGCCGGAGGGTGCAGCTGGGGACAACAGCTACACAGTCCCACCCCATGGTTGATCTCCTGGTCAAACTCCTGTTTGAAGGGACAATTTGCATATTAGCCTTTTATAATATAGTGTTACATGCAATAAAAATTAATATGTTAAGAAAAATAATTTAAATATTATATTACCAAAACAGTGCAAACCTATTTTATCACAAAAGTTGTAGGAATTATTAAATATCTGAAAATAATAGGATTCCTTCTATGGTATTCTAAATTGTATTTTTTTTACTCTGTCTCTATTTCATTCATCTGTTTCTTTTTTTATTTTTTGAAATATTTTTTATTGATTTCAGTGAGAAAGGGAGAGGGAGAGAGAGATAGCAACATCAATGATGAGTGAGAACCATTGATCCTCTGCCATCTGCAAGCCTCACACTGGGGACCAAGCCCACAACCCAGGCATGTGTCTTTGGCCAGAATCAAACTTGGGACCCTTCAGTCTGGAGACCAATAATCTATCCACAGTGCCTAACCAGCTAGGGCTATTTTTTTCTTTATTGATTAAGGTATTACATATGTGTCATTATCCCCCATTTGTCCCCCCTACCTCCTACTCATCTCATCACCTCCACTGGTGTCTGTGTCCATTAGGCTTATATGCATGCCTATAAGTCCTTTGGGTGATCTCTCCCAGTAACTCCATCTTCCCCTATCTTCCCTGCAGCAACCTTTTGCAGCAAAGGTTCAGGATCTGGAAAAGTGGATGAACTCAAATGAATACACTAGACAACAATTACAAATTTAGAAGGCATGGGGAGCCAGGTGAAGATATTTCTCTCTAGTAAAGAGGCACTCTGAAACCCAGGACCCATCAGCTTTTATTTACTTGAATACACATTTGCCCTTTAGCAAAACACACAGGCATATCGATGGTAAAGTTTGGTAAACAATAAAAGTATTATCATGGTAGGAGGTTGCTTTCAGCCATTCTGCGAACAGCAGGGTAACAAAATGCTGATTTTCAGCCATGCTAAATATCAAAGTCCATTCGCCTTCTGTGGGACTTCTCGCATTGATATGTTCACTACTGTTGGTCTTTGCTCCAACATTTCCCCCATTTTTGCTTTCTTTATTAATTTAGAAAGGTGTATGCCATTAGCTGGGCTCAGATCTTTTTAGGACTTCATTCTGCATCTTCATACTGGAAGCAAACATAGAAGAACAAGAAAGAAAAACACTAGTGGTTATTCTAAAAAGGAAATATAGGGAGGTTCGATGACAAGGATTGAGTTCTTTCATGTCCTTCTAAATATTATTGTCAGGTATTTAAGGAATTCATTCATAGCAGGCTTATTTTGGGGCCATTAGTTTTTTATGGATCCCTTTCCCAGTCACTGTTAGCTTGTGACATGACAGCAATGATGTTCGAGTTCTGGATGGTGGACAAATGGTGAGAAATGACAATGCAGGTCTGACCTTTCTTGGCTTTGTCATGGGCAACCTGCACCAATGCACAGCTGATGAGTGCTAGCATGGCAAGGCGTCTTCACCATCCCCCATCTCTGGATGTTTCTCCTCTGACTCCTCAGCATTTTGCTTGGGGCCACTGCTATCTGTGGTTGCAGTAGTCTGGTCAGTTCCTCTCTCAGATTCATGTTGCAGGAATTGGAGGAGTTTTCTGAAAACACACAAGTATATCCTCAACCAAAGGTTAATAAAGGGATCCTTCTATAAACCAGACTCGGTATCTTTCCATTTAAGCAGAACATTTTCCTTTAGCTTACTCTTTCACTAGTGTCTTTCCATGGATGTCTTGCCATCAGCATTACAAGGGAAAAATTTAAAGTAATTAAGGCTTTGTGTAGTCTACTTATAGGAGATTTCACTATTCCCCCAATTTCGTTTTTCAAGTTGGGATTGAGAGGCCCTTGTAGCAGATATAACATGCAAGGGGGACATATCTTGATAATCGGTTTTGTCTGCTGTACAATATTTTGGCAGACTAATGTAAACGTTGATGAGATTCCCCTGACCTGTTTCTTTAAAATCACTAATTGATATGCGGATTCATTTCCTTTTGTTAAAGGACCAGGACTTGTTCAAATAGTATAGATAGGTGTCAGTCACAGCCATTTAAATTGAGTAGGTGCAGTTCTGTTTACCAGGCTGGCAGCATAGGCAGATCAGAGATAATATGAAGAGGCTTTTGGAAATCCTGCAAGTCAGCCTTGATCGTTTCTAATTCGATTCTTTGCACAGAAGTATGACTGGTCTGAATGACTTGGTCTGAATTCATTGCATTATAAGCAGCTTTACCATGAGATGAACTATCAGTAAAATCAGTGACTGCTCCAGGAATAGATTTTGGCCTATTACAACTAAGTTCCCCTGAATATTCTTTTATTTTCATTTGCTAATTTAAATCAGTCTAAAATAAGGCTTATTTCCTAACTTCCTGTGTCATTGGGTGGGGACAGTAAATGACACTAATAGGGTTTCTGCTAGCAGTCTTTGAGTATATTGAAATAAGCTTTCTTTAAGGAGGCAAAATGCAAATTGTTTACTTTTCTTTTTGAGGCCTAATACATTTATTTTTAATTACAGTTTTCTAGATATTTGAAGGGTATCTCCTTCTGTTTTTTTCTTCCAGAGTAATTTCTAGGCCACAATTAGGGAGTTTCTTTTAAAAGCTTTTTTTCTTTCTGTTAAATAGAGCTACAAACTTGGTTCCTTTTCAGAAATACCTATAAGAGAGAGGTATGCTGGCCAATAGCGCAATGCATACAGACTAAGTAAAAGTAAATCTCTTTTTTTTATGGTTTCTTATTAATGGTGCGATTTAATGTTTGAATACTAACTTTTGGTTTCCCTTGTAAATAGTCGCAGAAGAGATTTTAAAATTTCTCCTTTGTATTAAGCTTAAAATTTACTTTTGAACAGAATTCTTTTGGCTATTGCTCATTTGCATAGGTACAGAAATTTTACTCTGGACTGTGTTAGAACCAATTGCTAATAAAATATCTGCTTCTCATATAACTGAGTTTATATGAGACCTTGATTATATTGTAAAAAGCTAATTTATTAAGTGACTAAAGCATGCATCTTTATTGAGAAAGCAAAGTAAGTAAACTTATACATTTGACCTATGAAGTCCAGATGTTGCACTACCCACTGGCCTATCTAAAGATCAGGCTGTCAGGGCACCCATCTTAAAATTCTGCTGCTGAATAATCTGATGTTGCTTAAGAAGTATTCAGCAACTTTGTCCTGCCCTCCCTTAGAGGGTGAAACTTTTATAACATTTAAAATACGTGTATTTTAAGAGAACACAATTATTAATTTTTATTTGATGAAGCTTCAAGTGATTTCAAGTATATTAGATCGGCGTAATTTGGTTTGAAAATATTTCTTTTCCTAAAATATTTCTTTTAAGAAGAGTAAACCCTTGAATTATTCCAGGGCACTTGAAAAGTTTCAAAGCTATCTCTTGGTTAAAGTCTTGAAATTTAACATGGAAAGACTATCACAAATATGTGTAACCCAAATATTACATTATACATTTGTTGTAATTATTCTAAAATAGATCAATTAAATTTAAACTCATTTTTATATTATAAATTTGGTTCAGACCAGAGAATTTTTCCTCTTTTTTAATCAATCCAATTACATTTTATATCCTAGGATGAAATTTTACCACACATAGTACACATAATTACTACAATATATGTTGTACTACTAAATTTTTCCAGAGAAATCACAAGAATTATTTTTCTTGATAATGAATTTCTAAACTTTATGCATTGTATCATTACAAGCATTTAATTACTCCCAATTTAATTTGAACTTTTATCTCTTCGAAGTCTTAAATTTTAGGTGGTAAGTTAAATACTTAGCATTTCTTAGATTAGTAATACCTTCACATTTTTAAGGATATGTTTCCAATAAAATTAACAAAGACTTATTTAATTAATAGATTCAAATCTGTCCTTTATTTTTTCATTCGAGTCAAACTCAAATTAATAGTTTAGTATTTTGTTCTTTCAAAACATTTAGAGATTTAATAAGTTTTATTCCTTAATGTAAATAACACAGATTTTTAAGTTACCAAAACTTTACAAATGTATGTTTAGACATATGAGGTTGCTAAAGAAGTAGGGGGAGAAGGGAAGAAGTCCTGTAGGCATTTGAATTTTAAAACCACCACATTTTTCCTTCAGAGATAAGATATAAGGTTGCTCTGCCAGGTTCTCTGCTTTTACGGGGGGAATATCCACTGGCCCTTTCCTCCAACAGAGAGTGCAGTCAGCCTCTCCTCAGTGACAGCACCCTCACCATCAATGTATTTATTTATAATTATGACTGAAAAGCTTTGCCACAAAGCCTTCATTTTAGGTATATCTATCTATTTAACTTTTAACAATTTTGAGATTCCAAAGCCAGTTATCACCATCTAAGGCGCTTTACTTTGGCAAATTTTGCAGCAGAGAAAACTTACTGGCTTTCATTAGCTTTAATGTTAACCTTGGAATATGGTCCATTATTATTTAAGAACTGCCCCTTATTATGGAAACACTAATCTTATTGCCTAAAAACAGCCTATTTTCCTTGTGTCATTTCACCATCTTAATAAGAAAAACAGTCTTGGGTTTGTACTATAGCATCTGTGAAGAGATAGGGGTCAGTCCAAGAGGTCACCCAAAATCGGGTGGGGTGCGACTTCTCTTAAGCTAGCGTTTTTCTCTTCACTGGTACAGAAATCCCAGAGATATCCCTTAAATTGTGAGGAATGTCTCATCTATCCAAATTTCAAATGACGGTCTGGGAAATAAAATGAGACTTTTAATAACACTCTCGAGAGTGGGCATACATTTTACAGGATCACCAAAAGACTAGTAATTAATGGGTTGGGAGGTGTTTTAGATATTAATAATGGCCTGTCCATCTACTCTTTCTTTTCTTATTAAATTAAATTGAAGGCATGCTTAATAGAATAACAATAAACAACCAAGACAGATTGATAATAATCAACAGACAAGTGCCCATAACATAGAGACAAGGCTTAATAAATCAGAGTAGTTTTCATAAATATTATCCTATTCTGCTCTTCATGACACTGGCTGTCCTCTAAAGTTATTTTAGCTAAAATCTGCCTGTCCCAAGGTGTCATAGGGTAATTTTCAGACAAAGCATTAAAGGGTCCTTTTGTAAAATGACTGTTAGCCCCGTGTTCTCTAGCTGCTGAGCCTTTCCACACTAGAGGTGGAGGACCCAGGGCTTAGGTATTACAGGCTTTTGATCCCCAATACGAATTAGGCATAATGCAGTGCGGACAAGAGCCCACATAGTTCAAGATGACAATGTTACTTTTTTTTCCTTGAGCCTGATTTAAGAGAGTACCTTTTGATATTTTAATTTCCTTATCCTTGAGCGTACAAGCTATATGTTTACAATTTTTTTTTTTTTTTTTTTTTTTTTGCCATATACTCAAACTTTCCTCATTGTAGCCTGGCAGAAATGAAAGATTTTGAACCCACTTCATGTCACAATTTCCGAAGCTGGCATGGGCTTTGTGCACAGAGTATTTTCCCCACCTTTTCAGTGCACTTCCCAGCTTTCTGGTGAAATGTCTTCATTTTTCACTCAGGTGAAATTTCTTCTCCAGATGCCCCACATTGGGTGCCAGGATGTTGTAACCTTTTGCAGCAAGGATTCAGGATCAGGAAAAAGAGCTGCACACAAATGAATACACTAGACAACAAATATAAATTTAGAAGAAATGGGGGAGCCAGGCAGAGACCTTTCTTTCTAGTGGAGAAGCTCTCTGAAACCCAGCACCCATCAGTTTTTATTGACTTGGCTTGAGGTTTCTCATATATGCCCTTAAGCAAAGCAAACAGGCATATCAGCAGTCAAGTTTGCTAAACATTAAAAGGGTTCCCAGGTTAGGAGATTACCTTCAGCCATTTTGCCAACAGCAGGGTAATATAATGCTGATGTTCAGCCCTGCTGAATATCAAAGTTCATTACCCCTCTATGGGAGATATATATACAAATACGTATACGTATACGTATGCATATGCATATGTATATACACAGAGATATATGTATGTAGGTATATGTGTGTGTGTGTATATATATATATATATATATATATATACTAGAGGCTCAGTGCACAAAAATTTGTTCACTGGTGGGGGGGTGTCCCTCAGCCCCACTTGTGCCCTCTCACAATCTGGGACCCCTCGGGAGATAATGACCTGCTGGCTTAGGCCTACTCCGGTGTGGCAGAGGGCAGGACCAATCTCTAGGTGCAACCCCTGGTCGGGCTTAGAGCAGGGCCCATTGGGAGTTGGGGCGCCGCCCACTGTCATGCACAGAGCAGGGCGCATCGGGAGGTTGCGATGCCACCCCCAGTCATGCTCAGGGTAAGGCCGATTTGGGGTTCAGGTGCCACCCCCTGTTGCACTCAAGGCAGGGTTGATGGAGAGGTTGCAGCACCACCTGCTGTCATGAACAGGGCAAGGCCCATCAAGGGGGTTGGGGTTCTGTACCCTGTCACACACAGAGCAGGGCCAATCAGGGTGTTTGGGAGCTCCCCCCTGTCACGCACAGAGTAGGGCCTATAGAGGAGTTGGGGCACTGCCCCCTGTCACACACAGAGCAGGGCGGATCAGGGGTTGGGGTGCCACCCCCTGTCACACTTAGGGCAGGGCCGAGGAGGTGGTTGTGGCTCCACCCTGTCACACACAGAGCAGGGCCCATGGCAGGGTTGTGGCGCTTCACCCTGTCACACACAGAGCCACAGGGTGATCAGGGGGTTTGGGCACTGCCCCCTGTCATGCTGCTCCAGGGGCTAGGAGGCCTCGCGGCTCCGCTGATCAGAGTGCTGGGAGGCGTCGCAGCTCCGCTTGGCACAGGAGCAGTGAGACCTCGCTGCTCCTCTGATCCCATTGCTGGGAGGCCTCACGGCTCCCCTTGACAAGGGGCAGTTAGGCCTCACTACTCCACTGATCCCGGTGCTGGCAGGCTCCACTGATTCCGGTGCCAGGAGGCCTCCCGGCTCCACTGATCCCGGGTTCAGGAGGCCCCACGGCTCTGCTCTTCCCGGTGTTGGGAGGCATATTACCCTCTTACTATGCAGGATAGAGGCCTGGGGCACAGGTGGGGGCCGGCTGAATTGCCCTGAATGGTGTCCTGGATCAGGGTGGGGTTCCCGCTTGGGTGCCTGGCAGGCCTGGATGAGGGGATGATAGCTGTTTGCAGCTGGTCACACCCCCTTCAGGGTCAGGTTCCCCACCGGGGTGCCTACCCAGTCTGGGTGAGGGGCTGAGGGCCGTTTCAGGCTGGCGGGAGACTGAAGCTCCCAACCTCTCCTTTTTTTCTTTTTTTATTTTGGGATTTGTTTACCTTCTATGGCTGTCACTGGAACTGAGAGCCAACTTCAGTTCAGAGGCTTGGCTCCAGCGCTGAGGCCTCGGCTGCTGAAAGCAGGTATCTGGATTTGTTTGGGTTCTATTATAGAAACTCTGTTGCAACTCCAGCTCTGCTGTCTGGCTGAAAGCATGGGGTTTGTTTAGTGTCTATAATTGCAACATAGTTGCTTAGAGTGCAAGCTCACAGCCCAGCAGTGGCAGGTGGGGAAACTTGGCTTCTTCCTTCACTGGAGCAAGCTAGCCTCTTATTCCCTTCAGCTGCCTGGCTGCCGGCCACCATCTTGGTTGACAGTTAATTTGAATATTGCCCTGATGAGCCAATGGGAAGCATGCCTGAGGTACCGTTAATTACCATGTTTGTCTGTTATTGGAAAGGATATATATATATATATATATATATATATATATATATATATATATATATTTACTACTGTTGGTCTTTGCCTTACTCTGAGGTTTGACAGTCTGATCAATGATTCTTTCTGTCTGGATGTCTTGTTGCTCATCAGTTAATGTTCATTATATTCCACAAGTGAGTGAGAAAATGTGATATTTATCTTTCTGTGACTGGCTTATTTTGCGTAGCATAATGTTCTCCAAGTCCATCCGTGCTGTTGCAAATTATAAGAGTACAATCTTTGTTACAGCAGTAGAGTTTTCCATTGCATAGGAGTTCCACAGTTTTTTAATCCGTGCATCTGCTAATGGGCACTGAGGCTGTTTCCAAATCTTAGCTATTGTAAATTGGGCTGGTATGAACATACAGTTGCATATATCTGTCCTGATTAATGTTACTCATTTCTTGGGATATATATATATATACCTAGAAGAGAGGGTACTTATTCAAATGGGAGCTCAATTTTCAATTTTTTCAGAAAAATCTATACTGTTTTCCACAATGGTTGCAGCAATCGGCATTCCCACCAGCAGTGCACAAAGTTTGCTTTTTCTCTGCATCCTCTTCAGCACTTGTGGTTTTTTATTTTTTATTTTTTTCTAACAGCTATTCTGACAGGTGTAGATTGGTACTTCTCCCATTTTGATTTGCATCTCTTGGACTGTTAGTGCCTTTGAGCATTTTTTCCTATGTCTCTTGGCCTTATGTAGGTCCCCTTTCAAAAAGTGTCCATTTAAGTCCTTTGCCCTGTTTTCATTGGATTGTTTATCTTCCTATTGTTAATTTGTGTGAGTTCCCTGTAAACATTGAAATTCCACACTTATCTGAGGTACCATTGGCAAATATGTTCTCCTATGCAGTGGGCTTTCTTGTTGTTTTGTTCGGGATTTAGTTTGCTGTTCAGAAGATTTTTATTTTGATGTAGTCCATTTGATTATTTTCCCCTTTGTGTACATTGCCATTGGAACTGTGTCAGTAAAGATATACTAAAACACATGTCTGATATTTTGCTGCCTTTGCAGTCTGCTAAGTTTTTTTTTTTATTGATTCCCAACTAACGTTCAAGTCCTTTATCCACTTTGAGTTTATTTTTGTGTATGGTGTAAGTTGGTGGTCTAGTTTCATTTTCTTGCATGTTTCTGTCTGATTTTCATCATTTATTGAAGACTCTGTCTTGAATCCATTGTATGTTCTTGCCTCCTTTGTAAATTAATAATAGAGCATAATAACTTCAGACCACTTCTTGGTTCTCTGTTCTGTTTCATTGGTGTATATGTCTTTACTAGTGCCTGTAGCAGGCAGTTTTGAGAATGGTGGCTTTATAATGTAGCTTAATATCTGGTATTGTGAGTCGTCCATATTTTTTTTTTTGTTCCCTGGATTGCTGAGGCTATTTATACTCCATAGGAATTCTTGGAGAGTTTGTTCTTTGTGAAATATTCTGTTGGTATATTAATGGAGATTACATTGAATCTATAAATTGCTTTGGGTAGTATGGACATGTTAATGATGTTAGTTCTCCCAACGGATCAACACAGTTTATTAGTCCATTGGTTGATATCTTTATCTCCTTTTCAATGTTCCTTTGTTTTCCAAGTGCTGTTCTTTTACTTCCTTCATTGAGATTTTTCCTTAATTCTTTTACTGCAATGGTAAGTGGGATTCTTTTCTTAGTTTCCCTTTTTGTGAGTTCATTCTTGGTGTATAAAAAGACATATATTTTTGGGTGTTAATTTTGTATCCTGATACATGACCAAATTCATTTATCCTGTGCTTTTCCGGTTGGGATGATTTTTATTTCTTCATGAACACTATGGTAGCACTTCCTGTCCTATGTCGAACAGGAATGGTCAAAATTGGCATCACTGTCTTGTTCCTGTTCTTTTACAGGAAATGGTTTTAGTTTTTGCCGTTCAGTATGATGATGGCTGTGGGTTTCTCATATGTGGCCTTTATCATGTTGAGGTATGCTACCTCTATTACCACGTTGCTGAGAGTTTTTATCACAATTGGGTGTTGGGTTTATTCCAATTATTTTTCTGCGTCTATCGATATGATCACATGATCTTTGTCTCTCAGTTTGTTTATGAGGTGTATCATGTTTATTGATTTGCGAATATCATACCAGCCTTGCATCCCTGGAATATATCCCACTTGATCATGGCATTTGGTCCTTTTAATATAATTCTGGATGCGATTTGCTAATACTTGGTTGAGGATTTTAGTATCTGTCATCATCAGCTATATCAGCATGTAATTCTCTTTCTTTGTAGTGTCTTTACCTTGTTTTGGAATTAGAATAATGCTGGCCTCATATAAAGAATTTGGAAGTATTCTTTCCTCTTTGATTTTCTGAAATAATTTGAGGAGTATAGATTGTAGTTTTCTGAATGGTTGGTAGAACTCCCCTGTGAAGCTGTCCGGACCTGAGCTTTTGTTGGTTGGAAGTGTTTTGATTACTGCTTCTATTTCAGCAGTTGTTATGAGCCTATTCAGGTTTCTTAATTCTTTCTGAATCACTTTTGGTAGATGTCATTTTTTACTGACTTCATGTATTTCATCCACATTGTCCAGCATTTTGGCAAGTAGCTGTTTATAGTATTTTCTTACAATCCTTTGAATTTCTGTGGTGCCAGTGCTTACTCCTCCACTCTTGTTTCTGATTTTACTTATTGGAATCATGTCTGTTTGTTTCTTAATGAGTCTGGCAAATGGTTTATCAATTTTGTTTATCCGTTCATGGAACCAGCTTTTGGTTTCATTGAACTTTTTGTCTATGTTATTTTTTCTGCTGTAATCTTTATTTTTTCCTTCCTTCTACTTACTCTGGGCTTTTCTTGTTGGTCTCTTTCTAATTCTTAAGTTGTACGGATAAATAGTTTATTGCTGATTTTTGTTATTTTCTGAGATATGTCTATAGTGCTATGAACTTCCCTCTCAGGACTGCTTTTGCTATTTCCCAGAGATTCTGTGTTGTTATTTGTTCATTTTCCTTTTTTTCCAAAAAGTCTTTGATATTTTCTTGATCTCATTGTAACAAATTCATTGTTTAATAACATGCTATTTAGCCTCTAAATGTTTAAATGTTTTTGGATGTTTTTACTCTAGTTGATTTCTCATTTCATTCCACTGTGATCCAAGAAGATGCTTGATATGATTTAAATCTTCTTGAACGTGTAGGGACTTGTTATGTGTCCTACCATGAGGTCTATCTTTGGAAATTATCCAGGTGCACTTGAGAAGAATGTATACTCTGATCTGTTGGGGTGAAACGTTCCAAAATGTCTATTAAATCCATCTGATGCAGTGTGTTCTTTAGAGTCTCTGTATCATTATTTTTTCACATGGAAGACCTATCCAGTGAAGTCAGAGGAGTGATAAAAGTCTACTACTATGACTGTCCTGTTTTCAGGCTCTCCATAAAAGATCTCTAGAAGTTTTATTGTTTGTTTTTTGTTTGCTCATTTGATTGTTTATATATATATATATATACCTGACTGACACCAGTCTGAACCCTCTTAGCCAATAGTTAAGAAATAAAGGCAACCAAGATTCTTCCACCCTAAGCTGCCTTTTGGGATATTGATTTTCAGCTGTTTATTTAGAAGCCAAGAATCAGAGGGAACCTTTGGGCAACCCCTACCTGCTCCTGCCCAAAAGATTCAGAGAGAGAGACCCTCTTCTGAAGGTTGTTGCCTTTGCCTGATTGGAGTGAAACATGGTAAACAAGAGGGCTTTAGCAGATGTCTATTAGCAAGGTAACCCTCCTCCCCTGTGATACCATCAATCAGGAGTGTGGGAGAGGTTCACAGACATTGTTGGTCCCAGGAGGCAGGGTTATAAATTCCAGTGGCTGCTGTGTCCAGTGCTGGAATTGGTGGCAGTTCAGCTTGCCCAGCACACCTCATGAGCCCACAGCTGGACAGGGCAGAGGCTGGGTCCAGCCTGGCTGGGCCCAGGGCCTGGAGAAGAGGGGGAAATGCAGAGAGGGATGATTCAGGTGAACCTGGAGGGGAGGGAGAGGCGTCAGTGCTGGTACCCAAGAACTGTCCTTGAGAAAGTTCACGTGTGTCCTGAGGAGAGAGAGGGGAGTAGAGCCCAGCCATGGGGGAGCCCCTCAGCTCTCTGCCCTCTGACACTCTTACACTTGAAAGGACACTCACCACTGACTCTTTCATCCCTTCCCCAACCAATTTCGCAGGTGAGGAGGGATATCCATGCAAATTGTTCCTGCAGTCTGAGGATTCTAAGTATTTTGTTCCAAGCTTGAGGCTTAGCAACCAGGGGAGCAAACAGTGGACAACCTGTACAAGTAGGATTGGACCAGGACCGGTAGGGCAGCCTACATTGCCATCCCAAGAAGTTGCTTTGAGGCTGGGCCAAGGCCCTGGAGCTGGGAGAGCCCTGTATCTCAGTGAGCAGCTGCCTTCAGCTGAGTGTTCCTCTCCACACACCTAACCTCTCCCCCAACAGTTACTCACATGGGGAGGGCTCTATCCTCTTCAAGTCCAGTCTCTGGGAGGCCCGAATCTGGGAGAAGGGATGCCGCCCAGGGATGAAGGTTCCTACCTTTCCCACTGGGCTCCTCGAGAGCTACGCCAAAAGAATTTTCAAAAGGTGTGGTTCACAGAAATCGGGACACACACTGTGGCGAATGCACTCTGGTCACCCTGAATTCTCTCCAAGAACTTTCACAACGGCTATTCCTGCAGAGAACGGAGCGTCCAGAGGCCATTTCAGGTGCCTCTAAGGACATCAGGAGCCTGTTGAACAGTGGGTGTCATGGAAGCACAAATCAGCCCCAAATTCCTTCTTGATTTTCCCTCCCTGCTTTGGACCCCTGTTTAATCTTCCTCATCTTAGTATCTTCACCTGAAAACAACTAACAGCATTAAAGTTCAAAATGTCCTGGCAGGAGTCTGGCTACAACATCAAAAGGCTAAGTATTCCTTAGTCAAAAAGGGCTGTATGTTTTATCCACATCCACATCAAGCATGCTTAGTTTGAGAATGCAGCTTCTTTCCTCCATAGGCTTACTGTAGGTGATTGTAGACATAAGTATGTACCCCTTTCACCTCATCTCTATTTCATCCCCTCACAGGACAGGCTAGACTCAGCCTTTCTCAGCTGTGCAGGAGTGTGTGTGCGCACACACACACACACACACACACACACACACAGACAGCAGCTCCTTCAAAAGCATCGGGCTTCCCTCTCTTCCATCACTGAAGGGTTTTTAAGTCACAATGGTGATCATTATAATGCAGTGCTGGTTGACTGACACTTTTAATCTTTCTAAAATGAAAATAGCTCTTCACCACTAGTCCAGGAGAGGCAATTGTGATAGAGAAACTTGTAAAAACTACAGGAAGATATTTTACGATAACTAGCATTATCACTTTTAGTGGCCATGTGGACTGCTTTACGAGGTTCATAAATAGGAATTGCTGATTTCCCAGGAGAGTGGGGCCCGGGAACTTTCAGTCTCTCTTCCTTATGCAGGCTTACTGTCACCTAGGAACATGGTGAACATTGTGAGGCAATGGGTGAGGCAATGAAATAAATGAATGTTACATTCACATTTAATTTTACAAGAATAGGGTTGCATTATGTAATCAGTCAGGTGGCCTGCATTTTGCTTTTCATATAACAGACCTCTTCTTTTTAGTGCATCAAGCTCTGCAATGCTGACAAGCAACCGGATCATCATGAACATAAGGGTGGACAAACTTCAAATAGACTCCCTTTGAATTTCGCCTTCCAGGATGCATCCATTGCCTTCTGTGTCACTCTATTAACCTCCCCTGTGCCCCAGTGTCTCTTGCATTCTCAAATTGGCCAAGCACTTTACTCTGTCAGAAATTGTGCAGTCTGTCCTCAAGCCCTGAACAGGATCCTTCCAAGCCCCTGGTGGCCCCTCCTTGTACAACCCTCAGGCAGGAGTCTCCTGCCTCTGTAACTTTCCATACCAGCACCTTCGTTTTCATGGCAGAATTAGTTACAAACAGCCATTTGTAGACAATGGTCTTGTTGGGTTTTGCTGTGTGTGTGTGTGTGTTAGTGTGTGTGTGTGTCTGTGTGTGTGTGTTTTATTTTCATCCTAAACTCTGTGAGGAGAGACTGTGTGTAGCTCAGAGCATGATATTAGCAGCCACCGCAGGACAAATAGTTGCCAACTGCATCTAGGAGAGAGGTGCGAGTGCTAGGCTGAATCTCTAGTTCCCAGGTGAAATAGTGGAGTTGTTTCTGTTACTGTTTTTTATCTGCTCTGCTCTAGGTGACAATCCCAGATCCACTGGGGCTGAGAGCAGTCGCCTCATTTGTCCTCATTCCTCCATCTATGTAGCTGGAAACTTTAAACTCTGCTAGTTCATAGGCATGGGGAACGTCTGGAGGAATGGCAGGGTAGGGACACACAAGGAGCCAGCCTCACCACCCTGCTGTTACGCCCCGCCCCGACGACCTCCCCACAGCCTATGGTGAAGAGAAGCAGGGTCACCTGCATGACAGGGACACAGTGTCCTCTGCCCAATCTCCCTCTCAGATAAGGTCTCACAGTTTGCAGAGTCTGAATATTCCCCAAGTCTGAGTGAGGAAGAGAAAGGCAGCACAATGTGTCTGAGGCTGCCTGTCACTACTTGAGCCAAGTTAAGCAGAGAGAGGGTTGAACCACACAATGAGTGTTTATCCAAGGATGCGGTCAGTATGAGGAGAGCAGTCGCTCACCCTGGAAATTCGGCTCTCAGCCTCTTGGGGAGAAGATAGCTACCTGTAGCTGCCAGCTGCAAGTGTCACATGCAAAGGGGAGGGGAGGGCCTGCTGTCTGCCCTTCAGGAGCTCAAAGGCTGACCACAAGGTGGCTAATCTGCTAGGACTTTAGGCAAAGCTCAGCCCCTTCCTCGGATGGGATTGGATTGGTCAGCCTTCCTGAGAAAGACCCCAGAAGGGGTCAGGGTGCGAGCATAACTGCCAAATCAAAGCCTGCCCTGTGCCTTGTCTCTTCCCAAAATGCAATTCTTCTCTGAGTAATGGGCCATGGAGGCAGCCTATGTTTTCAGTACAGCCTGTTTCATCTTCCAGTGTCCCAGGGCCTCGTATTTATAGTTTGTAAGTAATGATTAAACAACTGCGGCTCTATTCTTATTACAAGCCCTTCCTCACTAAGAGAAGCTGATTTCCAAGGATGCCCAGGAGATGCCTCAGGCCAGCTTGGATGACAGGGCTGGGCCTCAGCTTTGCTCTTCCCCTCTCCCTCTCTCCTCACAAGCCTGGCTTTTGTCTCCTAAAGAGACTATGGAAAAGCAGGCAGCAAACCCTGTAAGACTGAGCATGCCAGGTCCCCTGTGTGCCCTGGAGGCGCCACCTGAGAGGAGAGCCCTGGGTTAAGGTTCAGCTAAGGGGCAGCTCTGCCAGAGCCTGAGCACCAGGCTGTGGCTGGTGCCTCCCCACCTCTCCTCAGCTTTGTTGGCCTGCTTCTCCTCAGGAGCCTCCTGCCCAGTCGTTCTGCTTTCAGGCCCAGGTGTGACTTTGCCAAAGGGATTTGTTGGTGAGAGGAGAACCCCTTCCTGAGGGGGCAGGAAGGCAGGGAGGCTGCCATCACCTGAAGGCTTAGGGGAGGTGAGCAGAGCAAAGGCTGGATTCCAGGCTTGTCAAAGAGCTCTGATGACCCATACCCCAGGGGTAGACTGAGGAGGGCACCTGTGGAGAGAGACAATGTAATTGCATCTGGCCAGCTCTCCTCTGCCCCGGGGGTTACTAAAATGTCCCCATCCAGACAGTAGGGACAGTGGACTAGCCCAGTACAGGGAGCTCTTTTCTAGACAGAGGGCTGCGGTGGGGTGGGAGTGGGGCGCCAAGCCTGGCCCAGGGAACTAGGTAGGTAAGTGGCAGCCACAACCACAGAGGGAAAGAGGTCCCCAGAAACACAGACCAGGGGTGGCGAGTGGGAGGTTAGCTGGGGGTCTAGGTCCCGGGAGCCGGTCCATGCTTGCTGTTTCAAGGGACCTGGCATATATGGCATACTGTTCTTAATATGTTTGCTACCTTCTTGGCACTATGTGTTTTAACCAAGGTCTCTGAGAAAGGTTGTTTCCCCAGGTAGGGATTTTCCCCTGAAGTTAGGGAGGGAATAAAACCTCTTAAGTAAGTGCCAGGTGGGTAATTAATCACTTTAACTATGAACAATCATGCTTAAACTACATAATCTTTACTCCCTGGAATGGAGATAAGAAACGCCCTAACCTTTGTAATAGTGATTGATAGGATTGAATCAACTGGTATAAATACAGATATAACAAGACAGCAAGAGACAGAGAGAGAGACAGAACCTAGGCACAGAACCTACACAGAACGTTCTCTAGGGACAGAAGAACTTCGCTGGAGAGAACATGGCAAAAGATCCTGGACTGAACCTGACTACAGAAATTGGCAAGAGAACCGGACTATAACCTGGTGACTGAACCTGCCTGGAGAACCTGGACAGAACCTGACTGGAGAACCTAGCGGGGGAACATGGCTACAGAACCTGGCTGGAGAACCTGGAGAACCTAGCAAGAGAACATGGACACAAAACCTGGCTGGAGAACCTAGCAAGAGACCATGGACACAGAACCTGGCTGGAGATCCTAAGCAGAACCTCTCTGGAGATCCAGATCAGAACTTGGCTGGAAACCCTGACAAGAGAACCCTGCTATGATGATCACCTGAACTCTGCCTCGGTGTCATTCCTTCTTCGCCGACTCCGTCCACACCTTTGGGGACCCCTGGACCTACTGGGCCTGGACCCCAGCACAGCCATGCTCAGGGTGTGGGGGACAGAGAGGGGGCAGAAAAGAGGCTGCTGGACGGTGGACAGTGTCCAGGAGGGAGAGGTCGCTTTCCGCAGAGCACCAGGCCCGTCACTCATCATTGTCCTCTAGTTCAGCTGGTGAGAAAGCGGTGGTCAGGCTGGGAGATAAGAGGTGATTCCCACTTAGAGCAGCAGAGCAATCTCCTGGTGTGAGTGTGCGTGTGCGTGTGCCTGAATGTGCGTGAGTGTGAGTGTGTGAATTCTCACCTGATGATATGTTCCTGGGTTCCTTTTCATTCCTATTACTGATTAAGGTATTACATATGTGTTCTTATCCCCCACTGCCCCCACACCGCCATCCCGACCCCACAAGCATGCCCTCACGCTCACCCCCTGGTGTCTGCGTCCATTGGCTAGGCTTATAGGCATGCATACAAGTCCTTTGGTTGATCTCTCCCCCTTAGCCCCACCCTCCCCCACCTTCCCTCTGAGCGTGATGGTCTGCTCCATGCTTCTCTGTCTCTGGATCTGTTTTTGTTCATTGGTTTAGGTTGTTCATTATATTCCACAGATGAGTGAGGTCATGTGATATTTTTCTTTCTCAGACTGACTGACTAGCTTTGCTTAGCATAATGCTGTCCAGCTCCATCCATGCTGTTGCACATGGTCAGTGCCCCTTCCTTTTTTGTGGCAGCGTACTATGCAGTGTGTAGATGTACCACGGCTTTTTAACCCACTCATCTGCTGACGAGCACTTAGGCTGTTTCCAAATCTTAGCTATTGGAAATTGTGCTGCAGTGAACATAGAGGTACATGTATCCTTTCAGATTGGTAATTCTAGGTTCCTGGGATATATTCCTAGAAGTGGGATCACTGGGTCAAATGGGAGTTCCGTTTTTAGTTTTTTGAGGAAACTCCATACTCTTCTCCATAGTGGCTGCACCAGTCTGCATTCACACCAGCAGTGAAGGAGGGTTCCTTTTTCTCCCCATCCTCACCAGCACTCGCCCTTTGTTGATTTGTTGGTGATAGCCATTCTGACAGCTGTGAGGTAGTACCTCCTTGTCCTTTTGATTGCATCTCTTGGATGATTAGTGACTCAGAGCATGTTTTCATGTGTCTCTTGGCCTTCCTTTTGTCCTCTCTGGAAAAGTATCTATTTAGGTCTGTTGCCCATTTTTGTGATTGGGTTGTTTATCTTCCTTTTGTTAAGTTGTATGAGTTCCCTGTAAATGTTGGAGATGAAACCCTTATCAGAGAGAACATTGGCAAATATGTTCTCCCATGCAGTGGGCTTTGTTGATGTCTTGTTGATGGTTTATTTTGCTATGAAGAAGCTTTTTATTTTGATGTCTTCCCATTTGTTTATTTTAACTTTATTTTCCATTGCCCCAGGAGCTGTGTTGGTGAAGAGATTGCTGCAGCATATATCTGAGACTCTGCTGCCTATGGATTCCTCTATATATTTTTCTGGTTTCCAGCTTTCTGTTTAAGTCATTATTCATTTTGAGCTTATTTTTGTGCATGGTGTAAGTTGGTGACCTAGTTTCATTTTCTGCATGTGTCTGACCAAATTTCCCAGCACCATTTATTGAAGAGACTGTCTTAACTCCATTGTATGTTTTGGCCTCCTTTGTCAAATATTAATTGAGGTTAATGGTTTGGATTGGTTTCTGGGTTCTCTATTCTATTCCATTGGCCTATATGTCTATTCTTGTGCCAGTGTCAGGCAGTTTTGAGAACAGCGGCTTTGTTAAACAGCTTGATATCTGGTACTGAGATATCTCCTACTTTGTTCTTCTTTCTCAGGATCGCTGCAGCTATTTGGGGTTTGTTTGTTTTTTAAATATATTTTATTGATTTTTTACAGAGAGTAAAGGAGAGGGATAGAGAGTTAGAAACATCAATGAGAGAGAAACAGAGATCAGCCTCCTCCTGCACACCCCCTACTTGTTATGTGCCCCTAAACAAGGTATATGCCCTTGATCGGAATCAAACCTGGCACTTTCAGTCCGGAGGTCGGCGCTCTATCCACTGAGCCAAACCTGTTTGGGCTCAGGGTCTTTTTTTTATTACAGATGGATTTTTGGAGCGTTCATTCTAGGTCTCTGAAATATGCTGTTGGTATTTTAATGCGGAGTGCAATGAATGTATAGATTGCTTTGGGTAGTATAGCCATTTTAATGATGTTGTTTCTACCAATCCATGAACAAGGTATGTTCTTCTATATGTTTATGTCTTCCTCTATCTCTTTTTTCAACATCTTCTAGTTTTCTGAGTTGAGGTCTTTTACCTCCTTAGATAAATTTATTCCTAGGTGTCTTAATTTTTTTGGTGGGATGATACATGGGATTCTTTTTTCAGTCTCCTTTTCTGTAAGTTCACTATTGTTGTATAAAAATGCCATATATTACTTGGCGTTAATTTTGTAGTCTGCTACATTGCCAAATTCATTTACTAAGTTTACTAAATTTTTGAAGGAGTGTTTGTGGTTTTCTATGTACAGTATCATGTCATCTGCAAACAATGACAATTTACTTCTTCTTTTCCAATTTGGGAACCATTTCTTTCTTTTTCTTGTGTGATCACTCTGACTAGGACTTCCAGTGCTGTGTTGAACAGGAGTGATGAAAGTGGGCGTCCCTGTCTTGTTCCTTTTCTAGAGGGAAATGGTATTTGTTTTTGCATTTAGAGTATGTTGTTGGCTGTATGTTTGTCATATAAGGCTTTTATTATGTGGTAGGATGATTCTTCTATTCCTAATTTGCTGAGTGTCTTTATCAGAAAAGGCTGTTGCACTTGTCAAATGCCTTTTCTGCACCAATTGTTATGATTGTGTGGTTTTTCTCTCTGAAATAGTTTATGTGATGTTTCACGTTCATTGATTTGCAGATATTGTACCATCCTTGCATCCCTGGAATAAATCCCACTTGGTCATGGTGTATGATCTTTCTAATGCAATGCTGAATCCAGTTTGCTAGAATTTAGTTGAGGATTGCAGCATTAATGTTCATCTGGAATATTGGCCTGTAAGTCACTTTCTTTGTGGTGTCTTTTTCTGGTTTTGGGATTATGGTAACGCTGGCTTCATGAAAAGAGCTTGGAAGTATGCCGTCCTCTTGAATTATTTGAAATAGTGTGAGAAAGGTTGGTTTCACTCCTTCTTTGAATGTTTGTTAAAACTCACTGTGAAGCCATCTGGTCCAGAGCTTTTGTTTTTTGGAAGGTTTTTGATTACTGTTTCAATTTTATCAGTATTTATCGGTCTGTTCAGGATTTTTGCTTCTTCCTGATTGAGTTTTGAAAGCTTGTCTTTTTGTAGGAATGTGTCCATTTTGTTGAGCTTGTCCAGTTTGTTGTAGTAGAGTTGTTCATTGTAATTTTTTACAATCCTTTGTATATCTGTAGTGTAGTTTGTTACTTCACCTCTCTCATTTCTTTTTTTGTTTATTTTGGTCCTCTCTCTTAGTTTCTTGCTGAGCCTGACTAGAGGTTCATCAATGTTGTTTATTCTTTCAAAGAACAGCTTTTGGTTTCATTGATCTTTTGTATTATTTTTTTTTGTCCCTACGTCATTTATTTCTGTTCTGACCTTTATTATCTCTTTCTTTTTGTGTACTGTGGGCTTTTTTCTCTAATGGAGAGGCACTCTGAAGCCCAGGACAAAACAGCTTTTATTTACTTGAATACACATTTGTCCTTTAGCAAAGCAAACAGGCATATCAATGGTAAAGTTTGGTAAACAATAGAAGAATTTTCATGGTAGGACGTTGCCTTCAGCCATTTTTCCCAGAGCACGGTAAAAAAAATGCTGATTTTCTGCCATACTGAATATCAAAGTCCATTTGCCTTCTGTGGGACTTCTCACATTGTTATGTTAACTACTTTTGGTCTTTGCCCCACAATTTCCCCCTTTTTGTTTTCTTAATTAATTTAGAAAGGTGTATGCCATCTCTGGGCTCAGATCCTTTTAAGACTTTTGATTCTGCTTCTTCAGACTGGAAGAAAACATAGAAGAACAAGAAAGAGAGACAATATTGGTTATTCTAAAAAGCAACTGTAAGGAGATTCAATGAAAAGGATTGAGTTCTTTCATGCCCTTTTAAATATCGTTTTCAGGTATTTAAGGAATTTGTCCATAGTAGGCTTCTTTTTGGGCTATCAGTTCTTTATGGGTTCCTTTCCAGTCACTGTTCCCTTGTGACATGGCAGCAATGATGTTCGAGTTCTGGATGGTGGACAAACGGTGAGAAATGACAATGCAGGTCTGACCTCTTTTGGCTTTGTCAAGAGCCACCGGCACCTAGGCACAGCTGATGACTGCTGGCGTGGCAAGGCGTGTTCACCATTCCCCATCTCTAAATGTTTCTCTTCTGTCTCCTCAGCATGTTGATTGGTGCACTGCTATCTGTAGTTGTAGTAGTCTGGTTAGTTCCTCTCTCAGAGTCATGTTGCAGGAGTCCACACATGCTTGGAGGAGTTTTCTGGAAATACACAAGCATATCCTTGACCAAAGATTAATAAAGGGACCCTTCCTTAAACCAGACTCGGTATCTCTCCATTTAACCAGACCATTTTGCTTTGGCTTATTCTGACACCAGTGTAATTCTATGGGTGTCTTGTCATCAGCATTACAAGGGAAAAATTTAAAGTAATTAAGGCTTGGTGTGGTCTCCTTACAAGAGATTTCTTCACTATTCCCCCACTTTTGTTTTCCAAGTTGGGATTTTAGAGCCCTTGTAGTAGATGTAACATGCAAGGAGGGCATTTCTTCATAATCTGTTTTGCCGGCTGTACAATATTTTGGCAGGCTGATGTAAAAGCTTGTGAAATTCTGTGACTTGTTTAATAAAATAACTGACAGGCATATTCATTTCCTTTTGTTAAAGAACCAGGACTTGTTCAAATAGTATAGAAAGGCTTCGGTCACTGAGCCATTTAAATTGAGTAGTTGCAATTCTGTTTACCAAGCCAGCATCATAAGCAGATAAAGAGAGAATATCAAGAGGCTTTTGGAAATCCTGCAAGTCAGCCTTGATCGTTTCTAATTCGATTCTTTGCACAGAAGTATGACTGGTTTGAATGACTTTGTCTGAATTCATTGCAGTATAAGCAGCTTTACCATGAGATGAACTATCAGTAAAAACAGTGACTTCTCCAGGAATAGGTTTCTGCCTATTCCAACTATGTTCCCCTGAACATTCTTTTATTTTCATTTGCTAATTTAAATCAGTCTAAAACAAGGCTTATTTCCTATCTTCCTTTCTCATTGGGTGGGGACAGTAAATGACACTAATTGGATTTCTGCTATCAGTCTTTGAGTATATTGACATAAATTTTTTTTAGGAAAGCATAATGCAAATTGATTTCTTTTTGAGGCCTAATACATTTATTTTTAGTTTCAGTTTTCTAGATATCTGAAGGGAATCTCCTTCTGTTTCTTCTTCCAGAGAAATTTCTAGGCCACAGTTATGGAGTTTCTCTTAAGAGTCTTTTTCTTTCTTTTAAATAGTGCTACAAACTTGGTTGTTTTTCAGAAATGCCAATAGGAGAGAGATATGCTGGCCAATACTGTAATGGATACAGATTAGGTAAAACTATCTTTTTACTTATCGTGTCTTATTAATGGTGAGATTTAATGATTGAATGAGTTTTTTGTGGTTTTTTTTAAAGATATTTTTATTGATTTTTAACAGAGAGGAAGGGAGAGGGATAGAGAGTTAGAAACATCAATGAGAGAGAAACATCAATCAGCTGCCTCCTGCACAGTCCCCAATGGGTATGTCTCCACAACAAGGTACATGCCCTTGACAGTCTTCATTTTTTGTTCTGGTGAGACTTCTTCTCCAGATGTCCCACATTGGGCGCCAGAATGTTGCAACCTTTTGCAACAATGATTCAGGATCTGGGAAAGGAGCTGCACACAAATGAATACACTAGACAACAAATATAAATTTAGAAGGATTTGGGGAGCCAGGCGGAGACCTTTATCTCTAGCTGAGAGGCTCTCTGAAACCCAGCACCCATCAGCTTTCATTTCCTTGGCTGTAGGTTTCTCATATATGCCCTTTATCAAAGCAAACAGGCATATCAGTAGTAAAGCTTAATTATCAGGTTAGCAAGATTGCCTTCAGCCATTTTGCCAACAGCCGTGTAATATACTGCTGATTTTCAACCCTGCTGAATATCAAAGTTCATATCAAAGTTCATTAGCCCTATATACACACACACACACACACACACACACACACACACACACACACACATACTACTGTTGGTGTTTGCCTCCAGCACTTTACTATGAGGTTTAGCAGTGTGATCAATGCTTCTTTGTGTCTGGATGTCTTGTTGTTCATCAGTTAATGTTGTTCATTATATTCCACAAATGAGCTAGATAATGTGATATTTATTGTTCTCTGACTGGCTTAATTTGCTTAGTGTAATGCGCTCCAAGTCCATCCATGCTGTTTCAAATTATAAGAGTTCATTCTTTGTTATAGCAGTAGAGTATTCCATTGTATAGATGTTCCACAGTTTATTCATCCGTGCATCTCCTAATGGGCATTTAGACAGTTTCCTAATCTTAGCTATTGTAAATTGGGCTGGTATGAACATACAGTTGCATATATCTTTCCTGATTGGCCTTTCTCATTTCTTGGGATATATACCTAGAAGAGAGAACACTGGGTCAAAGGGGAGCTCCATTTTTAATTTTTTAAGCAAACTCTATATGGTTTTCCACAGTGGTTGCAGCAGTCTGCATTCCCACCAGCAGTGCACAAGGGTTGTTTTTTCTCTGCATCCTCACCAGCACTTGTGGTTTGTTGATTTTTTTCTGACAGCTATTCTGACAGGTGTGGATGGTACCTCATTGACATTTTGATTTGCATCTCTTGGACTGTTAGTGCCTTTGAGCATTTTTTCGTATGTCTCTTGGCGTGTTATAGGTCTCCTTTTAAAAAGTGTTAATTTAGGTCCTTTGCCCATTTTTGTGATTGGATTGTTTATCTTCCTATTGTTAATTTGTGTGAGTTCCCTGAAAACTTTGGAGATTCAACACTTATCTGAGATACCATTGGCAAATATGTTCTCCCTATGCATTGGGCTTTCTGGTTGTGTTCTTCAGGATTTTGTTTGCTGTGCAGAAGATTTTTTTTATATATATATATATTTTATTGATTTTTTACAGAGAGGAAGGGAGAGAGATAGAGAGTTAGAAACATCGATGAGAGAGAAACATCGATCAGCCGCCTCCTGCACATCTCCCACTGGGGATATGCCCGCAACCCAGGTACATGCCCTTGACCGGAATCGAACCTGGGACCCTTCAGTCCGCAGGCCGACGCTCTATCCACTGAGCCAAACCGGTTTCGGCAAGATTTTTATTTTGATGTAGTCCATTTGTTTTTTTTCCTCTGCTGTGTGCACTGCCTTTGGAGCTGTATAAATAAAGATACTGCGAAGACATATCTGATATATTGCTACATAGGCAATCTTATAATTTTTTTTTATAGGTTCTCATCTGATGTTTAAGTCCTTCATCCATTTTGAGTTTATTTTTGTGAATGGTGTAAGTTGGTGGCCTAGTTTCATTATTTTGCATGCATCTTTCTAATTTTCCTAACATTTATTGAAGACACTGTCTTGACTCCATTGTATGCTCTTGCCTCCTTTGTAAATTAATAATAGAGCATAATGACTTGGGTCCTCTTCTGGGTTCTCTGTTCTGTTTCAGTGGAGTATATTCTTTTCTAATGCCAGTAGCAGACAGTTATGAGAATGGTGGCTTTATAATATAGCTTAATATCTGGTATTGTGAGCCCGCCAACTTTTTTCTTCTTGCTCAGGATTGCTCAGGCTATTTTTACTCCATTTGAATTTTTTCGAGGATTTTTTTCTGTGTTTGTGAAATAGTCTGTTGGTATATTAATGGAGATTACAATGAATCTATAGATTGCTTTGGGTGGTATGGACATGTTAATGAAGTTAAGTCTACCAACCCATCAACATGGTATATGAATCCATTGGTTGATATCTTTATCTCCATTTCAATGTCCTGTAGTTTTCCAAGTGCAGTTCTTTTACTTTCTTTATGAATCAATAAAAATGTACAGTTTTTAATTATAAACCTGTGTTTTCTATCAAAATTACTTCTTGTGTGAATTTTGGGAAACCCTTTACTTAGGCAACTCCTGTGAAAGGGCCATTTGACCCACAAAGAGGTCACAACCCACAGGTTGAGAACCGCTATTCTAAAATGTCAATTAAATCAAATGGATTCAGTGTGTCCTTTAGAGGCTCTGCATCCTTGTTATTTTTTCATATGGAAGATCTATCCAGTGAAGTCAGAGGTGCTCCTATGTTGGCTGAATATATGTTTACTAGGGTTATATCGTCTTGTTGGTTGGTCCTTTTAGTATCATGCAGTGACCTTTATGTCTCTTGTGATGGCCTTTATTTTAAAGTCTATTTTGTCTGATATGTGTATTGTTACTTCGGCCTTTTTTTTTTTCCATTTGCATGGAAATTTTTCCCATTCCTTCACTTTCATCCTGTGTGTGTCTTTTGTTTTGAGGTGATGCTGCTGTAGATAGCATATACTTGCATCATGTTTTTGTATCCATTTTGCTCCACTACACCTTTAGATTGGAGCATTGACCCATTTACATTTAGGGTTATTATTGATAGATATTTATTTCTTTCCATTTCGTTTCTGTGTGGCTAAATTTCTGTCTCTGTTTCTCCTTCTCATTACAGCAATCTCTGTAGCATTTCTTGTAAAGCTGTCTTGGAGATGATGTACTCCTTCAGCCTTTTTCTGTCTAGGAAGCTCTGTATTTGACCGTCTATTTTGAATGAAAGAATTGCCAGATATAGTAATCTTGGTCTCAGATCCTTGCTTTCCATTAACTTGAGTACTTCATGCCATCTTCTTCTGGCCTGTAGAGTTTCTGATGAGAGATCAGGAGTCAGCCTTATGGGTACTCCTTCGTAGCTAACACTTTTCTTTTGTCTTGCTGCCTTGAAGATTCTCTCTTTGTCTTTAATTTTTGGCATTTTAATTATGATGTGTCTGGGCATGGGTTTGTTTGGGTACTTCTTCTTTGGGGTTCTCTTTGGCTCTTGATCTTGTGTGGGATTTTTCCTTTACCAGGTTAGGTAAGTGTTCTGCCATTATTTCTTCAAAGACCTTCTCTATGCCTTTCTCCCCTCCTGCCTCTTGTGGCACACTGGCTATTCTAATACTGTGATGTAAGTGGTCCTCCTGTTTGTTTGTTTGTTTGTTAAATCTTAATTTTTCTGTCTTTTTTTTAATTGGGTGATATTTTTAACTCTGTTCTAAATCAGTGACTCAATTCTCAGCTTTTCTAGTATCTGCCTATTCCTTCTAATGTGTTCTTTATTTGTATTATGTCATTTTATATCTAGGACTGTTCTTCTTTTCCTAGTCTCTATATCTTTTTTCATGCTGTTGAGCTCTTTTACCTTCATAACTATGAAGTCAGATTCAGATAAATGTCTTCTCTGTGCTTCATCTCTATATCTGGAGAATTCTCTAGTTCTCTCATTTGGGGGTTGTTTCTTTATTTCCTCTTTCTGGCTTTCTGTGTGGGTTTGTGGTGACAAGTTAGGTAGATACTCTGTACCTCTCAGTCTCTAGTGCAGAACATTGTTAAAGGATGTTTCTGACTAAGTAGGTCAGGCAAAGACTCAAAGCCTCCAGAGACCTCCTCTGTCTATAGACTGATAGGATTCCAACTTAACTTGCCTCCAAGGCAATGGTCCTCATGTTATAGCAAGAGTTTGTTCCATCAGGGTGGGGCAGTTGCCTCTGCCTGGAGTTTAATTGTTATTTATAATCTCTTAAGTGTCCTCAGGGCAAGGTGTTTCCCAGTAGTGTGTGTTAATTGTGTCCCCTGCAGGAAAGGCAAATGTCTGAGTAGGAAAGATTTTCTCTGCTGCATGAGGAAATGACTCCTCCCAGGAAACCTGAAGTGTCTGTCTTCTGTGCTGGAACCCTTGACTCCCCAGTTCTGGCTTTTACCCTCACACCTCCAGTCCACTTCACCCTCCCTTTGCCAGGGCACAAGGTGTGTGGCTCCACAGGGAAATTTGTGTGGTGGCTCTTTAAGAGGATGCCTGAATTTCCAGTTGTCTCTCCCTGACAGACAGTGCCCTGCTGCTATTCACATCCACAGGTTATATGGGTACCCTCCTCAGTTCTGGTGCTCTCTTCTAGGAGGCTCAGCTTGGGGATTAGACCCAGAGTTCTCAGTGGCAGTCCTCCACAGCTGAGATATCTCTCCGGGACTTCAGTTGTTGTCTGTGGATACCAGGCCTTCAAGCCTCCTCTCCTCCTACCAGTGTCTAAGTGGCCTCCACCTTCGGTCCTCGGGTGTCAGGGTTCTCTCCTGTGAGTTTTCCATTGATTATTCAGGAAGTTGTTCTGTATTTTAGTTGGAATATCAGTTTGTTCCTGGGAGCATGTCCCCGCATCATCCACTTATTCTGCCACCATTCTTTTAAATATATTTTTATTTATCTCAGAGAAAAGGAGAGCTAGTGAGAGTTAGAAACAACAATGATCAGAGAGAATCATTGATCAGTTCCTCCTGTATGCCCCAGACTGGAGATTGAGCCCACACCCAGGCAAGTGCCCTTGACCTGAATCAAATCTAGGCCCTTCAGTCTGAAGGCCAGTGATCTGTCCACTGTTCCAAACTGGCTAGGGTTCTGCCACCTTTTTCAATCTTCTTCAGAATCCCTCTGCATTGTAAAGTCCCTGCTAACATTCTTGTCCAATTGGCTTCTCTTTCATGTGGTTTCAGGATGGAGTTGTGCATGAAGGCCCTAATGTCCTGTGAGTGCACATTCTGATCAATAGCACCATAAGGAAATGTGCATTGAGGCATGCTCAGTAGGCATATAGTAACAGAAACCTGCCATGTCTCTTACTGTTTCTGTTTCTGTTTGGATCATGATGGAGCTCAACTAAGGCTCTTGTTTCCCATAGAGTGTTAAAGGATACACCCTGGATTTCAAGCCATGTTCTTCTGAGAATACTTTGGAAATGGTGCCCTATTCTAAAAAGTATTAGGCCATTCAATTATAAGGCCAGATCTTTTTATAAGAACAAGGCATTTATTTTTATTGAATGAAAATTCTAAGAAACACATAAATATATAAAGATATAATTTGTACTTCCAACAATCATATACGTATTGAAGAAATATGGAGACTAAATAACTACATCTTAATCAATAGGATAGAAGTACAGTAGTTCCTCGCATTACATTGTTGACACGTTCCTTCAGTGGGATGTAATGCGATATTCGCGTAAGTCAGAACCCACCTACATAAGCACGTATGTCATTCACATGGAGCACACATACATAGCAGTAATGGCGTGAAACAGTAAAAAAAAAAAAAATAAAAATTAAAAGTAAGATAACAATTCCTGACCTTTACTTGTGGTAAATGAATAATAAGAAAACATAAAGCACATATGTACATACATAGAAATGATCAAACTTTTTTTTAATAAATAAATGGGGAATGGCTACATAACCACAAAACTTATGTACTTCGAGTCCAACGTAACCCAAGGAATGTCTGCATTATCACAACAGGCTGAAAAGTGATCAGTGTGGATTCAGATGGTCTGTTTTTAATGAAAAGAAGGGTGGAAAGGGACACTTGAAAGAGTCAGGAATTGAAAATTGCTAA
Source organism: Myotis nattereri (assembly GCF_964212035.1). NCBI lineage: Eukaryota > Metazoa > Chordata > Mammalia > Chiroptera > Vespertilionidae > Myotis > Myotis nattereri. The sequence goes on from NC_138094.1 coordinate 7,814,550, forward strand.
ATCAGAGCGTGCACATAGCTGTGAAGAAATAAGGTAAAAGTGACTTATTCATATTAGTAAAGAGATGTTTTAAAGTCTAACATAGAGACCCTCACTATAAATTATGTTGTAAAATTGAAAGTATTGATAGCATCAGTGTAGTTAAGAAGAATATGTCTCTGCACTTGAATATAGACAAGCAGCCTGCCCATTTCAATTTTGGATAGGCTAGTGAGCAAAGAAAATTAGTGAAAGTCTCATTTAGGAGCATTAGTGGAAAGAATTAGCACTGAAACATAGTACTTTTTGTGGGAGATGTAATAGTTCTTATATTTTGAAGGAGATTAGTGCCCTTCATATAAGGCATTAAATAATACCGCTAAAGAGCAGTAAAATCTATATGGCCATTATTACCAAAATTCAGGTTATAACTTTAAATTATTCAGCATTAGAAGAGAACCATGCTAAATCGGTGATAAATAATAAAATGACTAGAGGCCCAGTGAATGAAATTTAAGCACCGGTGGTGTCCCACAGCCTGGCCTGCGCCCTTACGCAATCTGGGACCCCTTGGGAGATGTGGGACTGCCAGTTTAGGTCTGACACCTCCTGAGGGATGTAGCAGTGCACAAAACGGCAGGCAGCCGGGCAGGAGCCCAAGCTGGAGCCAGGTGCTGTGTTCCCGCTCATCCAAGCCCCACTCCACCTGCCACCACTGCTTCGTAGCCTTGTCACATAGGCAGCAGAGGCTCTTGCTGTCACAGCTGCACTTTTCAGCCTTTAGCCCGCCTTCTGGCTGAGTGATGCTGTCGCTGTGGGAGAGCTTTGACCACCAGGGGGAAGCTCCTGTGTTGAGCGTCTGCGTCCTGGTGGTCAGTGTGCATCATACCAACCACTCATAATGTCGCTAACGCTTTTATATATATATAGATATGTGTGACCAATTTGGCATGTCCTGGCCCAATAGTATATTAGTATTCACGGATGCTATCTTGCCACTATTAGAATTCCAGTGGCCAGGTACATGGATTTGTGCACATTGAAAGGAAATTAATTAGAAGAAATATTTTAATACTGCTATTTTCCCTTTCTCTATAATAGCATTGTCAAACAAATTCAGATTGACAATGACAGTTTGAAACACATGCGTGCAATTGGCGCCAGCAAGAGCTTCATATGTATGGCACATGCACGAGTCACCTTAGCCATATAAATATATGTGTGTGTGTGTGTGTGTGTGTGTGTGTGTGTGTGTGTGTATTTAGATAGATAGATAGATAGAGCATAAACTTGCTTAACTAGACCTGCTTTCTGATTTAGCTTACTTTTTCCAACCCATTGAATCACCTTAACTTCTCTTCCAGGTAATTGTCAGCAACACAGCAGTAAATATCAACGGAAAGCACATTATTATTGTAGTTCAAGTGGGGAGACCAACGGGTAAAATATTTAACTGCAGCAGTGTTTGACTTTATTCTGCACAGTGAGATAACCTGAAGTCATTTTCAACTTCCACCATTTCTTCCTTCTTTTCAGTCAGGTCAAGATTCTAAGCTTTCAAAATTTCCGTTTTCTGGCTAATGAAGAGAAAATAGGATACCTCTGAGTCTACCATCTACTTACACCAGAGCTTTGAGTGAGGGACGGGGCTGTGCAGGGTGACACCCACAGCCCTGTCCGTGATTGGAGGAGGCTTTTGAGGAGCCCACCCAGAAACAGCAGGCTGGGCCTGGCCAGGTGCCTTCTGTACCATATGCTCACATGACCAGCGCCTGTGCATGAGCCCAGTGTGCACCTTCTCAGCACACCAGGGCCTGGTTGCATGCACAAGTGAGCAAGCACCTTGCCTGGACTCAGCAGGCTCTGCACCACCTGCTCCTTCACAGCACCACTCTCAGAGCCAGGAGGCATCCAGAGTCAGGCTGTGTTGGGAGACAGAGGGGCTCCTGGGGGCAGCGCGCTTCCCCTCAGTTCCACTAGGGGGCCTTCAGCTGCAGGGCGCTTGAGGATTCACAGTGCACCCCAGGGCCTTTGCACCAGGAAGGACAGGGCAAGCAGGATGGCCCAGAAGGCTTTTAGCTTCACCTCGGTGCAGGAAAGTGTTGATACACAGGACACAAGGGCACAGGAGGTTCAGAGGGCAGCTTTGGGGCTGGAGTGGGAGAACTTCCTGCAAGTCGGGGAGGCTGAGACCCTGGAGCTGAGGTTGGACACAGGCCAGGATGTTGGGCTTGATCTTGCGTGCAAGAGAGGGGAGGACTGGGTGGCTGCAGAGCAGTGTGTTCAGGGAGAGGAGTGTGAGGTGCAGCAGGGAACCCAGAGTGAGGAGCAAGGGGAAGACAAGGAGGGCCTGGGAGAGGAGTTGCAGGCACAGGCTCAGTTTGTCCTGTGGACAGAGGGCCTTCTGCAGGTGGTGCCATGGGAGGCAATGTCAGCAGGGGTGGAGGTTTTCCCAGATCTGCAGGTGGGGAGGCAGGAGGAGGTGGTGAGTGAAGAGCTGAGCTGGAGGCACAGGATCCAGGTGACCCGCAAGGGAGTGACCACCAGGAGGAGGGGTGGATGGAGGAGCAATTAATTGCAGGGGAGCAGTTTGTGCTGCAGGGGGAGGGGAAGTGCACCATGGAGGCAGTGGAACAGGTGGGAGAGGTGGAGCCTCAGTCCAAGGCCAAAGCAAAGCCAGAAGAGAGGAGCCAGTGCATCAGGAGCAGGCCCAGTCAGGACCCCGGGCCAAGTCACCTGGTCCCCTCTGGAGGTGCTCCAGTTCCTTCAATTAGAGATGGAGCCCGTGAACCAGCAAGACAGCCGGGCCTTCTCTCGGCTCAGGTGCAGGACTCGGCAGAGGCTCAAGCCCTATTTCAAACGGAGAAGCCTCAATATCCGGCGCATCCCTGGGTTCTGGCTCACAGCTGTATCCTTGAGGGTAGAGGAGCAGGATCACAAGGAGCATGGGACAGTGCAGGAGAACGGTGTAAGCAGGGATGGTTCCCCTAGAAAAGAACATTGAGGACAATCTAGGGGCAGTGCGCCGCGGTCTGGCCCAGGATCCTGGAGACACCCTCTGTCTTGTACAGGCACCATAGAAGCATTACCAGGCTGTCCAGGGGCAGAGCTCCAAGGCAGAGGCACGCATACACCAGGGGCTGATGCCCACAGACAGGGCTGTGTTGCACGGGCTCTTCTGGGACTAACTAATGCTGCCTTACAGGCCGTCTCTATGTCCAATTCCTCAGTCAGAAGCAGGAATGGGTGATGTGTAACCTGTCAAGCCCTCAGCACAAAACAATCCGGTGGGCATCAGGGTTGTCAGGAAACAGAGTGGTGCTGTGCCCCTTGCTGACGTTTATGGAGAAGGAGTGGCCTCAAGGGAAGGAGAGGCCAGGCCAGGATGCTCTTTCTAGCTGGTCCATGCCCAGCTACCAGTGTGCAGAGTCCTTGACCCAAAGCAGTTTGTTAACCACCCAGAGTTTTTGGCCATGATCAGCGTCCAAGATGAAAATATGCTCGGCCGTATGATCGATTTGAAGGTAAGTGCACCGGCTCCACGGAATGGTGGAGAGCAGGTGGGGAAATAGCCTGTCCCTGAAAACAGCTACAGGCGGGAGGACTAGGCTGCGATTTCACTCCCTGGATCCACTTTCTTTCTGCAGGTGAGGGAAGTCAGGCATCCCTGGGGTTGCTGCACCATTAGCCTGTACTTCTGCAGCAACCCCTACTTCCACAACCATGTGATTGTGAAGGAGTATCTCATCACCCTCACAGGTAAGAGGAGGCTTCCTGCATGGGCTGCAGCTGGTGGTGGGCAGGGATGGAAGGCGATGTGCCCAGCTTCACATACCCATCTCCTGCAGGATACAGGGTGTCCTGTGCCACTCCCATTCAGTGGTACCAGCATTGTGAACGAGAAGTCTACAGCCACAGGCTCCAGGACAGCAGCACCAGCTTCTTCTACTGGTTCTCTGACCACAGTGTGCCAGCATCTGGCAGGATTGCTGAGGTGGGATGTCACTGGCCATGCCAGCATACAGCTTCCTGTGTCCGCCTGCTGCTTGGGTTTCTGTTTGGGTCCCTTTGCTCTCCTGACCAAGCTCTGTTTGCTCTACCAGGTCATCAGGACCTGTGGCTCAATCCCCTGAAGTATTATGAGAGGACGATGGCCCCCAGTGAGCGGACAGGACGGGTGAGGAGGGGCCGCCTGGGCTCTCCCCTGGTGTGCTGCCAGGTTCCTGGGCCATTACTTCTCTCTCACGGGGACACCTGGATGCTGGGAGGGAAACAGCCTGTAACAACAGGGCCCTAGGGTATGTGCCTGAGACACTAACTACCAGTACAACAAAGCCAGTGCAATTCCAGCTCAGGCAGGGGCGCTTAGGCAGGAGGAGGGAGTATGCATGTCCACTGTAACTCAGAGTCAAAGCAGATTCCTTGAGCCACTCCTCTGAACTCTCCCTCTAGGCTGCTCACAGCACCTTCAGGCCTTGCCACCTACCTCTCAACAGGGGCTGGCATGACATGTTCTTCCTATACTCCTTTCCACAGGTGTCTGCGGATCTTCCTCATGCTGAGGCCTAGGCTGCTGTGCTGCCACGCCACATTGCTCTGTTGCTGCTCACCACCATCTCCTATTTCCCCAAGGTCTCCTCTTCCTCCTGGGGCCTGTGGGATAGGCCTGCTCCTTATCAGTATCTTAGGGTTCAAAGTGTGGGCCACAGAGCTGGAGGAATCCTTGTTTTGCAGCCTTGTCAGAGGTTCTTCAATCCTTTTATCCATTTAGGTTTTCCAAGGGGAATACCTCATTTGTTTACCCTCCCTAACTGGAAAACAGGGCAGCATGCCATGACGAAATAACACACTGCTTCATTTTGTATGCAGTTCACTTCATAGACTTTATGCACATATGGTCATAGACACCCTGGGAAATTTAGGGCCGTGAATATAACTCACCATCCAAACAGATTGCTTTTATGTGTTTGTAGTAAAATCAGACAAGAAGTACCATGTTGCAGAACACTTTCTTCTGAAAATTTTTGGTAATGTTAGTGTTTAAGGTTTTACAAAGGTAATATATGTGTCTTTCTTTTTTCTACTGACCTCCCCCGGGCTTCCTCTATCTCTAGTCTCTTGTTCTTGTCGCCCACTCCCAGTGTCTTCCCTCTGTTGGTCTTTTGCTTGTGCTTATATTCTGAATATTTTAACAATACAATATGTAAAAGTTAAATATTTAAGTATATTGTAATTTAAATCAGCACTTATGAAATAACCTTGAATAATTCAAACCTTGCCTCCAATCCTGAAATTTCATAAGGGTACCTACAATTCTTGATGCTTCCCCCAAATCTACCATTTGCTTTTTGTCATTCTTAAATAACAGAAGCCAAATTCTTTACAATAAAATGTTGTCTGTACCTTATCATTTTTAATTTCAGTGTCTAATTCTTCTGTCACAGGGGCTTCCCCCCTGACTCCCCGAGTGCCCAATCAGGTGAGCTACTGTACTGCATGATTCACTCTCTCTTGCGTACATGGTGTATCCTGTGATCGCCGCCAGCACCACACTCAGGACCTCTCACAGGGGTGTCCCATCGGCTGTTGCAGTAATTGCTGTGCCCCCATCATACCCATCTCCTGTGTGGCTGTAATAATCATCACAGGGACTGGACCACCATAAGTCAGAGGGGGCCCTCGTGCAGGTGGTGCTCCAACTGAGCCTCCTGTAAAGTAAGTGACCAAATAACAATACTTGAACCTCTTTATGTATAATTTTATGTCAGTATGACATGACACTAGTAAAGTCTTAACTATTTTGAACACCTATGCTTTTATCTGCCTGAGCTAAAAAGGTATCAATGAGGCTGAGGTAGACAAGGGAGCTTACATTTATTTAAAATACAGCTGAAGAATAATGTTTTAACTTAAATAATAGATTATGAATGAATATGAAGGCACATTCTCTGGAAATGGGCTGAAATTCTGACCTTCATATTATTTCTATGGTTCACGCTGTCCAATGCTCCTTCTGATTAAAAGTGTTAAATTATCTCTTGGCTGCTGTGCCTAAGTCGGTTGAGCACCAGCCTTGGCACTGCGGGATCCCAGATTTCATTCCAGGTCAAGGGAATGTTCCTGGCTTGTAGTTAACCAATGGATGGTTCCTTCCCTCTCCCTCTCATTTCCTCCCCCCTTCCTCTCCTTCTCCTTCTCCCTCTCCCTCTCCTTCTCCCTTGCCCTCTCCCTCTCCCTCTCCTCCCTCCTCCTCCCATTTTCCCTCTCCCTCTCCCCCTCTCCTTCCCCTCCCACTACCCCTCCCCTTCCCCCCTCATGTTGAAATAGGCCAACAGTGGAAAAGTTCCTGTAATGTGGATTAGCAAAAACAAAACACACATATACATCATGCCGCTTAAATATAATAAAACCACCATTGAAAAATTCTCCAGGCGCCTAAAAGTGACAGAAAATCCCAATGCACCAATGTCTCAGGGGAAAAGAGATTGAGAGGCTGCAGGGCCACAACACAGGTGTAGAGCTGAGAAGTGGCTTGAAAGGGGCTGGAGACCCAGCTTCCTGCCTGAGGAGGTCCTTATGGTACAGAGCCCCAGTTTTAGTTTTCAGAGTGGTGGTGTTGACTTTAATAAAGGGAGATCTGCTCACTGCTTCTGCAATAACAAGGAGGCCCCCAGCTTTCTACTGTTCCTCTGCTCCTTGCTTATCCCTCCTGCAGGCATGATGGTCATCTTTCATATTCACCATGCCAGGCCCTTCCCTGCCCCAGACTGAGGGTCAAAGTATGTAGCAACAGGAACTGACATTGCAGCACCACCCTGCCAGGAGCTTCAGAGCAACAGCCCCCCTGAGACTGGGAAAACACCATGCCCTGGGATGTCTTGGAGGCTTGGGCCCAGTGGCCTCCTCTCACCACCACATGCAGGTGGCTGTGATATTCCTCCTGTGGGCCCTCTGCTTGTGCTTAAGCTCCGAAGGTACTGGGAAACGGATGTCCTCTGTGCCAGACAGGGATTCTGCCAGGATATGGCTGTTGGTAGGGGGTCCTCTGCTGAAAGGCACACCCTCATCTTGTCCATGAGTGCTGTTCCTGTGTGAGGTGGAACGTCTGGGGGTAGAAGATGTATGAAAAGAGATTTTATTCTGGACACCTGGGTGCTGGTGGGTTGAGACAGAGAAAGTCATCAGTCATGAGAGCAGAGAGAGAGTTTTTATTTATTTTGCTGGCTGCAAGCCGCTCTGCTGACATGAGGGTCTGGTCTGTCCTTGGTTCCTCCCATGCCAGGTGTCTTCTGGTTATCTGGGCTATGCTGTGCACAAGGCTGCAAGCTTGCTGCAAGATATCTGCTAAGCAAAATAAGGTTTTCTCTCCCCTGTTTTATTCTCTTTAACCCTTTCTACAGCCCCTGGGAGGGGAAAAGTAGACGGTCTAAAATGGAGGACTGTGATGCCCGGGTGAAAAGGGAAACTCACAGCACCCACAAAGTGGCTCAGGATTACTAATCTTAACAACTGACGAGGGAGAGGTAGACGAGGCATGACAGAGGATGGCAGGTGGGTGATGCATGGTGGTTGGCACCCAGGACAGATAATGGGTGAAGAGATGATGTATGCAAGACAGTGAATGGATGGGTGCTAAGAGATGATATACACACAGACATATGTTTAGTCTTTTAATAAAATTCTAGCACTGTGGTTCAAGTAATAGTATTTCCAGGTTTCCGTCTTCTTGTTTTTAAAGTTTGATAATGCCATATGAGCCATGATTATTTAGCCATCACTATCCTTTTCTTTTTTTTTTTTTTTTCACAAAAGTGCTGGACTGTGGGGTTGGAAGGATGTTGAAATGTCCGTTTTGTGTAGCAAAATAGTACATTAAGCTTAGTTACTTAGGATATGAATACAAATGGAATCGTGCTTTAAGCCTTCAAAGCACTTTGTAATTTAGAACAGCCTGCGCATCCCAGACATATAATATCAGCAGAAATCAGGTCACTGTTGGTAAGAAGCTAATACAATTGATACTAACATTTCCATAGCATTAAAAAAGGGTCTTGAAAATATGGTATGTGTAGTCCCTTTACCCTCAAGTTGGTATACCTTTTTTAAAAAGTATTTGTATTGATTTCATAGAGCAAGGGAGAGGGAGAGAGAAAAAAAAAACATGAATGATGAGAGAGAATCACTGAACGGCTGCCATCTCCTTGTCCCCCACTGGGGATTGAGCAAGGGGCTTGGGCTTGTTCTTTGACCAGGAATAGGACAGTGACCTCCAGGCTCACAATTGGATGGTCAACCATCACAGAGTCACAGCAGGTGGGCCAGGTATTTAGTTCTTCAAGTCAGGAACTGATGTGAGTTAGGACATTGGGTGTGCCATAACTAATTGACCTTCCCGCCCCTAACTAACTTTTCTCTGGTTAATTATTTTTGAATCATGCAACAAGACTGATTTTTGTAAAATACATATATCCTGATTTATTTTAAAGTAGTGGATAAGAGTTCCTTTCAATGAGTCTTTAATGTACTAGTGAGGGAAATAGTCTTATTTCTCTTTAATCTTAAAGTCTAGCCAATGTAAGTATGTCCCATATCCTTCAAAGTTGTCGGTGCTCATTGCACAAGTATTCCTTAATATTACCCTGAAAGTCACACCATTTGGGCATCGTTTGGTGTGGGAAACTCATATAGGGTTAAGCCTTGGACTGACCTGCTGGCAAAGTCACAAGCAAGTCCTAGCTTAGAGGGCACAGTCCTCTTAGCATAATTAGGCTTGACCTTATAACACTCCCTAGATCTTATCTGGGAATCTAATGGGCTGAGGAAGTGAAAGAAGTATAACCACAGTGTAAACAAGTGAAACTCACATGAAAAGTGTAATTTTGGTAACCACTACCTTGTTTACCTCTCACTATAAAACGTTTGGTGAGGCCTGAGCACAGTGGAAGTCCTTCCTCTTGAGTTGGACTCGCTCGCCTGGTCCCCCAATATTCCCAAATTATCTCGTGTCTTTTCTTTTTCATTTGTTGTGCGGCTCCTCTTCCAGACCCGAACCCTGAACCATGCAGGACGTGGAGGGAAACACTTACGATAGTTTGGGGTACATATTTTCTTTGGTTCTGTTATATTTTGAGATATTTCCAACATATTATACCATTACTTTAAGCTACGTTCTTTTGGATTTATTAAGAATCACTCTTCCCTGGACAAGGTAACATATGCAGATTTCTATGTCAATAACCAAGTTTGTGCTTTGGCTACACTTTTGATCTTATATTTAAGTTAATTTGTGTGTATACTCGTTATACCATATATTAAGTTGTTGATCTTCAATGACTTTTAGTACATAACTCACTTATGTCCTGTCCTTTATTTGGAGAGCCTGTTTTATGATACATTGAAGGGGGTCGGTACATATTGACCCTTTTACTTTACCTTTATCTTTTAGGGTTTGTCAACAGCCAAGAGTGGGATTTGTCTCATGATTTTTCTTGAGTTCAGAAGTCCATTTATTTGATTTATGAAGAATGGTTGATGTTGTTTCCCTAGTTTCTAAGCAGAAGAAATGTAGTTTGTGTAGATATTATTTCTAAGTGTCTTCTTTCAAGTGATGTTTTGTAGCCTACACAATGATTCTGAATAAGACAAAATCCCTACTTATTGGACACTCATTTTCTATGGTAAAAATAACAAACATGCAAGGAAATGTAAATAAGTACAATCATGCACAAAAAAGATAAGAGGAAAAATATAGGGGGTAATTATTTTTAGAAGTGGTATTGGTAGGAGATAGTGTTTCTATTCATAAAATTAACGGGATCAAGGGATGTTTGTTGAATCTCAAATGTCAGAAAGTAGGCCATGGTGTATTAATATGTGGAAAACTTTTTGGAACCAGAAAAATCAAGTGATTCCTTAAGGTGGGAACTGTGTCCAGTGGCTGTTTAGTTTGTTCGCTGCCCATCAGTGCCAGGCATCTTGGTGGAATATGTGACTTCAGATTTGTTTCCAAAAATAGGTCCAGACATCCAAACAGTTTATGTGGAGCAATTACAATGACCTGAGCTATGTTTACTCAAGTTACATTGATTTGGCTAAAAGATCAACTATCATGAAGTTATTGGGAGATTGAGGAATTTCAGTATGTTAGCCAAGTACTATAGTTAAAGGTATATTTCTAGGAACTCATCTTTTTATATTCTTTATTGTTTCAAGTATTACATATAGTATTATATATGTCTCCTTCTCCCCACATTATGCTCTCCCTGGCCACTCCCACCCTCGTCACATGCCCTCACCTCCCTAGTGTCTGTGTTCCTTGGTTATGCTTATTTGCCTGCATACAAGTCCTTTGGTTGATTTCTTACCTCCCCTAGCCTCCTGCCTTCCCTCTGAATTTTGACAGTCAGTCCCATACTTCTGTGTCTCTGGATCTATTTGTGTTGGTCAGTTTCTGTTGTTCATTATATTCCACAAATGAGTGAGGTAATGCAATATTTTTTCTTTCTCTGCCTAGATTATTCCACTTACCATAATGCTGTCCATGTCCTTCCATGCTTTTTGGAAAGGGAAGAGTTCTTTCCTTTTTACAGCAGTGTAGTATTCTGTTGTGTAGATGTACCCCACCATTTTTAATCCATTTATCTGCTGATGGGCACATAGTCTGTTTCCGAATCTTAGCTATTGTAAATTGTGCTGCTATGAACATATGGGTGCATATATGCTTTATGATTGGTGTTTCTAATTTCTTGGGAAAGACCCCTAGTAGTGGGAGTACTGGATCAAATGGCAGTTGCTTTTTAATTTTTTGAGGAAACTCCATACTGTTCTCCACATGGCTTTACCAGACTGCATTCCCATGAGCAGTGCAAGTGGGTTCCTTTTACTCCACATCCTCCTCAGCTTTTGTTGTTTGTTGATTTGTTGATGATAGCCATTCTTACCAGTGTGAGATGGTATCTCATTGTTATTTTGATTTGCATCTCTAGGAAGAATAAGGATTTTTAGCATGTTTTCTTATGTCTCTTGGCCTTCTGTATGTGCACTTTTCAAAAGTATCTATTTAAGTCCATTATTTGATTGCATTGTTTATCTTCCTTTTTTTTTTAGATGGCTGAGTTCCCTATAAATTTTGGAGATTAGGCCCTTATTGGATATAACATAGGAAAATATGTTCTCCCAAGCCATGGGCTTTCTTGTTTTGGTTTGTTTGGTTTTTTTTTTTTTTGGTTTTTTTGTGCGTGTTTTTTTTTTTTGTGTTTGTGTGTTGCTAATGGTTTCTTTTTCTCTGCAGAAGATTTTTATTTTGATGTCGTCCCATTTGTTTCTTTTCTTCATATTTTCTATTACCCTAGGAGTTATATTGGTAAAGAGCTTCTTGAAATATGTCTCATATTTTTCTGCCTGTGGATCCTTCCAAGTTTTTTATGTTTTCCCTCTTACAATTAAGTCCTTTGTCCATTTTGTGTTTATTTTCCTCTATGGTGTGAGGCGGTGGTCTCGTTTCATTATTTTGCATGTATCTATCCAATTTCTCCAACCTCCTGTATTGAAAAGACAGTCTTGACTCCATTGTATGCTCTTGCCTCCTTTGTCAAATATTAATTGGGCATAAAGGCTCAGGTCTATTTCTATGTTCTCAGGTGTGTTCCATTGGTCTACTAGTACACGTCTGTTCTTGTGCCAGTTCCAGCGAGCTTGAGAACACTGGCTTTGAAATATAATTTGACATCCGCAATTGTGAACGGCCAACATTGTTCTTCATCTTAAGATTATGGGGACTATTGCGGGTCTTTTTATTTTTTATTGAATATGAATTTCTGGAGACTTTCTTCTAGGTCTGAGAAATATGTCATTGGTATTTTAATTGGGATTACAGTAAATCTGTAGAATGCTTTGGGTAGCATGGCCATTTTAATGAGATTTAATCTACTATTACATGAACTTGGTATATTCTTCATTTGTTTATGTCTTCCTCTACCTCTTTTTTCAATGTCCTGTAGTTTTCAGTGTACAGATCTTTTACTTATTAAGTTAAGTTTATTCCTAGGTATCTTCATTTTTTTTTGTTGCAATTGTAAGTGGGATTGTTGTTTTTGTTTGTTTCTTTTTCTGTGAATTCTTTATTGGTGTATCAAAAAGCCATAGATTTCTGGGTGTTAATTTTGTATTCTGCTACATTACCTAATTCATTTATTAAATGAAGAACTTGTTTTATGGAACACTGAAGGAGTTCAATACCTATTGATCCTTTTACTTTGCATTTATCTTTTAGGATTTGTCGACAGCCAAGATTTGGATTTGTATCATGATTTTTCTGTCTTTTTTTTTTTGATAGAGCAAATTACTTGATCATTCTTTCTTTTTCCCAATGATTCTTTTTTTAATTTTTTTATTGCTTAAAGTATTACAAAGGGTACTACATATGTGTCCTTCCCCCCCGCCCCCACCTGCCTTTGACAATCCCCTGACCTCCCCTAACCTCCAGTGTCTTATGTCTATTCGTTATGCTTATATGCATGCATACAAGTCCTTCAGTTGATCTCTTACCTCCCTCCCTCCTGCCCCCAACCCTCCCCGGCTTTCGAGCTGCAGTTTGACAACCTGTTTGAGGCAGCTCTGCTCTGTATCTATTACTGTTCAAAAGTTTATAATGGTCTCTATTATCCATGAATGAGTGAGATCATGTGGTATTTTTCCTTTATTGATGGGCTTATTTCACTTAGCATAATGCTCTCCAGTTCCATCTCATGATTTTTCTTGAGTTCAGAAGTCCATTTATTTGATTTATGAAAAATAGTTGATGTTGTTTCTCAAGTGCTAAGCAGTAGAAAATGTAGTTTGTGTACACAATATTCCTAAGTGTCTTCTTTCAAGTGATATTTAGTAGCCTACACACTATGCTGCATAATGATTATGAATAAGACAAAATCCCCATTTATTGGGCAGTTATTTTCTACCAGAGGCCTAGTGCTCAAATTTGTGCATAGGTGCAGTCTGGCCGGCCCGGCCCCAAACCAGTCCTTTGGTCATCCCTCAATTTGGTCATGCCACAAGCAGCCTGATTGATATGGTAGCATTTCTAGTACTCACTCAAACAGGAGTGGTGACAGTGGGCATCCCTGTTTTGTTCCTGTTCTTGGGTGACTTGTTTTTTTTTTTTTTGCCTTTTGAGTATGGTGTTGGGTGTATGTTTGTCATATAAGGCTTGTATTATGTTGAGGTATGATCCCTCGAGTCCCAGTTTGCTGAGAGTTTTTACCAAAAAGTGTGTTGGGTTTTGTCAAATTCTTTTTCTTCATCAATTTATATGATTATCTGAATTTTATCTCTCAATTTTTTTTATTTTTCTCTCTCAATTTGATGTATCATGTGTATTGATTTGAGCATGGTGCACCATCATTTCATGCCCAGAATAAATCCATGTGCTCATGGTGTATGATCTTTCTGATGCAATGCTGGTTCTGATTTGCTAGGATTTTGTTGAGGATTTTAGAGTCTATGTTCATCAGAGATACATTGGGTTGTAATTCTCTTTCTTTGTAGTATCTACATCTGCTTTGGGATTAGGGTAATGCTGGCTTCTAGAAATTGCTCGGAATTGTTCCTTCCTCTTGAATTTTTTGGAATAATGTGAGGAGGAAAGGTTTTAGTTTGAATGTTTTGTCAAACCTCCTGTGAAGCTGTCTGGCCCAAGGCTTTGGTTGCTGGAAGTTTTTCAATGACTGCTTCAATTACCTTCTGTTTATCCATCTACTCAGACTTTTTTATTCTTCTTCATTGAGTTTCAGAAGGTTGTACTTTTCTAGGAATACATCCACTTGTTCTAGGTGACCAGTTTGTTGGAATAGTATTTTTACAACCCTTTTTATTTCTTTGGGGTCAGTTGTTATTTTGCCTCTTTCATTTATGATTGTTGATTTGGGTCCTCTGTGCTTCCTGGTGAGCCTGGAAGAAGTTCATCAATCACATTTATCCTTTCAAAGAACCAGCTCTTGATTTTATTGATATTTTGTAGTGATTTTTGTTTGCTTGTTTGTTTTTGTTTTTGGTTTCTATGTTATTTAATTCTGCTGTGATTTTTACCATTTCCTTCCTTCTGCTCAGTCTGGGCTTTTCTTGTTGCTCTCTTTCTAATTCTTTAAGTTGTAGAGTTAGATAATTTATTACCAGTTATTTTTTGTTTTTTTGTTTTTTGTTTTTTTTTTTTTTGTGTGTGTCTGTAATGCTATGAACTTCTCTCTCAGAACTGCTTTAGTATATACCATTCAATTTGAATTGTTGTGTTTTCATTGTCATTTCTTTCCAGGATGTTTTTCATTTCTTTTTTGATGTTTTTGATAACACAAACATTGTTTAATAACGTATTATTTAGCCTGCAATTATTTGAATTTTTGTTAATTTTTATTGTAGGTTATATCTAATATTAGAGTTCCGGTGCACAAAATTCTTCCATGAGGGGTGGTGGTGTTTCTTCAGACCAGCTTATACCCTCTCCAATCCGGGACTGCTGGCTCCTAACTGCTGAAGTGCCTGTCTGCCTGCCTGGTCACCTCTAACTGCCCCCCCCCCGCCCCGCACCTACAGCCTGATTGACCCTCACTGCCTCTATTTGCTGCTCTAATCACCCCTATCTGCCTCACCAGCTGGCCTGGTCTCCCCTAACTGCCCTGAAGTCAACCAGGTCACCTCCAACTCCCCCCTACCTACTAGCCTGGTCGCTGAAAACTGCTCCTTCACCAGCCTAGTCACCTTTCAGTGCCCCCCCACACACACACACACACTGCTGGCCTAATCGCCCCCAACTAAATGCCTGCCAGACTGGACACCCCTAACTCTCCCCCTTGCCAGTTTGGTCACCTCTTACTGCCCCATCACCCGCTGGCCTTGGCACTTTCAACTGCTCCCCTACTGGGCTTGTTTCATTCTACCGTCCCACTTGTCTGCCTGGTTGCCCCTCATATACCCGCAGGCCTGATTGCCCCACACAACTTGCTGTTCAGTTGTTTGGTTTTCCCTCACCAAGACACAACTGGCCTGGTCGCCCCATGTAGCCTGCTGTCCAATCGTTTGGTCATGGCTCATTAACCCCCCCACCAGTCTGGTCTCCCCATGTAGCCTGCTTGTTCAGTCATTTGGTTGTCCCTCACTAAACCCCCTGACAGCCAGGTCATAGGCAGCCATCTTGTCAGGGCGTGAGGAATAATTTGCATATTACCTCTTTATTATATAGTAGTATGCCTTTGTAATCAGAGAAGATGCCTGATATGACTTCCATCTTGTTTAATTTGAAGAGACTTTGCTTGTGTCTCAAGTGGCCTATCTTTGAAAATCTCCCATGAACACTTAAGTAGAATGTATATTCTGTATCTTTGGGGTGAACTGTTCTGAAGATGTCGATTAAGTCTGTCTGATCTAGTGAGTTGTTTAGGATTGTTGTCCCCTGTGATGGCCTTCATGTTACAGTCTGTTTTGTCAATATGTTTATTTCTAGTCTAGCTTTTCTTTTCTTTTCCATTTGCATGCAAAATTCACTCTCATTCTGTGTGAGTCTTTTGTTTTGAGGTGGGTCTCTTGTTGACAGCATATCGTTCAGTCATATTTTTGAATCCATTCTGCAACCCTACACCTTTTGATTGGAGCATAGTCCATTTACTTTAAGGGTTATTATTGATAGATACTGAATTATTGCCATTTTAATTCTGTATGCCTAGGTTTCCCTCTCATTTCTTCTTCTCATTACAGCAGTCCCTTTAGGATTTCTTGTAATTCTGGCTTTGTGGTGTTGTATTCTTGAGCCATTCTTTGTCTGGGAAGCTCTTTCTTTAAACATCTATTTTAAATGATGGCCTTATTGGATATAGTAATCTTAGTCTCAGATCCTTGATTCCATTACCTTAAGTACTTCATGTCATTCCCTTCTGGCCTGTAGAGTTTCTGATGAGAAACCAGGTGTCAGCCCTCATTGGAACTTTATTGTAGGAAACACATTTCTTTTCTCTTGCTGACTTGACAATTATCTCTTTTTCTTTAATTTTTGGCACTTTAATTATTATGCGTCTGGAATGGGCCCGTTTGAGTTCTTCTTGTTTGTGGTTCTCTGTGGTTCCTGCACTTGTGTGACATTTTCCTTTAAGAAGTTAGGGAAGTGTTCTGCCATTGTTTCTTCAAACACCTTCTCTATACCTTTCTCCCTTTCTGCCTCTTTGGGCACACCCATTACTCTAATATTGTTACATTTCCGGTAGTCTCACAGTTCCTTTAACCTGTCCTCTTGTTTATTAATTGGTTTTTTTTTGTCTGGTTTTCCTAATTGAGTGATATTTTCTCTCTGACTAACAATTCACTGATTTGATCCTCAGCTTCCCAAATATGCTGTGTATTTCTTCCAATGTGTTCTTTACTAGTGTTATGTCATATTTTTTATCTAGAACTTTTCTTTTTTCATAGCTACCATATTTTTTTTCATGCTATTGAGCATTTTTACCATGAATGCTCTGAACTCTGATTCAGATAAATTTCTTATCTCTACTTCATTTTTCTCTTCTGAGAATTCTCTAGTTCTTTCATTTTGGTGTTTTTTGTTTGTTTGCTACTTTGGCTTTCTGTTTGAGTTTGTGATGATGAGTTATGTAGATCCTCTATCAGTGGTTCTTAATCTTCTGGCCCTTTAAATACACTTCCTCATGTTGTGACCCAATCATAAAATTATTTTCGTTGCTACTTCATAACTGTAATGTTGCTAATGGTATGAATCATAATGTAAATATCTGATATGCAGATTGGTCTTAGGCAACCCCTGTGAAAGTGTTGTCCGACCGCCAAAGGGGTCTCGACCCACAGGTTGAGAACCGCTGCTCTACACCTCTCAGCCTGTCATGCAGGACAGTGTTAAATGCTGTTTCTGACTAATTAGGTCAGGCAAAGACTCAAAGCCTCAGGAGACCACCTCTGGCTACACACTTGTAGGCTTCTGACTTGAATTGCCCCTGTACGCAGTCATCCTCAGGCAATAGATTCTTTTCAACATGGTGGGGCAGTGGCTTCTACTGGAGACCAATTGTCATTCTTAATCTCTTAAGTTGCCTCAGAGCAAAGATTTTTACAATCGGGTGTGTCAACTGTCCTATTCCCAGACAGGCAAATGTCTGTGTGGGAAAGATGTCCTCCTCTGCATGAGGGAATGACTCCTCCCAGGAGTCATGGGTGTCTATCTTCTGAGCTGTATCCGCTGAGTCCCTAGTCCTGGCTTCTTCCCTCACAGCTCCAGTGCACTTCACCCTCCCTTTGGCAGAGCACAGGGAATTTGTGTGTTGGCCCTTTAGGAGGATGCCTTAGTATTCATCCGTCTCTCCCTGTTCGATAGCTGGGGGCGAGAAGGGCAGCGTGGTTGGGAGGTGGGAGGACAGTTGGGGGTGAGCAGGCCAGTAGGCAGAGTGGTTAGTGGAGATCAGGAAGGCAGGCAGGCAGGCAGGCAGGCAGGCGAGCTGTTAGGAGGCAGTGGTGCTGGATTCAAGAGGGATATGTGACTTCTGGATTGGCTCAATTCATAAACTGGCAGTCAGACATCCCACAAGGGGTCCCAGATTAGAGACAGTGCAGGCCAGGTTGAGGGACACACCCTCCTGTGAACAAATTTCATGCACCGGGCCACTGGTATATCCATAAAGATATATTTTGTGATTCCAAGAATCATATGCTTGTTGAGGAAATATGACAACCAAATTAACGCATCTTAATAAATACAATATAAGTATTTTGTCAACAGGCTGAAAAGTGATATGTGTGGGTTTATAAGGTCTGTTTTTAATAAAAATGAGGGTGGAAAGGCACACTTGAAAGAGTCAGGCATTGCCAGTTGCTAAATCACAGAGTGCACATAGTTGTGAAAAAATAAGGCAAACGTGACTCATTCATATCAGTACAAAGATGTCTTAAAGTGTAACATAGAGTCTCTCACTATTAATTATGTTGGAAAGTTGAAACCATTGAGGGAATCAGTGTAGTTAAAAACAATATGCCTCTGCAGTTGAATATACACAAACAGCCTATCCATTTAAATTTTGGGTGTGCTAGTGAGCGCATAAATTAAAGGCTCATTTGTGGACATTTTGGATAAGAATTAGTACTGAAACATGGTAATATTTATGGGAAATGTAATATTTCTCATATTTTGAAGGAGATCTGGGGCTCTTCACATGAGCTGTTAACTGCTCGTAATACAGCTAAAGGCAGTAAAATTTATATTGCCATCATTACCAAAACTAATTTTATACATTTAAACTAGTCAGCAGTAGGAGAGAGCCATGCTAAATTGGTGATAAATTAGAAAATTGTATGTGTAATGAATTTGGCATGTAGTGGCCCAATAAAATATTACTATGCACAGGTGATATCTTGCCAGTATTAGAATAGATGTAAGTGCACAACTAGCACATGTGGCTTTTCCTGAGTCCAAAATGTAGTTGAAAGCGTAGCATAAAAGTTCTAAGGTAAATGAGACAGTCAATTTTGAAATTAAATGGACATAACTTGCCTCTATATTGTGGGCATCCAGGAGCAATGAAAGTGTTTTAACCTAAATGCTAATAATTCAATACTTGTATACCGAAATAACTATTAGTTCTTAGGGGAACGTGCATGAAGAAGTGAGTGTAACGGGAAAATTAGGAAGTTTTTAGTAATGTCGACAAGAGATTGTGAGCAAGAGAGCAAAGTAGAGAAGGAGAAAAGTTGATAGAGGCTTGTCAAGCTATAGGTAGGCACTGATAAATATGTATGTGGACATCATGGAATTCCTTGCACTTTGTTCAGAATTGGAAAGGTTTTTCCCACCAATGGTCATTTAAGAAATTAAGGAAGATGTACAGGGAGGACAAGATGTCAGAAGATAATACATTCCAGAGTAACATATCACAGCACAAACAAGCATGAGCCTAAATAGAGTCTAAGAGTAAATTTAAACATTGTTGTGGAAAGAGGAAATAAAGTGTTGTTTTGAATTATTGTTTTCCCATAAAACATTGCTCTCCAATGTGATATCCTCACGTAAGTATTTGTCATTTACAGGAATGCTGTCACGTGGGAGAGGGAGTTATGCAGGCGTTCCTTGCAAAGAGACAATCCCTTCCAGGAGAAATTACCATATATCTCCAAGAGATGATGATTGCACTACTAGTTATAGGTAATGGGCAATAAAGCGTAAGACACCTAAACTATACTATACACTGTCTGTTGTTGAGGTGAAGTTCATCTATCATAACACTAAATATTTAGCATTGACCAACTAAGTAGCATGTAGTATATTCAGAGTCTTATGTCACAACTGTATCTGAGTAGGTCCAAAACATCTTTATCACTCATACATAAAAGCTCTCCAGGTAAAGCAGTCGCTACCATTCTCTTCCTCTGTCCAGCTTCTATGAAAACCAACCAGTGTTCTGTCTGTATTGATTCACCTGTTTTCCACAGATCATAGTATCAGAATGATACAGAATAGGACATTTTGTGCCTGGCTTGTGTCCATTACCATAAATGTGTCCAAGGGTCATCCATATGGCAGTATTCAGTTCACCGCCACTTTCATGGCTGGTTAAATATTCCCTTGCTGCTCTAGTGAGTGCACACAGCTCGTTTACCACTTCAACCGTTGGGGTCCTTTCCACCAGAGGACTGATGTGAGCATTTTGGACTAGTATTTCATAGAAGTCTCCAGTTATTGTGGGTGCAAAATTTAGAGTGGAATTTCGGAGTCATAGTGCAATTCAGTGTTAAATGTTTGTTGTAGGAGTTTCCATTATTTTCCACAGCAGCCACGCCTTGTCCCCTTTCTGTTCCTTGTGCACAGGATTCCAGTCGCTCTAAATTCCCAACAAGCCCTGGTATTTTCCTCTTCAAACACTGGGACCTACTTAGGAATAAAGTGGTATCTCACTTAGGTTTTGGTTGGCGTTTCCCTAACTATCCATTATTTTGATCCTCTTTCCATGAGCTTGTTAGCTGTTTGTGCATCGTGTTTGGAGAAATGACTCTTGAAGCCTTCTGTCCATTTGCATTTTCCTATTTTTACAGAGGTTCATATGACAGCTGTGGTATGTGTCCAGATATACTGCGTGTAAGTGACAGGATTGGAATTAACAGGCCATCTTGTGTTTAACTCGAATTTTACATTTATTTGCCCCAGGGAGTACTATATGCAGTATGTGTTTTGTATTATCTTGGAAGTCTTGTATTCTTTTCTTAGTAGCTCATTTGGAACAGTCCAAATCTTTCAGGAGTGAAGGATCATACTCATTTATTTTCCTTATGAAAGAAATGAAGTGCAACATTTCCTTTTTTGTTGTTTCTCACCAGACGATATATCTCTGCTAAACTTGGGAGAGTGGACGGAGGGAGTGGGGCTGAGAGAGAGCTACATCAATGTGAGAGAGATACTTTGATTGGTTTCCCCATGCATAATCCCCAACCAGGCCAGGGATGGACCCTGCAAACCAGGCTCATGCCCTTAACCTGGAATCAAACCAGGGATCCTGCAATGCCGAGACCGGTGCGCGACCCACTTAGGCACAACAGCCAGGGGGGTTTTGTATAATTTTTTTACTCAGAAAGAGCATTTGACAGCATGAAGCATAATACGAAGGTCAGAATTCCAGCCTGTTTTCAGAAAATGTGCCTTCATATATATTCATAGTCAATTATTTCAGTCAAAACATTATTCTTCAGCTGTATTTTAAATAATTGTAAGCTCCCTTGTCTACCTCAGCTTTACTGACATATTTTTATCGCAGGTGTATAAAAGCATAGGTTTGCCAACTATTTTAGACTTTACTAGGGTCATGTCATACTGACATAAAATTATTCGTTAAGATGTTAAAGTATTGTTATTTGGTCACTGACTTTACAGGATGCACAGTTGGTGCACCGTCAACCCGAGGGCCCCCTCTGACTTATGGTGGAAGGAGTCTCTGGGATGATTATTACAGCCTCACAGGAGATGGGTATGATGGGGGGGGGTGCATAACAATTACTGCAACAGCCGATGGGACACCTCTTTAAGAGGCCGTGAGTGTGATGCTGGTGGTGATCATAGGATTCACCATCTATGCAAGAGAGTGTGAATCATGCAGTGCAGTAGCTCAGCTTATTGAGATTCTAAAGGGCTGCCAGGAGGGAAGTCCCTGTGACAGATGAAATAGAAACTGAACTTAAAAATAATGCTATGTTATGGAAGGCATTTATTTGAAAAGAAATTGCCTTCTGTTATTTAAGAATGAATAGAAGCAAATGGTGGGTTTGGGGAAGAAACAAGAATTTTAGATCCCTTTGTGAAACTTCTGCATAGAATGCAAAGTTTGAATTCTTCAAGGTTGTTTTATAAGTGTTGATTTTAATAACTATATAATTTAATGTTTGAATTGAATATCTGTATTGTTAAAATATTCAGAATAAAGTTTTCCACTAAATGGGATTTCTTGTCTCATTTTACTACAAACACATAAAAGCAATGTGTTTGGATGGTGAGGTGAATTCTTGGCCCTAAATTTCCCAAGGTGTCTTTGGCCACAAGTGCATGAAGTCTTTGAAGTGAACTGCATACAAAATGAAGCATTGTGTTACTTCTTCATGGCATGCTGCCCTGTTTCCAGTTGTCGGGGGGAGGTAATCAAATGACATATTCTTGGAAAACCTAACTGGAAAAAAGAATTGAGGCACCTCCAACAAGGCTGTAAAGGAATTGTTCACCTCCTTCCTGTGGCGTTTTGTAGGTCCTCAATCTTTAAAGGAATAGTATAAGTATGGAGGAAAAATTACATATGGAATTATATAAATGTTTGAACAAATCTAAATGTAAGCATCCTTTGGCTTATTGAAATGCCATCAGCACCTTTCTGAAGTGGGAGTAACAAGACTGAAACAGAATTTGCCACTTAACAAGCTTTCCTGAATATACCTCTGAATTAAATAAACAAAAGTGCCCGTCGATTGAGATATGTATTTTTCTATAGAACTGCTCATGCACTTCCTCTTCAACTTTTTGACATTTAATATATGCTCTCCACACATCGAGTTATCTTGAAGCCTCAGTATTTTTATGAGTGAATGTCAACAAACGTCCCAACTGGGAAAAATTTTAAAAACTCACCTGTTGGACTGTTGAGTATATAGTTATCAACAAGCCTTCCAACTTCAATTTTAAAAATCTCCCCCAAAATGTTTGGTTTCTTAAAGTTATTTTTACTGGAATACTGTATGGGAAATTAATTTTGGAAGCTGGAACCTCAACTGTTGAAGGACTTTAATGTCTAGCCTTTTAGACTTGGGGATGGTAGTGGGACAAACCCTGGTCGGTATTGCTCAGTGAGCCCCTTTTACATTGCCAGCTGGAATGCTGCTGGATTTGTGAAATACCTAATAAAGCCATTTGGATGCCAAATTTACTCAGCTTAATTTTACCACTGTAGGTTTGTACTGATAACGTACTATGGTGTAGAGAAATACTAGACAAACAATACAAAACTTCGCATCATGAAATAGATCACTTTATATACAATCCCATGAGGAAGTCGACTAGAAAGGAAGATTAAAGGGGAAGAAGGAACAGCATAAAAATCCTGACCATGACAAAAGGCTACTTCTTGTATTTCTAAATGGATGTTCTGGGTATCAAAACCTTAAGCTATGTACATACTTTTAGACATATTTATTGCCATTGATTTCACAGAGGAAGGGAAAGGGAGAAAGAGTTAGAACCATCAATGGTGAGAGAGAATCCTTGATTGGCTGCTTCCTATAAGACACCTACTGGGCTAAGAGCCCAAAACGGGGACATGTCCCAGTCTGGGAATTGAATACTGACCTCCTGGTTCAAGTGTCAAAACTCATCCACTGAGCAAAGCAGGCCAGGCTTTGGCTCTTCTTTATTCAGAGTCTTCCCTTTGACATTCGTGTGCTCTAGCTGCCCTGTATCCAGCCTACCTGACTGCTGTGCAGATTGGTGGACTCTGGGGTACATTCTAGTAGTAAGGAACCTACTATGTGTGCCTTACTCTTTGTGCTTGTTTTCTAATGCCCTAGAGACTCTGCCCACAGGGCCTTCATGTACATGATCTCTGTGCACCAGCAGTCACCTCCTATCCAGGTCTCTTCTCTGCCCATCTTCATAGATGCAGTCTTTATCTAAGGTTTCTAAGCATCATTGCGTTGATACTATGCTTTTCTGAATATTTTCATGGAAAAGTCCAGATTCCAATATAGAATTTTTCTGTATTTCTCAGTTGTGGTTCGAGAACAAAAAAAGCGTCAAGTGCAGGACACTTGGTTTTAGAGGCAATATGCAGCAATGAGTTCTGTTTTGTCTTAATATGGTGGGTTTTTAAAATTGATTCTTTAGAGAGAGGTGAATGGAGAGAGACAGGCACAGAAGCATGCATTCATGTGAGAGGGAAACAATGTTGGATGCCTGGGGACTTAACCTGCAACCTGGACATGTGCCCTGGCCAGAAATCAAATCAGTGAACTTTCTGGTGCACAGGACAATGCCCAGACACACTGGCCAGGGTGCACTGGCTTTTATTTTCTTCCTTATCTTGCATCTGGTGGTTAATAAATACCATCAATGCTAATAACAGTGGGCAATTCCAGTGGAGGACATGCTGACAAGAGCTTTACATAAGTTGGCCCCACAGGTGAATCTCCCCACAAGGTAATGGGCACGATCTCTATGTGTGGAGGAATTAACACCCTGACCACAGGATGTTTTGCCTTTGCCCTTCCTCCCTCAGAACCTGCCAATTTTTATGCTTTTCCTCAAATGCCAGAGGTTCTGATTCCCATCATGGACACTACTCCCTGTCAAGGTGGGGATGGGGAGAAAAGATGCATGTCAGACAGAGGGACAGGGGGAGGGAGAGGGAGAGAGAATAATAGAGAGGAAGAGAAAGAGAGCGTTTGCTGTAAGAGATATACATTTTCTGACCCTTGTTCTCTTATCCCCTTTTATGGGGGGTGGGGAGCTCACCTACGGTTACAGAGACTTTGGCATTTTCTCTTCCCACTAGAAGAAGCAGATTGTGCCTGGCAGGTGTGGCTCAGTAGGCCTATGAACCAAGAGGACATAATTCAATTCTCAGTTGGAGCAAGGGCTGGAGTTTACGCCTGGATCTCTAGGTGGATGTGCAGGAGAAAGCCAACCAATGATTTTGTCTCATTATTGATATTTTATCCATCTCTCCCTCTCCCTTCCTCTCTGAAATCAATAAGAAATGTACTAAGAAATGGAAAAATGTGCTCATATGCTGATGGGCCCAAGCTAGAAGAGTGGAAGGTAGAAGAAAAAGAAAGGAATGGCAATAAAAAGAGAACGAAGGGTTAGGTGCTGTATGTGACAAGCTAGGAAGCTGCTGACACCCAGTAGAGAGCAGCAAGCACATGAGTGGCTGGCACTGAATGAGAGGTATTAGAAGGAGAAAAACCAGGACTGACTTCCTCACATTTTGGGAGACATATAGGCAAATGGAGCCCTGCCCCGGGCCTGGATGTGTGGCCTTCTCCCTAGGTGGTCCTCTGGCAGGCC
The DNA here is from genome assembly GCF_964212035.1 of Myotis nattereri. NCBI lineage: Eukaryota > Metazoa > Chordata > Mammalia > Chiroptera > Vespertilionidae > Myotis > Myotis nattereri. The sequence continues at coordinate 7,839,097 of NC_138094.1, forward strand.
ACTCAGTGAGCAAACTGAGGCAGCCTAGGGCCAGAATGAGGTGGCAGGTGGGCAGGGAGCCTGTTCCATGCTGAGCAGCTAACTGTCCATTGACTGTGGGATCCAACAGCACACTAGGACATCTCCATTTCACTTGGTAGTATTGCCCCTCAGGGTGACCTTCGATACCCCCATCTCCTCGGGGTGACCTTCACCTGTGTCCACTTAAGTGCTCTCCAGGAACTGGCTTGAGGTTGTCCACTCTTCAGAACCGGGGTCTGTCACTGGCTCAGAGATGCTTTACCACCTCCTTGATTGATGGGAAGGAGGATCATGAGGGGAAAGTCTTCAAACATTAGACCATCCTCTACAAAAGGATGTCATATTCTTAGGACAGGACACAGAACGAAGCAGAGGTTTATGCCAGCTTAGTATTTTTCTGAAAAGAATGTAAATGTGTTTACAGGCCACAGGAACTTGAATTCAAGAAGGGGCTGGATCCAGGGGAATGACAGGCCTGGACTTGTGGCAGGCTGATGTGCCTTTCAGTACTGGGGGCCTGACTTGTGCACAGGGAAGCCCTACCATGGAGCGGCCACAGGCCAGCAATGGAGGCTCCCAGTGGGGAGGAGTTTTAGTCCAGGGACTGGACTAGTTACCTGTGATGGCCCCAGAGAAGTTGTACCTCGGTGGTGCTCACTGGAAGCCACTTGTTCCAGTCCCTGTGGACGCACCTTGTGTGCGCTGACCCACTGAACAGTCACAGAGGTGAGTGAGTAGGTACCGGTGCACCAGAAAGTACCACCAAACCAGGAAGGATAAATGGGGATGTGATCTCCTAGAACCAACATCAACCAGTCTAGTGTCTGCGCATCACGATGCTCATGCCTTCTTACTTGGCCAGTAACTGCAGGTGGGAGAGTTGGGTTAACATGTCATGGAGGACACCAGATGGTTAACATCCAGTTCTCTTTATTACTGACATTTATTCACAACCATTCAAGCAAAGGTAATCCCCGCATCTACCACCCAAACCTCAGTCGCTCCCCGAGAGACTCAGGTGCATATTTCTAACTCCTTAGGACAAATCTCCCCAAAGAAACCATCGAGTCCCCTGTTAGCATTTCCCCCCACCCTGAGTAGTTGTCTGAAACTGGCTGCTGTGTTCCTGTACGGTACACTTATGTCCGGGTTTCAGTGCTCAAGTGCCCAGAGTAAAGCCTATGAGATGTGCACCCAGCTGGACACTCAAGCAACAGGAACACAGAATGGGAGTTGGGTCAAGGAAAGTTCTACAGCCACAGTGAGGACAGGTGTAAGCGCAGAGCCAGATCATTCTGGGCCGCCCCAACTCCTGCAACATATGATTCAGCATGGCATGCATCTGGGCAAGTCGGCCCAGGTTGATGGTGCCGCTCCTTTCCTCGTAACTCTCCAGGGGGGCCGCATAAATCACGCAATTCAGCTTGCTCAGCCCAACAATGTGGTGAAGCAGGTCCTCCAGGACGATCATGGAGATAGGGTTTTCACAGAAACTTAGGGTTGTGAGCTGGGAGCAGTGGCTCAGGGCTGGCAGGATGTCCAGGAAGTGGGCATCCATGATCCCACACTTATACAAGTCCAGGTCCTGGAGAGTGGGGGAGGCTCTCTCTAACAGAAATCGGAGTGACCCAGAACTGATATTGGTCAGGTTGAGCCCACTGAAACTCAGGCCTTTCAGCTGGCTGACGTTCAGTTGCTGGGAGAGATGTCTCAAGTCTCTTTCGAAAAGCAGGCAGTTAGTGATGGACAGGGTCGCCAAGGGGGTCCTCAGGCACCTGGGGAGACATAGAGCAGTTACATGTGGGGGATGGACCTCGTGGGCAGAGGCAGGTGAGGATGATGCAAGCCTTCAGGGTAAAGAGGCCCATGTCACCAAAGCCTAGAGTGTTCCGGATGATGATCAAACCCAGGATGTTGCACAGTGAAAAGTGACATTCAAGTCAGAGCAAATTTGAGTGGAATCTTTCCTCATCTGTTAACTGCTCCGTGATGGATTCAACTGGATGAAACCTCACACACTCCATTTACTCATCCGTCAAGTGGAGTACATCATACAGCCCAGCCCAAACATACAAGTGTTGTGAACATAAAGGTGGGAGGTAAAGATGGGAGGAGCTCAGAAAGGAGCCTGACCCAGGGTCTGAAGCAGGAGGCAACCAGTGCATTTTAGTATTGGAGACATTTCTTGAAATGCCTGCAACTCGGGCTTCCTTCCAGCCACAGCCTAGACCCCTGTCACCATCATCTCTTAGCCCAATGAGACCTCTGGCAGTTGTGCAGAAAGGGCTAACCTGGGCACAGTCAGGCAACATCAAACGAGAGCTGACACCCTCCAGGAACTTTGATCACTGCACTGTTTACAAACCACCTATCCAATTTTGTAATGACTCCCTCTGGAACCCTGCATTTACCACGCATTCTGTTTGCGAGAGCCTATGGCAACCCTTGGCAGACAGGTGAGTGAGGCAGGTTTGGAGTGAAAGGCTGCCATGGCCAAATCTCTAAGTGCGGAACTTAACCCCTGAAATCTCACCTCTGATTGGCTTTCCCCTTGTCATGGCAATCCTCACTTGGTTCTATTGCATCATCTTCCCTTCCACACCACTTACAAGGATGCCCAAAGCTACCATCCCCTGGCCCAAAGCCTCCATTACGCCAATTCCTAGCAAGGAGTCCCTTTAGTAGCCTCTGTCCTAGTGCATATGTCCTACCTTTGTCTGGGAGGTTATGTCACAACATGCAAGGTGACAGAGCGGTGAACAAGACACTGACTGTGTGGCCCGTCTATTGGCTCAGGCACTCTAGCACTGCTGAGGGACGGCACACAGGAGAGCCCATTCACTGTGCACTGAAATGGAAAGGGACTCGCTCTGGTCGGCAGGGAAAGCTCGCCACCGCTCACCTGAGGATCTCGTCCAGGCGGCCTCTGAGGATGGAGACATCATCCAAATTGAGCTCCTGGAGGTGGGGCAGGCTGAGGAACTGAGAGGTGACCAGGCTAACACACTGCTCCTCCTCCTCCAAGGTGGTGTGAGAAGACGTGAAGACATGGGAGAGACGGAACCGGCGCAGATTGCCCATCTGGCCCAGGTAAGGAGCGAACTTCCTCAGGGTGGACAGCTTCCAGGTACAGTTTATCTCCAAATCCTGGACAGAGTCCAGCTGCACCATATCCAGGATGTTAGTGTTTTGCTTCGACATCGCAAAAACCTTCAGCTTCTTACAGCAAAGGTGCAGCAAACCTCTCCTCTCGCTGATTTTCTTAATCAGGTAGCTGAGGAACTCATCAAGGACACCTTTCTTGAGGCAAAGGTCTACTAACAGCTCCAGGGGGGCCAAGGGTGGATTTGGCCTGGCCGTTAATCTGTGCACTTTCCCCCTCTTCCTCATGGCCTGCAGGGCCTCAGGCTCCAGCAGTGAGCACAGATGGGCTCTGGTTCCGGCCCACACGATCCAGAATCCCTGATGAACTCTCTTCTGTAAATTAAGCACCTGCAGTTTCCATCTCCTGTGGAGAAAATAGGAGTTATGCTGGGGTGCATTATGATAACAAGGAATAAGACCATGAGTCTAGGAATCTGGGCAGCTGGGCCAGACACCTGACTGGACTTTTGACTCAATGTCCCAGAATCACCTGCTCCTGGTGCGACTGGGATCCTTCATGGTCCCCATTCCTAGTACATTTAGGTGCCACCAGGAAGGAGTGGGCTCGTGTCCCTTCGGTCAACCTCGGCATTTTCATCAGCCTTATGTATCTGAAGCCTGTTCCCAGAATGACCCCAGCAGTGGCTCCAAGGACTGCCTCAGTTCTCCCTTTGGCCCTGCACACTCCTGGATCCCAGCTGTAACTGCTCAGATCCCCAGGGTGCTACCAGGCTACTGAATCCCCCATACCTGTGTCGAGTGTCCTGGGCAAGCAGGGCATCGAGTCCCTCCATCACAGCCTGCAAGATATCCTGGTAAGGCTGCCGATGGTTCATCAGGGCCCCCAGAGGGAGGCAGGGGAAGGGCCAAGCCTGCACCATGGCCTGCAGGACTCTGCTGTGCTTCCCAGCGAAGGCTGCCATGAACAGAGGTGGGAAGAGCTCCATAGGAAGCCACTCCAGAGCAGCGATGGCTGAGGCTTCATCCCGCAGCAGGCTCTGACATGCCAGTTCCAGGAGTCTGCGTGGAGCTGGGAGGCTCATCCCCATGAAGCTGCTATGAAAGAGATCATGGGAGTAAGTCGGGAGCAAGGCATCTTATCAGGCTGAGCATGAGCAATCCCGGACCTTCTCCCTTCAGAGGGACCAGCTGAGGGCCAAAGGCACTCCTCCAGCAACAACTGGAGCACCCCCCTAATTACCCCAACCCCGTTTTCTGCTTAGGGTCTCAAAGCCACTCAGCCCTGCCTCTCCTCTGCCACTGGCAGGACAAGAACCAGGCACCAAGGAGGGGTGAGATGACAACTGGACACCTCCCACTTCTACCCACTGGCTAGCTGGAATTCTGCTGTGCAGTGAGTACTGGGAACCAGAGAGATGATTCCACCCTTTCCAGAAAAAAAGTTTCTGAGGATCACTGAAGGACTGAAAACACCTCGAGTAGGGAGCAGCCTGTGGCACAGGACTGCCTCTTGCTAATTTCCAGGAAATAAAATAGATGGGGAAGATTAAGGAACACCCACACAATGGATACCATTGAGGCCTTTGACACATTTTAAATGAGGAATATAAAAGCAGCACAAACGTTTTCTGAAGCAAGGGGGAGCTGGAGGTGAGAAAAATAACGATTAATTCCAACATGTACATTTTACTGTGTGTCCCTTCTATGAATATTAGAATGCCCACTTTATACATGACAACAGATGGCTCACATGTCACAACTAAGGCTCCTCACAATAAGAGGCTGCAAGCCCTGGTCAGTGTTGCTCAGTGTGTTGAGCATCCTCCCCTGCCCGCCAAAGGTCACTTGAGGGCTCCATTCCTAACCCCCGTAGGGGGTGGGCAGGAGCCAGCTGATGGATGTTTCTCACATCAATGTTTCTCTCTCTCTCTCCGCCCACTCCCTTCCTCTCTTTCTAAACATCAATTGGCTGTTATGAAAGACTTTCATTAAGACCTGTTTTCACACAGACAGCCCAGCCGCTAAAAACTACAAAAAGGATTTTGCCACTTTGGCCTACAATAGGTTCCTTAGCAATACTTGACTTTCAGACACAGCGAAAACTTACCCTTTGAACCTCTATGAATGGCAAACGCCAAAACAGAAATCAAAACATTTTAGATTAAGGCAAACCTGCATCCAGAGGCAAAGGCAAAGTCCGCTCATTTGTATGGAAGAAAGGACAAATCTCTGGGTTCTTGGCCTGCAGGTCGTTGGGGACCGCCTTAGGCTCCTGACTCACCAGAGCAGCATGGTGCAGGGAGCCCTGTGCTCAGAGCTGGACATTGACTCTCACGCTCTAGATTCTGTTCCCTCCTTGGCCTCCTCAGAAGGCATTATGCCCCGTCTGACCACACGTTCCTTTTGAAGTCTAGCTGAAATGGCTACTTCCACCTGAGAGCAAAACCTTAGCCCTGGATCTCCAGGCATTTAATCCTGATGGGGTTTTGAACTCTCCCCACCTCCAACTGAACCCTAGGTCCATTCATGAAAGGAAAAGAAAAGGAAACCAGCCTGGAAGTAGACTTGATGTGGGTGTTGGTGCCACATCAAAATTCCCTAATGTTCCCGTTAACACACCTTTAGGGAGACAGTGTATCGTCTGAAGAGCGAAAAAATTTCAATGCAACTGTATTGAGTACCAAACAGCCCCTGAGACTTGATGTTACCTACAATTGCAAATCCCGTACCCATTCAAAGAGGAACAGAGGGACAGTTGGTCTTCCAGATTTTGAGGAGCAAGTCTTCCCCAGAGGAGGTCAGGCCAAAATCACATCTAGGGATTGATCAGGAGAAGGGAGGGGCTGCACGTTTGGAATGGGACAAAGGAAATTAACCAGGACAAGGTGAACATTGGGGAAACTCAAAGACACTGACTGCATCAACTTGAGAACTTATAAGGCTAGTGGTGAAGAAGGAAACTGGGTGGATCCCTTAAACCCAAGCTGACGGGGAGTATAGGCAGGAGATTCTGTAACCCTTCCTCTGTGGAGGTAAAGGGCATTTCCTCTCAGAAGAACCAGATCAGCTCAGCAACCTGGCTTGAGAAAATTAAATGTGAAAATGTGGGTTGTGGTGAGGCCAGAGGAGGGGTGTGGCAGCTGAACATGGGATGTGACTTATACAATTCTGAAAGCCACTGAGGGCTGAGAGTCGTGGCTCTTTGGAATCTTGGAGGCACAGTGAAAAATAAATGTGGGCCAAAATACCTGTGTATCCTTACCAAGGACCTGCTACAGAGGGCATTCATTTTAGCTCAAGCATCCTATTACACATCCCAACCTTTCACAGGCAACAGGTTATTCCCAGCCAAGTTCCAGGGGCCGGGGCCCTAAACATGACTGCCAAAGTCTGTATAAATAACTAATGTTTGCTCAACCCCAGGGAACAATCCATGCAAATTTGGCTTCAGAAAGCTCCTTCTGGGCCCAGGCCTAAAACTCTCACTCAGATTGTGAGGGAAGATGTCCTCTCTCAGGATTAAGCACAGTGCACTGATACACATTCCCCTTCAGAAGATTTGAAGCTGTACTTGGCATGTAAGGATCTGCCATAGTTTGGGATATCCCCATGCTGTACTGAGTCACACATTGGATCTTTTGAAATCCAGGGAGACACAGAGAGAGAGCCAGAGAGCAGGGGGGGGGGAGGGAGAGAGAGAGAGAGAGAGAGAGAGAGAGAGAGAGAGAGAGAGAGAGAGAGAGACGCAGAGAGGAGCAACTTTTCTGTAGGCTCTTCTGTACCCCCTGCATTGTGATGCCCAAACAACTTTCATATTTCAGGCAGAGGGACCACGTAACAGATTACCACAGTGGTGTTGACCTGAAAATTCCAGACTGGCTGATGAGGTTTCTGGAAGTGGTTCAAACTGAAATGAGGTCAGCAATTGAGTCTAGACTTGGTATCATGGGCTTAAAGCCGGAGAGGTGCCACCTGGGGTGAGATTTTCTCTTTAACACAAACATTACATGCACCAGGCAGAAACTGGAAAATTGGAGGAGCCCAAGCTCAAGCAGCTTCTATGAGATCCCAGTGTCCAGGAGATACAAGGAGGCAGGAGGGACCACTTAGAATGACCTAGAAACAAAGTGTGAGCGAACATGCCTTCTTCATGAGCCAGAAATACTCCTCTATCCACCCCCCCACCCCCCATACGGAGCCTGCTTTCCCAGGGCATGTGCTGTGCCACTGAGGGCAGGAGAACTTCATGCCCAGTATTGGACAGGCTCCGCCGACTCCCAGCACCCACACATGAATTTGGGGGATGTTTTCACCACATCCTGGTCTCTTGCCACCTGCAGGGTCATCATGGCCCTCACTTATGTACAGGACACAGTAGCCTCTGAGCCCATGGGAAGGGCCCTCCTGTGCAACCGCCTTCCCTAGTCACAAAATAGCTACTGTGATCCCAGGTCATCTGCCTTTGTGACCTCTTTTAAGAAAGGGGGTCCTTAGAATGTGCTCCAAATCTGGGACCCTCTTTATGCATCCCTGGAATGTCAGTCAGCCCATCAGGAACCTGATGCTGGGGACACCTACTGACAACAGAAATCAGGAGTTCTCCCCAATTCTTCTGAGCTGTTTTGGAGAACGTGACAAGCTACAGTGTACAGAAGAAAAATCAACATCCCAGCTGCCTTTCTGGAACCAAAGAGGCACCAAAGAGGCAGGACGATGCCCTTCCTGGGTTCCACAGCAAGCCCTGCCTCTGTGGGCCTTCAGAGGCCCTGGGGACCAGTCCTCATGCATGGGCCTTCCCATCGTCCAATCTCTTAACCCAGCCTTTGAGCAGATACCCTTCCAGCGGCTTCTTTACCTCTGCAGTCAGACCTCTTCCTACACTGACCTATTTTGTCCTCTGTGCCTTTTTCAAACTCACAAGTCTCTGCTGGCACTACCTGACCTGCCTGTGCCCAACAATACCTGGTTTCACTTCAGACCCAATGACATCTAGACCTAAACAACGGATTGCCCCTCTTTGTTGCTCCCCAAGGAGAACATGCCTCACATCCAGGACATGCCTGGGTCTAGCCATTGAATGCCAAGGACGCTGTAGGAGGGCTGGCAGGACGCAATGGCACAGAGTGGACATGTTCTCAGGGATGTCCACGGGTTGGCCGATCCTCGCCCGCCAAAGACAGACTCCTCTCCTCTCTCTCTTCAATACATGATTTACTCAAGAACAGTCACTGAGTACCTAAGGTGCATTCACTGCTATTCCGGGTGACCTGCAGGGACACTTCATGAGAATGTCACGGTCTTCCTCAGAGTATCTCTGAGGCACGAACCCTCACTTGTCTGAGTATAGAAATGAAAAAACAAAACAACTGGGCGGGAAAATGTGTAAATCACAGGCTGGTCTTGCTTTGCCCTGTAGAGCATGCCTCACAGAATGGTACCTCCAGGTATAACCTGCCCAGCAATCCTAATAACCATAGGAAAAGTTGTCATTTTTCAATGGCCATTACAAATTTTTATCACAACATAAAAAACTCTGTTAGAAACATACCATACATGCAAATAAATAAAGTTTTAAAATCACTACTTAGCACCCTGTGATTTTAAATATTTGAGAATTAAAAACTGACATGCGCTTTGCAAACTATTTCCTGAGTAGTTTAAACATGGCTTGCGGGTCTTCTGCTCATACAACTTTCCACACAGAGTGAGAGTCTTTTCCATGCCCTGGTCAACTGTCACATTCTTTCTAGGTTTGGATAAGCTTCCAAGGTCCCATTCCTTCCTGCTGCCTACGTGGGCACATGTCTCTGGGAGAGTTCCTTTAGTGTGAAGCTCTTTGGCCTCATGGCCTACCCTGGGACCTCTCCATCCTTTTTTTTGGTCACAACCATGTTGCTCATTTACACTTCTCTGGGAGCTGGCCGTTGTGAACCAGAAGCTGGGTTCTGAGTCACGATGATGAGTAAAAGTAATTCCTCATGTTTGGCAGAATTTCAGAAATTACAGAAGCATTTCACTTTCCAAGTCTCATTACTTCTCTCTCCAGACAAGGGACCTTGGCCGGGGCCATCAACTGACTACCTTCTCCATGTGCAGTAACTGAGGCCTGAATCAGTCGCCTGCACTCGTATCTCTGAGTGAGTCATGGGACGGTGACAAAAGAACAAGGCCCTGGTTCCTGATGTACGGCTCCCATGGCCATCACCTGGGCCAGCCTGATGGGAGTATGCCTAGAGAAGTCACCAGTGAATGGGAACATGCCACTCTCTGTGTGGCAGCGGTGGACACAATCAGGGTCATGGGCAGAGAGCAGGAGTACCTATTTAGGTGACAATCACCTGACACAATCCAGGTGCTCGGCAGGTCTGTGCTCAGCCATGGTGTAGGGACCCAGTCAGGTCTTCAGGAGGATAGGGTAGGTGATGGTTTGATATTCTCAGGGAGAACTAGGAATGACCTGAGAGTATGTAAATTTACTGATGAGGTGCCACCCACAAGATCTGGGTAGCAGTTGTGCATGGAGGCCCCTCCAACAGCTGAGGTAGAGGGAAAGAAAAGGGTGGGGAACCCAGCTCAGTGCTGGGGACACAGGAGGCATAGCTCCAGGGTGTCTCCCTCTTGGCCTGAGCTCCGCTATGCCCCGCCGCCCCATCCTCTGCACAGGTGGATCATACTAAGGAGGGCACCTTCCGTCAGCCCAGGGCTCACAATTCTCCGAGCCCAAACTACTCTGGAGTCATGGCCTTGATCTCTCCTCTCAGGGTCCTGCGACCAGTATGTCCTTAAATAGCCACTCTCAATGTGGCTGAGACACTAGTAACACGAGGGGTTACCACCAGGTGATCTTAGTACCAGCAGCATCTGTGTGAGGCCTGATAGTCCCAATGCATGAGGGCGAGGTCTCTCCATCCCCATTCTGTAGCTCCCAGGCCTCCCTGACCTCCTTGGGCTGTAGCCAGGGGACAGGTGGTGCACTACTGTTACTTTGTTTCAAGAACCATCCCTTACCCTCAGTGGTGCAAGCTCAGGGGAAGAGACCAAAACTTACCTGTCACCAAACACCAGTTAAGTCAGTCTGTGGGCTCTCATGCCAGCCCTGCTCCGAGCAGAGTTGCTGAACAAGGGGTCCCTAACACACTACAACTTCTTGTCTCACGCTCGCTCTCTTTTACCCCATGAAAACACAGGAGAACAAATGAGTTTTGGGGGACATGACCTGATAATACAATGGCTGCTCCTGTTTCTGCTCCCCCAGGAGGAGCCTGAGGATGCAGATCCCACCTCTTTCCCTAATGATGAGAATGGAAGAGGTGCAGGGCTTCTCTAGACACTCAAGGAGGCTCCCGTAACCAGCACACCTGAAGATGTCTTCCTTCCATGCTAGTTCAGCTCAGAATGGCCTCACGCCCTCCAGTACTTGGTTGCCCTGGTGGTCCATGGTCTCAGTCACCTGTGTCAACCCAGGTCAGAGTAAGAACCAAATGGTCCCCAAATAAGGAAACACCATGTTAACGCATGTACGTAGGAAGCCATGGGCTCCTGGGAAAATCTTTTAGAACACCGTGGAGGAATCTGAAAACTGGAGATGTGCCCTGGCTGGTTGGGCATCATCCTACTAGTGGAAGGGCACAGGGTCGGGGCACGTACAGGAGTCAACAGTATTTCTCTCCTGTCTCTCCCCCACTCCTCTCTCTCTGTCAAATGGATGAAAAGAAAAGAAACCCAGATTACTTGAGAAGGTGGCGGCTGGCAGGACAGAGGGGAAAAGGTGATGTGAGTGAAAGGGGAAAGGAGAGTGTGTGGATGTGTGTGTGTGTGTGTGCGTGTGCGTGTGTGTGTTTGTGTGTCTGTGTGTGAGTCAGGGACAGTTAAATATGGCAGGAGTATCAGAGCCTGGCAGAACCAGTTCTCCTGGACAGGGAGCACCTACCACCTCCGTGGACATTCCACACCATCTGGAAGTGAGGAGCAGCCTCTTGTAGGAACTCATAAACACCACTGCCAACACAGGCCTTAAACACTGCCCGCAACCTGGCAGCCATGCCAGCCCAAATCCTGCTGACCCACCCAAAGACCAGTAGACCCTAGGACCTCCACCTCCAAAGGTACTGGCCTCCCATAACAGTATGTGAGACATCGCCCCACCCCAGCAGCAGATATCTGGACACCAGAGTTGCGCTTTGCCTGAGCGCAGGCCTTCTGAGCCCACCCTCCACAGGCCTCTTCTGGGTGCTGCTGAGAGCACCTGCTGGGCACACTCTTAGCCAAACAAGGGCGCACTGCTCCAGCAGTAGAAATTCTAAATTCCCTCTCCCTGGATACCTGCCCACAGACACCTCAGTCATGCGGCTTCAGAGCCAGGGCCTTTCAGTTTGCGTCAGTGCGCCGCACTGACAAATGTACCTCAGTTGCCCCTGTTAGCCGCCACTGGACGTGCATATCCAACCACGGACACCGCAGCAAAAACTGAGTCTTCCCACCCAACAGCTGGAGAACTCTGGACACCACAGTTGCACCTTTCCAGTGTCCAGGCCTCCTGAGCCCAACCACCCCAACAGACATTTCCTGGGTGACTCTGTGAGCCCCTGCTGGGCACGCACAATTTCAACCAAGACCACAAGGCAGCAAAAACTGGGATATACCCCTTCCTATAGCTGACTTCTGGACACCGCAGTTGCGTCTTTTCAGCACACAGGGCTACTGAGACTGCTGCCCCTAACGGCAGCTCCTGATGCCACTTTGAGCCCCAGCTGGGCGTGCTCATATCCAAACAAGGCTGCACAGCCCCAGCAGTAGAAATGTGGACTTCCCCCATCCCGACTGCCAAACACCATACACCATGGTCGCATGGTTTTAGCACGCAGGCCCCCTGAGGCCACTGCACCAGCAGGTAACTCTCAGGGCCTCTGTGACCTGCCACTGAGCACACTAGTATCCAACCAAGTGCTGAATGGCCCAGCAGAAGATAGTCGGACTTCCTCCTTTCCATCTGCAGACCTCTGGTCACTGCATTGCACTGATCCAGCACGCAAGTCCCCTGAGCCTGCTGCAAGGCACAACATGCTGGCATCCAGTCCCCACAGTAGCGCTGCTCCAGCACAAGGGCCCCCTGAGCCCACTGCCCCAGTAGACGATACTTGGGTACCTTTGTAAGCAGGCACTGGGCATCCAATTCCAATTATGGATGCTCATCCCCCAAAGCAGAAAATGGGACTTCTCCCTACACGGGCCAGAGGCACAGCACAATCACTCTGATCCAGTGTGTAGGCCCCACAAGCACACACCACTTGCAGACAGCTCCTGGTGCTATCACTGGGCATATGCCTTTCCAACTGAGGGTGCATGGCTCCCTCAGTAGGATGCAGGGCACCACCCCTCCCCCCCACACACCCCGGGTTACCTACCTCTGGACAGTCTGCTGCTGGATCCTAAACCCCTTTGTGATTCAGAGGGAAATCACACTGGCCAGAATCCCACTGCCTCAACCACAAACTACGAGATACCCGCCTCCGCACACTCATAGGCCTGGGACCTCATAGTGAGTTTCAGAGTAATGCTAATCCAGCGACGGTCACACCACACCAGCTAAAGTCACAGTTCCTGAGCCGCAGGCCCCAAGACTCCTTAATCCCAGGCAATGGTCTTTGGGAACAAACAGTGAGCACATACCAGTGAGACCTCAGAAAACCTTTTCCACCAGAGCCGGAACAATAATCACATCCAAAACACCTTGCAAAACAATGCTGGGGGTCAGTCACATTGCTAACCCGTGATAACACTTCATCCACAAATAAGACACTAACAGTCAAGACCCAACTACCTCAAGAGAACCCAAATAGCTCAAGTAGGGAGCTCCACTAGATGACCTATCCCAGAAGACCTGAGAGATCACACCATTAGAAACACCCCCAAAAGAACCTGAGTAGCAAAGCAGTTGAATCTAGCTCACAGATACAATACCAATATTACAACAAAACATAGGGAGACAGAAAAGGAATCCCCAAAGGAATGAATAAAGTGAAAACTACGGAAAAGGAGTTAAATGAAATGGAGGCAACTAACGTGTCAGATGAAGAAAGTTTAAAATGCAAGAGGAGTGCCTATGGGAGCTTTGTGACAACACCCAACAAAACAACATCTGCATCATAGGCATATCAGAAGGAGAAGAAGTGAAGCAAGGAATAGAAAACATGTTGGAAGAGATAATGACAAAAACTTCACGGATATTGGCCAGAAAATAACTATGCAAGTGCAAGAACCACACAGGGTCCCAAACAAGATGAACCCAAAAAGACCAACACTAAGACCCATCATAATTAAACATCAATGCCAAACTAAGAATCATAAAGGCCATTAGAGAGAGACAGAGAAAGTTACCTACAAGGGATCTCCCATTAGAATATCAACTGATTTCTCAACAGAAACACACCAGGCCAGAAGGGGATGGAATAAAATATACAAAGTGATGTGAAACAAGGGACTGAATACATACCCAGCAAGTCTACCATTCAAAATTGAAGATGGAATCTGGACATTCACAGACAAAAAAGGGCTAAGAGAGTTTATTAACACCAAGCCAGCAATGCAAGAAATGCTAAAAGGACTGCTGTAAAAAGAAGAAACAGAAAGGCAAGATGAAACAAATATATAAGAATAAAAATGATGACAAACAAGTACATATCAATAACAACATTAAATGCAAAGGGATTAAATGCTTCAATCAAAAGACATAAGGTAGGTGAATGGATAAGAAAACATGATCCATATATTTGGAGTCTGTAAGAGACCCACCTCGGAGCTAAGGATTCACACAGACTGATAGTGAAGGGATGGAAAATAAAAGTGTTTCAGGTAAATGGAAATGAGAAAGAAGCTGGGATGGCAATACTTATATCTGACAAAATAGAACTCAAAGTGAAGGCCATAACAAGAGACAAGGAAGGCCACTACATAATACTAAAGGGGGAAATTCAACAAGAAGATATAACTCTGGTAAACATATATGCACCCAATACAGAAGCACCCAAATACATAAAATACACACTTCTGGAAGGTATTAAGGGACAGATAGCAATATAGTCATAGTTGGGGATTTTAATACCCCATTGACACCACTGGATAAATCCTCTAAACAAAAAAAACTCCAAAGAAACAGCAATCCTAAATGACTCTCCAGTTCAGATGGACTTGACATCTTCAGAACATTTCATCCCAAAGATACTGGATATACATTCTTCTCCAGTGCACATGGGATCTTTTCAAACACAGACTACAGATTAGGACACGCAACATCTCTTCAAATTCAAGAGCATAGAAATCATAATAAGCATCTTCTCAGGTCACAATGGCATAAAACTAGAAATCCACTGCAATAAAAACAATGAAAAAATCAAACACTTGGAGGCTAAATAGCATGCTATTAAACAATGGTTGGGTTATCAAAGAGATCAAAGAAGAAATGAAAAGCATCCTGGAAACAAGTGACAATTAAAACACACAATCCTAAAATCTATGGGATACAATGAAAGCAGCCCTGAGAGGCAAGTTCATAGCTCTACAGGCCTACCTCCAAAAACAAAAAAAAAATGGTAATGAAGTATCTAACCTTGCAACTTAATCAATTAGAAAGAAAGCAACAAGAAATGCCCAAAGTACTCAGAAGGTAGTAGATAATAAAGATCAGAGCAGAAAGGAACAACAAAGAGACCAAAAAAATATAAAAGATCAATGAAACCAGGAGCTGGTTCTTTGAAAGGATACCAACAATCATGAACTGCTAGCCAGGCTCAACAAAAACAAAAAGAGATGACCCAAATAAACAAAATTATAAATGAAAGAGGTGAAGTAACAAATGACCCCACAGATATACAAAGGATTGTAAAAAATTACAACAAACAACTCTACTCCAACAAACTGGACAACCTGTGTAGCTGGACATTTGTAAACAAGGATCTGATGTCCTGCCAAGAAGAAGCGAATGTTCTATCAGGAGCACAGCGAGAACTGCAAGCGAGTCACGCTGGGTCAACATTGCACACAATCTTGAGTTCCAAGAACATTTACGTCCCTGAGAAAGGCTCAGATTAAATAGTTGTAGGTGTAAAACAGAAAGGGAGGGCACAGCTGCAAGTTGTCTTCAATATGCTATAGTAATCCTATATAATAAAAGGCTAATATGCAAATAGACAAGAAGCAGAACGACCGATTGCTATGCTATACACTGACCAACAGGGGGCAGAAACCCAATGCAGGAGCTTCCCCTGGTGGTCAGTGCGCTTCCACAGGGGGAATGCCACTCAGCCAGAAGCCCTGAGCCCGGCTCATTGCTGCCAAGTGCAGCGGTGGTGGCAGGAGCCTCTCACATGGGGAGTGGGCCTAACCCATCAGTTGGACATCCACTCAGGGCTCCTGGACTGCGAGAGGGCACAGGCCAGGCTGAGGACTTCCCCCGCTAAGTGCACGAATTTCGTGCACCGTGCCTCTAGTAATATAGAACAAAACAAGATTTATTTTTTTATTTTATTTTTTATTGATTTTTTACAGAGAGGAAGGGAGAGAGATAGATCGATGAGAGAGAAACATCGATTAGCTGCCTCCTGCACATTCCCTATTGGGGATGTGCCCGCAACCAGGGCACATGCCCTTGACTGGAATCTAACCTGGGACTCTTGGGTCCGCAGGCTGAAGCTCTATCCACTGAGCCAAACCAGTCAGGGCACAAAACAAGATTTAATTGATTCACTGCTGACACATGACCTTGTACCAAACCCCAATAAAAGCGATGGTGAGAGTGCAAGGTTTGCTGCATGCCTGAGCGAGCTGTAGCCCTCTGTCTGGCATCAATCATCCTGAGTGCTCATCTTACCTCTGCGTCTTTGGTTCAGTAAACATCCCTCAACTCTTGGCACCCAAATAGGGACCTTAAGGTAAGTACTGGGAACGCACAGGACTGAAAGGCAAAAAGTCTGCAATGGTATATGCAAAACTTTCGGCAAGCCAGGCAGCGCATTGGGGAACTCCCCAACGGCAGAGAGTCAATATATGACTCTGCTGCGTTCAGTGCTTAAAAGCACTGGGGTTAGTGTGTCTCAAGACACTTTTAGGAAATTAGCTAGAGAAATAAAAAGGCATTGTTATTGGTTTGAGCTGACAGGCAGAAATCAGTTAAATCTAAAGGTTCATGCGCTACCTCACGCTCATCAGAATGGAGATCCTATAGGACAGGAAGTTTGGTCCTTATGTACTTTGATTACTATGGCTCTTAAATCTTTGCAGTCAAAAGCAGATTATAAGGCTACTCCAATTAAAGTTACTAGCTCTCGTTCTTACTCTGCTTGTGAAACTGATAAAGACATGCCTTCTTTGCCTCCTGGAAATAATACGGACCAAAAAAGGAAAGATTTTGAACGGAAGTTGAAGGGATATGAAGATATAGAAGAGACTGATAAAGAGGACATCCAGGATTTGTCAGAAAGTGAAACTAGTAGCACTGATTCAAGTGGTAGCGAACAAACGAGATTAAAAAAGAAAATCAAAACAAGGGATGACAAACAAGAGTTCTTAAAAGATTTGCTGACTCATACGAAGGCTTTAATATGTGGTATCCCACCGCCTCATGTTAAACCCACTAATAAGTTACAGGAATTAATCAAAAATGCTTTTCCAGTTCAACAGCCACTGTCAGAGGAGCCCGGAGTAACTCCCTCGGCTCCTCTGCCAGACCCACCACATTATTCCACAGGGGCACATAGGCAATTCCAGCTGCCCTTGCCTACTGAAATAAACAAAATATTATTTGATTCAGAACCTGGAGATGAGATTGTTCCTCCCACATGGAGAGAAGAGATAATGATTTCCTTGCATTTCTGATACAGCGGCAGCCAATGCCACAGGATCTGCAATAATATCCCCAATATCCAAATGGTTATGCTAATGTGGCTCATAGTCCTCAGTCCTCATGAGTTTAAACCTCTCAAAAGTTTAAAAGAGGCAATTAATTCTTATGGCATGCATTCCCCGTTTGTGATGGGATTACTTACTAGTTATGCCTCGGAATTTTTGCTAATTCCCCTCGATTTGGAAGCTTTGACCTAAACTGTACTGGATCCAGGAATATATTTACAATTTAAAACATGGTGGAGAGAGGAAGCTGACGTTATGGCTAGAGAAAATGCAGCAAAACAGCCTCCAGGACAAACATTTCAGGAATTAACTGGGTCTGGACAGGATGGGCGATTGCAAGCACAGGCACCTTTTTCAGATTTGCATATCACTCAGATAAATTATGTTGTTTAAGAGCTTGGCAGAGAGTGGATACACCTGGAAAGGCATCTTCTGCTTTTACTAAAATTACTCAACAATCAGGGGAGCCTTACACTGACTTTCTGTCAAGATTAACAATAGCAGCTGAAACCGGTTTGGCTCAGTGGATAGAGCGTCGGCCTGTGGACTGAAAGGTCCCAAGTTCGATTCCGGTCAAGGGCATGTACCAGGGTTGCGGGCACATCCCCAGTAGATGTGCAGGAGGCAGCTGATCGATGTTTCTCTCTCATCAATGTTTCTAGCACTCTATCCCTCTCCCTCCCTCTCTGTAAAAAATCAATAAAATATATTTTTTTAAAAAAGATTAACAATTGCAATTAGAAAGGCTCTCTCTCAGGAAGAGTCATGAAGATTATTTCTTCACTATTTCTTTACAACCTCAAGACTATGAGAAATTTGCATTTACTGTCCCGGCTTTAAATCAAGCTCAACCCACTCAACGGTATCAATAGAAAGTCTTACCACAAGAAATGTTCAACAGTCCTACTATATGTAAGGCATATGTGCATCAGCCTTTAGAAATAGTCAAAAAAAGATTTCCTAATACTCTAATTTATCATTATATACATGATATTTTAATAGCTTCTGAAATTCAATCACAATTACAGGAGATTTACCAATACCTCCTTGAAAAATTCTAAGACTATAGATTAGAAGTAGCCCCAGAAAAGAAACAATGGCAGGAGCCATGGAAATATCTTGGGCAAAAATTAACAGATGTCTCCATTATTCCACAGAAGGTTCAAATTAGAAGAGACAGTTTAGAGACTCTAAACGATTTTCAAAAGTTATTAGGAGACATTAATTAGTTGAGACCCAGTCTTGATATACCTACTTATCAATTGACTAATTTATTTCAAATCCTAAAGGGGCCACCTGAATTAAATAGCCCACATGTTTTAATCCCTGCTGCAGAAAAATAATTAACTTGGATAGAACAGCATATACAACAAACACAATTAAATAGACTTCTCTCCATAGACAATTTTAAATTATTAGTTTCCACACTGAGCATTCTCATACAGGGTTACTTGTTCAAGATAGTAATGTTATTGAATAGATTTTCTTGCCTCATAAATCACAGCAAAATAAAACAGACTTATATTCAAACAATTTGCCAAATTATTTACAAGGGGAGATTAAGATTAAGACCATTATGTGGTTTAGATCCAGAAGAAATTATAGTACCTTTTACTGTCAAAAAAATTCAAAAATTGTTTCGAATATGTGATAACTAGCAAACTGCTTGTGCTCATTTTTTAGAGAAAATACATAAACATTATCCTACAAATAAAAGGTGACAATTTCTTAAGAAAACTGAATGAATATGGCCTCATCATATTATAGCTAATGAACCAATTCAAGGCCCCACTGTTTATACCAATGCAAACAAGCTAGGAATAGCTGGTTTTCATTTTCAACAGCTAACAAAGGTAATTCAGTCTCCATACACTTCAGTACAATGCGCAGAACTATTTGCCATTGTTTTATTACTACAACATTTTCCTCAAGCTGTAAATATTGTCACTGATTCTCAATATGCAGTAATTACTCACTTACTAAAAGCTTTTGCAGTAATGGAAATACTTCAAAATATTAACACTGATAATGGTTCTGCATATCTATCTACAAAATGTCAAACATTTTTTTTCAATTTCATCATATCACTCACATCACTGGCATCCCTTGTAACAATACAGGACCAGCTATTATTGAAAGACAAAATCACACCTTAAAGGAAATGATCAAAAAACAAAAACAGGGAGAATCCCCTAAATGAAGACTATTAATAGCTCTATTTACTTTAATTTTTTTAAATCAAGATGAGACTGACAGTACTGCTGCTCAGCGACACTGGGTAAAGGATATTTCACAAGAATTCAATCAACCTGTGTTTTATAATAATGAGTCCTCTCAGTCATGGGATCCTGCATGGGTCCTACGATGGGGGCAAGGATATGCTTATATTTCCACAGGTAAAGAAAAGTTCTGGGTTCCTGAGAGGCGTCTTCAGCGGAGACATGGGAACCAAAAGGAAGTTCTACTTAAGTGCCCTGACTAAGGATTTCTCAGAGATGACCTTGATGGGGTCTCCTACCCGCAAAGCTCTAAGTTCAACGCAACATTCATCTGTACCAACCTGGGGTCAGGTGAAGAATCTTACGAAAGAGGGAGAACAACTGGTTTGGCATCATGGTAAAGAAGTGACGCCATCGACTTTGTTCCTTGCTATACTTGCACTAATAACCACTCAGGTAAATGCTAAGAATCATATATACTGGGCTTACAGTCCTAATCCCCCACCGAATAGAGGTGTTTCTTGGTTGGATTCAAAGGTTCGAATTTATGTTAATGACTCAAATTGCTTACCCGGACCTTATGATGATCGAGGTCCATTAAAACCAGAAGAGGAAGGTAGAGTCATAGAAAATCATACCACTGGAACTCAGCGAGTGCCAATATGCTTAGGTCAAGGAGACCATTGTTCAACAATACAGGCACAAGCCCTGCTGAACATTTTGAAAACACTATTACCGCAACAAAAAACAGACATTTGATTCTTCTGAGTGCCCATGGGTTTAAAAATGTTAGTTGGGATAACAACAGTACACCTCCATTACTTCCACCATGTCATGTTCCTATGTTTACACACTTGTCTGATTGAGTCCATTGGGAATCCTGTAGAGGAGAGACAGTTTGGGTTTTATCTAATACTTCCTATGGAAGCATTACTGATTGGAGCCCTTCAGGTTCTGCCCCTTCCAAAGCCAATGGAGCTGATCTACGATGGCATAGAGGAGAGAACAAGTCCATATCCACGCAAGCGAATGTAAGCATCGTATGGCATGATGGAGGATTTGCTCCCCCAACACCTCATCAAGAAGGACATCCTGCTGAATCTGACTTATGGAAACTGGGGTCTGCCTTACACTCTTTGAAAGCATATATTTGCATAAAATAAGCAAATCTATAAAAATAACTCTGGGATATACACCTTACAATTTTATGCTAACAAAACTGCCTTTGCACAAGCCTGTGTTCGATTACCATTTTTATTAATGATAGATGATCAAATTGTAAGTCTGCAGAGACAAATGCATATGAAATATAACTAGAATTATTCATCACTTTGCATTACTCCTGTACCTTAGAATGAAAGTCTGTTTCCATGGGAAAAGGTTAAAAAACATATGTTCAATCATAAAAATCTAACAAAAGAAATTCTAAATTTACAATCTCATATACAAAAAATATTTCAAAAGAAATTGCATAAATTAACTGGGAAAAAAGTGTTAAAAATATGGTTAAGGAATTGCAACAATTAAATCCTATACCCCATTTACAAGCTACTTTAGGAGCTCCTGCTGGAATACTATTATTAATACTCTATCTCTGTATCATTTTATATTTAGTCTTCCAAGGACTCGGGAAAACCAAGCAACTAATTAGGAGAAAAACAGCTGTGTTTTCACTGATGCTCCATCAAATGAAGCAAGAAAAAAAAAGGGGGGTTTGTAGCAGGACATTTGTATACAAGGATCTGAAGTCCTGCCAAGAAGAAGTGAATGTTCTATCAGGAGCACAGCGTGACTTTCAAGCGAGTCACGCTGGGTCAACACTGCACACAATCTTGAGTTCCAGGAACATTTTCCTCCATGAGAAAGGCTAGGATTAAATAGTCATGGGTGTAGAACAGAAAGGGAGGGCACAGCTGCAAGTAGTCCTCAATAAGCTATTGTAATAATATAGAACAAAACAAGATTTAATTGATTAACTGCTGATTCACTAACCTTGTACCAAACCTCAATAAAAGCAATGGTGAGAGTGCAAAGTTTGCTACATGCCTAAGCGAGCTGTAGCCCTCTGTCTGGCATCAATCATCCTCTATGGCCGTCTTACCTCTGAGTCTTTGGTTCATTAAACATCCCTCATCAATCTGGACAAAATAGACATATTCCTAGAAAAATACAAGTTTCCAATACAAAATCAGGAAAAAGCAAACAACGTGAACAAGCCGAAAACTAGTGAGAAAATTGAAACAGTAATCAAAAAGCTTTCAGAAAACAAAAGCCCTGGACCAGATGGCTTCACAGGGGAGTTTTACCAAACTTTCAAAGAAGAAATAAAACCAATTCTTCTCACACTCTTTCGAAAAATTCAGGAGGAAGGCACGCTTCCAAGCTCTTTTTATGAAGCCAGCATTACCCTAATTCGAAAACCAGAAAAAGAAAGAGACTTACAAGCCAATATTCCAGTTGAACAGTGATGATGCAATCCTCAACTAAATTCTAGCAAACTGGATCCAGCATTACATTAGAAAGATCATACACCAAGAACAAGTGGGATTTATCCCAGGGATGCAAGGCTGGTACAATATCCTCAAATCAATAAGCATGATACATCACATAAAAAAAAATGAGAGACAAAAAAAAACACAATCATATCATTTGGTGCAGAAAAGGCATTTGACCAAGTGCAACAGCCTTTTCTGATAAAAACACTCAGCAAAGTGGGAATAGAAGGATCATCCCTCCCCATATAAAAGCCTTATATTAAAAGCCTACAGCCAACATCATACTCAATGGGCAAAAACTAAATCCATTTCCCTCAAGAACAGGAACAAGACAGGGATGCTCGCTTACACCACTTCTCTACAAAATGGTACTGGAAATGCTAGCCACAGTGATCACACAAGAAAAGGAAATAAATGGCTCCCAAATTGGAAAATAACAAATAAATTGTCATGATTTGCAGATGACATGATACTGCACATAGAAAACCCCAAAAACTCCTTCAAAAAATTAGTAAACTTAATAAATGAATTCGGCAACGTAACAGAGTAAAAAGTTAACACCAAGAAATGTATGGTATTTTATACACCAATAGTGAACTTACACAAAGAGAGTTTGAAAAACAATCCCATTTATCATCCCACCAAAATAATTAAGATACCTATGAATAAACTTCGTTACAAAGGTAAAAGACCTCTACTCAGAAACTGCAAGACGTTGAAAAAGAGATAGAGGAAGACAGAACTGATTAAAGAACATGCCATGTTAATGCTTGGTAGAATCAACATCATGAAAATTGCTGTACTACCCAAAACGAACTATCGATTCAATACACTCCACGTTAAAATACCAACAGCATATTTCACAGACCTAGAATGAACTCTCCAAAAATCCATCTGTAATAAAAATAAAATGACCCTGAACCCGAACAGGTTTGGCTCAGTGGATAGAGCGTCGGCCTCCAGACTGAAAGGTGCCAGGTTCAATTCTGATCAAGGGCATATACCTTGGTTGGGGGGACATCCCCAGTAGAGGGTGTGCAGTGGGCAGCTGATCCATGTTTCTGTCTCATCAATGTTTCTAACTCTCTATCCCTCTCCTTTACTCTCTATTAAAAACCAATAAAATATATTTAAGAAACAAACAAACCTCAAATAGCTGCAAGGATCCTGAGAAAGAAGAACAAAGTAGGAGGGATCTCAGAACCAGATATCAAGCTGTTTTACAAAGCCACTGTTCTCAAAACTGCCTGACACTGGCACAAGAATAGACGTATAGACCAATGGAATAGAATAGAGAATGAAGAAATCAATCGAAACCACTAGCTCAATTAATATTGATAAAGGAAGCAAAAACATACAATGGAGACAAAACAGTCTCTTCAATAAATGGTGCTGGGAAATTTGGTCAGATACGTGCAGAAAATGAAACTAGGCCACCAACTGGCACCATACACAAAAAACAAACTCAAAATGGATAAAGGACTTAAAGATAAGACAGGAAACTAAAAATATTAGAAGAAACCACAGGCAGCAGAGTCTCAGACATATGCTGAAGCAATATCTTCACCGAACCAGCTCCTGGGACAATGGAAAATAAAGTTAAAATAAACAAATGGGATGGCATCAAAATAAAAAGCATCTTCATGGCAAAATAAATCATCAACAAGACAACAAAGCCCACTGCATGGGAGAACATATTTGCCAATGTTCTCTCTGATAAGGGTTTCATCTCCAACATTTACAGGGAACACATACAATTTAACAAAAGGAAGATAAACAACGCAATCACAGAAATGGGCAATGGAACTAAAAAGATACTTTTCCAGAGAGGACTAAAGGAAGGCCAAGAGACACATGCTCAGAGTCACTAATCATCTGAGAGATGCAAATGAAAAGGACAATGAGATACCACCCCACAGCTGTCAGAATGGCTATCATCAACAAATCAACAAAGGGCTAGTGCTGGTGAGGATGGGGAGAAAAAGGAACCCTCCTTCACTGCTGGTGTGAATGCAGACTGGTGCAGCCACTATGGAAAACAGTATGGAGTTTCCTCAAAAAACTAAAAACGGACTCCCATTTGACCCAGTGATCCCACTTCTAGGAATATATCCCAGGAACCTAGAATTACCAATCAGAAAGGATACATGCACCTCTATTTCACTGCAGCACAATTTACAATAGCTAAGATTTGGAAACAGCCTAAGTGCTGGTCAGCAGATGAGTGGGTTAAAAAGCCGTGGTACATCTACACACTGGCATAGTATGCTGCCGCAAAAAGGAAGAAACACTGACAATGTGCAACAGCATAGATGGAGCTGGAGAGCATTATGCTAAGCAAAGCCAGTCAGTCAGTCTGAGAAAGATAAATATCACATGACCGCACTCATCTGTGAATTATAATGAACAACATAAACTGATGAACAAAAACAGATCCAGGATTCTGAAGATGGCGGCGATATAGGCAGACGCGTCCCAGGTCGTGTCCCGGAGCAAATGGAGTGAGCAGCTGAAACTAATAACACCCACCCTAATTGGCGAAATTGCTCAGCTGGTGAGACCGTTTGCAGCTGGGAAGGGCAGAACTCCCCTGGAAAGGTAAAAAAACCAGGGATTTGGGCAGGAAAGTTTGCCAGACCTCTGAGCCCAGAGGGTCGGATCGAGACTGCGTGGCAGACAGCCGTGTCCCTTGGGACAGGCATAGCCCCTGACTGGGGAAAGGAGATCCGCGGGATTCCTGGTGCCATCGGGGGATTTGAGAGCTGGGTTCTGTGATCACAGAGGACTGAGCCTAAGGGGGCAGCCTGAAGAGCTGACCAGACCATGCAGTGCTGGTAAGAGAAGAGCTTACAGAAACCAAGCATTTCCCGTTTCCGTGGCCGGCGTTTGTTTGTTTACACTGAATCCTGTTCATAAGATATTTTGGATACAGACACACACCTGTGCTGAAGAGAGGGAGAGGGTGCGGAGGAGTGGAATCTGCGGAGAGACGGAGGAGAGAAGGGGGGCCGGGAGAGGTGGCAGTGAATTGAGCGCTGAGACACCCCTGAGCACAGGACTGGGGCATCCATACGAATAACAGGGGTGCCAGAACAACAGGAAGAAGAACAAGGATCAGAAAACCTATTTGAAGAAATAATATCAGAAAACTTCCCTGAGGTGGGGAGGAAAAAAGTCACACAAGCCCAGAGAGTCCCAAACAAGGTGAACCCGAAAAGACCCACACCAAGACACATCATAATTACCATGGCAAATGTTCAGGACAAAGAGAGAATCTTACAGACTGCAAGAGAGAGACGGAAAGTTACATACAAGGGATCTCCCATTAGATTATCAAATGATTTCTCAACAGAAACACATCAGGCCAGAAAAGAATGGACGGAAATTTACAAAGTGATGCAAAGCAAAGGTCTGAATCCAAGAATACTCTATCCAGCAAGGCTATCATTCAAACTTGAAGGGGAAATAAGAAGCTTCACAGACAAATAAAGGCTAAGGGAGTTTATCACCACCAAGCCAGCATTGCAAGGAATGCTAAAGGGACTGATATAAAAAGAAGAAATAAAAAGCTGAGAAAGAAAACAGCCACACAAAAAAAGGAATGGCTACAAACAAGTACCTTTTAATAATAACTTTAAACGTAAATGGACTAAATGCTCCAACCAAAAGACATCAAGTGGCTGAATGGGTAAAAAAAACATGACCCATACATCTGCTGTCTACAAGAAACCCACCTCATTAGAAGGGACTCACACAGACTGAAAGTGAAAGGATGGAAAAATATCTTTCAGGCAAATGCAAAGGAAAAGAAAGCTGGGGTACCAATACTTATATTGGACAAAATAGACCTCAAACTGAAGGCCATAACGAGATAAGGAAGGCCACTTCATAATACTAAAGGGATCAATACAACAAGAGGATATAACCCTGGTAAACATATATGCACCCAATGCAGGAACACAGAATTCATAAAAAAACTCCTGGACGATATCAAAGGAGAGATCACAAACAATACAATCATAGTAGGGGACTTTAATACACCACTGACAGCACTGGATAAGTCCTCTAGACAAACAATCAGCAAAGATACAGCAATCCTAAATGACTTACTATATCAGATGGACTTAATTGACATCTTCAGAACACTTCACCCCAAGGCCAGGGAATATACATTCTACTCATGTGCTCATAAGTCATATTCAAAAATAGACCATATATTGGGTCACAAGCGAAGTATCCCCAAATTCAAGATGACTGAAATCATAAAAAAGCATCTTCGCAGACCACGATGGCATAATATTAGAAATAAACTACTATAAAAACAACCCAAAATACTCAAACACCTGGAAGCTGAATAGCATGCTAATTAATATTGATTGGGTTACCAATGATATCAAAGAAGAAATTAAAAACATCCTGGAAACTAATGACAATGAAAACACAACAATGCAAAACCTATGGGACACAATGAAAGCAGTCCTGAGAGGGAAGTCTATAGCTCTACAGGCCTATCTCAAAACACAAGAAAAAATGGTAGTAAATCATCTAACTCTACAACTCAAAGAATTAGAAAGAGAGCAACAAGAAAAGCCCAGAGTGAGCAAAAGGAAGGAGATAATAAAGATTAGAGCAGAAATAAATGACATAGAGACCAAAAAAACAATACAGAAAATCAATGAAACCAAGAACTGGTTCTTTGAAAGGGTGAACAAGATTGACAAACCTCTAGTCACACTCACCAAGAAGCAAAGGGAGAGTACCCAAATAAACAAAATCAGAAACGATAGAGGCGAAAAAACAACAGACCCCACAGATATACAAATGATTGTTAAAAAATACTAAGGACAGCTCTACTCCAACAAACTAGACTACCTGGAGGAAATGGACAAATTCCTAGAAAAATACAACATTCCAAAACTCAATCAGGAAGAATCAAAACATCTCAAGAGGCCAATAACTATGGAAGAAATTGAAGCAGTCATCAAAAAGCTTCCATCAAACAAAAGCCCAGGACCAGAAGGCTTCACAGGGGAGTTTTACCAAACATTCAAGGAAGACCTAAAACCTATCCTCCTCAGACTACTACAAAAAATTCAAGAGGAAGGAACACTTCCAAGCTCATTCTATGAAGCCAGCATAACCCTAATACCAAAACCAGGTAAAGACAACACAATGAAAGAGAATTACAGGCCAATATCCCTCATGAACATAGATGCGAAAATCCTCAACAAAATCTTAGCAAACCAGATCCAGCAGTATATGAGAAAGATCATACACCATGACCAAGTAGGATTTATCCCAGGGATGCAAGGATGGTACAATATCCGCAAATCAATAAACGTGATACATCACATAAACAAATTGAAGAAAAAAACCACATGGTCATATGAAGTGATGCAGAAAAAGCATTTGACAAAATTCAACACACATTTTTGATAAAAACTCTCAGTAAGGCGGAGTAGAAGGATCATACCTCAACCTAATAAAAGCCATTTATGAAAAACCCACAGCCAACATCATACGCAATGGATAAAAACTAACACCATTGCCCACTCTCACCACTGCTGTTCAACATAGTACTGGAATTGTTAGCCATTGCAATTAGGCAAGAAGAAGAAATAAAAGGCATCCAAATTGGAAAAGAGGAAGTAAAACTCTCCTTATTTGCAGACGACATGATATTATACATACAAAACCCTAGAGACTCCATCAAAAAACTGCTAGACTTAATACATGAATTTGGCAATGTAGCAGGATACAAAATTAACCCCAAGAAATCTAACGCATTTCTATACACCAATAGTGAACTTTCAGAAAGAGAGATCAAAAAAATTAAGCTACCTAGGAATAAACTTAACTAAAGAGGTAAAAGACCTCTTCTCAGAAAACTACAGGACGTTGAAAAAAGATATAGAGGAAGATATAAACAGATGGAAGAACCTACCGTGTTCATGGATTGGTAGAATCAACATCATTAAAATGTCCATACTACCCTAAGCAATCTATAAATTCAACGCACTTCCCATTAAAATACCAACGGCATACTTCACAGATCTAGAACGAACTCTCCAAAAATTCACCTGGAATAAAAAAAGGACCCCAAATAGCTACAGCAATCCTGAAAAAGAACAAAGTAGGTGGGATCTCAATACCAGATATCGAGATGTATTACAAAGCCACTGTTCCCAAAACTGCCTGGTACTGGCACAAGAACAGGCATATAGATCAATGGAATAGAATAGAGAGCCCAGAAATCGGCCTGAACCAATATGCTCAATTAATATTTGACAAAGGAGGCAAGAACATACAATGGAGCCAAGATAGTCTCTTCAATAAATGGTGTTGGGAAAATTGGACAGATATATACAAGAAAATGAAACTAGACCACCAACTTACACCATACCAAAAATAAACTCAAAATGGATACAGGACTTAAATGTACGACAGGAAACCATAAAAATTCTAGAGGAATCCAAAGGCAACAAAATCTCAGACATATGTCGAAGCAATTTCTTCACTGATACAGCTCATTGGGCACTTGAAACTAAAGAGAAAATGAACAAATGGGACTAGATCAAAATAAAAAGCTTCTGCACAGCAAAAGAGACCATCAACAAAACAACAAGAAAGCACACTGCATGGAAAAACATATTTACCAACATCATATCTGATAAGGGACTAATCTCAAAAATTTATAGGGAACTCATACAACTTAACAAAAGGAAGATAAACAACCCAATCAAAAAATGGGCAAAGGATCTAAATAGACACCTTTCACAAGAGGATATTCAGAAAGCCAAGAGACATATGAAAACATGCTCAAAGTCACTAATCATCTGAGAGATGGAAATCAAAATAACAATGAGGTACCATCTCACACCTGTCAGACTGGCTGTCATCAACAAATCAACAAACAACAGGTGCTGGAGAGGATGTGGAGAGAAAGGATCACTTGTGCACTGCTGGTGGGAATGCAGACTGGTGCAGCCACTATGGAAGACAGTATGGAGTTTCCTCAAAAATCTGAAAATGGAACTCCCATTTGACCCTGTGATCCCTCTTTTAGGAATATATCCCAAGAAACCAGAAACACCAATCAGAAAGGATATATGCACCACTATGTTCATAGCAGCACAATTCACCATAGCTAAGATCTGGAAGCAGCCTAGGTGCCCATCAGCAGATGAATGGATTAGAAAACTGTGGTACATCTACACAATGGAAAACTATGCTGCTCTAAAAAGGAAGGAACTCCTACCATTTGCAAAGGCATGGATGGAACTGGAGAGCATTATGCTAAGTGAAATAAGCCAGTCAATGAAGGAAAAATACCACATGATCTCACTCATTCATGGATGATAGAGACCATTATAAACTTTTGAACAATAATGGATACAGAGGCAGTGCTGCCTCAGACAGATTGTCAAACTGCAGCGGGAAGGCCGGGGAGGGGTGGGGGACAGTAGGTAGGGGGGTGAGAGGTCAACCAAAGGACTTGTATGCATGCGTATAAGCATAACCAATGGACAGAAGACACTGGGGGATAGGGGAGGCTAGGGGACTGTCTAGGGCGGGGCGGGGAAAAATGGACACATATGTAATAACTTATGTATTACTTTAAGCAATAAAAAAAAGAAATATAGCTAACAAAACAATTTAAAAAGCCTCAGCCCTCAATTTAGATATTCTAATAAAAATTTAATTAAAAAAAAAAAAACAGATCCAGAGAGAGAGAAGCATAGATCAGACCATCACCCTCAGAGGGAAGGTAGGGGAGGGTGGGCTTAAGGGGGAGAGATCAACCAAAGGACTTGTATGCATGCCTATAAGCCTAGCCAATGGACGCAGACACCAGGGGGTGAGCGTGAGGGCATGCTTCCGGGGTGGGGGTTGGGGTGTGGGGGCAGTGGGGGATAAGAACACATATGTAATACCTTAGTCAGTAATATGAAAGAAAGAAAAGGAACCCAGGAACATAGAATCAGGTGAGAATTCACACACTCACACTCATGCACACTCAGGCACATGCACACTCACACCAGGAGAGGGCTCTGCTGCTCTCAGTGGGAATCACCTCTTATCTCCCAGCCTGACCACTGCTTTCTCACCAGCTGAACCAGAGGACAATGATGAGTGACAGGCCTGGTGCTCTGTGGAAAGCAACCTTTCCCTCCTGGACACTGCCCACTGTCCAGCAGCCACTTTTCTGCCCCCTCTCTGTCCCCCACGCCCTGAGCAGGGCTGGGCTGGCCTGAGAGCCCACAGACTTGAGGAGCCAGATCCCGGGGGAGTTGGCGCCGAGGGCTGTGGGGACGCCCTTGGTCAACTGCAAACTCGGCCAGCTGAGGTCACACAATAAAGGCCGACGCCAGAGTTCCATGAATTGTTGCATGTAAGTCCCCTCAGCGAGCTCCCACTCTGGCGCAGCGGGCGGGGTTTGGACCTCAGGCCTTCACTCCAACCAGGTGGGAACTCATTTTCAGATAGAAAGAGCCTGCGGGGGAGGGGTTGCGGGTTGCCAGTGACTAGAGCAAGTTCACCCCAAGAGACAGCAAGTTCACCCCCGCAGACAGCAAGAACCCAGAGTGTGCTCTTACCTTTACCACAGGCCAAGCTCCTCACCACCTGGACTCCTGCTCAGCAGGGAGGCTGGCGGGAAGGAAGAGGTGGGGGCCAGCACCTGGCTAGCTTCCTGGGGCTGCGCCCTGTTTCCATTGGGGACGAATCTCGCGAGATCATGAGATCCAGAGCGAACCAAGATCTGGAGCAGGAGGCAGGGGGGGCGTGTTTTAACAGGCCCGGAGAAGGTGGGGACAGGGGCGCCTGTGCCACTCCCACCAGGCTGCAAGGGGTGGCAGAGGGTGGGGGACTGTCAGGGGGAACCCTGTGCTTCCAGGCATGATGGTGGGGGCGGCTGTGGATGTGGAGGGAGAAACAGGAGGCCGCGACCCCCAGCTTACCTCCCACTCGCCACCCCTGGTCTATGTTTCTGGGGACCCCTTTCCCTCTGTGGTTGTGGCTGCCACTTACCTACCTCTTTCCCTGGGCCAGGCTTGCCGCCCCACTCCCACCCCACCGCAGCCCTCTGTCTAGAAAAGAGCGCCCTGCCCTGGGCTAGCCCACTGTCCCTACTGTCTGGATGGGGACATTTTAGTAACCCCCGGGGCAGAGGAGAGCTGGCCAGATGCAATTACATTGTCTCTCTCCACAGGTGCCCTCCTCAGTCTACCCCTGGGGTATGGGTCACCAGAGCTCTTTGACAAGCCTGGAATCCAGCCTTTGCTCTGCTCACCTCCCCTAAGCCTTCAGGTGATGGCAGCCTCCCTGCCTTCCTGCCCCCTCAGGAAAGGGTTCTCCTCTCACCAACAAATCCCTTTGGCAAAGTCACACCTGGGCCTGAAAGCAGAAGAGTGGGCAGGAGGCTCCTGAGGAGGAGCAGGCCAACAAAGCTGAGGGGAGGTGGGGAGGCACCAGCCACAGCCTGGTGCTCAGGCTCTGGCAGAGCTGCCCCTTAGCTGAACCTTAACCCAGGGCTCTCCTCTCAGGTGGCGCCTCCAGGGCACACAGGGGGCCTGGCATGCTCAGTCTGACAGGGTTTGCTGCCTGCTTTTCCATAGTCTCTTTAGGAGACAAAAGTCAGGCTTGTGAGGAGAGAGGGAGAGGGGATGAGCAAAGCTGAGGCCCAGCCCTGTCATCCAAGCTGGCCTGAGGCATCTCCTGGGCGTCCTTGGAAATCAGCTTCTCTTAGTGAGGAAGGGCTTGTAATAAGAATAGAGCCGCAGTTGTTTAATCATTACTTACAAACTATAAATACGAGGCCCTGGGACACTGGAGGATGAAACAGGCTCTACTGAAAACATAGGCTGCCTCCATGGCCCATTACTCAGAAAAGAACTGCATTTTGCGAAGAGACAAGGCACAGGACAGGCTTTGATTTGGCAGCTGTGCCCACATCCTGAACCCCCCCTGGGGTCTTTCTCAGGAAGGCTAACCATTCCAATCTCATCCCAGGAAGGGGCTGAGCTGTTCCTAAAGTCCTAGAAGATTAGCCATCTTGTGGTCAGCCTTTGAGCTCCTGAAGGGCAGACAGCAGGCCCTCCCCTCCCCTTTGCATGTGACACTTGCAGCTGGCAGCCACAGATAGCTATCTTCTCTACCAAGAGGCTGAGAGCTGAATTTCCAGGGTGAGCAACTGCTCTCCCCATACTGACCGCATCCTTGGATAAACACTCCGTGTATGGTTCAACCCTGTCTCTGCTTAAATTGGCTCTAGTAGTGACAGGCAGTTTCAGACACATTGTGCTGCCTTGCTTTTCCTCACTCAGACTTGGGGAATATTCAGACTCTGCAAACTCTGAGACCTTTTCTGAGAGAGAGCATGGGCAGAGGACACTGTGTCCCTGTCATGCAGGTGACCCTGTATCTCTTCACCATAGGCTGTGGGGAGGTTGTGGGGGCGGAGCGTAACAGCAGGGTCTTGAGGCTTGCTTCTTGTGTATCCCTACCCTGCCATTCCTCCAGACATTCCCCATGCCTATGAACTAGCAGAGGTTAAGGTTTCCAGCTACATAGATGGAGGAATGAGGACAAATGAGGCGACTGCTCGCAGCCCCAGTGGATCTGGGATTGTCACCTAGAGCAGAGCAGATAAAAAACAGAAACAGAAACAACTCCACTATTTCACCTGGGAACTAGAGATTCAGCCTAGCACTCGCACCTCTCTCCTAGATGCATTTATTAGTCCTGGGGTGGCTGCTAATATCATGCTCTGAGCTACACACAGTCTCTCCTCACAGAGTTTAGGATGAAAATAAAACACACACACACAGACACACACACACACACACACACACACACACAGCTAAACCCAACAAGACCATTGTCTACAAATGGCTCTTTGTAACTAATTCTGCCCTGAAAACGAAGGTGCTGGTATGGAAAGTTACAGAGGCAGGAGACTCCTGCCTGAGGGTTGTACAAGGAGGGGCCATCAGGGGCTTGGAAGGATCCTGTTCAGGGCTTGAGGACAGACTGCACAATTTCTGAGAGAGTAAAGTGCTTGGCCAATTTGAGAATGCAAGAGACACTGGGGCACAGGGGAGGTTGATAGAGTGACACAGAGGGCAATGGATGCATCGTGGAAGGCGAAATTCAAAGGGAATCTATTTGAAGTTTGTCCACCCTTATGTTCATGATGATCCGGTTGCTTGTCAGCATTGCAGAGCTTGATGCACTAAAAAGAAGAGGTCTGTTATATGAAAAGCAAAATGCAGGCCACCTGACTGATTACATAATGCAACCCTATTCTTGTAAAATTAAATGTGAATGTAACATTCATTTATTTCATTGCCTCACCCATTGCCTCACAATGTTCACCATGTTCCTAGGTGACAGTAAGCCTGCATAAGGAAGAGAGACTGAAAGTTCCCGGGCCCCACTCTCCTGGGAAATCAGCAATTCCTATTTATGAACCTCGTAAAGCAGTCCACATGGCCACTAAAAGAGATAATGCTAGTTATCGTAAAATATCTTCCTGTAGTTTTTACAAGTTTCTCTATCACAATTGCCTCTCCTGGACTAGTGGTGAAGAGCTATTTTCATTTTAGAAAGATTAAAAGTGTCAGTCAACCAGCACTGCATTATAATGATCACCATTGTGACTTAAAAACCCTTCAGTGATGGAAGAGAGGGAAGCCGGATGCTTCTGAAGGAGCTGCTGTCTGTGTGTGTGTGTGTGTGTGTGTGTGTGTGTGCGCGCACACACACTCCTGCACAGCTGAGAAAGGCTGAGTCTAGCCTGTCCTGTGAGGGGATGAAATAGAGATGAGGTGAAAGGGGTACATACTTTTGTCTACAATCACCTACAGTAAGCCTAAGGGGGAAAGAAGCTGCATTCTCAAACTAAGCATGCTTGATGTGGATGTGGATAAAACATACAGCCCTTTTTGACTAAGGAATATTTAGCCTTTTGATTTTGTAGCCAGACTCCTGCCAGGACATTTTGAACTTTAATGCTGTCAGTTGTTTTCAGGTGAAGATACTAAGATGAGGAAGATTAAACATGGGTCCAAAGCAGGGAGGGAAAATCAAGAAGGAATTTGTGGCTGATTTGTGCTTCCATGACACCCACTGTACAACAGGCTCCTGATGTCCTTAGAGGCACCTGCAATGGCCTCTGGACGTCCAGTTCTCTGCAGGAATAGATGTTGTGAAAGTTCTTGGAGAGAATTCAGGGTGACCAGAGTGCATTCGCCACAGTGTGTGGCCCGATTTGTGTGAACCACACCTTTTGAAAATTCTTTTGGCGTAGCTCTCGAGGAGCCCAGTGGGAAAGGTAGGAACCTTCATCCCTGGGCGGCATCCCTTCTCCCAGATTCGGGCCTCCCAGAGACTGGACTTGAAGAGGATAGAACCCTCCCCATGTGAGTAACTGTTGGGGGAGAGGTTGGGTGTGTGGAGAGGAACACTCAGCTGAAGGCCAGCTGCTCACTGAGATACAGGGCTCTCACAGCTCCAGGGCCTTGGCCCAGCCTCAAAGCAACTTCTTGGGATGGCGATGTAGGCTGCCCTACCGGTCCTGGTCCAATCCTACTTGTACAGGTTGTCCACTGTTTGCTCCCCTGGTTGCTAAACCTCAAGCTTGGAACAAAATACTTAGAATCCTCAGACTGCAGGAACAATTTGCATGGATATCCCTCCTCACCTGCGAACCTGGTTGGGGAGGGGATGAAAGAGTCAGTGGTCAGTGTCCTTTCAAGTGTCAGAGTGTCAGAGGGCAGAGGCCTGAGGGGCTTCCCCATGGCTGGGCTCTACTCCCCTCTCTCTACTCAGGACACACGTGAACTTTCCCAAGGACAGTTCTTGGGTACCAGCACTGACGCCTCTCCCTCCCCTCCAGGTTCACCTGAATCATCCCCCTCTGCATTTCCCCCTCTTCTCCAGGCCCTGGGCCCAGCCAGGCTGGACCCAGCCTCTGCCCTGTCCAGCTGTGGGCTCATGAGGTGTGCTGGGCAAGCTGAACTGCCACCAATTCCAGCACTGGACACAACAGCCACTGGGATTTATAACCCTGCCTCCTGGGACCAACAATGTCTGTGAACCGCTCCCACACTCCTGATTGATGGTATCACAGGGGAGGAGGGGTACCTTGCTAATAGACATCTGCTGAAGCCCTCTTGTTTACCATGTTTCACTCCAATCAGGCAAAGGCAACAACCTTCTGAAGAGGGTCTCTCTCTCTGAATCTTTTGGGCAGGAGCAGGTAGGGGTTGCCCAAAGGTTCTCTCTGATTCTTGGCTTCTAAATAAACAGCTGAAAATCAATATCCCAAAAGGCAGCTTAGGGTGGAAGAATCTTGGTTGCCTTTATTTCTTAACTATTGGCTAAGAGGGTTCAGACTGGTGTCAGTCAGGTATATATATATATATATATATATATATATATATATATATATATACAAAATCAAATGAGCAAACAAAAAATAAACAATAAAACTTCTAGAGATCTTTTATGGAGAGCCTGAAAACAGGACAGTCATAGTAGTAGACTTTTATCACTCCTCTGACTTCACTGGAGAGGTCTTCCATGTGACAAAATAATGATACAGAGACTCTAAAGAACACACTGCATCAGATGGATTTAATAGACATTTTGGAACATTTCACCCCAACAGAGCAGAATATACATTCTTCTCAAGTGCACATGGATAATTCCCAAAGATAGACCTCATGATAGGACACATAACAAGTCCCTACACGTTCAAGGAGATTTAAATCCTATCAAGCATCTTCTTGGATCACAGTGGAATGAAATGAGAAATCAACTAGAGTAAAAACACCCAAAAACATTAAAGCACTTAGAGGCTAAATAGCATGTTATTAAACAATGAATTTGTTACAATGAGATCAAGAAAATATCAAAGACTTTTTGGAAAAAAAGGAAAATGAACAAATAACAACACAGAATCTCTGGGAAATAGCAAAAGCAGTCCTGAGAGGGAAGTTCATAGCACTATAGACATATCTCAGAAAATAACAAAAATCAGCAATAAACTATTTATCCCTATAACTTAAGAATTAGAAAGAGACCAACAACCAGAGCCCAGAGTAAGTAGAAGGATGGAAAAAATAAAGATTACAGCAGAAAAAATAACATAGACAAAAAATTCAATGAAACCAAAAGCTCGTTCCATGAACGGATAAACAAAATTGATAAACCATTTGCCAGACTCATTAAGAAACAAACAGACATGATTCCAATAAGTAAAATCAGAAACCATAGTGGAGGAGTAAGCACTGGCACCACAGAAATTCAAAGGATTGTAAGAAAATACTATAAACAGCTACTTGCCAAAATGCTGGACAATGTGGATGAAATAGATGAAGTCAGTAAAAAATGACATCTACCAAAAGTGATTCAGAAAGAATTAAGAAACCTGAATAGGCTCATAAAAACTGCTGAAATAGAAGCAGTAATCAAAGAACTTCCAATCAACAAAAGCTCAGGTCCAGACAGCTTCACAGGGGAGTTCTACCAACCATTCAGAAAACTACAATCTATACTCCTAAAATTATTTCAGAAAATCAAAGAGGAAAGAATACTTCCAAATTCTTTATATGAGGCCAGCATTATTCTAATTCCAAAACAAGGTAAAGACACTACAAAGAAAGAGAATTACATGCCGATATAGCTGATGATGACAGATACTAAAATCCTCAACCAAGTATTAGCAAATCGCATCCAGAATTATATTAAAAGGACCAAATGCCATGATCAAGTGGGATATATTCCAGGGATGCAAGGCTGGTATGATATTCGCAAATCAATAAACATGATACAACTCATAAACAAACTGAGAGATAAAGATCACATGATCATATCGATAGACGCAGAAAAAGAATTGGAAAAAACCCAACACCCAATTGTGATAAAAACTCTCAGCAACGTGGTAATAGAGGTAGCATACCTCAACATGATAAAGGCCACATATGAGAAACCCACAGCCATCATCATACTGAATGGGCAAAAACTAAAACCATTTCCTGTAAAAGAACAGGAACAAGACAGTGATGCCAATTTTGACCATTCCTGTTTGACATAGGACAGGAAGTGCTACCATAGTGTTCATGAAGAAATAAAAATCATCCCAACCGGAAAAGCACAGGATAAATGAATTTGGTCATGTATCAGGATACAAAATTAACACCCAAAAATATATGTCTTTTTATACACCAAGAATGAACTCACAAAAAGGGAAACTAAGAAAAGAATCCCACTTACCATTGCAGTAAAAGAATTAAGGAAAAATCTCAATGAAGGAAGTAAAAGAACAGCACTTGGAAAACAAAGGAACATTGAAAAGGAGATAAAGATATCAACCAATGGACTAATAAACTGTGTTGATCCGTTGGGAGAACTAACATCATTAACATGTCCATACTACCCAAAGCTATTTAGAGATTCAATGTAATCTCCATTAATATACCAACAGAATAATTCACAAAGAACAAACTCTCCAAGAATTCCTATGGAGTATAAATAGCCTCAGCAATCCAGGGAACAAAAAAAAATATGGAAGGCTCACAATACCAGATATTAAGCTACATTATAAAGCCACCATTCTCAAAACTGCCTGCTACACGCACTAGTAAAGACATATACACCACTGAAACAGAACAGAGAACCAAGAAGTGGACCGAAGTCATTATGCTCTATTATTAATTTACAAAGGAGGCAAGAGCATACAATGGATTCAAGACAGAGTCTTCAATAAATGATGAAAATCAGACAGAAACATGCAAGAAAATGAAACTAGACCACCAACTTACACCATACACAAAAATAAACTCAAAGTGGATAAAGGACTTGAACGTTAGTTGGGAATCAATAAAAAAAAAAAAAAAAACTTAGCAGACTGCATAGGCAGCAAAATATCAGACATATGTCTTAGCATATCTTTACTGACACAGTTCCGATGGCAATGCACACAAAGGGGAAAATAATCAAATGGACTACATCAAAATAAAAATCTTCTGCACAGCAATCTAAATCCTGAACAAAACAACAAGAAAGCCCACTGCATAGGAGAACATATTTGCCAATGGTACCTCAGATAAGTGTGGAATTTCAAAGTTTACAGGGAACTCACACAAATTAACAATAGGAAGATAAACAATCCAATGAAAACATGGGCAAAGGACTTAAATGGACACTTTTTGAAAGGGGACCTACATAAGGCCAAG
This sequence comes from Myotis nattereri, assembly GCF_964212035.1. Lineage (NCBI taxonomy): Eukaryota > Metazoa > Chordata > Mammalia > Chiroptera > Vespertilionidae > Myotis > Myotis nattereri. Next base: position 7,877,080 of record NC_138094.1, read on the forward strand.
AGACATAGGAAAAAATGCTCAAAGGCACTAACAGTCCAAGAGATGCAAATCAAAACGAGAGAAGTACCAATCTACACCTGTCAGAATAGCTGTCAGAAAAAAAATAAAAAATAAAAAACTACAAGTGCTGAAGAGGATGCAGAGAAAAAGCAAACTTTGTGCACTGCTGGTGGGAATGCCGACTGCTGCAACCATTGTGGAAAACAGTATAGATTTTTCTCAAAAAATTGAAAATGGAGCTCCCATTTGAATAAGTACCCTCTCTTCTAGGTATATATATATCCCAAGAAATGAGTAACATTAATCAGGACAGATATATGCAACTGTATGTTCATACCAGCCCAATTTACAATAGCTAAGATTTGGAAACAGCCTCAGTGCCCATTAGCAGATGAACGGATTAAAAAACTGTGGAACACCTATGCAATGGAAAACTCTACTGCTGTAACAAAGATTGTACTCTTATAATTTGCAACAGCACAGATGGCCTTGGAGAACATTATGCTAAGCAAAATAAGCCAGTCACAGAAAGATAAATATCACATTTTCTCACTCACTTGTGGAATATAATGAACATTAACTGATGAGCAACAAGACATCCAGACACAAAGAATCATCGATCAGACTGTCAAACCTCAGAGTAAGGCAAAGACCAACAGTAGTTAATATATATATATATATATATATATATATATATATATATATATATATATCCTTTCCAATAACAGACAAACATGGTAATTAACGGTACCTCTGGCATGCTTCCCATTGGCTCATCAGGGCAATATTCAAATTAACTGTCAACCAAGATGGTGGCCGGTAGCCAGGCAGCTGAAGGGAACAGGAGGCTAGCTTGCTCCAGTGAAGGAAGAAGCCAAGTTTCCCCACCTGTCACTGCTGGGCTGTGAGCTTGCACTCTAAGCAGCTATGTTGCAATTATAGACACTAAACAAACCCCATGCTTTCAGCCAGCCGGCAGAGCTGGAGTTGCAACAGAGTTTCTATAATAGAACCCAAACAAATCCAGATACCTGCTTTCAGCAGCCGAGGCCTCAGCACTGTAGCCAAGCCTCAGAACTGAAGTTGGCTCTCAGTTCCAGTGACAGCCATAGAAGGTAAACAAATCCCAAAATAAAAAAAGAAAAAAAGGAGAGGTTGGGAGCTTCAGTCACCCGCCATCCTGAAAACGGCCCTCAGCCCCTCATCCAGACTGGGCAGGAACCCCAGTGGGGAACCTGACCCTGAAGGGGGTGTGACCAGCTGCAAACAGCTATCATCCCCTCATCCAGGCCTGCCAGGCACCCAAGCGGGAACCCCACCCTGATCCAGGACACCATTCAGGGCAATCCAGCCGGCCCCCACCTGTGCCCCAGGCCTCTATCCTGCATAGTAAGAGGGTAATATGCCTCCCAACACCGGGAAGAGCAGAGCCGTGGGGCCTCCTGAAGCCGGGATCAGTGGAGCCAGGAGGCCTCCTGGCACCGGAATCAGTGGAGCCTGCCAGCACCGGGATCAGTGGAGCAGTGAGGCCTAACTGCCCCTTGTCAAGGGGAGCCGTGAGGCCTCCCAGCAATGGGATCAGAGGAGCAGCGAGGTCTCACTGCTCCTGTGTCAAGCGGAGCTGCGACGCCTCCCAGCACTCTGATCAGCGGAGCCGCGAGGCCTCCTGGCCCCTGGAGCAGCATGACAGGGGGCAGTGCCCAAACCCCCTGATCACCCTGTGGCTCTGTGTGTGACAGGGTGAGGCACCCCAACCCCGCCATGGGCCCTGCTCTGTGTGTGACAGGGTGGAGCCACAACCACCTCCTCGGCCCTGCCCTAAGTGTGACAGGGGTAGGCACCCCAACCCCCTGATCTGCCCTGCTCTGTGTGTGACAGGGGGCAGTGCCCCAACTCCTCTATAGGCCCTACTCTGTGCGTGACAGGGGGGAGCTCCCAAACACCCTGATTGGCCCTGCTCTGTGTGTGACAGGGTACAGAACCCCAACCCCCTTGATGGGCCCTGCCCTGTTCATGACAGCAGGTGGTGCTGCAACCTCCCCATCGTCCCTGCCTTGAGTGTAACAGGGGGTGGCACCCCAACCCCCCAATCGGCCTTACCCTGAGCATGACTGGGGGTGGCATCGCAACCTCCCGATCCGCCCTGCTCTGTGCATGACAGTGGGCGGCGCCCCAACTCCCAATCGGCCCTGCTCTTAGCCCGACCAGGGGTTGCACCTAGAGATTGGGCCTGCCCTCTGCCACACCGGAGCAGGCCTAAGCCAGAAGGTCATTATCTCCCGAGGGGTCCCAGATTGTGAGAGGGCACAAGTGGGGCTGAGGGACACCCCCCCACCAGTGAACAAATTTTTGTGCACTGAGCCTCTAGTATATATATATATATATATGTATATATACACACACACACACACATATACCTACATACATATATCTCTGTGTATATACATATGCATATGCATACGTATACGTATACGTATATGTATATATATCTCCCATAGAGGGCTAATGAACTTTGATATTCAGCAGGGCTGAACATCAGCATTATATTACCCTGCTGTTGGCAAAATGGCTGAAGGTAATCTCCTAACCTGATAACCCTTTTAATGTTTAGCAAACTTGACTGCTGATATGCCTGTTTGCTTTGCTTAAGGGCATATATGAGAAACCTAAAGCCAAGTCAATAAAAGCTGATGGGTGCTGGGTTTCAGAGAGCTTCTCCACTAGAAAGAAAGGTCTCTGCCTGGCTCCCCCATTTCTTCTAAATTTATATTTGTTGTATAGTGTATTCATTTGTGTGCAGCTCCTTTACCTGATCCTGAATCCTTGCTGCAAAAGGTTACAACATTCTGGCACCCAATGGGGGGCATCTGGAGAAGAAATTGCACCAGAGTGAAAAATAAAGACATTTCACCAGAAAGCTGGGAAGTGCACTGAAAAGGTGGGGAAAATTCTCTGTGCACAAAGCCCATGCCAGCTTTGGAAATTGTGACATAAAGTGGGTGGAAAATCTTTCATTTCTGCCAGGCTACAATGAGGAAAGTTTGAGTATATGGCAAAAAAAAAAATTGTAAACATATAGCTTGTACGCTCAAGGTTAAGGAAATTAAAATATCAAAAGGTACTCTCTTAAATCAGGCTCAAGGAAAAAAAAATAACATTGTCATCTTGAACTATGTGGGCTCTTGTCTGCACTGCATTATGCCTAATTCGTATTGGGGATCAAAAGTCTGTAATACCTAAGCCCTGGGTCCTCCACCTCTAGTGTGGAAAGGCTCAGCAGCTAGAGAAAACGGGGCTAACAGTCATTTTACAAAAGGACCCTTTAATGCTTTGTCTGAAAATTACCATATGACACCTTGGGACAGGCAGATTTTAGCTAAAATAACTTTAGAGGACAGCCAGTGCCATGAAGAGCAGAATAGGATAAGATTTATGAAAACTACTCTGATTTATTAAGCCTTGTCTCTATGTTACGGGCACTTGTCTGTTGATTATTATCAATCTGTCTTGGTTGTTTATTGTTAGTCTATTAAGCATGCCTTCAATTTAATTTAATAAGAAAAGAAAGAGTAGATGGACAGGCCATTATTAATATCTAAAACACCTCCCAACCCATTAATTACTAGTCTTTTGGTGATCCTGTAAAATGTATGCCCACTCTCGAGAGTGTTATTAAAAGTCTCATTTTATTTCCCAGATCGTTATTTGAAATTTGGATAGATGAGACATTCCTCACAATTTAAGGGATATCTCTAGGATTTCTGTACCAGTGAAGAGAAAAACGCTAGCTTAAGAGAAGTCGCACCCCACCCGATTTTGTGTGGCCTCTTGGACTGACCCCCATCTCTTCACAGATGCTATAGTACAAACCCAAGACTGTTTTTCTTATTAAGATGGTGAAATGACACAAGGAAAATAGACAGGCTGCTTTTAGGCAATAAGATTAGTGTTTCCATAATAAGGGGCAGTTCTGAAATAATAATGGACCATATTCCAAGGTTAACATTAAAGCCAATGAAAGCCAGTAAGTTTTCTCTGCTGCAAAATTTGCCCAAGTAAAGCACCTTAGATGGTGATAACTGGCTTTGGAATCTCAAAATTGTTAAAAGTTAAATAGATAGATATACCTAAAATGAAGGCTTTGTGGCAAAGCTTTTCAGTAATAATTATAAATAAATATATTGATGGTGACGGTGCAGTCACTGAGGAGAGGCTGACTGCACTCTCTGTTGGAGGAAAGGGCCAGTGGATATTCCCCCTGTAAAAGCAGAGAACCTGGCAGAGCAACCTTATATCTTATCTCTGAAGGAAAAATGTGGTGGTTTTAAAATTCAAATGCCTACAGGCCTTCTTCCCTTCTCCCCCTACTTCTTTAGCAACCTCATATGTCTAAACATACATTTGTAAAGTTTTGGTAACTTAAAAATCTGTGTTATTTACATTAAGGAATAAAACTTATTAAATCTCTGTTTTGAAAGAACAAAATACTGAAATATTAATTTGAGTTTGACTCGAATGAAAAAATAAAGGACAGATTTGAATCTATTAATTAAATAAGTCTTTGTTAATTTTATTGGAAACATATCCTTAAAAATGTGAAGGTATTACTAATCTAAGAAATGCTAAGTATTTAACTTACCACCTAAAATTTAAGGCTTCCAAGAGATAAAAGTTCAAATTAAATTGGGAGAAATTAAATGCTTGTAATGATACAATGCATAAACTTTAGAAATTCATTATCAAGAAAAATAATTCTTGTGATTTATCTGGAAAAATTTAGTAGCACAACATATATTGTAGTAATTATGTGTACTATGTGTGGTAAAATTTCATCCTAGGGTATAAAATGTAATTGGATTGATTAAAAAAGAGGAATAATTCTCTGGTCTGAACCAAATTTTTAATATAAAAACGAGTTTAAATTTAATTGATCTATTTTAGAATAATTACAACAAATGTATAATGTAATATTTGGGTTACACATATTTGTGATAGTTTTTCCATGTTAAATTTCAAGACCTTAACCAAGAGATAGCTTTGAAACTTTTCAAGTGCCCTGGAATAATTCAAGGGTTTACTCTTCTTAAAAGAAATATTTTAGGAAAAGAAATATTTTCAAACCAAATTATGCCGATCTAATATACTTGAAATCACTTGAAGCTTCATCAAATAAAAATTAATAATTGTGTTCTCTTTAAATACACGTATTTTAAATGTTATAAAAGTGTCACCCTCTAAGGGAGGGCAGGACAAAGTTGCTGAATACTTCTTTAGCAACATCGGATTATTCAGCAGCAGAATTTTAAGATGGGTGCCCTGACAGCCTGATCTTTAGATAGGCCAGTGGGTAGTGCAACATCTGGACTTCATAGGTCAAATGTATAAGTTTACTTACTTTGCTTCCTCAATAAAGATGCATGCTTTAGTCACTTAATAAATTAGCTTTTTACAATATAATCAAGGTCTTATATAAACTCAGTTATATGAGAAGCAGATATTTTATTAGCAATTGGTTCTAACACAGTCCAGAGTAAAATTTCTGTACCTATGCAAATGAGCAATAGCCAAAAGAACGCTGTTCAAAAGTAAATTTTAAGCTTAATAAAAAGGAGAAATTTAAAAATCTCTTCTGCGACTATTTACAAGGGAAACCAAAAGTTAGTATTCAAACATTAAATCGCACCATTAATAAGAAAACATAAAAAAAAGAGTTACTTTTACTTAGTCTGTATGCATTGCGCTATTGGCCAGCATACCTCTCTCTGATAGGTATTTCTGAAAAGGAACCAAGTTTGTAGCTCTATTTAACAGAAAGAAAAAAAGCTTTTAAAAGAAACTCCCTAATTGTGGCCTAGAAATTACTCTGGAAGAAAAAACAGAAGGAGATTCCCTTCAAATATCTAGAAAACTGTAATTAAAAATAAATGTATTAGGCCTCAAAAAGAAAAGTAAACAATTTGCATTTTGCCTCCTTAAAGAAAGCTTATTTCAATATACTCAAAGACTGCTAGCAGAAACCCTATTAGTGTCATTTACTGTCCCCACCCAATGACACAGGAAGTTAGGAAATAAGCCTTATTTTAGACTGATTTAAATTAGCAAATGAAAATAAAAGAATATTCAGGGGAACTTAGTTGTAATAGGCCAAAATATATTCCTGGAGCAGTCACTGTTTTTACTGATAGTCCATCTCATGGTAAAGCTGCTTATAATGCAGTGAATCAGACCAAGTCATTCAGACCAGTCATACTTCTGTGCAAAGAATCAAATTAGAAACGATCAAGGCTGACTTGCAGGATTTCCAAAAGCCTCTTCATATTATCTCTGATCTGCCTATGCTGCCAGCCTGGTAAACAGAACTGCAACTACTCAATTTAAATGGCTGTGACCGATGCCTATCTATACTATTTGAACAAGTCCTGGTCCTTTAACAAAAGGAAATGAATACGCATATCAATTAGTTATTTTAAGGAAACAGGTCAGGGGAATCTCATCAACTTTTACATTAGTCTGCCAAAATATTGTGCAGCAGACAAAACAGATTATCAAGAAATGTCCCCCTTGCATGCTATATCTGCTACAAGGGCCTCTAAATCCCAACTTGAAAAACGAAATTAGGGGAATAGTGAAATCTCCTATAAGTAGACTACACAAAGCCTTAATTACTTTAAATTTTTCCCTTGTAATGCTGATGGCAAGACATCCATGGAAAGACACTAGTGAAAGAGTAAGCTAAAGGAAAATGTTCTGCTTAAATGGAAAGATACCGAGTCTGGTTTATAGAAGGGTCCCTTTATTAACCTTTGGTTGAGGATATACTTGAGTATTTCCAGAAAAATCCTCCAATTCCTGCAACATGAATCTGAGAGAGGAACTGACCAGACTACTGCAACCACAGATAGCAGTCGCCCCAAGCAAAATGCTGAGGAGTCAGAGGAGAAACATCCAGAGATGGGGGATGGTGAAGACGGCTTGCCATGCTAGCACTCATCAGCTGTGCATTGGTACAGGTTGCCCATGACAAAGCCAAGAAAGGTCAGACCTGCATTGTCATTTCTCACCATTTGTCCACCATCCAGAACTCGAACATCATTGCTGTCATGTCACAAGCTAACTGTGACTGGGAAAGGGATCCATAAAAATCTAATGGCCCCAAACGAAACCTACTATGAACGAATCCTTAAATACCTGACAATAATATTTAGAAGGACATGAAAGAACTCAATCCTTGTCGTCGAACCTCCCTATATTTCCTTTTTAGAATAACCACTAGTGTTTTTCTTTCTTGTTCTTCTATGTTTGCTTCCAGTATGAAGATGCAGAATGAAGTCCTAAAAGATCTGAGCCCAGCTAATGGCATACACCTTTCTAAATTAATTAAGAAAGCAAAAAAGGGGGAAATGTTGGAGCAAAGACCAACAGTAGTGAACATATCAATGCGAGAAGTCCCACAGAAGGAGAATGGACTTTGATATTCAGCATGGCTGAAAATCAGCATTTTGTTACCCTGCTGTTCGCAGAATGGCTGAAAGCAACCTCCTACCATGATAATACTTTTATTGTTTACCAAACTTTACCATCGATATGCCTGTGTGTTTTGCTAAAGGGCAAATGTGTATTCAAGTAAATAAAAGCTGATGGGTCCTGGGTTTCAGAGTGCCTCTTTACTAGAGAGAAATATCTTCACCTGGCTCCCCATGCCTTCTAAATTTGTAATTGTTGTCTAGTGTATTCATTTGAGTTCATCCACTTTTCCTGATTCTGAATCTTTTCTGCAAAAGGTTGCTGCAGGGAAGATAGGGGAAGATGGGGTTAGGGGGAGAGATCAACCAAAGGACTTATAGGCATGCATATAAGCCTAATGGACACAGACACCAGTGGGGGTGATGAGATGAGTAGGAGGTAGGGGGGACAAATGGGGGATAATGACACATATGTAATACCTTAATCAATAAAGAAAAAAATAGCCCTAGCTGGTTAGGCACGGTGGATAGATTATTGGTCTTCAGACTGAAGGGTCCCAAGTTTGATTCCGGCCAAAGACACATGCCTGGGTTGTGGGCTTGGTCCCCAGTGTGAGGCTTGCAGATGGCAGAGGATCAATGGTTCTCACTCATCATTGATGTTGCTATCTCTCTCTCCCTCTCCCTTTCTCACTGAAATCAATAACAAATATTTCAAAAAATAAAAAAAGAAACAGATGAATGAAATAGAGACAGAGTAAAAAAAAAAATACGTTTTAGAATACCATAGAAGGAATCCTATTATTTTCAGATATTTAATAATTCCTACAACTTTTGTGATAAAATAGGTTTGCACTGTTTTGGTAATATAATATTTAAATTATTTTTCTTAACATATTAATTTTATTGCATGTAACACTGTATTATAAAAGGCTAATATACAAATTGTCCCTTCAAACAGGAGTTTGACCAGGAGATCAACCATGGGGTGGGACTGTGTAGCTGTTGTCCCCAGCTGCACCCTCCAACCAGCCCCACACTGTTCTGTCTGCCCCCCCCCCCCCACCCCCTGCAATGATCGAGGACCCACCAGCTAGTAAGCTTCCCACAGCCCTTTCCACTTGCCTTCATCTTCCCCCATCTGATCCCGCACTCAATTGGGGTGGGGCCAGCCAGCCAAACACTTGCGTCCCCTCCCCCTGACCAACCCGGCAATTGGGGTGTGCAGGCCAGACACCACGCATGCACGAATTTGTACACTGGGTCTCCAGTATTATTATATTTAAAATAGTTTTTCTTGGGATATTAATGCTTATTGCATGTAAAATTATTACATTTGAAATAGTTTTTCTGGAAATATTAACATTTATTGAATGTAACATGACACTAAAACCATTTGTCTTAAAATATTAAAAAAGTAAATATAAAAAAGAGGGACACTGTATCAACATGGATTAAAAGGAATGCATTCCTCACTCTGGTGTTATCTACTTCTTACCTCACTAATCAGAAGATGAAGAATTATTTCCTAACAATGAAACAATAAGATAGTGTTCAGTACAGATGCCCATCCCCTACTCACTTTCCACATGGCTTCCTGAAATTAAAGTACAGCATTCCTTTTAAAACAGCTCATTACTCTAATCCATGAAAGGCTGTACCATTTACCTTGACTTCCCATCCCAGTAGTGCTTTGCTTTGGAACAGAATGGGCAGGTCTTGTAGGTGGAGGATCCCAACTTCTTGAAGATGGAGTTCTTTGCAGTGGAAGGGAATCCACGCCGGAGCCACTGCTGTGAAGATTAATTGTATGTCTGCCATCCTCTGTGTTATAAATAACATCATTCTACTTGAGTAGGGTCAACATTTGTTAAATGGTCAAGTCTGGTTATTGTGTATAAATCTTTACTAAACAGGATGATGGTCATAAGCATGCTGGTTAGCCCAAAATGATAAAATTCTATCTTTACATGTCTTCAGCACAGTGCTCAGAGTTATTGAAAATCAGTTTGGATAACTGAGAAAGAACTGAAGCAGCATTATATATATGTGCCAATAAAAGAAAACAAAACACACATACACACACACACCGGAATTTGAATGCAGAGAATCCAGATACACTAAGTGAAAGAAGTTATTTAAAAGATACAAGAAAACAGTCTCAACTAGTCTTCAAATTAATTTCATCTCAATAAAAGCTTTTTAAACGTGTAACGTCATAGTTAAAAATTAAAATATAAAAAGTCAAAACATGATGCATTACAAAAAAGTGTTATTTAACGAATGTTATCATATAATTCCTACAGTTCATTTATAAAATAATTCTTTGATCAGAATACTACACTCTATTTTAATAGTATTTAAAGAAAACATGTTGAATAATACATAATTAACAATCACTATTTTCATTTTCAAATTGAAAAGAAGCTTATCTTCCAATTCTGTAATTTGTCATGGGAAAGAAGAACTATGAGCATCCTCATATGTGGCCAAATATGAACTGGCAAACTCTTCTCACCCACATGGGAAAAATGGGAACATTCACCTTCATCTTGCACAAACTCTGCAATAACACTTTAGAAAATTTCCCGTGAAATGTCACACACCTAATTATCACAAATGGACACTAAGTCTTTGAAACTGGGAAAACTGGTTAATATGAAACCAACTTTTCCTGCTACAGATATATTGAAATGAATATATTTTCCTTTCATAGTCAGTCAAATAAGTAAATAGTTAAATTAAAAGACAACTCCCTGAAAATAGCTCATCAACATTTTTATTCATGTTTCACATACCTCATATAAAAGAAAGAAAGAAAGAAACACCAATAAACTTGCTGAATCATTGGTTTGTAGCCTTTTTCTGGGTCAGAGACCTCTTGGTGAATCTATTTAATACCATAGACATTTCTCTTATGTAATTTCCAAATGGAAATTTTTCTACATCAAACGTAGGTACAAGATCGTCTTATCAAATTAATAATAGAGATTATTATTTTACACAGTACAGGGTTGCACATTCCTATACTCAAAACTAGTATTTCAAATCCAATTCTAAATAATGAAGTGTGTGTCCTTGAAGTTTATGTAGTTAGACTAACTTTTATTTCAGTGGGAATTTTCCAAGGTGAACTGATGTCCTTTATTCAGACGAAAGAAGGGTACTTTCAGAACAAATTCTTAGTAGTTCAATAAGTATGAATCTTCACTTTAAACCTACATGCTTCCTGTTCCCAAAGTGTAACATTCTAACATGAGATCAATAGAACTGAGTTCTTCAGAGAACAGTTGAAGTGACTAGAGGCAAACAGTAATGCTAAAATAGACTGAATTTAGCTTGAGGTTTAAATTCTATCCGTGTAAGGTCATTAGGAGTGTTTCACACATTATATATTGCATTCATTATTATAAGTGCTATACCTCTTTAGCAATTACAAATCATATTGATCATCAGTATACATTCTCAATCTAATGAATGGTATCATTTCTTTTGCTTTGAATGATATGAATGAAATTGAGGTGTATCTCTTCATTCAATGTTACTGTTTTCACATAAATAATGGTTTCATGCTCATACCTATTTTTAATTTTTTAAAAACATTTGAGTTACCGACAGTTTATGCACTCTTTATTGAATTTATAGGAGTTAATATATCACATAGGCTTCAGGTACACAAGTCTATGATACCTCATTTGCATATTGCATTATGTTTTTACCTAAGTCAGATCTCCTACCATCCCTAGATTTTGAAACATTACCTGTTTTCCACCTGAGGGTCCTTTTGCTTCTCTTACTTCCTCCTCTTCCACTTCCAGACTTCTCACATCACCTCTATTTCTTGATGGAACTGGTGCCCTCTGCCCACCCCCACTTTGAAAAGATCGTTTCTTGGTGTAGTCTACTTTAGTTGTTTTTCCACCCACAGAATAAAATGAGTACACATAATATCAACACTACATAACATTTAACCTGAACAAATGAGCAACTGTTTGAAACTAATTATTATTGCAACCAAAATCAAGACCTACCTCAAATTCTTCTCCCAGACCAAGAATTTCTTTCAAAAATGATAGAGTCTTTCTCATGGTAAGTTTATGAAACACTTCATTATTAACAATATTCCATTGTAGTATTCAACACAGAACCATATGTGTTGGTTATTAAAAGTCCTCCAAAGACCTCTAGTAATAAGAACTAAAATGTCTCACATTCCAGGGGAAAACACATACATTTCATTCTTGTTTTTTAATAGGCTTATTCTTGGTTATCTGGAGAGAGGGATAGAGAGATGGAAACATAGATGAAAGAGAAATATTTTGATCAGCGGCTTCCTTAAATGTCTCATACTGGCAAAACAGCCTGCAACCTGGGCATGGGTCCTGACCATGTATAGATGATGAGACATGTTGGTTCACGATTCTATCCTCTACCATTGAGTAATACTGACTGTGCACTGTGGATTACTTTTTAGGATGTATCTGTTACTTCATTTATGTTTTGACACATCTATTTCATTTTTTCCAGTGCACCCGGCTTAAATAACCTATATTTTAAAAGAAACAATCATTCATTAAAAATGATTAGGTACTTTATTGCTCCTCTACCACTTCTCAGATTTCTTACTTTTAATATTTCTTCAGTTAAAATGACAGAAAACAATGTCGAGTATGAATGCAACTCTGTATACATAGTTCTGATTTGTTTCTCCATTCTATTTTTAATCGGCTCCTTGCACAATCTTTAGTATTTTTTGGTTAGTACACTGTTTGATGTTAAATATGGTTCTAAGAAAACAAGCCATCTTGAAGGGGAGAGTTGCTATGACTAGGAACTCAGCCTCACCTCCACCCAGATGGGCCTCACATATCACCTGAGAGCCACACTGGCCAAAGACCTTTTTAAGGCAGCAGCAGATCCACGGGCACCGGGACTCCAACCCCCCACCACTGCCACTGCCTCCTGTGAGTCTTAGAGTGTACAATTGAATTGCCGATGCACTCTGTGGCCATTGGCCCATCGCACTCAAGCACCTGGATTCTGCAATGATAGCTAAAATGGGGAGACAAACAAACAACCCCCAAAGGACAGAAAAGGAGGAATTGCCAGAAGAGGAACTCAATTAAATGGAGACATACAATATGTTCGAAAAGGAATTCAGAATAAGGGTCATAAAGTTCATACACCAGATGCATGGGAAATCCACAACTTACATAAGAATCAAGGAAAAATGAAAAACATTGATAATAGCTGCAATAAAAAAATATGATGGAAGGTTTCAATAGTAGACTAGAAGTAGCAAAGGATTGAACCAGTGATTTAGGAGACACGGCAGAGTAACACACCTGGAACAACACAATCTGAACAGCAATTGGAGAGAAAAAATAGAAAGCAGGTGGATATCCTAACGGAGATTGGGGACAACATGAAACAAAGTAACATGTGTATAATAAGGGTGTCAGAAGGACAATAAGGAACAAGGATTAGGGAACCTATTAGAAGAAATAATCACAAAAACTTTCTGATCTTGGGAAGAAAAAGTCACACAAGCACAGACAGTCCCAAACAAGATGAACCCAATAAGACCTATACCAAGACACATTGTAATTATAATGGCAAACAGTAACAACACAAACAGAATCTTAAAGGCTGTAAGAGAGAGACAGAGAGTCACCTACAAAGGCTCTCCTGTTAGGTTATCAAATGATTTTTAACAGAAACACATCAGACCAGAGGGAATGAAAGGAAATACACAAAGTGATGCAAAACAAGGGACCAAATCCAAGAATACTTATCCAGCAAGGCAATCATTCAAAACTATAGGGGAATTCAGTGTCCTCACAGAAAAAAAAAAATCTAAGGGAGTGTTTCACTACTAAACCATCAATGCAAGAAATGCTAAAGGGACTGTTGTAAAAAGAAGGAATAGAAGAGACAGAAGAAACACAGGCATAAAGAAAAAAGTTGCAAAATATCAGTACCTATCAAAATAACCTTAAACCTAAACAGACTAAACACTCCATTCAAAAGATATATAATGGCCAAAATTATAATAAAAAAAGACCCATATGTATGCTGTCTATGAGAGACCCACCTCAGAATAAGGGCCTCACATGGACTGAAAGTGGAAGGAGAGAAAATACTTTTCAGGCAAGGAGGGGAAAAATCTAGGGGAGCCATAATTATATTTGAAAAAATAAATCTCAAGAAGCCAAGATGGCGATGGAATAGGCAGACGCGTCCCAGGGCTTGTCCGGGAGCAATTGGAGTGAGCAGCTGAAACTAATAACACCCACCCGGAAGTGGCAATGTACACTCAGGTGGTCAGACAGTTTGCAGCCAGGAAGGGCAGAGTTCCTCTGGTAAGGTAAAAACCATGGATCGGGGCAGGAAACTTTGCCACACCTCTGAGCCCAGAAAGGATATAAGCACCCCTATGTTCATAGCATCACAATTCACCATAGCTAAGATCTGGAAACAGCCTAAGTGCCCATCAGCAGATGAATGGATTAGAAAACGGTGGTACATCTACACGATGGAATGCTATGCTGTTGTAAAAAAGATGGAATTCTTGCCATTTGCAGCAGCATGGATGGAACTGGAGGGCATTATGCTAAGTGAAATAAGCCAGTCAATGAAGGAAAAATATCACATGGTCTCACTCATTTATGGATAATAAAGACCATTATAAACTTATGAATAAAAATAGATAGAGGCATAGCAGCTTTGAACAGACTGTCAAACTACAGCAGGAAGGCCGGGGAGGGTTTGGGGGCAGTCGGGGAGGGTAAGAGATCACCCGAAAGACTTGTATGCATGCATATAAGCATAACCAATTGACATAAGACACTGGGGGGTAGGGGAGGCCAGGGGATTGTCAGGGCGGGGAAGAAAAAGGAGACATATGTAATACCCTTTGTAATACTTTAAGGAATAAAGCAATTTAGAAAAGAAAGAAAAAAGAAATCTCAAAGTAAAGGTCATAAAAAAGAGATAAGACCAATTGCTATGATGTGCTCTGACAACCAGGGGGTAAACTCTCAATGCAAGAGCTGCCCTTGATGGTCAGTGAACTCCCACAAGGGCAGCACCACTCAGCTGGATCCTCTGCTGACAACTGGCAAGTGGAGCAGCAGTGGCAGGAATCTTTCCCACCTCCACAGAGGTGCTAAGAATGTTTGGCAACTGGGATTAAGCCTAAGCCATCATTCTGACATCCCCTGAGGTCTCCCAGACTTCCAGAGGGTGAGGGACTCTGCCAAGTGTACAAAGTTCGTTCACTGGGCCTCTAATATTACTAATAAGCTACAATAAGATATAACAGAATTCAAATACTTGGAGGCTAAATAGTCTTTTATTAAATAAATGGAGGCCCAGGATATGAATTCCTGCAAGGAAGCAGTCTGGTCGGCATCCCGAGATGGGGGCACATGGGGCCAGGCCTGCAGCGGGTAGTGGCCATTGGTGGTTAACCAGAAGGCCATGCCTCCAATCTGGGCGTAGGCGCATATAGGGGGTGTGGCTGACCAGGGGAAAGGCTGTGAGTGGTTTGCTTATCAGTCATGCCCTGAATGGGTCATTGGGGGCAGATGGGAGGCAAGGCTGGTCAGGGATATGGCCGATTAGGGCCCAGATAAGGTTGGTTGGCTGCTGCAATGCAAGTCTTAGCCACCCCCCATTCTGGTCATTCTGCCATTCCGGTCACTGGGCTTTTATGTACAAAGATAGATTATTGGACTACCGAAGAGATTAAAGAAGAAATTAAAATCATCCTGGAAATAAATGACCATTAAAAATAAAAATCCAAAACCTATTGGACACACTGAAAATAGTCCTTAGAGGGAACTTCATAGCATTACAGGCCTAACTCAAAGAACAAGAAAAACAGTTAACAAATTATCTAACCCGCACAACTTAAAAAGTTAGAGAGAGCAACAAGCAAAGCCCAAACTGAGCAGCAGGAAGAAAATAATGAAGATAACAGCAGAAATAAATGGCATAGAGTCCAAAAACCGCACAAAAGATTAATAAAGACATGAGCTATTTCTTTGAAAGAATAAGCCACATTGATTAACCTCTAGCTAGGCTCACCAACAGGACCCCAGTAAACAAAATAATACATTCTGAATATTTTAACAATACAATATGTAAAAGTTAAACATTTAAGTATATTGTAATTTAAATCAGCACTTATGAAACAACTTTGAATAATTCAAACCTTGCCTCCAATCCTGAAACTTCATAATGGTACCTACAATTCTTGATGCTTCCCCCAAACCTACCATTTGCTTTTAGTCATTCTTAAATAACAGAAGCCAAATCCTTTACAATAAAATGTTGTCTGTACCTTATCATTTTTAATTTCAGTGTCTAATTCTTCTGTCATAGGGGCTTCCTCCCTGATCATTGCCAATAAGTCTGGGTGGTGGACAAACAGCTTTGGGTCAAGCAACCTGCACCCTGGGAGCTGGGCATGGACCAGATAGAAAGAGCAGCCTGGCCTGGCCTCTCCTTCCCTTAAGGCCACTCCTTCCACTTTAACGGCAGAAAGGGGCACAGCACCACTCTGTTTCCTGACAGACCCTGATGCCCACCAGACTGTGTTGTGCTGAGGGCTTGACAGTCTACACATCACACATTCCTGCTTCTGACTGAGGAACTGGACATAGAGATGGCCTGTAAGGCAGTATTAGTTAGTCCCAGAACAGCCCGTGCAACATAGCCCTGTTTGTGGGCATCAGCCCCTGGTGTATGCGTGCCTCTGCCTTGGAGCTCTGCCCCTGGACACCCTGGTAATGCTTCTATGGTTCCTGTACAAGACAGAGGGTGTCTCCAGGATCCTGGGCCAGACCGGGGCGCACTGCCCCTAGCTTGTCCTCAATGTTCTTTTCTATGGGAACCATCCCCGCTTACACGGTTCTCCTGCACTGTCCCATGCTCCTTGTGATCCTGCTCCTCTACCCTCAAGGATACAGCTGTGAGCCAGAACCCAGGGATGCGCCGGATATTGAGGCTTCTCTGTTTGAAATAGGGCTTGAGCCTCTGCCGAGTCCTGCACCTGAGCCAAGAGAAGGCCCTGCTGGCTTGCTCATTCACGGGCTCCATCTCCAATTGGACGGCCAGGAGCACCTCCAGAGGGGACCAGGTGACTTGGCCCCGGGCCCTGACTGGGCCTGCTCCTGATGCACTGGCTCCTCTTCTTCTGGCTTTGCTTTGGCCTTGGACTGAGGCTCCACCTCTCCCACCTGTTCCACTGCCTTCATGGTGCACTTCCCCTCCCCCTGCAGGACAAACTGCTGCCCTGCAATAAATTGCTCCTCCATCCGCCCCTCCTCCTGGTGGTCAGTCCCTTGCAGGTCACCTGGAGCCTGTGCCTCCAGCCTCAGCTCTTTACTCACCACCTCCTCCTGCCTCCCCACCTGCAGATGTGGGAAAACCTCCTCCCCTGCCCACATTGCCTGCCATGGCACCACCTGCAGAAGGCCCTCTGACCATGGGACAAACTGAGCCTGTGCCTGCAACTCCTCCCCCAGGCCCTTCTTGTCTTCCCTTTGCTCCTCACTCTGGGTTCCCTGCTGCACCTCACTCTCCTCTCTCTGCACACAGTGCTCTGCAGCCACCCAGTCCTCCCCTGCCCCCCACTCAAGATCTAGCCAAACTTCTTGCCTGCATCCAACCTCAGCTCCAGGATCACAGCCTCCCTCACCTGCATGAAATCCTCCCTCTCCAGCCCTATAGCTTTCCTCCAAACCTCCTGTGTCCTTGTGTCCTGGGTATCACCACTTTCCTGCACCGAGATGAAGCTAAAAGCCTTCTGGGCCATCCTGCTTGCCCTGTCCTTCCTGGTGCAAAGGCCCTGGGGTGCACTGTGAGTCCTCAGGCGCCCTGCAGCTGTAGGCCCCCAAGTGGAACTGAGAGAAGCGCGCTGCCCCCAGGAGCCCCTCAGTCTCCCAACACAGCCTGACTCTGGATGCCCCCTGGCTCTGAGACTGGTGCTGTGAAGGAGCAGGTGGTGCAGAGCCTGCTGATTCCAGGTAAAGCGCTCGCTCACTGGTGCATGCATCCAGGCCCTGGTGTGCTGAGTGGGTGCACACTGGGCCCATGCACAGGCGCTGGTAATGTGAGCATGTGGTACAGAAGGCACCTGGCCAGGCCCAGCCTGCAGTCTCTGGATGGGCTCCTGAAAAGTCCCCTCCAATCAAGGGCAGGGCAGTGGGCGTCACCCTGCGCAACTCCACCCCCCAGTCTCAGCACTGGTGTATGAACCTGGCCCCTGCAGCCCAAGGTTCCTGAGGAAGCCCACCCACTTTCACACATGAAAATCCTCCCCCAAAAAAGCTGAGTGTGAAAGCTGGAATGGAGAAAGGCATGCCAGTCCCCCACTTTAACAAAAGGTAAGTTTTGTTCATGTGATTGCCTCCTTTGGGAATGGGTTTCCCATTTCATTCTTGCTTGACAGGAAAATAAACTTTGTTGTGTTGAGGTTCCCCCCTCTAGAATGTTCTGATTGGCTTATGCGGTTGTCTGTGTACAAGGAAGGCTTTGGTCTACTGGCAGATTTTTGACCTTTTCCCTTTCCCAAGTGCAACCCATGCAGGGTGCTGCAGTGCGCACCTGCCTCCATACACCCCAGGCCTTAGCACCCTCCCTGGCGTGTAATTCCTCTCCTCTGCCCCACACCCCTGCTCACTTCCTCACAAGCCTGCCCCACACAGGGAGGGTGGCTCTACCTGTAAACTTTCACGTTCACAGGACAGGCCAATGGCTTCTGTTGAGCAGTGCCTCCATCTTGAAAAGGCCAGCTGTCTTCTGTCTGACCATGGCATGTCTATGTGAGTGACCGCCCAAGCCAAGGGAGTTGAGAACCTAAGGGTCAGGATCTAAAGTCTGCCCCCTGCACTCCTGTAGTGTACAAGGTCCCTGTCCCCTGGCCAAATTATAATACTTGTCATCAGAAGTCAGCCATTCTTCCTCCCTCCTCCCAGACAACACCCTGAAAGAAGAGGCCGGCTGTCTCCTCTTCTGTAGCCCTGCCTCTTTCCAGGCAGGCTGAAATGCTGGAGATGCTGCTCCCACAGCCCCTTGTGAGGTCTTTGCCCAATACTTTTACATTTCCCTGCTACCAACAACGCAGAGTCAGCAACACCTTGCAAGCTTCTTTATGGTTCTTTCAGTGACACTCATGTTAGGTGGCATATGCTCTCTGACTCTTCCGCAGGCGATCCTTTTCTCCTCTTTTCCTCCTGTGTAAAGGGAATGGACAGAATCCCTCAGCCAACCTTGGTGTGTGCCCACACACTGCATCGTTTCTGTCCTTCGGGGCCATATTTGATGTTCTGCTCCCTCTCCTCTGAATCTGGAGTGTCCCCTTCTAAACACACAACCCACACTCACAGACACTGGCATGCGCCTGAAGGTGTGTGGGGCCCCTCTGAAGCACATGTCCACAGTCAGTACACCATGCCTTTTCCGGGCCTGTTTAACTTTCCTACCCCAGGACTTCAAAAGTCTCGTCCAGATCCTCCTGCCATTGCCAACATTGTGGGCTCAGCTCAGCGGAACTGAGCGGTGGGTATAAAAACTAAAAGAAATGTGAATTAGAGGCACTGAAAACGGGTAAGGCATGGGAGGGTAGGACTCCGCTGGAGTGGCAAGAGGCCTAAGTGAGTGACGAAAGCACCGACAACAGGATTGCAGAAACATGATGAAGAACCATGTTTGTTGCCCAGGGCCCTAGGCCAGTCATCCTGAAAGCCATGGTGCTTACAGCACCCCCATCTGCTTACATTCTGTGGGCACCAGGACTCCCAGTTTCCCTTTGCTGCTCTCACACACATTCCTGGCGCACTAGGGTACCTCCAATTTACCCAGGCCCGGTTTTCCATATTCACTTTTCTAAGGAGATTCACAGGGGCAACTACTCACCTTTTAATGCCCAGCAGGAGGGCTTCTCCTCTCCAACAGGTCCCCTCGGCAGCTCCCTCCTCTGGGTCCTGCGTCTGCGGGGTAGTACTGCAGAGGATTGGGCCAGAGGTCCTCGCTGATGATCTGGGAAGGAACACAGGGCAGAGGGGGACCAGACCAGTCTGCTAGTCTGCTTTTCATGCACGTGGGGCTTCCACCATCACATTTTCTGACAGTGGCCAGAGCAATATCAATCACCTCAGCAATCTTGCCTGACCCGGGCAGGGTATGTTCAGACAACCAGTTGAAGAAGCTGACGCTCCTTGTATCTTGCCAGCGGCTGGGGGCTCCACATTCATAATCCCAGAACCAGAGGATTGGAGTGGAACTAGAGGCCCTGTACCCTGCCAGAAGACTGGATTCCCATCGGTCCAATGTCCACACCCACCCACCATTTTCCTGCTCTTCCAAAGGCCCATCCTGGGAACTGTCACTCACCTGCAAGGCTGACATCATATTGCTTAATGATCAGGTCATTCAGGAAGTAGGGGTTGCTCCAGAAGAAAAACATCAACCTGCAGCGGTATTTGGGAAGGCTCACTTCCTTCACCTGCCAAGAGATGCAAATAGTAAAGTGTCTTGTCTGCCAGCTTCTGGAGTGAGCCTGCCTGCAGGAATCACCCACCTCCCCTCCCTTTCTTTCTGCTCGGACACGTCCCACTGGGTGCCAAAGCTGTCATCCCAGGCTCCACTCTGCCTCCCAGTCTGACCTCCACATTGATCAAGTAGTTCAGCAGGTCTTCATCTTCCTCAGTGATGATGGCTGATATCTGCGGGTGGTTCCGGATCTGCTTTTGGTCAAGGAGCTCTCAGAGGCTGTGAAACGAAATGGGCAGCTAAAAGCCACGGAGCCATCCTGGGGGCATACGAGAGTTGGCCGTGGATGGCAGACATTGCCCCTGTTCCAACCTCCTCACCGCCTACCTTTCTTCACACATGCTCACAACAATGGTACCTGTGGGTTCATGTTCACCTGAGCATGAACCTGCCCTAACAATCGAAGGGTTCATTTCCAGACATGTTCTGAGACCTCCCTGTCCTCTGTGTGCCTGTGCAGATGACGCAGTGCTTAGGGCAGCGGTTCTCAACCTGTGGGTCGCGAACAATGAAAATACATCCTGTCTATCAGATATTTACATTATGATTCATAACAGTAGCAACATTACAGTGATGAAGTAGCAACGAAAATAAATTTATGGTTGGGGGTCACCACAACATGAGGAACTGCATTAAAGGGTCGTGGCATTAGGAAGGTTGAGAACCACTGGCTTAGGGTGTCTGCATGGACTCTGGCCTTGTCCCTTGGGATCGCCTACACGAAATGTATGGTCTCCAGAAACAGTGGCAGCACACAACTTCTAGAGGTCCATGTGGGTCACAAAGGCTTCATTCCGGGTTGGAAATAAGCCTTTTATTGCACACGAGTTGCAATAAACGGGTGTGTGTGTTTGTGTGTGTGTATACCTCTGGTCCTTTGTGTATACCTGTGTGTGTGTCTGTGGAAGAGGGAGGAAGCCTGCCTGGAATTCCTATGGGCATCTGATGTGTTGAGAGTGGACACTGGAAGCATTCGCCTTAAACCTGGCTAAAACGAGCTGAGTGTTTACACTGAGCTTTTTGGTCAAAAAGGAAGAAACACAAAACACTACCTCCAAAGATCTTTCCACTGCCCAGAAAAGGTGCCCTTCCACTATCTGATTGTGGTGTGGTACGTTGTGCCCATACTTCCTGACCTGACACCTAGAAGCCGGCCATCGCTTTGCCCAGTGCTGTGCCACTGGGGAGGGGAGGCCCTTTCCTCTGTCCTCCTCCCTTTCACCTTCTCCTGGCTCCTCCTCCACTTACTTCCTGTGGTCTTTGTCAGCAGTGAAGCTGGAAGGGCTCAGGCAAGGATACAGCTTGGGCCCAGAAGTTGGGGATGCACTGGATGATGGCCCTTCTGCACTCAAGAATGGGCTTTCTATGCCAAGAGGTCTTGCGCTTCACCTGAACGTAGGCCCTGCTGGCTCGGGCGCTCTCAGTGCTCAGCTGGACCTGAAGGGCCGCCAGCACCTCCAGTGTGGGCCAGGTGCTTGTCCCACTGGGCCCTGGCTCTGCTCACTGCTCCTCAGGCTTCGCCTCTGCTTCTACCTGGGACACCGCCTCCTCTGCTGCACTCATTTTGTCCCCAGCCTCAGCTTCCACCACCTGGGAGAGAAGGTCCACATCCAGTAGCTGCCCCGCCCCAGCAGCACCTGGGCCCTCGCCTCCTAGGGCCTTGGTTTCTGCACAGCCTCACGCTTAACATGGAGGTTACCTCGCCACCCATCCTGCCCTGGCCTGCGTGGTCCCTCCCACGCCCCACCCTGCACCTGTACACACAAGCTCCTGTGTTCACCCGAAGGGCCCTTGCGGGTACACTTCTGACACAAAGTGCTGGCGAGATCTGCAGTGTACTGACCCAGCAGGACCCGCCCCCCTCCCCCGAACCCCCCACCTCCAGATGGCACTGGTCCTGAACTGTGCAGCTGCCAACAAGCAGGTGGCAGTGTTTGGAGCTCACTGCATGTGCCCAGGTCCCTTATCTGGATCCTTCAGGCATAGTCTTGGTTTCACAGGGTAATTCTCCTACCGAGGGGGTTTGGGGCCATCTCATGGAAAGGAGGATGCACTAGCTATGCTGGGTGCGCTGGCCATGCACAAGATGCTCTTTGCACATGAACTTCAATCAGTGAGGGAGACTGCACTTGACCCCATTCTGCTCCGCCCCTCCCTTCTCCAGCACCACTGCTGGCCACCAATCTCCATGCAAACTCCTCCTTGCCCCCCCTTCTGAAGTATATATAATCCTCTGGCCTTTTCCTGGCTGTCACCACCTGCTTTTCGCATTGATGCAAGCGCCAGAGTTTGCACATGGAGAATTTGCTTTCTGTGTCACTTACAGACTGGTACACATTTGCCCCTGGTAGAATGGACAGTCACAGTCCTGGCTGGTGTCTCCATGAGCTGGAGCCTGATCCCAAACACCAGAGGTTGCTAGTCTGGCAGGTCAGGGAATTCACCTCGGTTTTGTGTTGGATTCCTGGTCAGAGTGATTAAGGGAAGAAAGGGATCTCTTCTCTTCTTCTTCTTCTTCTTTCTTTCTTTCTTTCTTTCTTTCTTTCTTTCTTTCTTTCTTTCTTTCTCTCTCTCTCTCTCTCTCTCTCTCTCTCTCTCTCTCTCTCTCTCTCTCTCTCTCAGCAGTAAACATATCCTGGGGTGAGAAATAAAAATGTAATAATAAACAGGTTCATAGGACCTGGGCAAGAGAGTGTGGGAAACTGTTTATTGCCTTCACTATCTGATAAGCATAGACAGAGAACTCCCGGAAACCCCCGAAGGCTGGGTGCCTTTGAAGCCCTCCCAAAGGTGGGAGCTAGGCGCCACCTCTGTTTGTCCAGACAGTGGTAGCTGAAACTACTCCCCCATTTATTATTATGTAAATCCTTGCTGATGGGCTAGTCTGCCTGTTACTAGGGGGTCACCTGCCTAAGGGCTATGCTATGGGTGCATCCCAGATCAATAAAAGCTTGGTGAGGCCTGAGCAAAGAAGAAGTCCTTTGGGACTTGCCGCCTGGTCCCCCAATTTTGCAAAATTATCTCGTGTCTTTTTCTCTCATTTGCGGTGCGGCTCCTCTTTCAGATACCGAACCCTACTCCACGCAGGGCGTGGAAGGAAACACTCAACAAGAGAGGGCACCCCAACCTGGAAGGTCTCTGAGGTCCAAGCTGGAGCCAAGGGCAAGGCCTATGGCTATAGGGGACTGTAGCCTCTATTCTTGCAGATCCAAGGCTTAGGAGAACAAAGCCAAGAAAAGGGCTCATTCTCTGGGCCTGCAGGTGATTGCTTTGCTATCTACATCTCATTTCTTTCATTCTCACTGTCTTTTCTTCTGAATATGTGGGTGCATATGCCCTTTCTGAGTGGTGTTTGTCATTTCTTGAGATATGTTCCTAGTAGTGGGATTCCTGATCAAATGGGAGCTCCGTTTTTTCAATTTTTTGAGGAAACTCCATAGTATTCTGCATAGTTGCTACACCAGTCTGCATTCCCACCAGTAATGCAAGAGGATTCCTTTTACACCCCATCCTCGCCAGCACTTGTTGTTTGTTGAATTGTTGATGATAGCCATTCTAAACAGTGTGAGATGGTATCTCATTGTCCTTTTGATTTGCATCTCTTGAATGATTAGTGATTTGGAGCATGTTTTCATATGTCTCTTGGCTTTCTGTATGTCCACTTTCGAAAAGTGTCTAAGTCCTATGCCCATTTTTTGATTGGAATATTAATCTTCCCTTTTGTTTAAATGAATGAGTTCAGTATGAATTTTGGAGAATAGGTCCTTATCGGATATAACATTGGCAAATATCTTCTCCCAGGCAGTGGACTTCCTTGTTTTGTTGTTGTTGTTGTTGTTGTTGTTGTATTTTTTGACTGCTTCTTCTCTGCAGAAGCATTTTAATTTAACGTCGTCCCATTTATTTCTTTGCTCCTCAGTTTCCATTGCCCTAGGAGCTGTATCAGTAAAGATATTGCTGAGACAGATGCCTGCTATTTTGCTGCCTATGGATTCTTCTAAGATTTTCATGATTACCCACTTACCTTTAAGTCCTTTATCCACTTTCAGTTTATTTTTGTGTATGGTGTAAGTTGGTGGTCTAGATTCATTTTTTGTTTGCATGTATCTATGCTATTTGTCCAACATTAATTACTGAAGAGACAGTATGACTCCATTGTATGATTTTGCCTCCTTTGTCAAATATTAATTGAGCATAACTGCTTGGATTGAGTTCTGGGTTCTCTGTTCTGTTCCATTGGTCTATATGTCTGTTTTAGTGCCAGTAACAGGCAGTTTTCAGAATGGTGGCTTTGTAATATAGCTTGATATCTGGTATTGTGATCCATCCAACTTTGTTCTTCTTTGTCAAGATTGCTGTGACTATTTGGGGTCATTTTTAATTTCATAGGAATTTTTGGAGACTGTGTTCTAGGTCTGTGAGATATGCCATTGGTATTTTAATGGGGAATACATTAAAACTATAGATTGCTCTGGGTAGTATGAACGTTTAATGATGTTGATTCTACCAATCCATGAATGTGGTGTGTTCTTCTATATGCTTTTGTCTTCATCTATCTCTTTTAAATTTCCTGTAGTTTTCTAAGAACAGGTCTTTTACCTCCTTAGTTAAGTTTATTCCTAGGTATGTTAACTTTTTGTTGCAAATGCAAATGGGATTTTTTGTTGTTGTTGTTGTTGTTTTAGTTTTTCTTTCTGTAAGTTCATTATTGGTATATCAAAAAGCCATAGAATTCTGGGTGCTAATTTTGTATCCTGCTGCATTGCCAAATTCATTTATTAAATCTCCTAATTTTTTGATGGATCCTTTAGGTATTTCTATGGACAGTACCATGCCATCTGTGAATAATGACAGTTTTACTTCTTCTTTTCCAGTGGGCATGCCTTGTTTGACTTCTTCTTGTCTGATTGCATTGGCTAGCACTACTAGTACTCTGTCAAACAGAAATGGTGAGAGTGGGCATCCCCGTCTTGTTCCTCTTCTTAATATTTTTTGCCCATTGAGTATAATGTTGTCTGTAGGTTTGTCATATAGTGGGTATGATCCCTCTATTCCTACTTTGCTGAGAGTTTTTATCAAAAGTACAGTCCCAGTGTAGAAAAATTTGTGCACTCGGTGGGGCAGGGGGGGGGGGTAGTCACTCAGCCTGGCCTGTGCCTTCTTGCAGTCTGGGACCCTTGGACGATGTCCACCTGCTGGCTTAGGCCTAATGCCTGAGGGATCAGGCCTAAGCTGGCAGTCAGATCTCCCTCTGGCAGCCCGGGAGCCCTTGGGGATATCCACTTGCCAGAGGGTGCAGGCAAAAGCTGCAGTGGGATATCCTTAGCGGTGCTGAGGAGGCGGGAGAGGCTCCCACCACCACTGCTGTGCTGGCAGTCATCAGCCTGGCTTGTGGCTGAGCAGAGCTCCACCTGTGGGAGGGTACTGACCACCAGCGGGCAGCTCCTGCATTAAGTTTCTATCCACTGGTGGTTAGTGTGCGTCATATTGACCAGAAATTCCCAGTCGTTTTGCTGTTAGGGTCAATTTTCATATTACCCTTTTATTATATAGGAGGACAGAGGCCTGGTGCACGGGTGGGGGCCGGTCGTTTTGCCCTGAAGTGTGTCTGGATCAGGGTGGGGGTCCCGCTGGGGTGCCTGGCCAGCCTGGGTAAAGGGCTGATGGCATTTTGCAGTCTGTCCAAGCCCTCCAGTGGGGATCCTCAACCCGTGGGGGTGCCTGGCCCACCTGGGTGAGGGGCTGAGGGCTTTTTTCATGCTGGCCACATCCTCTCCAGAGTTGGGGGGGTCCCTACTGAGGTGCCTGGCCACCATGGGTGAGGTGCTGATGGCTATTTGCAGGCTGACCAAGCCCCGCAGTAGGGACCCTCACCACATGGTTGTGTGGCCAGCCTGGGTGAGGGGCTCAGGGCCATTTTCAGGCTGCTCACAGCCCCTTCAGGGTGGGAGAGTCCCGCTGGGGTGCCTGGCCAGCCTGGGTGAGGGGCTGATGGCCATTTTCAGGCCTGCCAGGTCCCTGGGCAACCTACGCTCCCAGCCTTTCTCTTTTTGCTTTTTCTGTTTTTCTGGCATTTATTTATCTTCTATAATTAAAACTTTGTAGCCTTGAGCACAGCCCAGGTCTGGCTGGAAACCTGTGTTGCCTCTGGCAACCCAGGCTCCCAGCCCTGCCTTGAGCAGAGGCTGGCTGGAAGCAAGTATCAGAATTTATTTATCTTCTATAATTGAAACTTTCTAGTCTTGAGTGGAGCCAAGCGCTTGCCAGAGCAGGCGGGAAGCTTGGCTTCCTCCATTGCCGGGAGCAACCCAAGCCTCCTGCTTACTCTAGCTCCGTGGCCACCATCATCTTAGTTGGGTTAATTTGTAAACTCACTCCTGATTGGCTTGTGGGCGTGGCGTGTAGGTGTGGCTTGAGCATAGCAGAGGGATGGTTAATTTGCATGTTTCTGTCTTATTATATAGGATTGGGTGTTGAATTCTATCAAATGCTTTTTCTGCATCAATTCCTATGAATATTTCTCAATTTATTTATGTGATACATCATGTTTATTGATTTCTGGATGTTGTATCATCCCTACTTCCCCAGAATATATCCACTTTGTCATGGTGTATGCTCATTCTGAAGTAATGTTGTATCCAATTTGCTAGAGTTTTGTTGAGAATTTTAACACCTATGTTCATCAGAGATATATTGGCCTGCATTTTTCTTTCTTTGTATTGTCTTTATCTGGTTTTGAGAATTAGAGTAATGCTGGCTTCATAGAAAGTATTTGGAAATGCTCATTCCTTTGAATTTTATAGAATAGTCTGAGGAAGAAGGTCTTAGTTTTATTTTATTGTTGAAACACTTGGTAAAAATCCCCTGTGAAGCCATCTGGCCCAGGCTTCTGTCTGCTGCAAGGTTGTTATTGGTTTTGTTGTTGTTGTTGTTTTTTGACTACTTCAATATCCTTAGTAGTTATTGGCATAGTCAGATGTTTTATTCTTCCTGATTGAGTTTAGGAAAGTTGTATTTTTCTAGAAATATGTCTACTTTTTCAAGGTTGATCAGTTTATTGGAGTAGAATTGTTCATAGTATTTATTTACAATCCTTTTTATATCTGTGGGGTCTTTTTCTATTTTTCCTCTTTCATTTCTGATTTTTTAAATTTCGGTCCTCTCTCTTTGCTTCTTGGTGCACCGACCTAGAGGTACATCAATCTGGTTTATCCTTTCAAAGAACCAGTTCATGGTCTTATTGATCTTTTGTAGCTTTTTTGGTCTCTATGACACTTATTTCTGCTATGATCTTCATTTTCTTTCCTGCTGCTCACTTTGGGATTTTCTTGTTGCTCTCTCTCTCCAACTCTTTAAGTTGTAGAGTTAGATAATTTATTAACTGTTTTTCTTGTTCTTTGAGTTAGGCCTGTAATGCTATGAAGTTCCCTCTAAGTCTGTTTTCAGTATGTCCCATACATTTTGGATTTTTATGTTTTCACTGTCATTTGTTTCCAGGATGATTTTGATTTCTTCTTTGATCTCTTTGGTAACCCAGTCATCTATCTTTATACACAAAATCCCTGTGACTGGAGTGGAAGAATGACCAGAATGAACAGTGGCTAAGACTTGCATTGCAGCAGCCAACCAGGCTTATCTAGGCCCTGATTGGCCATAGCCTTGGCCAGCCTGACCTCCCATCTGTCCCCAATAACCATTTCAGGGCGGGACTGAAAAGAAAACCACCCATGGCTCCTCCACCTGGTTAACACCACCCCTATATTCCCCTAACACACAGATTGGAGGCATGGCCTTCTGGCTAAATGCCAGTGGCCACTAATCCCTGCCAGCCTGGCCCTGATGGGCCCCCATCTGGGGAGGCCGACCGGACTGCTTCCATGCAGCAATTCATACACTGGGCCTCTAGTTATTTAATAACAGACTATTTAGCCTCCAAGTATTTGATGTTGTTACATTTTATTGTAGTTTATTTCTAATACTAGAGGCCAAGTGCATGAACTTTGTACACTAGGAGTCCCTCACCCAGTCCTGTACCCTCTTGCAGTCCAGGAGCCTTCAGGGGATGTCCGACTGACGGCTTCGGCCTAATCCTGCTTGCCAAACATTACTAGCACTGCGGCGGAGGTGGGAGTGATTCCTGCCACTGCTGCTCCACTTCCCAATACCTGCCGAGCTTAAGCACAAGCAGAGGGCCCAGAGAACAAACATCACAGCCACTTGCCTGTGGTGGTGAGAGAAGACCACTGGGCCCAAGCCTCCAAGACATCCCAGGGCATGGTGTTTTCTCAGTCCCAGTGGGGCTGTAGCTCTGAAGCTCTCGGCAGGGTGTGCTTCTAGTTGGTCAATGTCAGTTCCTGTTGCTACATACTTTGACCCTCAGTCTGGGGCAGGGAAGGGCCTGGCACAGTGAATATGAAAGATGACCATCATGCCTGCGGGAGGGATGAGCAAGGAGCATAGGAACAGGAGAAGAGTAGGGGAAGCTGGGGGCCTCCATGTTATTGCAGAAGCAGATCTCCCTTTTATAAGAGAAACAACACCACTCTGAAAACTAAAACTGGGGCTTGGTACCATAAGGACCCACTCAGGCTAGAAGCTGGGTAAGCAGCCTCTTTCAAGCCTTCTACCATCTCTAAACCTGTGCTATGGCCCTGAAGCCTCTCAATCCCTTTTTCCCTTAGACATTGGTGCACTGGGATTTTCAGTCACTTTTAGGTGGATGGAGAATTTTTTCAGTGTGGGTTTTATTATATGTAGGCAGCATAATGTATCTGTGTGTTTTGTTGTTGCTAATCCAAGTAGAGGACCTTTTTCTAGTGTTGTCCTTTTTCAACAGAAAGCATGGAAGGGGAGGTGGGAGTGAGAAAGATGAGAGAGAGAGAGAGAGAGAGAGAGAGAGAGAGAGAGAGAGAGAGAAACATCATGGTTAACTAGAACCCAGGGACATGTCCTTGACCTGGAATCAAATCCGGGATCCTGCCATGCCAAGCCAGATTCTCAACCCACTTAGACACAGCAGCCAGGGGGCATATTTTAACATTTTTTCATCAGAAGGAGCATCTGACAGCGAGAAGCATAGAAATAATACGAAGGTCTGAATTTCAGCCCATTTCCAGAGAATGTGCCTTCATATTCATTCATAATTAATTATTTAAGTTAAAACATTATTCTTCAGCTGTATTTTAAATAAATAAATATCTCAGCATCACTGACACCTTTTCAGCACAGGCAGATAAAGGATAGCTTTTCTAAATATTTAAGACTTTACTAGGGTCATGTCATACTGACATAAAATTATTCATAAAGAGGCTCAAGTATCATTGTTTGGTCACTGACTTTTTAGGAGGCTCATGTGGAGCACCACCAACACAAATGCCCCCTCTGACTTACAGTGAACCAGTTGCTGTGATGATTATTATAGCCGCACACTAGGTGGTTATGATGAGGGGCAAGGCAATTATTACAACAGCAGATGGGACACCTCTGTAAGAGGTCCCGAGCATACTGTTGTCAGAGATAACAGAATTCGTGAATTATTCAGTACAATTTCTCAACTTATTGGGCTCTTTCTGGGGGAGTCAGGGGGAAAGACAGTTAAATTAAAAATAATGCTAAGGTACGGGTGATATTTAATTTTTAAAAAATAGGTCTTCTGTTAGTTAAGAATGGGTAAAAGCAAATGGTGGGTTTGGGGAAGAAGCAAGAATAGTAGGTCCCTTTATGAAATTTGTGGATAGGATGCAAAGTTTGAATTACTCAAGGTTGTTTCATAAGTGCTGATTTAAATTACAGTATACTTAAATGTTTAAACTGAACATATTGTATTGTTAAAATTTTCAGAATATAAGCACAACCAACAGAGGCAATACACTAGGGCGAGGGTTGGGGAGACCTAGGGGAGGTCATTGGGGACAAAGAATAAAAAGAGTGACATATGTACTACTATCTGTAATACCTTAAACAATAAAATTAAAAAACAACAACTTCAGAATAAAGTTTTCCACAAAAAGGGAATCCTTGTCTTATTTTACTACAAACACATAAAACCAATGTATTTGGATTGTGAGTTGAAGTCTTGCCCCTAAATTTCCCAATGTGCCTTTGACCATAAGTGCATAATTCTTTGAAGTGAACTGCATACAAAATGAAGCAGTGTGGGATTAAAAGTAACAATTCGAAGAAGTAGCAGCTGCTTGTGTAGCCCGCCCCCATCCAAGGAACAGCAGCAATCCTGATCTCCACACCCTCTGTCTGAGGAACAGCAGCTGTGTGTGAAGTCTCCCCGAACAAGCCCAGAGGAGCCAGCGCAACTGTGAACAGCACCCACCAGTGGAGCTGCTACCAACTGAGGAGCAACTGCTACCACAACTGCCCAAGGAGCAACCGCAGCCCAAGGAGCCACTGCCACCCAAGGAGCAGCCACTGAAAGACTCAACATCTAGATATGGTGGTATGATAAACATTGGTAGACAAAGAAAACCCCAAAGAAAAGAAAAGGAGGACTCACCAGAAAAGCAGCTAAGTGATACAAAGGCATGAAACATGACAGAAAAAGAAGTCAGAATAATTGTCCTAGAGTGCATAAATCAGATGGAGGAAAAAATCAACAACTTATGCAAGAAGCAAGAAGAAACAGATGACAAAAATCAGTAAATTATGTAATAAACATGAAGAAATGAAGAGTGATATAGCTGCAAGAGAAAACAGCATTGAAAGTTTCAACAGTAGACTAGGAGAAGTGGAGGACCGAATTAGCAAATTAGAAGACAGGGAAACAAAACACACCCAAACTGAACAGCAATTGGAGAAAAAAATAAAAGAGAGGAGGAGAGCCTAAGGGAACTATTGGACAACATGAAATGAAACAACATATGAATAATAGGGGTGCCAGAACTACAGCAGAGGAACAAGGGTTAGGAAACCTATTGAAAGAAATAATATCAGAAAACTTCCGAGAGGTGGGGAAGAAAAAAATCACTCAAACACAGAGTGTCCCAAACAAGGTGAACCCAAAAAGAACCACATCAAGACAAATCATAATTACCATGGCAAATGTTCAGGACAAAGAGAAAATCTTAAAGGCTGCAAGAGAGAGAGACGGAAAGTTACATTCAAGGGATCTCCCATTAGATCATCAAATGATTTCTCAAGAGAAACACATCAGGCAAGAAAAGAATGGACAGATATTTGCAAGGTCATGCAAAGTAAAGGACTGAATCCAAGAATACTCTATCCAGCAAGGCTATCATTCAAATTTAAGGGGAAATAAGAAGCTTCACAGACAAAAAAAAATGCTAAGGGAGTTTATCACCACCAAGCCAGCAATGCAAGAAATGCTAAAGGAACTGGTGTAAAAAGAAGAAATAAAAAGCTCAGAAAGAAAATAGCCACACACAAAAAAGAAATGGCTACAACAAGTATCTTTCAATAATAACTTTAAACGTAAATGGACTAAATTCTCCAACCAAAAGACATCGAGTGGCTGAATGGATAAACAAAACATGACACATACATTTGCTGTCTACAAGAGACCCACCTCAGAAGAAGGGACTCACAGTCTGAAAGTGAAGGGATGAAAATATATCTTTAAGGCAAATGGAAATGAAAAAAAAAGCTGAGGTAGCAATACTTATATCAGACAAAATAGACCTCAAACTGAGGCCATAACAAGAGATAAGGAAGGCCACTTCATAATACTAAAGGGATCAATACAACAAAAATATATAACCCTGATAAACATATATGTACCCAATGCAGGAGCACACAAATACATAAAAAAAAAATCCTGGAAGATATCAAAGGAGAGATCGACAACAATACAATCATAGTAGGGGACTTTAATACACCACTGGCATCACTGGATAAATTCTCTATACAAACAATCAGCAAAGACACAGCAATATTACATGACTCACTGAACCCGATGGACTGAATTGACATCTTCAGAACACTTCACCACAAAGCCAAGGAAAATATATTCATCTCAAGGGCTCATGGGACATATTCAAAAATAGACCACATATCGGGTCACAAACAAAGTCTCCCCAAATTTGAAAAGATTGAGATCATACCAAGCATCTTCTCAGATCACGATGGCATAATATTAGAAATAAACTACAATAAAAACAACCCAAAATACTCAAACACTTGTAAGCTGAATAGCATGCTATTAAATATTGATTGGTTTACCAATGAGATCAAAGAAGAAATGAAAATCATCCTGGAAACTAATGACAATGAAAACACAACAGTCCAAAACCTATGGGACACAATGAAAGCAATCTTGAGAGGGAAGTTTATAGCTCTACAGGCCTATGTCAAGAAACAAGAAAAAATGGTAGTAAACCATCTAACCCTACAACTCAAAGAACTAGAAAGACAGCACAAGAAAAGCCCAGAACGAGCAGAAGGAAGGAGATAATAAAGATTAGAGCAGAAATTAATGATATAGAGATCAAAAAACAATATATAAAATCAATGAAACCAAGAGCTGGTTTTTTGAAAGGATAAACAAGATTGATGAACCTCTAGCCAGGCTCACCAAGAAGCAAAGACAGAGGACCCAAATAAACAAAATCAGAAATGATAGAGGCAAAATAACAACACTCCCCACAGAAATATAAATGATTGTTAAAAAATACTATGGACAGCTCTACTCCAACAAACTAGACAACCCGGATGAAATGGACATATTCCTAGAAAAATACAACATTCCAAAACTCAATCAGGAGGAATCAAAACATCTCAAGAGGCCAATAACTATGGAAGAAATTGAAGCAGTCATCAAAAAGCTTCCAGCAAACAAAAGCCCAGGACCAGACGGCTTCACAGGGGAGTTTTACCAAACATTCAAGGAAGACCTAAAACCTATCCTGCTCAGACTACTACAAAAAATCCAAGAGGAAGGAACACTTACAAGATCATTCTATGAAGCCAGCATCACCCTAATACCAAAACCAGGTAAAGACAACACAATGAAAGAGAATTTCAGGCCAATATTCCTCATGAACATAGATGCCAAAATCCTCAACAAAATCTTAGCAAACCAGATCCAGCAGTATATGAGAAAGATCATACACCATGACCAAGTTGGATTATTCCCAGGGATGCAAGGATGGTACAATATCTGAAAATTAGTAAATGTGATATATCATATAAACAAATTGAAAGAAAAAAACCACATAGTCTTATCAATTGATGCAGAAAAAAAAAACATTAGACATAATCCAATACCCATTTTTGATAAAAACTCTCAGCGAGGTGGATTAGAAGGATCATACCTTAACATAATAAAAGCCATATATGAAAAACCCACAGCCAGCATCATACTCAATGGAGAAAAACTAACACCATTCGCCCTAAGAACACGAACAAGACAGGGATGCCCACTCTCACCACTTCTGTTTGATATAGTACTGGAAGTATTAACCATTGAAATTAGACAAGAACAAGAAATATAAGGCACCCAAATTGGAAAAGAAGAAGTAAAATTCTCCTTATTTGCAGATGACATGGTATTAGACATACAAAACCCTAAAGACTCCATCAAAAAACTATTAGACTTAATAAATGAATTCGGCAATGTAGCAGGATACAAAATTAACATCAAGAAATCAATGGGATTTCTATACACCAATAGTGAACTTACAGAAAGAGAGACTAAAAAAACACTCCCATTTACCATCACACCAAAAAAATTAAGCTACCTTGGAATAAACTTAACTAAGGACGTAAAAGATGTCTACTCAGGAAACTATAGGACGTTGAAAAAAGAGATAGAGGAAGCCATAAACAGATGGAAGAACATACCATGTTCTTGGATTGATAGAATCAAGATCATTAAAATGTCCATACTACCCAAAGCAATCTATAAATTCAATGCACTTCCCATTCAAATACCAACGGCATATTTCACAGACCTCTCCAAAAATTCATCTTGAATAAAAAAGGACCCTGAATAGCTGTAGCGACCCTGAGAAAGAACAAAGTAGGTGGAATCTCAATACCAGATATCAAGATGTATTACAAAGCCACTGTTCTCAAACCTGCCTGGTATTCCCACAAGAACAGACATATAGATCAATGGAATGGAATAGAGAGCCGAGAAATTGGCCCAAACCAATATGCTCAATTAATATTTGACAAAGGAGGCAAGAACATACAATGGAGTCAAGATAAATGGTTTTTGGAAAATTGGACAGATACATGCAAGAAAATTAAACTAGACCACCAATTTACACCATACACAAAAATAAACTCAAAATGGATAAAGGACTTAAATGTAAGACAGGAAACCCTAAAAATACTAGAAAAATCCAAAGGCAACAAAATCTCAGACATATGCGGAAGCAATTTCTTCACTGATACAGCTCCTAGGGCATTGGAAACTAAAGGGAAAATAAACAATTGGGACTAGATCAAAATAAAAAGCTTCTGCACAGCAAAAGAAACCATCAACAAAACAACAAGAAAGCACACTGCATGGGAAAACATATTTGCCAATGTTATATCTGACAAGGGACTAATCTCCAAAATTTATAGAGAACTCATACAACTTAACAAAAGGAAGATAAACGATCCGATCAAAAAATGGGCCAAGGGCCTACACACCTTTCAAAAGAGGACATTCAGAAAACCAAGAGACATATGAAAACATGCTCAAAGTCACTAATCATCCAAGAGATGCAAATCAAAACAACAATGAGGTACCATCTCACACCTGTCAAAATGGCTATCATGAACAAATCCACAAACGACAAGTGCTGGAGAGGAGGTGGAGAAAAAGGAACACTCATGCACTGCTGGTGGGAATGCAGACTGGTGCAGCCACTATGGAAGACAGTATGGAGCTTCCTCAAAAAATTAAAAATGGAACTCCCATTTGACGCTATGGTCTCACTCTAGGAATATATCCCAAGAAACCAGAAACACCAATCAGAAAGGATATATGCACCCATATGTTCATAGCAGCACAATTCACCATAGCTAAGATCTGGATACAGCCTAGGTGTCCATCACTAGATGAATGGATTAGAGAACTGTGGTACATCTCCATGATGGAATACTATGCTGCTGTAAAAAAGAAGGAACTCTTACCATTTTCAGTGGCATGGATGGAACTGGAGAGCACTATGCTAAGTGAAATAAGCCAGTCAATGAAGGAAAAATACCACATGATCTCACTCACTCATGGATAATAAAGACTATTATAAACTTAAAAAAAAAAAGAAGAAGAAGACTATAGGATTATGAAAGAGTGCATTCATTCATTCTTTTAAATACATACTGAGATCTTACTGTTTCCAAATAATACATATAGTTACCAAAAAAGAAAGAGAACTGTGCTTGCTTCGGCAGCACATGTACTAAAACTGGAATGATACTGAGCAGATTAGCCTGGCCCCGCGCAAGGATGACATGCAAATTCATGAAGCGTTACATATTTTTTATATGAAATGCTGAAAGGTATTCTTTAAGAAGGGGAAGAAGGAAAGGTAAAGATAAAAATTATGAACAACAAATACATATCTATCAACAAGTGAATCTAAAAATCAAGTGAGTAAAAAATCTGATCAGAGTAAACTGGTGAATATAATAGAATTGGGCATAGAGAGGGGGTGGACTGACAATTCTTGAGGGGGAAAGGGATGTGGGGGGTGTGGGGAGTGTGGGAGGAGACTGGACAAAAATCGTACACCTATGGATGAGGACAGTGTGGGGGTAAGGGCAGAAGGTGAGGTGGGAACTGGGTGGAAGGGAGCTATGTGGGAAAAAGAGGAACTGTAATAATCTGAAAAATAATGATAAAAAAAATAAATGAAGCAGTGTGTTACTTCTTCATGGCATGCTGCCCTGTTTCCAGTTAGGGAGGGTAAACAATTTGCATATTCTCCTTGGAAAACCTAAATGGAAAAAAGGATTGGGGAACTCCACCAAGGCTGCAAAACAATTCTTGACCTCCTTCCTGTGACATTTTGTATGTCCTCAACCTTGAAAGGAATAATATAAATAGGGAAAAATTGCATACGGAATGATATAAAAGTTTGATGAAGTCTAAATGTAGGCATCCTTTTGCTTACTTAAATGACATCAGCACTTTCTGAAGTGGTTATACTAAGATTGAAACAGAGATTACCACTTAAACGGAACCAGTTAGCTTTCCTGACTATACTTCTAAACGGAGTGAACAAAAGTGCCCCTAGATTGTGATATGTATTTTATTGGAGAACTATTAATGCACTTTCTCTGCAACTATTTGATATTTAATGTACCACAAAGGGTATGATCAGTCAAACTATGAGTTATCTCGAATCCTCAGTATTTTTATTAGTGAATATAAACAAACATCATGAATGGGAAAGGTTTTTAGAAACTCACCTCTTGGACTGTTGAGTGTATAGTTATCAACAAGCCTTCCAACTTCAATTTTAAAAATTACCCCAATAATGTGTGGTTTTTAACATTCTTTTTATTAAAATAGTGTATGTGAAATTAATTGAAAATTTAGGAAGCTGGGACCTCAACTTTTTAAGGATTTTAAAATCTAGCCTGTCAGATTGCGCGTTGTGGGGTGGCACAAACCATGGATGGTATGGCTCAGTGAGCCCATTTTCCAATGCCAGCTGGTATGCTCCTGGATTGGTGAAATACTTAATAAAGCCATTTGGATGCCAAATTTACTCAGCCTAATTTTTCCAATGTAGGTTTGTACTGATAACGTATTATGGTACAGAGAAATACAACAAGACAAACAATACAAAATGTCCCAGCATGAAATAGATCACTTTATATACAATCCCATGGGGAAGTGGAATACAAAGGAAGATTAAAGGGGAAGAAGGAACAGCATAAAAATCCTGACCATGACAAAGATTCCTTCTTGTATTTCTAAATGGATATTCAGGGTATCAAAACCCTAAGCTATGTACATACTTTTAGATATATATTTTTATTGATTTCACAGGGGAAGGGAGAGGGAGAAAGAGTTAGAACCATCAATGGTGAGAGAGAATCATTGATTGCCTGCCTTCTACAAGACATCTACTGGGCTAAGAGCCCACAACATGGGCATGTCCCGGCCTGGGAATTGAACCCTGACCTCCTGGTTCACAGGTCGAAACTCATCCACTGAGACAAGCAGGCCAGGCTTTGGCTCTTCTTTATTCAGAATCTTCCTTTTGACATTCGTGTGCTCCAGCTGCCCTGTATCCAGCCTGCCTGACAGCTGTGCAGATTGGTGGACTCTAGGGTACATTCTAGTAGTAAGGAACCTACTATGTGTGCCTTACTCTCCCCGCTTGCTTTCTGATGGCCTAGAGACCCTGCCCATAGTGCCTTCATGTACAAGATGCCTGTGCACCAGCAGTCACCTCCTATCCAGGCCCCTTCTGTGCACATCTTCACAGATGTGGTCTCTATCTAAGCTTTCTAAGCCTCATTGCCTTAATATTATGCTTTTATGAATATTTTGATGGAAAAATCCAGATTCCAATAAAGAATTTTTCTAGATTTATCATTGTGGTCTCCAGAACAAATAAAGCGTCAAGTGCAGGACACTTGGTTTTAGAGGCAACATGCAGCAATGAGTTTTCTTTTGTTGTGTCTTAATATGGTGGGTTTTTAAAATTAATTCTTTAGAGAGAGGTGAATGGAGAGAGACAGACACAGAAGCATGCATTCATGTTAGAGAGAAACAATGTTGGATGCCTGGGGACTGAACCTGCAATCTGGACATGTGCCCTGGCCAGAAATCAAATCGGTGAACTTTCTGGTGCACAGGACAATGCCCAGACACACTGGCCAGGGTGCACTGACTTTTATTTTCTTCCTTATCTTGCATCTGGTGGTTAATAAATACCATCAATGCTAATAACAGTGGGCAATTCCAGAGGAGGACATGATGACAAGAGCTTTACATAAGTTGGCCCCACAGGTGAATCTCCCCACAAGGTAATGGGCACGATCTCTATGTGTGGAGGAATTAACACCCAGACCATGGGATGTTTTGCCTATGCCCTTCCTCCCTCAGAACCTGCCCATTTGTGTACTTTCCTCAAATTCCAGAGGTTCTGATTCCCATTATGGACACTATTTCCTGTGAAGGTGGGGATGGCAAGACAAGGTGCATGTCAGAGGGACAGGGAGCGGGAGACAGAATAGGAGAGAGAGAGGAAGAGAAAGAGAGTGTTTGCTGTAAGAGATACACATTTTCTGACCAATGTTCTCTAATCCTCTTTTTGGGGGGAGTGGGGAGCTCACCGACTGTTACAGAGACTTCAGCATTTTCTCTTCCCACTAGAAGAAGCAGAGTGTGATGGCCAGTGTGGCTCAGTAGGCCTATGAACCAAGAGGACATAGTTCAATTCTCAGTTGGCGCAGGGGCCAGAGTTTACATCTGGATCCCCAGGTGGATGTTCAGGAGAAAGCCAACCAATGATTTTGTCTCATTATTGATGTTTTATCCATCTCTCCCTCTCCCTTCCTCTCTGAAATCAATAAGAAATGTACTTAAGAAATGGGAAAATGAGCTCCTACACTGATGGGCCCAAGGTAAAAGAGTGGAAGGTAGAAGAAAAAGAAAGGAACAGCAATAAAAAGAGAACCAAGGGCCAGGTGCTGTATGTGACAAGCTAGGAAGCT
This sequence comes from Myotis nattereri, assembly GCF_964212035.1. Lineage (NCBI taxonomy): Eukaryota > Metazoa > Chordata > Mammalia > Chiroptera > Vespertilionidae > Myotis > Myotis nattereri. The sequence goes on from NC_138094.1 coordinate 7,915,743, forward strand.
GCTGACACCCAGTAGAGAGCAGCAAGCACATGAGTGGCTGGCACTGAATGAGAGGCAGTAGAAGGAGAAAAACCAGGACTGACTTCCTCACATTTAGGGAGACATACAGGCAAATGGAGCCCTGCCCCTGGGCCTGGATGTGTGGCCTTCTCCCTAGGTGGTCCTCTGGCAGGCGACTCAGTGAGCAAACTGAGACAGCCTAGGGCCAGAATGAGGTGGCAGGTGGGCAGGGAGCCTGTTCCATGCTGAGCAGCTAACTGTCCATTGACTGTGGGATCCAACAGCACACTAGGACATCTCCCTTTCACTTGGTTGTATTGCCCCTCAGGGTGGCCCTCCATACCCCCATCTCCCCGGTGTGACCTTCACCTGTGTCCACTTAAATGCTCTCTGGGAGCTGGCTTGGGGTTGTCCACTCTTCAGACCAGGGGCCTGTCACTGGCTGAGAGTTGCTTTACCACCTCCTTGATTGATGGGAAGGAGGATCATGAGGGGAAAGTCTTCTAACATTAGACCATCCTCCACAAAAGGATGTTCTATTCTTAGGACGGGACACAGAACAAAGCAGAGGTTTATGCCAGCTTAGTATTTTGCTGAAAAGAATGTAAATGTGTTTATAGGCCACAGGAACTTGAATTCGAGAAGGGGCTTGATCCAGTGGAATGACAGGCATAGACTTGTGAGGCCAGGGCTCTGGCTCCCTGGCAGGCTGATGTCCCTTTGAATACTGGGGGCCTGACTTGTGCACAGGGAAGCCCTACCATGGAGCGGCCACAGGCCAGTGGGGAGGAGTGTTTGAGTCCAGGGCCTGGACTAGTTACCCGTGACGGCCCCAGACAAGTTGTACCTCCGTGGTGCTCACTGGAAACCACTTGTTCCAGTCCCTGCGGATGCACCTTGTGTGCGTTGACCCACTAACAGAGAGACAGAGAGGCACAGCATTTCTGTAGGCCCTTCTGCCCCCCCTGCACTGTGATGCCCAAACAACTCTCATATTCCAGGCAGAGGGTCCACGTGACAGACTACAACAGTGGTGTTGACCAGAAAATTCCAGACTGGCTGATGAGGTTTGTGGAAGAGGTTCAAACTGTAATGAGGTCAGCAGTTGAGTCTAGACTTGGTATCATGGGCTGAAAGCCTGAGTGGTGCCACCTGGGGGCTGAGATTTTCTCTTTAACACAAACATTACACGCACCAGGCAGAAATTGGAAAATTGTAGGAGCCCAAACTCAGGCAGCCACTATGAGATCCCAGTGTCCAGGAGATACAAGGAGGCAGGAGGGACCACTTAGAATGACCTAGAAACGAAGCCTGAGCGAACATGCCTTCTTCATGAGCAACAAACACTCCTCTATCCACCCCCCAAATGCAGATCCTGCATTCCCTGGACATGTGCTGTGGCACTGGGGGCAGGAGAACTTCATGCCCAGTATTGGACTGGCCCCGCCGACTCCCAGCACCCACACATGAATTTGGGGGATGTTTTCACCACATCCTGGTCACCTGCCACCTGCTCTCATCATGGCCCTCACTTATGTACAGGACACAGTAGCCTCTCAGCCCATGAGTAGGGCCGTCCTGTGCAACCTCCTTCTCCAGTCACAAAATTCCTAGTGCGATCCCAGGTCATCTGCCCTTGTGACCTTTTTTTTTGAAGGAAGGGAGTCCTTAGAATGTGCTCCAAGTCTGGGACCCTCTTTATGCATCCCTGGAATGTCAGTCAGCCAATCAGGAACCTGATTCTGGGGACACCTACTGACAACAGAAATCAGGAGTTCTCCCCAATTCTTCTGAGCTGTTTTGGAGAACATGACAAGCTACAGTGTACAGAAGGAAAATCAACATCCCAGCTGCCTTTCTGGATCCAAAGAGGCACCAGAGAGGAAGGCGGATGCCCTTCCTGGGTTCCACAGCAAGCCCTGCCTCTGTGGGCCTTCAGAGGCCCTGGGGACCATTCCCCATGCATGGGCTTTCCCATCGTCCGCTCTCTTAACCCAGCCTTCGAGCAGACAGCCTTCCACCTGGCTTCTTTCCCTCTGCAGTCAGACGTCTTCCTACCCTCACGTATTTTGTCCTCTGTGCCTTTTTCAAACCCACAAGTCTCTGCTGGCACTACCTGCCCTGCCTGTGCCCAACAAGACCTGGTTTCACTTCAGAGCCAATGACATCTACACCTAAACAAGGGATTGCCCCTCTTTCTTGCTCCCCAAGGAGAACATGCCTCACGTCCAAGACATGCCTGGGTCTAGCCGTTTAATGCCAACAGCAGCGCTTCTAGAGGCACAGGGGAGGTGCATGACGAAGAGCACTCACTCTGGGCTAGAGCGACAGGGCAGAAAATGGCCCAGAGAATCCCATGAGGAACCCAGAATGGGGGACAAAAGGGAAATGGCAGCAGAGCATTGGCCAGTCTTGCTGAATCTGAGATCTGCATCCCTTAAATATCAGAGACATAATCTACCAGATTATGCAGACCGCGGTGGTGGCGGGAGGGGTTGGGGTGCAGGGGTGGCCTGGTGTAGATGAGGTGCCAGTGACATTCCCAGATCCCAACCCCAAAGGCACTGGGTCATTCCAATAGAGAGTGCATGGCAAGGTGGGGAGAATGGCACACACCGATCCTGGACACAAAGAAGAGGAGAGGGCTAGAGGGAAAGGGAGGGCCCAACCATGGCATTCAGGCCTGCAGAGGGATGCTTCTGGTGAAGATTGCACTTCTGCCTCATCAGATGGTAAGAATTATGCTTCTGACCAGAGAAGGAGAGAATGGTTCCTGCTACTGCATCCCTGTCATCCACTGACCCTAAATCTCCAACTCGAAGCCAGAGGAAGACTATTGTGGCTGAGAGGAAAACCAGATGCTATAGGCTGTACAGCCCGTTCCACTGCTGATTGTTCCCCTGGGGACGGTTCCATAAGCCTCAGGGTCACAGAAGGTCTGTCTCCATACTTGACAGAAAATCCCTCTATGCCCTATGTGAAGGCTGGCAGGACACACTGGCAGAGTGGACATCTTCTCAGGGATGTCCATCGGTCAGCTGATCCTCATCTGCCAAAGCCAGACACCTCTCCTCACTCTTCAATCCTTGATTTACTCCAAAAAATTTACTGAGTCCCTAAGAGTACATACACTACTATTCTGGGTGATCAGCTGGGACACCTCATGAGAATTTCATGGTCTTCCTCGGAGTATCTCTGAGGCATGAAACCTCACTCGATTGAGGAGACAAACAAACAAAACAACTGAACTGGAAAATGAGTAAATCACAGACTAGTCTTGCTTTGCACTGTAGAGCAACCCACACAGAATGGTACCTCCAGCTAATACCCTGCCCAGCAATCCTAATAACCATAGGAAAAGTTGTTATTTTTCAATGGCTATTACAGAGTTATGTCACAACATTAAAAAAACTCTGTTATAAACATAACATACATGTAAATAAATAAAGTAGTAAAATCACTACTTAGCACCCTGTGATTTTAACTGTTTGAGAATTAAAAACTGACATGCGCCTTTGCAAACTATTTCCTGAGTAGTTTAAACATGGCTTGCGGGTCTTCTGCTCATACAACTTTCCACACAGAGTGAGAGTCTTTTCCATGCCCTGGCCAACTGTCACATTGCTTTCTACATTTGGATAAGCTTCCAAGGTCCCATCCTTCCTGCTGCCTACGTGGGCACATGTCTCTGGGAGAGTTCCTTTAGTGTGAAGCTCTTTGGCCTCATGGCTTGCCCTGGGACCTCTCCATCCTTTTTTGGTCACAACCATGTTGCTCATTTACACTTCTCTGGGAGCTGGCCATTGAACCTGAAGCTGGGTTCTGAGTCATGATGATGAGTAAAAGTAATTCCTCATGTTCGGTAGAATTTAGGAAATTACAGAAGCATTCCACTTTCCAAGTCTCATTACTTCTCTCTCCAGGCAAGAGACCTTGGCAGGGGCCACCAATTGACTTCCTTCTCCATGTTCAGTATCTGAGGCCTGAATCAGTCGCCTGCACTCGTATCTCTGAGTGGGTCATGGGACGGTGACACAAGAACAAGGCCCTGGTTCCTGGTGTAAGGCTCCCATGTCCATCACCTGGGCCAGCCTGATGGGAGTGTGCCTAGAGAAGTCACCGGAGAATGGGAACATGCCACTCTATGTGTGGCAGCGGTGGACACGATCAGGGTCATGGGCAGACAGCGGGAGTGTCCATTTAGGTGACAATCACTAACCGCAATCCAAGTTCTCAGCAGGTCTGTGCTCAGTCTTGGTCTATAGACCAAGCCAGTTCTTCCAGTCAGATGGGGGAGGGGAAAACATGTTGGAAGAAATAACGACAGAAAACTTCCCTTTTACAGGCCAGAAAATAACTATGCAAGTTCAAGAACCACACAGAGTCACAAATAAGATGAACCCAAAAAGACCAACACCAAGCCACATCATAATTAAACATCAATGCAAAAGTAAGAATCATTAAGGTTGACATACAGAGACAGAAAGTTACCTACAAGGCATCTCCCATTAGAATATCAACAGATTTCTCAACAGAAACACACCAGGCCTGAAGGGAATGGAATGAAATATACAAAGTGATGTAAAACAAGGGGCTGAATCCACACCCAGCAAGGCTATAATTCAAAATTGAAGAACTAATAAGGAAATTTACAGACAAAAAAGGGCTATGAGTGTTTATTACCACCAAGTCAGCAATGCAAGAAATGCTAGAGGGATGGAAGTAAAAAGAAGAAACAGAAAGGCAAGAAGAAGCACACACATTAAGAATAAATATGACAAACAAGTACTTACAATAATAACATTAAAGGTAAATGGATTCAGTGCTCCAATCAAGACATAAGGCAGCTGAATGGATAAGGAAACAAAACCCATATTTTGCAGTCTGCAAGAGACTCACCTCTGAGCAAAGGATTCACACAGATAGTGAAAGAGGGAAAAATAAATTTTCAACAAATGGAAATGAGAAAAAAGCTGGGGTGGCAATGCTTATATCGGAACAAAATAGAACTCTAATGAAGGTCATAGCAAGGGATAAGGAAGGCCACTACACAATACTAAAAGGAGCAAATCAACAAGAGGATATAACTCTGGTAAACATATATGCACCCAGTACAGGAGTGCCCAAATACAAAAAACAACTTCTGGAAGGTATCAAGGGATAGATAGATAGCAATAGTATCAAAGTAGGGTACTTCAATACCTCACTGACACCACTGGACAAATCCTCTACACAAAAAACCTCCAAACAAACAGCAATCCTAAATGACTCTCCAGTTCAGATGGACTTGACATCTCCAGAACATTTCATCCCAAAGCTACCAAATATACATTCTTCTCCAGTGCACACGGGACATTTTCAAAGATAGGCCACATATTAGGACACAGGTAAAGTCTCTTCAAATTCAGGAGGATAGAAAACGTAATAAGCATCTTCTCAGGTCACAATGGCATAAAACTAGAAATCAAGTGCAATAAAAACAATGAAAAAAATCAAACACTTGGAGGCTAAATAGCATGCTATTAAACTATGGTTGGGTTACCAAAGAGATCAAAGAAGAAATGAAAAGCATCCTGGAAACAAACGACAATGAAAACACACAATCCTAAAATCTATGGGACACAATGAAAGCAGTCCTGCGAGGGAAGGTCACAACTCTACAGGCCTAGCTTAGAAAACAGGAAAAAAAATGGTAATAAATTAAGTAATCTTCAACTTAAATAATTAGAAAGAGTGCAACAATAAAAGCCCATATTACCAAAAAAGAAAGAGATAATAAAGATCAGAGCAGAAATAAAAGCCATAGAGACCAAAAAAATAATACAAAAGATCATGAAAGCAAGAGCTGGTTCTTTGAAAAAAAGAAAAAAAAATTGATGAACCTCTAGGGAGGCTCACCAAGAAACTAAGAAAGGGGACCCAAATAAACAAAATCAGAAATGGAAGAGTTGAAGTAACAAATAACCCGGCAGATATACAAAGGATTGTAAAAACTATAAGAATTCTACTCCAACAATGGGAAAACATGGACAAAATGGACACATTTCTAGACAAATACAAGCTTCCAATACTCAATCAGAAAGAAGCAAAAAAACTGAACAGGCCGATAACTACTGATAAAATTGAAACAGTAATCAAAAAGCTTCCAAAAAACAAAATCCCTGGACCAGATGGCTTCACAAGGGAGTTTTTCCAAACATTCAAAGAAGAACTAAAACCAATCTTTCTCACACTATTTCAAATAATTCAAGAGGACGGCATACTTCCAAGCTCTTTTCATGAAGCCAGCATTACCATAATCCCCAAACCAGAAAAAGACACCACAAAGAAAGGGACTTACAGGCCAATATTCCAGATGAACATTGATGCTGCAATCCTCAACTAAATTCTACAAACCGGATACAACATTACATTAGAAAGATCATACACCATGACCAAGTGGATTTATTCCAGGGATTCAAGGATGGTACAATATCCACAAATCAATGCACATGAAACATCACATAAACAAATTGAGAGAGAAAAACCACACAATCATATCATCCGGTGCAGAAAAAGCATTTGACCAAGTGCAACAGCCTTTTCTGATAAAAACACTCAGCAAAGTAGGAATAGAAGAATCATCCACATAATAAAAGCCTTATATGACAAACCTACAGCCAACATCATACTCAATGGGCAAAAACTAAAACCATTTCCCTCTAGAACAGGAACAAGAGAGGGAAACCCACTTTCACCACTCCTGTTCAACACAGTACTGGAAGTCCTGGTCACAGTGATCACACAAGAAAAGGAAAGAAATGGTTCCCAAATTGGAAAAGAAGAAGTAAATTGTCATTATTTGAAGATGACATGATACTGTACATAGAAAACCACAAACACTCCTTCAAAAATTTAGTAAACTTAATAAATGAATTCGGCAATGTAGCAGACTACAAAATTAACGCCAAGAAATATATGGCATTTTTATACACCAATAATGAACTTACAGAAAAGGAGATTAAAAAAAGAATCCCATTCATCATCCCACCAAAAAAATTAAGATAACTGGGAATAAACTTACCTAAGGAGGTAAAAGACCTCCACTGAGAAAACTAGAAGATGTTGAAAAAAAGAGATAGAGGAAGACATAAACAGATGGAAGAACATACCTTGTTCATGGATTGGTAGAAACAACATCATTAAAATGGCTATACTACCCAAAGCAATCTATACATTCAATGCACTCCGCATTAAAATACCAACAGCATATTTCACAGACCTAGAATGAACTCTCCAAAAATCCATCTGGAATAACAAAAAAGATCACGAATAGTGGCAGCAATCTTGAGTAAGAAGAACAAAGTAGGAGGGATCTCAATACCAGATATCAAGCTGTATTACAAAGCTACTGTGTTCAAAACTGCCTGACACTGGCACAAGAATAGACATATAGGCCAATGGAATTGAATAGAGAACCCAGAAACCAATTCAAACAACCAAGCTCAATTAATATTTGACAAAGGAAGCAAAAACATACAATGGGGATAAGACAGTCTCTTCAATAAATGGTGCCGGGAAATTTGGTCAGACAAATGCAAAAATTAAACTAGGCCACCAACTGACACCATGCATAAAAATAAGCTCAAAATGGATAAATAACTTGAACATAGAGCTGGAAACCATAAAAATAGTAGAGGAATCCATAGGCAGCAGAGTCTCAGATACATGCGGAAGCAATATCTTCATAGACACAGCTCCTGGGGCAATGGAAAATAAAGTTAAAATGAACAAATGGGAAGACATCAAAATAAAAAGCTTCTTCATAGCAAAAGAAACCATCAACAAGGCAACAACAAAGCCCACTGCATGGGAGAACATATTTGCCAATGTTCTCTCTGATAAGGGTTTCATCTACAACATTTATAGGGAACACATACTACTTAACAAAAGGAAGATAAACAACCCAATCACAAAAATGGGCAACGGACCTAAATAGATACTTTTCCAGAGAGGACAAAAGGAAGGCCAAGGGACACATGAAAACATGCTCAGAGTCACTAATCATCTGACAGATACAAATCAAAAGGACAATGAGATACCACCTAACAGCTGTCAGAATGGCTATCATCAACAAAGGGCGAGTGCTGGTGAGGATGGGGAGAAAAAGGAACCCTCCTTCACTGCTGGTGTGAATGCAGACTGGTGCAGCCACTATGGAGAAGAGTATGGAGTTTCCTCAAAAAACTAAAAACGGAACTCCCATTTGACGCACTGATCCCACTTCTAGGAATATATCCCAGGAACCTAGAATTACCAATCTGAAAGGATGCATGCTCCTCTATGTTCACTGCAGCACAATTTCCAATAGCTAAGGTTTGGAAACAGCTTAAGTGCTGGTCAGCAGATGAGTGGGTTAAAAAGCTCTGGTATATCTACATAGTGGAATAGTATGCTATATCAGAGCAAAAGCTGGCCCAGTATAAAAAAAAAAGGAGCTGTTGGGAGCTTCAGTCACCCGCCAGCCTGAACACAACCCTCAGCCCCTCACCCAGACTGGCCAGGAACCCCAGTGGGGACCCCCACCCTGAAGGGTGTGTGACCAGCTGCAAACAGCCATCATCCCTTCACCCAGGCTGGCCAGGCACCCCAGTGGGGATCCCCATCCTGATCCAGGACAGCCTTCAGGGCAAACCAGCCGGCCCCCACCCGGGCACCAGGCCTCTATCCTATATAGCAAAAGGGTAATATGCCTCCCAGCACTGGGATCAGTGTGACAGGGCAGAGCGCCCAAACCCCCTGATCGCCCCGCAGCTCTTTGTGTGACAGGAGGCGTGGCCACAACCTCCCTATCAGCCCTGCTCTGTTCATGACAGTGGAAGGCGCCCCAACCCCCTGATCAACCCTGCTCTGTGCCTGATAGGGGGGAGCTCCCCAACCCCCTGATTGGCCCTGCTCTGTGTGTGACAGGGGGGAGCTCCCCAACCCCCTGATGGGCCCTGCTCTGTGCATGACAGCGTATGGAGCCCCATATGGAGCCCCTCTGTGTGGGATGCAGCACTCCAACCCCCCTTCTCTGTGTGTGATGGGGTAGAGCAATAACTTCCCCATTGACTCTGCCATGAGTGTGACAGGATGTGGTGCCCCAACCCCCTAATCCGCCCTGCTCTGTGTGTGACAGAGGGCGGTGCCCCAACTCCCCTATCTGCCCTACTCTGTGAGTGACAGGGGGGAGCTCCTCAAACCCCTCATGGGCCTTTTCTGTGCATTACAGGGGGAAGCTTTCCAACCCCCTGATGGGCCCTGCTCTGTGCGTGACAGGGTATGGAGCCCCAACCCCCCTGATGGGCCCTGCTCTGTGTGTGACATGGGGTGGCTCCACAACCTCCCCATCGACGCTGCCTTGAGTGTGACAGGGGGCGGTGCCCCAACCCCCCAATCGGACATACCCTGAGCATGACTGAGGGTGGTATCGCAACCTCACAATCCACCCTGCTCTGTGCATGACAGGGTGCGGTGCCCCAACTCCCCAATCAGCCTTGCTCTGAGCCCCACCAGGGGCTGCACCTAGGGATTGGGCCAGCCCTCTGCCACCCGGGGGCAGGCCTAAGCCTGCAGGTCATTATCTCCCAAGGGGTCCCAGACTGTGAGAGGGCACAAGCCAGGCTGAGGGAACACCCCCCACCCCCCAGTGCACAAATTTTTGTGCACTGGGCCTCCAGTTCAAGTATAAGGGGCTTTCAAAGTTGCAGAGGGAGGTATGAGAGGAAATCAGGGGGAGATGTGACTTCAGTAGAGTCACAAGATGCAATATTCCTGGCTTTTAATGATGAAGGAAGCGGTCACCAGTCACAGAATATGGGTGGTCTCCAGAAGCTGGAAAGAAAGTCTCCCCAAGAGCCTCCAGAAGAGAATGCAGCCTCCTGATACCTGGATTGCAGCCTGGTGAGCCCCACATCAGACTTCTGTGCTAATAACTGTAACACATTTGCATTGTTTCAGGCCACTAAATTTGTGATAATTTTTTACAGCAGCAGTAGATAACTAACACACATGTCAAAGCTTAAAAAAAGCCTTGCAGGCATGAGGAAAAAATATTTAAAGAAGTGTCAGCAAAAAGGTAAAAGAAAGTGAGGATAGAGGGAGTTCATTTACTATGGCACATGGATTGTAAAACTTTGTCAGAAAGGTTGGTCTGAGCACAATGCTGCATCAACGTGGAGCTACTTACAGCAATATGGAGAAAGAGTATGGAAAAGAACAGGGTTGTGTTTTTTTCCAGCCTGATTCCCTAACACTGAGACCAGGATATAATAAGTGCTCAATGTTTGCAGAATGCAGCTGCAAGGAGGGGACTGTAATTTAGACAGTATAAGATGACCCTGAGATTAGGGCAGAGGTAATGCTGGCATGAAAGGCAGGGTGGGATTGACTAGCTCAGTTGAGGACCTTTGAGGGCATGGAGGAAAGGGGTGGTCTCAGGCCTGAGAGCTGAAGTCTGTGTTTGAACAATTATCACCACCTTTTTGAGAACCGGCTGAAGTTGTTAAGGTCCTTACATAAAGCAATCCTCATTACAAGGGACAGGGCCTGTTGCCTAAAGGTAGGGGAGCCCTGACTGGCTCCTGTGGGGAAGATAGCATCTGTCTCGAGTAGCTAGGGTGACTTTGTTAGGGGCAGAAATAGAACATTCAAGACTAGCTATCCTATATAATAAAAGGTTAATATGCAAATCAACGAAAAGGTGGAACAACAAGTTGCTATGACATGCACTGACCCCAGGGAGCAAATACTCAATGCAGGAGCTGCTCTCTGGGGGTCAGTGCACTCCCACAGAGGGAGCACTGCTTGGCCAGAAGCCGGGCTCATGGCTGGCAAGTGCAGTGGCAGTGGCGGGAGCCTCTCCTGACTCCATGGCAGTGCTAAGGATGTCTGACTGATGGTTTAGGTCCACTCCCCAAGGGCTCCCGGACTGTGAGCGGGTGCAGGCCAGGCTGAGGGACCCCTCACCCCTGAGTGCCCAAATTTCGTGCACCAGACCTCTAGTTAATTATAAAAAACATTAATCATGTTCTGCTCACTGTGATTGTTTTGTCCTGATTAAAGAAGGCACATTCTAACCTGGCTGGGAGTTGCAAGCAGGACCTAGGACCTCACTTGGAAATACGGCCCATCCTCCACATCCAGTGATGCCTTCCCCAGGATATAAGTGACACATTTTCCCATGGAACTCTGAATTAGTACCTTTCCCTCTAACTTTCTTCAAATTAAGAGAATCTATGGAGTTCCCTATACTGCACAGTTTTAATGAAAGAAAATAAGACTTTCTAAGAGCATCAAATACATTTTTTTTATTTATAAACATATATACTCCTCTCTCTCTCTCTCTCTCTCTCTCTCTTTCTCTTTAAAATATATTCTTACTGATTCAGAGAGGAAGGGAGAGGGAGGGAGATAAAAACATCAATGATGAGAGAGAATCGTTGGTCGGCTGCCTCCTACACACCCCGTATAAGGGATCAGGCCAAAACCTAGACATGTGGCCTGACCTGGAAACAAACTGTGACTTCCTGGTTCATAGGTTGATGTTAACCCACTGAGTCACACTGGCCGGGCTCAATTCTTATTTATAAATTCATTCCAAGGACATATACAGCTTGAAAAGCTTTGAAAGCAGTTTAAAAAAAACAACAACAACTAGCTTTTAAGTAGCAAGAAAACAGTTATAGAAGAAAGTTTAAATTAAAAGAAAAAATAATTGTTTTACTTTATTCAAGAGTGGGAACATCCTCCATGAAAATGTGTACCTTGACTGAGGATGGCTGGGTGGCCTTATCACACCTTAGGAAATCAAATGCTTTTTACAATGACAAGAAAGAGAGTTTCATCTAATTTCTCTCCCAGGGTAGATGTCTGTCAACAGAAGGTGGACATGAATAAAAGGAGGGGCTTGCACAATCAATCAGGAAATCAGCAATCTATGAGTAATCCAGAACCCAGTATTTATCTCCTCTGCCACACACCCTCCCTCCCAGCCAGTGAGCAAGACAATTACTCTCAAGTCAAGCTAAGTGAACCCCCACTCACAGTGGCCCAATGCTGACATACAAAGCATACAAATAATTCTCACTCTGGCATAAAAGTGACAACTTTCTTGGAAGAAAAGCAGATACTGTAAATTCTCAAAGTCTTCCTGAAACATTTTCTAAAGTAATTTTTACTTCTTTAGAAAAAATGCATACCTGGCAAACCATCTGTAATAAAAGGCCCATTCTATAAAACCTTACCTGATCCTACTCATATCTGCAATCATAATCATATTTACAGACAAATATATCTATACTAAGAAAAGAGCAATATGCTAATTAGACTGGGAGACCTTCCAGGAGACCTTCCAGATGTTCTTCTGGACAAAGCCATGGTGGTGGGGCCAAGGTAGAGGCGGTTAGAGGCCAAGAGGGGAGGGCAGTTGTGGGTGATCAGGCTGGTGGGGGGAGGGGCTGTTGGGGGTAAGCAGATCAGCAGGGGGGCCATGTGGGGGCAAGCAGGCCGTCAGTGGGGGTCAGTTGGAGGTGATCAGGACAGCGGGGGTGGGGGGCAGTTTGGAGTGAGCAGGCCAGCAGGGGACAGTTGGGGATGAGCAGGCCAGTGGGAAGGGAAGGAGGGACAAGCAGGCCAGCAGGGGGGGAAGTTTGTGGTGATCAGGTTCATGGGGGTCATGTGGGTGCAAGCAGGCCAGCAGCGGGGGGCGAGGGGAGGTCAGTTGGGGTCGAGCAGGCCGGCAGGCAGAGTGATTAGAGGCAACGAGGCAGGCAGGCAGGCAGGTGAGCGGTTAGGAGCCAGCAGTCCCAGATTGCGAGAGGGATGTGTGACTGCTGTAAACTGGCAGTAGGACATCCTTCGAGGGGTCCCAAATTGGAGAGGGTGCAGGCCAGGCTGAGGAACACACTGTCCCCCGTGCATGAATTTCATGCACCGGGCCACTAGTAAAAATATAAACAAACAGAAAAAAACAAAGATAACATGCTAAAGACCACAAATTTATTATATGGCAAAAGTCAAGATTCAAAAATATCTCCCCTACTAGCAGAATTAGGTGGGAAATTAACAAAGTAGAATTTAATAGGATGCAAAATAAAGTCTCATACTAGGGCTTTAAAAAAAAAAAAAAAAAACCTGCAAAACAGGATAACCTAGTTTAAGACCAGTGCATCTACAAAAACACATTTTCATTTATTGCAAGCTCAACAAGAGGCAGCAGTCTGAAACAGTGGTCCCAAAAAGCTAATGCAATTCTAAGTTGCATTAAGAGAAGACAATGTCCTCTTCACAAATAATATCATCCTGGGGACCATACTCAGTTCTGGGAATCACATTTTAAAAGAATCAATAACTGAACTGTGTGTTGGGAGAAGGGTGGGATCTAGCCTAGGGAATATTCTGCACAAAAGCTAGTGAAGGAACTGGGGATGTTTAAACTGTTTTATTTTGTTTTTCATCTCATCTGTAAAGAGGATATGCTGCATAATGGAAAAGGGAGTGGACTAGGAATGGCAAATGGGTTTCCTTTCCTGAGCCAGTTCTAATCAACTGGTAGTGACTCCCAGGACGTGGTGCTGAGAAAGATTCTGAGAGTAGAAAGGAGGGAGTGAGGGCAGAGAGAGAGACACCAACTGGTTGCCTCCCACATTATCCCAATCTGGGGATTAGGGGAGTAGAGGAGCAAACTGCAACCAAAGTAGGTACCTCTGACTGGGAATTGAACCCAGGACCCTTGGGTATGCTGCAATTCTCTAACCACTGAACAACACCCGCAAGGCTTCAGTGCATCTTAGTTCTTATACCATTCTCTGGCTATGGTTTTATTACCGTGTTAACATAAGAAACATTCAAACCTGTAAAGAATTTTGTGTTTATTTGAGCAAACTGTCGACAAGTGCCTGGAAGCAGTACCTCAATGGATTGGGAAAGTGCTCTGGAGAGTGGTGGGTTTTCTTCTATTTTTATACATTACAACCAAAGGAGGAGACATAGGTAGGTTACAAGAAATTCATTGGTGATAGATTAGAGAGGCGGGAGAAACCAAAGGGGTCTTGGGGGTGAGGGAGAGAACCTGTGGGACTGGATAAAAAATAAAATGATAGACACATACTTAGAAGGGTGTAGGATAGCCAACAGTCAACAATTAACATGAGAACAATGAAGGAATTAGTGGTAACTGTCTGGGAGCCCACGCACATTAGGTTGTGCCACAAGGGGCCCAGAAAAAGGGAAGTTACAAGTTACCCAGATATTTCAAGGGTATCCTAGCTAATAAAAGACAAAAGGGTAATTAACCGTACCTCCGCTATGCTTCCCATTGGCTAATCAGGGCGATATGCAAATTAACTGCCAACAAAGATGGCGGTTAATTTGCATACATAGGCACAATAATGGGAGGCGAAAGGGGAAGGACAGAGGAAGCTGCCTGACGCTGACAGTGATCGGAAACCCAGGCAGCAGGCAAGAGCCGGGTGGCAGGGCAAAGGTGGAGAACCTGGGCCGCCTTTGCCCTGCATGAACTATGCAGCTGGGACAGGGGTTTGCGGCCGCTGGGAGCAGGGCGGGAACTTCCCAGGGTTTGCATCAGGCAGCCGGGAGAGGGGCGAGAACTATGCAGCCAGGAGAGGGGCACCAGGTGGCTGGGAGCAGGGCGGGAACTTCCCTGGGTTTGCAGCAGGCAGCTGGGAGCGGGGCGGGAACTTCTGCCGCATTGTCATGGCAATGCGGCAGAAGTTCCCGCCTCGTAGCTGCTTGCTCATTCACTTACTCGCTCATTCATTCACTCATTCACTCACCCATTATTCACTCACTCACTCACTCACTCAGCAAACCCTCTCAGGTCCCTGGCACCAGGCCAGGCACTGAAGTTGAAGCAGGATAAGACAGAGCAATGTCCTCAAGATGTTAGTAATTCAGTAGGGCGAAGCAGGCACATGAACAAGGCAGTTGTACGCACAGATGCAGTGTACTGGGTTCAGTGAGAGCAGTAACTAATGCCGACTTTGTTCTCTTGATACAATGGGGCCTCGGGAGCCAGGCCACCCCAAGCCTGTAGGCCTGTGCCTAGGCCAGGAGTGGCTGGGGTCCAGGAACATGACAGAAGGCGCAGGTCGGGCTGAGGGGTCTGACCCCACCCCTCACCCTCACCCCCGAGTGCACAAATTTTTGTGCACCGGGCTACTAGTCTATCTATATAAAAGACTAATATGCTAAGTGTCCTGCCGTCAGGGTAATACGTTATGTCGCAATGCCCAGCTTCCTCTCCCTAGCAACTAGCCTCCTAGAAGTTTCTTCAGCCCAGGAACACAAGTTGCTTTATAGCCAGGTAGAAACATTCACAGTTAACCAAATGTCTATGAAGTATTTTCCTGTGCCTCATCTCATTTGATCCTCACACAAGTCATGGAGTAGGTAGATCGGAGACTTGGTAGAATCCTATTTTCTTTTCATTAAACAGAAAATGAAGATTTAGAAAGTTTAGAAACTCGACCCAACTGAAAAGAATTGAGAAATGGTGGGCCCTCACCGACCCCCCTCCACCCCCCCCCTTCCCCCGCTCAAAAAGAAATAAAGAAAAGAAATGGTGGACCTTAAAAATGACTTCAGGTTTTTTCACTGCACAAAATATAGTCAAACACTGCTGCAAATTAAATATTTTACCCTTTGTTCTCCCTGCGTGATCTACAATAATAATGTGCTTCTTCGTGTTGATATTTACTGCTCTGTTGCTGACAATTACCTGAAAAAGAAGTTGGAGTGCTTCACTGGGCTGGAAAAAGTTTAGCTAAATCAGAAAGCAGCTCTAATTAACAAGTTTGTTTTATATCTATAAAAGGGTAAGTTCACTCGCACATGGGTGATACATATAAAGCTCTCATTGGCAGCAATCACATGCATTTCAATCTGTCATTGTCGATCATGAATTTGGTTGACACTTCTATTATTGAGAAAGGGTGAACAGGGATATTAAAATATTTCTTCTAATTAATTTCCTTTCAATGTGCACAAATTCATGCACCAGGCCTCTAGTGTTATTATAGATGCAAAAAGACAGATAGGCTCAGTGAAGATACTGTCCTAGAATGTAACTACCCACTATTACTGCTTTTGGTTAAAGTTTAATTTCAGATCGTCCTTTGTGGTTACTTCAGGTCTTTGAGTTTGCAAGACCATCATACAGGCCTTCCCTGAGCTTGTCAGGAAACCATGTGGCCCCTTTCACCCACAGCATCTTGGTAAGCCAGCTTACCTTTATCTTCCTCGGTATGCACAAGAGTGGGTACTTGCCATGGCCTGTGTTGCTCGGTGGTTAGAGCATCAACCTGAGCAGCAGAGTCACCTATTGGATTCCTGGCCAAGGGCACATACCTGGGTTGCAAGCCCAAGCCCACAGTGGGGTGGAATGGGGGTGCTGCAGGAGGCAACCTATAGATGTCTCTTTTACATTGGTGTTTTTCTGACTCCCCCCCCCCCCTGCCACCCCCCTTCCTTCCAGTCTCTAAAATCAATGGAAAATATGTCCTTACTCCTTGGGAGAGGTACAAAGAAAACCAAAAACCAAAAAACGATAAAAAGGTAGATACTTAAAGTTTAGCTCACTGATTTTCAACCAGTGACTTTTGCCTCTCCAAGAACATCAGGCAATGTCTGAGACATTCAATAACGTCAGAACTGGTAAGAGGCGCTGCATTTAGTGGGCAGAGAGGCCAGGGATGCTGCTAATCACCCGGCGGTGCACAAGACGGAGCTCCCTACAAAGGGTTTTCGGGTCCCAAAAGGCAACAGTGCCGCGGTTACTGCGTGACTTAATGAAAGGCAAAATAAGCAAAGCCCGAGCTGGCGGAGCTCGCTGGGTGCAATGCCTGGGCTGTGATGGGACCAGCTGGCCAGGGGATAGCCAGGTTGGGTCCAGCGCCCTAGGCCCAACAGGAGGAAGACACAGGGTTAACACCCAGATCCCGCAGGCCCCGGATGTGGTGCAGAGCACATGGCTTCTCCTCCAATCCCAGCTCTAGCCCAGAGGTCCTCGCGGGACTCGGAGGCCAAGCTCTCGCGAGAAGTGGGCGGAGCTTCTGGCGGTTGTTGGCATTGACTTGGCTGTAAAGCTCTGGGTTCCCGGATTCCCGGATTCCTGGATTCCCGTATTCCCGTGCTGGGCTGGCTGGGTCTCGGGGAGAGGGCGGGATCGGCTGTGAGGCCCCCACCCGCCGCGAGGTGCCTCCACTTCCAGGGCCGCGGGTTTCACAGCCTCGCTCCGTATCTCTACTCTCCAGCCGCTGGTGAGAGTCGCGCCCGGTACACAACCCGCTCACCCGTGGCAAGCCGAGGGGAGGAAATGTGTTTATCCGCCATTTCCTAGTTCGAGTGGGCGGGAGAGCCTTGAGGTATACCCGTTCCTCTTGATTCCCGGCCCGCGGTTGGGCTCTGAGGACAGGTGAGGAAAAAGTACCGGGAGCACACGTGAGGAGATGTAGCATCTTGTTTGTTTCCGTTAAAGCACCAACCCGGTGCGCGGGTGAGGAGGCGAACCTTCTTGCTTGTTGTCGTGCAAGCGCCGTCCCCGCTGGGCTTTCGTGCTTTCCCGCTTTCCCGCAGGTCAGCCACTGTTCCGTCTTCAGAAATTCCCGTGCCCTCTGCCTGCCTGGTAACCGTTGGCATCTTCTCTTCCAGCTCACCGTGCCCCCCAAATATGACGTGTTGAGTCAAGACGAACTACGCACAAAGCTGTCCCAGACCTTCAAGCGCCGAGGTATCCTGGACTCCCTCAAGGTGTCGGCTTGAGGCATATCTGTTCTGTAACTTTTACAAGTGGAAGCGGTAACAGGGAGTCCGCATTTAAACCCACTGGGTCTTGGTTTTAAAAATAATATGATATGCAGGTGGTATTGGGGAGTGACGCTTTTATGTTTTGTAGAACTCGTTATCCTGGAGAGCATTCTCAAACGGTTGAGAGTTTGCCCGGTCTTCATATTCAAATAGATTTATTGACTGACATTCAGGTAGGAGCGAGTAGCTGTATAAAATGAAAACATTTTAGCAACAAGGCAAGTTTTGTGAAACTGGTTTGTAGGTTCTTGAATTAATACGTGGTTTTGTAATAGTCATGTTTGGATGAAGGATATTGAGACAATATAATAAGCATTGTGTGCTGCTTACAGTACAATAGTCTGGAGAATGACAGCTTTTTTCTTTAAAATATAATGAAAGCTCTGAAGGTTTCACTTGGGCAGCACATACGTATTAGTATGAATTAACAGCAAGGAGTAGGGTTACCTCAAATGTGTTTTCATTACTATATACAGTTAGACGTGTATTTTACACTTATCAGGGGAAATACTGAGTTTTTCCTTCTCCCCCCATTGTTTTCGTAACTTAAAAAACAAAACAGAACACTTTATACCTATCTGAAAAACCCATAAAAACATAGAGGAAGAGAGTCTTTTCTGATTCAGCTATTATTGGCACAGTGGTGTGTGTGTGTATTCTTAGTTCACTGTTGTATAGTGAGCATTTTCCTGTGACCCGAAAAGTTCCTTGAAACCCTCCATTTAAGTGTCCCATGATTGGATGTATGTGTAATTTATGTAGCAGTCCCTGGTGAATGTTTAATCTTGGCAGAGAATAATTTACTAATACACTTTACATGTAAAGTAACATCAGGAATAGAATTGGTTTAAATGTGTTTTCATTACTACATATATTTCAGAAGTATATCTGAAATATAAATGCTGAATAGGTTATAACCAGGTCTGTGCATCCTTCAGTTGCATTTCTCATTTTTGCCTAGGTTACGTGGCATTCTTACATTCTTGTATGACTTTATCTATATAGAAAAGGCTAATATGCAAAGTGTTTCCTTGGAGGTTAGCCCAGGAGACCGGGAATTCGATTGCTCGCTATGATGTGCGCTGACCATCGGGGGGTCGCACAGAAAATTGCAGGCAGCGAGCTGGTGTTGGCGGGGTACTGAGGGAGCAAGGAAAGGGGAAGCAGGAACAGGGGAGGGGGGAACCGCGTGGTGGTGGTGCATGAGGGAGCAGGAAAGCAGGGAACCTGATCAGCCGTGATTGCCAGCCAGGCCTAGGGACCCTACCTATGCACTAATTTCTTGCATCAGGCCTTTAGTCCTGGAAAATAAAAGGCCATAAGCATTTTTTAAAAAATACATTTTATTGATTTTTTAAAGAGAGGAAGGAAGAAGGGTAGAGAGTCAGAAACATCGATAAGAGAGAAACATCGACCAGCTGCCTTCCGCACACCCCCTACCCAGGTACATGCCCTTGACCAGAATCGAACCTGGGACCTTTCAGTTCTCAGGCTGATGCTCTATCCACTGAGCCAAACCGGTTAGGGCCGTGGTCGCCAAACTGTGGCTCGCGAGCCACATGCGGCTCTTTGGCCCCTTGAGTGTGGCTCTTCCTAAGCCTTAGGAGTATCCTAATCTACACTAATAAAAGAGAACAATGGTAATTGGCATACGGCGATACCGTTTTTATTGGCTAATCAGGGCCATATGCAAATTAACTGCCAACAAAGATTGGCCGTTAACTGCCAACAAGATGGCGGCTAACTTGCATATGTAGGCACAATGCAGGGAGGCGAAAGGGAAAGCAGGAAGAAGCCCCCTGCCACTGACAGTGGTCGGAAACCCAGGGGGGAGCTAAGAACTGGGGGGCAGGGCAAAGGCGGCCCTGGGGCCGCCTTTGGCCTGCCCCCCAGCCATGATCGGAGAATCAGGCGCCTTTGCCGCCCTGGCCAGTGATAGCAGGAAGTAGGGGTGGAGCCAGCAATGGGAGCAGGGCACGGTCAAAGCTGGTAGTCCCGGGAGCTAGGGGTCCCTTGCCTGGGCCTAATGCGAAGCCCACGATCACGGCGCCCCCCGCTGCCACTGCAGGTCCCCGCTGCCCGGGACTGACGCCTAGGCCAGAGGCGTTAGGCCTGGGCAGGGGCGGAGCCTGCTACCGTGGGGAGCTGGGGTTCCCCTTCCCAGGCCTGACACCTCTGCCGGAGGCCTCAGGCTTGGTCAAGGGGCCGATCCGGTGATTTGTGATCGGAGGGTGATGAGGGTCAACTCCTCTGGCTGAGGCGTCAGGCCTGGGCGGGGGTTGGAGCAAGCGATCAGAGGGAGGTGGGGGTCCCCTGTCCAGGCATGATTCCTGGGCCAGAGGCCTCAGGCCTGGGCGGGGGCCAGAGCCAGTTATCGGGGGGCAATAGGGGTCCCCTGTCCAAGCCTGACACCTCTGGCAGAGGCGTCAGGCCTGGGCAAGGGGCCGATCAGGCGATTGGAGGGTGATGGGGGTCAACGCCTGAGGGCTCCCAGTATGTGAGAGGGAGCTGGCTGGGCTGAGGGACACTCTCCCCCCACACACACACCCAGAGCACGAATTTCGTGCACCAGGCCCCTAGTTACGTTACTAACAATGTACCTACCTATATAGTTTAAGTTTAAAAAGTTTGGCTCTCAAAAGAAACTTCAATCGTTGTACTGTTGATATTTGGCTCTGTTGACTAATGAGTTTGCTGACCACTGGGTTAGGGCAAAGCATTTTTTTTAAGGCTCTTTGGCAGAGCATGTGTATTCTTCTCAGTATAAATGTCTTTTGTACTATAGGATTTTTGATGTATAAGTACTGTTCTGAACTTGTAGTTATATACTCTTGTTCTTTTCAGGTGTAGGATAGAAGATAGAGGTATAGCAACTCTGTTTGTTTCCTGCTTGTATAGTATTGATATGAATACGTTGCGTGGATATAGGCAACATAGTCTTGAGCTCTGCTCAATTAATATGTTTCCAGATTATATGCAAAGTAGATTAGGACAATATTCAGTAGTTCAGTTAATTTAGAGGTTTTCTTAAAACTCAAAGGAAAACTAAGACATTATAACCTTGAAGAAAATTACCCACTTTGAACCTAAGTTTTCATATTTGTAAAATGTGGGAAAATTACTGTATTTCACAGTGTCTTGAGATGTAAATAATATATATGGAAGTGCATTTTTAAAAATATATTTTTATTGATTTCAGAGAGGAAGGGAGAGGGAGAGAGAGATAGAAAAATGAATGATGAGAGAGAATCATTGATCAGCTGCCTCCTGCACACCCTCAACTGGAGGTGGAGTCCTGCAACCTGGACATGTGCCCTTGACCAGAATCGAAACCAGCACCCAATATTTCTTCCAATATTATTTTCATATTCTTCATCAATCCACAGAGAGTTGAGGAAGCAACAGAATTTTCTCTTATACATGCTATCTGAATCAAAGACTGCTGAAATGGACTCATAGGGAAGATAGTTAGAGTCTTCATGTGTTCTGACTAAGCAGCAATTCACTTGGAAGCAGGTGAAAACAGCTTCTCTGGCCAGAATCCATGGGCTGCTTATCTCATAGAGTAAGACAAAGTGTGCAGCAGAGTAGTACTAACTTTTGGCCATGGATCTAAAACAACTCCCCCATCAGACCTGCCTTGAGTGTGACGGGGGACGGTGCCCCAACCCCCCAATCGGCCCTACCCTGAGCGTGACTGAGGGTGGCATCACAACCTCCCAATCCACCCTGCTTTGTGCATGACAGGGGGCGGCGCCCCAACTCCCAAATCAGCCCTGCTCTGAGCCGGACCAGGGACTGCACCTAGGGATTGGGCCTGCCCTCTGCCACCCGGGAGCAGGCCTAAATAAAACGATTCTAATAAAACGATTCTAATTTGTGTGGCAAATCTGTGTATTCCTAGTGCAGCAAACCTGAAAGTTTGTTCCCATTTGTTGTTGTTTTTTTTTTTTCTTTTTTGTCATTGAGCTAGACACAACTGAGAAAGCAGGTCATTCACGAATTGATGAACCCTGTATTGAGTGGAAGTCCTCCACCATTTCAGTGGAAGGGAGTGCCCTCTTCTTTTTAAAACATATTTTTATTGATTTCAGAGAGGAAGGGAGAGGGAGAGAGAGAGAGAAATATCAATGATGAGAGAGAATCATTGCTTGGCTGCTTCCCGCATGCCCCCCCACTGTGGATTGAGCCCACAACTTGGGCTTGTGCCCTTGACTGGAATCGAACCCGGACCCGTCAGTCCCCAGGCCAACGCTCTATTCACTGAGCCAAGCCAGCCAAGGCAGGAGCGCCCTCTTAATAGGCAGGTATACCTGTGTCCCACATGAGAAACCAGAGTCTGCAGAAGTGGGTAATTTGCTTAAGGTCACAGGATTTCAAGATGGCAACACAGGGCAGTAAATCTAGATCTCTAAAATGTGCTCTTTAGATAAGAGAAATAAAGAATACATTAATTTTTTTTGAAACCTGTTTTAATCCTCAAGTATTAAAACATATGTTTACCACTTCTTAATTATTTTAACTATTCCTACACCATTGCCTTTGAACATATTAGTTACATTTTATCTTAAAGGCAGATATAGCAAACTTTCCATATATTTTTTAAATTGACTTAATATTTTAGAGCAGCTTCATAGCAAAATTGAACAAAACGGAGAGTTTCTGTATGTCTCCTCCTCCTTCATGCACAGCCTTCCCCATGATCAACATTTTTACAGTCAATGAGCCTACATGGTGGCATCATTGTCACCTAAAATCCATAATTAACATTAGGGTGCACTCTTTATGTTGTCCCTATGTTTTAATTCTCTTTCTATTAGCTGTAGTTGTCCAAAAGTTTCTTATTCAGAAGTTTTAAGAAATCTTGAACAGTGTTAGTATTTGAAAAACTTGAAACTTAAATATGCTGTATTTAAGTTTCCCTGAGCAATAGTCAATTACATAGTTACTAGAGGCCGGATGCACAAAAATTTGTGCACTGGCGGGGGTGGGGGTGCCCCTCAGCCCCACTTGTGTCCTCTCACAGTCTGGGACCCCTCGGGAGATTACGACCTGCTGGCTTAGGCCCACTCCAGGGTGGCAGAGGGCAGGCCCAATCCCTAGATGCCTGCACCGCAGCTCCTGGTCGGGCTCAGAGCAGGGCCGACAGGGGAGTTGGGGTGCCGCCCCCTGTCATGCACAGAGCAGGGCAGATCAGAAGGTTGTGATGCCACCTCCAGTCACGCTCAGGGTAGGGCCGATTGGGGGGTTGGGGCGCTGCCCCCTGTCACGCTCAGAGCAGGGCCCATCAGGGGGGTTGGGGCTCCGTACCCTGTCAACACACAGAGCAGGGCCCATCAGGGGGTTAGGGAGCTCCCCCCTGTCATGCACAGAGCAGGGCCGATCGGGGGGTTGGGGAGCTCCCCCCATCATACACAGAGCAGGGCCGATCAGGGGGTTGTGATGCCACCCTCAGTAACGCTCAGGGTAGGGCCGATTGGGGGGTTGGGGTGCTGCCCCCTGTCACACTCAGGGCAGGGCTGATGGAGAGGTTGCGGCTCCACCCCGTCACACGCAGAGCAGGGCCCATGTGGGGGTTGGGGCGCTGCCACTGTCACACTCAGGGCAGGGTCAATGGGGAGGTTATGGCTCTACCCTGTCACACACAGATTAGGGCCCTGCTCTGTGTGTGACAGGGGGCAGCGCCCAAACCCCCTGATTGTCCCGGCTCTGTGCGTGACAGGGGGTGGCGCCGCAACTTCCCCATCAGACCTGCCTTGAGTGTGACGTGGGGTGGTGCCCCAACCCCCCAATCGGCCCTGCTCTGAGCCGGACCAGGGACTGCACCTAGGGATTGGGCCTGCCCTCTGCCACCCGGGAGCAGGCCTAATCCAGCAGGTTGTTATTTCCCGAGGGGTCCCAGACTGCGAGAGGGCACAGGCCGGGCTGAGGCATCCCCTCTTCCCCCCCAACCCCCCCGAGTGCACAAATTTTTGTGCACCGGGCCTCTAGTACTAATATAAGGGTAATACGCTAATCAGACTGGATGTCTTCCAGACATCCTTCTGGACAAAGCCATGTTGGTGAGGGCCGAGGCAGAGGCAATTAGGGGCAATCAGGCCAGCAGGGGAGAGCAGTTGGGGCAATCAGGCAGGCAGGTGAGCGGATAGGAGCCAGCGGTTCCAGATTGGGAGATGGATATTGGACTGCCGGTTTAGACCCATTCCTGGCAGTTGGACATTCCCCGAGGGGTCCTGATTTGGAGAGGGTGCAGGCCAGGCTGAGGGATCCTCCCTCACCACTCCCTTACCCCACTCTTTCCCCCTACCCCGTGCATGAATTTTGTGCACCGGGCCTCTAGTATTATATATTTAAATGAATTAATCATGAAGAGCATAGTTAATTAAGCACCTGTTGATTGAGATTTTGTTGTTTTATTGTTTGGGTTTTGCCATTAGAAGCGGTGTGCAGTGTACACTCTTTGTTTCCCTGTGGAAGTGTAGCTGTGTGAATTCCTAGAGGTGAAAAGACTAGGTTAAAGAACACATGTCTTTTTGAATACACAAACACTAACAAATTTCCCTCCTGAGTGATTGAACCTGCCGACTTCCCCGCTTTCTTGCCAGCACTTCACGTATGATCAGAGTTTTAATCTTAGCAGTCTTATTGGGAAAATATGACCCCTTTGTTTTAGTATTAACTTGCATTTTCTTAGGATTTTGTTTATCGACATTAAATTGTCTTACTGATTTATTAGATCTCTTTAATATTATGAAAGTTAGTGTGCTTTCTCCTCATTATAGCAAATATTTTCTTCCAGTGTGTCATTTGTCTTTTGACTTTATTTCATGCCATATATAAGTTCTTAGTTTTTATGTTATTAAATATTTCTCTTTATCACTTCTAGATTTTTGTATCATGCTTGGGAAGGACTTCCTTCAGAAATTATTCTTAAGAGATATATAACGTACAACAGGATAATGTTATAAGTCCAAAATTTATAAAGTGACTGAGTAATGGTTGAATGAAAGTTGTGAGACAAAACTATGTACATTGTGTTTTTTAGGTTTTCTCGTGGAGTTTTTAAAAGAAATGGCAGAATATCATCAGGCTAAAGAGACTTGTGACATGGACCCTCAGACAAGTGCAATTTTGCCTAGCAAAGACTCCCTTGGTAATTTCAGGCTTTTTTCCTGATTCCAGGTTTCTATTTTCTTTTTGAATGAAGAAAAAGATCTGCTTTCCTATGTTGTGTGTGTTCCTAAACTGTGTGCAGGTGGAGTGCTCATTTCCCATTGTGTCAGCACAGTCCTACCTTCAGTGCTGCCCCTCCCTCTGTGATCACCAGGTGGATGCAAAGGCCCATGTTCTTGTTTGTTGGGTCAACCCCTCAACTGGCAGGCTCTTCCCTGTGACTCATCTAACTTTATCGTATAGCCATTAACGTGAGAAGATCCTAGACTATTTGCATTGCGGAAAACTAGAGAAGTCAGTGGCCCGTCACTTCATGTTATAGTTGAGGAAACCAAGGTCACCAGATGAAGGAAAAGTGATACTGGAGTCCAAGTTTTCTGGTCCATGATCCAGATCCTTTTCCATGGGACAGCCTTTCTACATACAGTACCATCCTGCCTTTAGGCGTATGCTCAGAAGGGAAACAGGTGGCTAAAATGCTGTGATTAATCCTGGCTCCTCCTTACTCATTAAAAGCAATAACTTGTTAGACAATAAATTCAAATATCTTAATCTGATTCTGCCAGTCTTTTTTTTCCTGTGCATACTTTTTAGTGGGCACTGGTGTTTACATGATTGAGATTGCACTCTCGTGTGGGTTTTGCACTCTGTTAATGTTTGATTCTAATCCACATTTGGTTTGAGGGCTTCGGGTCTGCTGCAGAGAGCACTGGAATGAGAGAAATAGCAGACCTGGCTTTTGTCCCAGTTATGCCATTGTGTAGTTGCTAAGCCCTCTGGGAGTCACCTACACTGTGTGGGCACCTGTGTCCTCTGTAAAATGGAAGACTTAAAACTAAGAATCTCTGATTCATTTTAAGATCAGTGTTTTGAACATGTGACTCAGCTTTCACCAAAGACCATAAAAGAACTCTTTGGCACTTGGAGACTGGAAAAAGATGCCATTGTTTTCTGACCTACCTTTTGCTTTCTTTTCCCCTGACTTTTATGATGGAAATTTTCCAGCATTCAAAAAAGTTGAAAGTTTTACAGTTCACCAGTAAGTTTGTATTATGTTTGCTTGATCACTTTCTGTACATCCAGTAATCTATCTCAATTTTTTGAATTGGTTCAGAGTAAATTGCAGATGCCCCCTGCCCGTATCCCTGTACTCTTTGCTTTTGAACAGACTTCTTGCTCACCTACCCTGAGTCCTCTGCCCTGTTTGTGTTTTTTTAATAGCTGAGAAGCTTCAACATATTGATGATCAGTTTTCAGGTGCTTACCCTCAGCATCCAACATTAGGAACTTTAGAAATAAAGTTAAATGAATATAAGAGAGAACTAGAACAGCAGCTTCAGGCAGAAATGCATGAAAGGGTAAGTTTATCTTGTTGCTGTTAACAAAAGTGATATTTTTGCTTATCTTTTCATTCTTAATCTTAGGTATATAGGAAAATATCTAGAATCTTTAATAAACTAGAGGCCCAGGGCATGTGTAGGTTCCCTAGTAGCTACCTGCTGGTGGGGCCTCCCTTTCCCTGGCCACCTGCTGCCAGGTGGGGCTGGTCTCAGGGGACGGGCTGCAGGTGGTTGGCCAGCCCCGCCCCTGCTTGAACTCCCGGTGAAGGGGACAATTTGAATATATGGCTTTTATTATATAGTTAATATGATATGTACTCTTGTGCATGTTATTATTTTTCTTTCCACTTGCTGTTGTTTCTTTTTGCCTTTTGAATGAGTTTTACAGGAACAGTTAATGAGACCAAAGATGAATTAAACTATAAATATAGGGTGTCCCAAAAATATATAAACACACCTTGAATAATTATAAAGGCAGTGTATATTAAACAACATTTTCACAATTGAGCTATCGGCTGTTAGAGTGTGTATACATTTTGGGGGGGATACCCTGTATAATTAATGAATATTGAACTTAAACATGGAGAATTTGTTACTAATTGTTTAGTATTATTATTTACAATGATTTGTAGTCAATTTGCAGTTGAAGCATTTTAAAAATACTGAAGTAGTACAAATTAAAATGGAAGAGAAAGGAAAGTCTGAGGAGTTAGTGGTTTGGGAATGATGTTGGAGAGCTTGTCAAGCAAGATCGGAAGCCTTCTTGGGAAAAGATGTTCCTTGAGAGAATTCAAAAGCACCAGAAGGCAATATTTTAAAATCATTTACTGGATGGCTCCTTCCTGCAGCTGCTTGTAGATTTGCTAAAAGTCCAGGGGTGAGATGAGACATTTGCTGGAACACTTGAGGACCTAGAGCAGTGATGGTGAACGTTTTGAGCTTGGCGTGTCAAAAATTTTGAAAAACCCTAACTTAACTCTGGTGCCATGTCACATATAGAAATATTCATATATTTTTTTGATATTTGCAACCATAATAAAAAAAGATTTATATTTTTGATATTTATTTTATATATTTAAATGCCATTTAACAAAGAAAAATCAACCAAAAATATGTATAAAATGAACAAAAACAGAAAAACAATGTACATTTAAGAAAAAATAATAATAAAAACAATGATAATCATTACCATTTGCAACGTCATGGATGGAACTGGAGAGCATTATGCTAAGTGAAATAAGCCAGTCAATGAAGGAAAAATACCACATGATCTCACTCATTCATGGATAATAGAGACCATTATAAACTTTTGAACAATAATAGATACAGAGGCAGGCCTGCCTCAAACAGATTGTCAAACTGCAGCGGGAAGGCCGGGGAGGGTTGGGGGGCAGGAGGTAGGGGGGTAAGAGATCAACTAAAGGACTTGTATGCATGCATATAAGCATAACCAGTGGACATAAGACATTGGGGGATAGGGGAGGCTAGGGGACTGTCTAGGGCGGGGGAATAAAATGGAGACATATGTAATACCCTTTGGAATACTTTAAGCAATAAATTAAAATAAATAAAATAAATAAATAAATAAATAAATAAATAAAAAATTAAAAAACAAACAAACAATGATAATCAAATGGTACGAAAACTAGAAATTAGTGACTTTTTTGGTGCTGAAGTTTGTCTGCTAATTCTTCGATTGCAGGTTCATACTTGGTGCACTTCAAAGCCAAGCAAGCGCCACTAACATCATGTTAGCCGGTTCCTTTTGTTCATTTTAATATTATTTAATGCTGAGAACAAAGTCTCACAAAAATATGTTGATGAAAAAATTGTTAGCAAAGCCATCGCTAGATTTTTTATATTGCTAAAAGTGTCAGGAACTCTGTTCCAAGCACTCAAAATTTCTTCTTCATAGTTGCACTCTTCATGTTTCAAACGATTTCGTTCCAGATTTTCAAGTTTCGACCTTAAGTCGACAAACACGAGTCCAAATGCTACCTTGAAAATCTGCAAGTTGCATCTCTAAATCATCAATTTGCATCCATTGGAAATTATTCAATTCCAAAGTACTGTAAACTACATCCAGATACTTAATTATTTTAATGGTCTGTTCTAGGCTTCTAAATTGGTTGAATCTTTCGCTGAACTGTTCAAAGAACGTGTTTACTATATTCTGGTACATAAGTATAGACTCCATTACACTTGTAGTAGCCTTCTCGAAATACTTTTTCATCTGAGGAAAATACGAGTTTTAGTTTCAATATCTCGCTTGAAAATTTTAAGTTTACTTTCAAAAGATTTGATGTATCCAAACATAACGTCAATATTTTTGCCAAAACCTTGTAATTTTAAGTTCAGTTCATTCATATGAACAGAGAGATCTGTAAAAAACATCAAATTGCTGACCCACTTATGATCATTGATCTGAGGAAAGTTTGCCAGATCCTTATTCTCAATAAATACCATAATTTCTTCAAAGCACTCCACAAATCGCTCAAGTAGTTTTCCTCGACTTAGCCATCTCACACGATTGAACATCAGTAGTCCACTGTAGGTTGAATCAACTTCCTGTAAAAGTACAGAAAATTCTCGCTTGTGAAGGGGTCGAGAAGCTATAAAATTCACAATTTTTGTTACAACTGACATTAAATCATTCAATTCAGAGAATCCCGATTTGGCACACAACACCTCCTGATGGATAATGCAATGAAAAGGTGCAAGTGGATGTCTAATAGCTTCCATAAACAATTTCAGGAATCCCACTTTTTTCCCACCATCTTTGGTGCCCCGTCTGTCGTGACTGACACAATTTTAGAGATATCAATGTTTAGGACACTGAATGTTTTTATAACAACTTTACATATTTGGTTTCCTGATGTACTCATTGGCACTTATTCTAACTTCATCAACTCTTCTCTCATAGTGAGACCATCAGAATATCTAGCAATAATGGCCAACCGAGCATATGATGTGACATCAGTAGTTTCATCAAGAGAAATCAAAAAATATTTACATCTATTTAAGTCTTTTTTTTATTGACTTTGTACGTTTTTGCCAAGATCTGTTATTCTACCTTTTTTTAAAATTAAATCTTTATTGTTCAGATTATTACAGTTGTTCCTCTGTTTTCCCCCCATAGCTCCCTGCCACCCAGTTCCCACCCCACTCTCTGCCCTTACCCCAACCCCCTACTGTCCTCACCCATAGGTGTATGATTTTTTTTTCTATGTCCCTGATTCTATTATGATCACCAGATTATTTATTCACTTGATTCTTAGATTCACTTGTTGATAGATGCATGTTTGTTGTTCATAATTTGTATCTTTACCTTTTTCTTCTTCTTCCTCTTCTTAAAGGATACCTTTCAGCATTTCATATAATCCTGGTTTGGTGGTGATGAACTCCTTTAGCTTTTCCTTATCTGTGAAACTCTTTATCTGACCTTCAGTTCTGAATGATAGCTTTGCTGGATAAAGTAATCTTGGTTGTAGGTTCTTGGTATTCATCACTTTGAGTATTTCTTGCCACTCCCTTCTGGCCTGCAAAGTTTCTGTTGAGAAATGAGCTGACAGTCGTATGGGTATTCCCTTGTAGGTAACTGAGTTTCTTTCTCTTGCTGCTTTTAAGATTCTCTCTTTGTCTTTTGCTCTTGGCATTTTAATTATGATGTGTCTTGGTGTGGTCCCCTTTGGATTCCTTTTGTTTGGGGTTCTCTGCGCTTCCTGGACCTGTAAGTCTATTTCTTTCACCAGGTGGGGGAAGTTTTCTGTCATTATTTCTTCAAATAGGTTTTCAATATCTTGCTCTCTCTCATCTTCTGGCACCCCTATAATTCTGATGTTGGTACGCTTGAAGCTGTCCCAGAGGCTCCTTACACT
This sequence comes from Myotis nattereri, assembly GCF_964212035.1. Classification (NCBI taxonomy): domain Eukaryota; kingdom Metazoa; phylum Chordata; class Mammalia; order Chiroptera; family Vespertilionidae; genus Myotis; species Myotis nattereri. Next base: position 7,945,981 of record NC_138094.1, read on the forward strand.
ATCTTCGTATTTTCGGATTCTTTTTTCTTTTTGCTTTTCCAGTTGGGTGTTCTTTGCTTCTTTGCATTTCGAATCTTTGACTTGATTCTTGCGCTCCTCTGGTCTGCTGTTGGGTGTCTGTATAGTATTCTTTATTTCAGTCAGTGTATGCTTAATTTCTAGTTGGTTCTTTATCACAACATCGAGGGTCTCATTAGATTTCTTGAGGATCTCACTACATTTATCGGCGGTCTCACCAGTCTTTTCGAGGGCCTTACTAAGTTTATCAGCAGCTTCTAGACAGTTCTTGAGAGACCTTAAAAGTGTGGTTTTGAGCTCTGTATCTTCCATTTCTGACATTTGCGTCCTATTTCTTTGTCTCCGCATTTTTTTATCTTTTCTTGGTGCACCCCCTTGTGGTCTTTGTGCGCAGTCTTGTTGTAGTTAAGCCTTGATTGTTGTCGGCAATACCGGGGGTGATTTGGCCTCCAGGCTAACTGGCTATGAGAGCTATTCTGCCTTTGATAGTATTTCTACTGAGTGGTAACTTAGAAATTCTTTTAATAACATCATCTTTTTTTTTCATATCGTGAAATAGAGCTGGTGCACCTCTTAGAAATGTTTCCTTACTAAATTCTCTGTCACTGAGGGTTTTTTCCATGCTGAGCTATGGAGAGAGCAATATAGTAACTTGCTGATATTAAATTTGTAGAGCATCTTACAAATTTAATGATGGAATTTGATTGACTTTTATAGAGGTGTAGCTGCCTAGAAATGCATTCCTTCCTCTCATCAATACTTTTTTTCAAGAACTGACAATGATTAGTTTCAAAATGTCTCTTTACATTCCACGTTCTGCTTACTACTGTTTCATTAAACACTATGCACAATGAATTGTTGTTTCTGTTGACAATCCCGTACATCTCGGTGCATATGTCTTTTTAAGGGTCGGCTACTGCTACTTCCACTTCCCTTATCATTCAATCTTGCTTTTTTATTTTTTTGATTCTCCATCACAAGGCTGCAAAAATAAACATAAATGACGGCATTTTTTATAGAAGGTTGATAGTTTTCTTACCTATTAACTTTTTGCAGTGTTGTTGCACTGACTCCTGTTGCAAAACAATTCAAAAACAGTACGTATAACCAACAAATATATGGTGCTGTAATCAATTATCTGACACGCAGAATGTCTCGTTGAGCACTGTTGCACTGTATATCTTTTTGTTTTTTTTTTATTAGGTAAGGTATTACAAATGTGTCCTCTTCCCCCCCATTATCCCCAGCCTCCCCAACCTCCCCGCACACTCATGCTCCCATCCCCCTGTTGTCCATGTCCATTGGTTTGGCTTATATACATGTATACAAGTCCTTCGGTTGATCTCTTCACCTTACCCCCGCCTTCCCCTACTTTCCTTCTGGGGATTGATAGCCTGATTGCTGTTTCTCAGTCTTTGGATCTGTCCCTTTTCATCAGTCTATGTTGTTCTCTATAATCCACAAATGAGTGAGATCATGTGGTATTTATCTTTCTCTGACTGACTTATTTCACTTAGCATAATGCTCTCCAGTTCCACCCATGCTGTTGCAAAAGGCAAGAGTTCCTTCTTTTTTACCGCAGCATAGTATTCCATTGTGTATATGTACCACAGTTTTCTAATCCACTCATCTGCTGATGGGCTCTTAGGCTGTTTCCAAATCTTAGCTATGGTGAATTGTACTGCTATGAACATAGGGGTGCATATATCCTTTCTGATTGGTGTTTCTGGTTTCTTGGGATATATTCCTACTAGTGAGATCACTGGGTCAAATGGGAGTTCCATTTTTAGTTTTTTGAGGTGGCTACATACTGTTCTCCACAGTGGCTGCACCAGTCTGTATTCCCACCAGCAGTGCAGAAGGGTTCCTTTTTCTCCACATCCTCTCCAACACTTGTTGTTTGTTGATTTTTTGATGATAGCCATTCTGACAGTTGTGAGATGATAACGCGTTGTCGTTTTGATTTGTATCTCTCCTATAATTAGTGACTTTGAGCATGTTTTCATATGTCTTTCGGCCTTCTGTATGTCCTCTTTCGAAAAGTGTTCATCTAGGTCCGTTGCCCATTTTTTTATTGGATTGTTTATCTTCCTTTTGTTAAGTTACATGAGACCCCTGTAAATGTTGGAAATTAAACCCCTGTCGGTGGTATCATTGGCAAATATGTTCTCCCATACAGTGGGTCTTCTTGTTGTTTTGTTGATGGTTTCCGTTGCTGTGCAAAAGCTTTTTATTTTGATGTAGTCCAATTTGTTTATTTCCTCTTTAGTCTCCATTGCCCTAGGAGCATTATCAGAGAGGAAATTCCTTGGGCATATGTTTGCAATTTCGCTGCCTGTGGATTCCTCTAGTATTTTTATGGTTTCCCATCTTACATTGAAGTTTTTATCCATTTTGAGTTTAATTTTGTGTATGGTGTGAGTTGGTGGTCTAGTTTCATCTTTTTGCATGTATCTGTCTAATTTTCCCAACAGCATTTATTGAAGAGACTGTCTTGACTCCATTGTGTGCTCTTGCCTCCTTTGTCGAATATTAATTGGGCATAGTGGTTTGTGTCGATTTCTGGGGTCTCTATTCTATTCCATTGACCTATATGTCTGTTCTTGTGCCAGTACCAAGCTGTTTTAAGAACAGTGGCTTTGTAATACAGTTTGATATCTGGTATTGAGATCCCACCTACTTTGTTCTTCTTTATCGGGATTGCTGCAGCTATTCGGGATCTTTTTTTTATTCCAGATGAATTTTTGGAACGTTCGTTCTAGATTTGTGAAATATGCCATTGGTAATTTAATGGGGATTGCATTGAATCTATAGATTCCTTTGGGTAGTATGGACATTTTGATGATGTTGATTCTACCAATCCATGAACACGGTGTGTTCTTCCATCTGTTTCTGTCTTCCTCTACCTCTGTTTTCAGTGTCCTGTAGTTTTTTGCATATAAGTCTTTTACCTCCTTAGTTAAGTTTATTCCTAGGTATTTTAATTTTTTTGGTTCAGTGGTAAATGGGATTGCTTTTGTAGTTTCACTCTCGGTAAGTTCACTTTTGGTGTAAAGAAATGCCATGGATTTCTTAGCATTAATTTTGTATCCTGCTACATTGCTGAATTCATTTATTAAGTCTAATAATTTTTTGATGGAGTCTTTTGGGTTCTGTATGTACAGTATCATGTCATCTGCAAATAAGGACAGTTTTACTTCTTTTTTTTCCAATCTGGATGCCTCTTATTTCTTCTTGTCTGATCGCAATGGCTAGTACTTCCAGTACTGTATTGAACTGGAGTGGTGAGAGGGGGCATCCCTGTCTTGTTCCTGATTTTAAGGGGAATGATTTTAGTTTTTGCCCATTGATTATGATGTTGGCTATTGGTTTGTCATATATGGCTTTTATTATGTTGAGGTATGATCCCTCAATTCCTATCTTGCTGAGAGTTTTTATCAAGAAAGAGTGTTGGATTTAGTCAAATGCTTTTTCCGCATCAATTGATATGATTATACGGTTTTTTTCTCTCAATTTGTTTACGTGATGTATCACATTTATTGATTTGCGGATATTGTACCATCCTTTCATCCCTGGGATAAATCCTACTTAGTCATGGTGTATGATCTTTTTGATGTACTGCTGGATCCGATTTGCTAGGATTTTGTTGAGGATTTTGGCATCTATGTTCTTGAGGGATATTGGCCTATAATTCTCTTTCATTGTGTTGTCTTTATCTGGTTTTGGTGTTAGGGTGATGCTGGCTTCATAGAATGAGCTGGGAAGTGTTCCTTCCTCTTGGATCTTTTGACATAGTCTGAGGAGGATAGGTTTAGTTCTTCCTTCAATGTTTGGTAAAACTCCCCTGTGAAGCCATCTGGCCCCGGGCTTTTGTTTGCTGGAAGCTTTTTGATTACTGCTTCGATTTCCTCCATAGTTATTGGCCTATTGAAATTTTTAGATTCTTCCTGATTAAGTTTTGGAATGTTGTATTTTTCTAGGAATATGTCCATTTCCTCCAGGTTGTCTAGTGTGTTGGAGTAGAGTTCATAGTATTTTCTAACAATCCTTTGTATTTCTATGGGGTCTGTTGTTATTTCTCCTATTTCATTCCTGATTTTGTTTACTTGGGTCCTCTCTCTTTGTTTCTTGGTGAGCCTGGCTAGAGGTGTATCAATCTTGTTTATCCTTTCAAAGAACCAGATCTTGTTTTTGTTGATCTTTTGTATTGTTTTTTTTGGTCTCTGTGTTGTTTATCTCCGCTCTGATCTTTGTTATTTCCTTCCTTCTGCTTAGAGTGGGCTTTTTTTGTTGCTCTCTTTCTAACTCTTTGCGTTGTAGAGTTAGGTCATTTATTCTCATTGTTTCTTGTTTCTTGCAGTAGGCTTGTAGAGCTGTGAACTTCCCTCTCAAGAGTTCTTTCACTGTGTCCCATAGGTTTTGGATTGTTGTGTTTTCATTTTTGTTTGTTGCCATGATGTTTTTTATTTCTTCTTTGATCTCTCTGGTAACCCAGTCGTTGCTTAATAGCATGCTATTTAGTCTCCATGTGTTTGATTTTCTTGGATTGTTTTTGTTGTAGTTGATTTCCAGTTTTATGTGTTTGTGGTCTGAGAAGATGCTGGATATGATTTCAATTTTCTTGAATTTGAAGAGACTTTATCTGTGACCCAGTACATGCTCTATCTTTGAAGATGACAAATGTGCAGTTGAGGAGAATGTATATTCTGTGGCTTTGGGGTGAAATGTTCTGAAGATGTCAATTAATTCCATCTGATCTAGTGAGTCATTTAGGATTGATGTTTCTTTGCTGAGTTTTTGTTTAGAGGATTTGTCCAATGGTGATAATGGGGTGTTAAGGTCCCCTACTATGATTGTATTGCTGTCAATCTCTCCCTTGATCTCCTCCAGAAGTTTTCTTACGTATTTGGGTGTTCCTATATTGGGTGCATATATATTTACCAGAGTTATTTCTTCTTGTTGGACTCCTCCGTTTAGTATTATGAAGTGGCCTTCTTTATCTCTTTTTATGTCCTTCACTTTGAGATCTAATTTGTTAGATATAAGTATTGCTACCCCGGTTTTTTTTTCACTTCCATTGGCCTAAAAAACCTTTTTCCATTACTTCACCATCAGTCTGTGTGCGTCTTTTTTTCTGAGTTGGGTTTCCTGTAGACAGCGGATATATGGGTCATGTTTTCTTATCCACTCATTTACCCTATGCGTTTTTACTGGGGCATTTAATCCATTTACATTTAAAGTTATTATTGATAGAAACTTGTTAGTCACCATTTTTGATCTTTACCGTTGCGTTCCTTCTTTGTTTCCTATTTTTTCTTTTTACAGCAGACCCTTTAGCATTTCTTGCATTGCTGGTTCGGTTGTAATAAACTCCCGTAGACCGTTTTTGTCTGTGAAGCTCCTGATTTGACCCTCAATTTTGATTGATAGCCTCGCTGGGTACAGTATTCTTGGATTCAGACCCTTCCTTTGCATGACTTTGTATATTTCATTCCATTCCTTTCTTGCCTGATGTGTTTCTGTTGAGAAATCGGTCTCTAGTCTGATGGAGGATCCTTTGTAGGTAACTTTCTGTCTCTCTCTGGCTGCTTTTAATATTCTTGCTTTGTCGTTGGTGTTTGCCAATTTAATTATTATGTGCCTTGGTGTCGGTCGTTTTGGGTTCATTATGTTTGGGACTCTGTGAGCTTCTTGGATTTGTGTGAGTTTTTTCTTCCCTATCTCAGGGAAATTTTCCGTTATTATTTTTTCAAACAGGTTTTCTATTCCTTGCTCAGTTTCCTCTCCTTCTGGGACCCCTGTTATTTGGATGTTGTTTCGTTTAGTGTTGTCCCAGAGTTCTCTTAGGCTGTCCTCATGCTTTTTAATTTTTTTTTCTAGAAGCTGCTCTGTTTGGGTATTTTTTCCTACCTTGTCTTGTAGCTCGCTTATGTGGTCCTCTGCTTCTCCTAGTCTACTGTTGATGCTTTCTATTGAGTTCTTTATAGCAGTGATGTCATTTTTCATTTCTTCTTGGTTTTTCTTCATTTCCTCTTGGTTCCTACACATATTGTTGAATTTGTCTTCCATTCTTTTCATCCACCTTATGGCCATTTCTCTGATTTCTTTCTTTGACAGGGTGCTTGCCTCCATTGCCCCCATTTCGTTTACTTCCTTTTCTGATGATGCCTGTTTTTCTTTCATATGTGGGTTGGTTCTTTTTTCACCATGATCTCTCTTCTCCAGGTGTTTGGTTATGTAGTTCTCTTTCTGATGCGTTGATTTAAAGGCACAAAATACAACACAACAAGGCACAACATACAAGGCACCGAAAACAAATGTATTTACGATATTAATAACCCCAAATAAAGGTGACCACTGAGCGAAGAGAATTAGGGGATAAAGAAGAAAAAAGAGAAAAAGATTAAAGAGAAAAAGAAAAAAACAAAAAGGAATGCCAAAATGAGATTGGGAAAAGGGAGAGAAGAAAGAAGAAAAAAAAAAGTGAGAGAATGAATTAGAGGTGGGGAAGAGGCTATTTGGGGAGAAAACTCTAATAGAACCACAAATAATCCCAATGAATTCCAGCAGCAGATCCCTGGAGATTAATGCAAACTACAATCAACCACTAATATCAGGCGAGGCAAGGGAAAACAGAAGCACAAAAATAACCAGAGAAAGAAAAAGCAAAACAGGAAAATAAAAATGAAAAACAAAACAATCTCCCAAACAAGCATAAAAAAAAAATATACTCAAAATCAAGCAAACACTAGCAAAACGACAGAGAAAAAAAATTGGGTAGTGAAGAACGAGAAGAGAGAGGTGTATATGGATTTAGAGCAAGGGATTGGAAATTAGGTATATAAGTAGGGTGAAATTTAGACAGTGGGTAAAAAGAATGAATAGGGAAAATCTAAAGCAGGAATAGGGTAAGAGAAACAGGACAACAGAAGGGGAAAAGTGAGGAAGAGTTATGGCTTAAGGGTAAAGGTGAGATAGAGAGAACTGATGCTAAAGGAACGATGAAAATAGAGTGTAGAACACTAATTCCAAAATAAAATAACGAAAAAAAAAATAAAATGACACTTGAAAAAGTGGTAAAATGATAGCAATAATACTGGCTAAAAAAATGTAGTAATTACAAAGGTAAAATCAGGTGATGAAAAAAAATAATAATAGGTTCTTTATGAAATGGTGAAAAAAGAATTAAAAAGAAAAAAAGATAAAAATGTGCAGTAGTGAAGGTGCTTCAGATCTTCTACTCTTCTTTTTGGCACGCCTTAGTCCTGCCAGGCATTTAGGAGATTGTTGAATTTCCCTGCGATACACTGTCCCTCCGTGCTGTAAACCACAGTCCTGATTTTAAGGCAGGTTGTATTTGTTTACCAGACTGCCTTTATTTGCATTTACAGAAGAGACAGTTCATGGCTCTGCCTCTGGGTGGCAGTGTGTCTGGATTGACCTCCGAGGCTATAAGTCCTCTCTATCCAGTAGTTAGGGTTTATTTTCTCTATGTTACTTGAAACTGGTTTGGGAAAGTCCACTGCCCAGAGCTGGTTCTTTAATCATTACTCCCCGCTCTGTTTCCCAGGCTCCCCAAAAAGATCTTTCCCCTACAGGCTATGTGAATGACCCCACCTGGGGAATCCCATTCACTGGGTTTAATAATCAAACACACGGATCTAAGGGGAACTGTAACAACAAGAGCCTGAGAAGTTGTGCGAATTTGCAAGCCTCCACCTTCCAGGTCTGCGCACAGTCTCCACGCACCCACTCGCCCCTGGCACCAAGCACCCGGCAGACTGGCAGAATCCGAGGCTGCTTTTTTGCATCCAGTCCAGCTATGTGCTTATTTTTATCGTTCCCTTCTGCCAGCAGCCCTGTGGGGCCCCTTCCCCACTTGAGGGTCACGCTGGTCCCAAGGGCCACGGACTCTGTGGGGCGCAGATTTCACCCCGCGCGGTTCTCTCTCCAACCTGAATTGCAAACCGCACCTTTAGGGGAAGTCTAACCTTTCTGTGAGAAGAAGCAGTGCTCATCTGAGTTCACGCAGTCACGCTGCTTGAGATCCCTTGTTTCCAGGTTAGTAGCTGATCTCTGGTTGTCTGTAA